>NC_045598.1:93508998-94116498 GCF_009762305.2 Zalophus californianus
GTTCTGCATCTATTGAGAGGATCCTGTGGTTCTTATCATTTCTTTTGTTAATGTGGTGTATCACATTGATTGATTTGTGAATATTGAACCACCTCTGCAGGTCAGGAATAAATCCCACTTAATCTTGGTGAATAATTATTTTAATGTATTGTTGGATTTGATTTGCTAGTATTTTGTTGAGAATTTTTGTACCTGTGTTCATCAGGAATATTGGCCTATAATTCTCCTTTTTAGTGGGATCTTTGGTTTTGGAATCAAGTTAATACTGGCCATTTCTATTTTGGGACAGTTTCAGAAGAATAGGTATTAACTCCTCTTTAAATATCTGGTTGAATCCCCCCTGGGAAGACATTGGCCCTGGACTTTTGTTTGTTGGGAGATTTTTGATTACTGATTCAATTTCTTTGCTAGTTTCAGGTCTGTTCAAATTACCTGTTTCTTCCTGTTTAAGTTGTGGTGGTTTATATGTTTCTAGGACTTTGTCCATTTCTTCCAGATTGCCCAGTTTCTTGTCATACAGTTTTTCATAATATTCTCTTATAATTATGTTTCTTTGGTGTTGGTTGTGATCTCTTATCTTTTGTTTGTGATTTTATTTATTTGGGTCCTTTTTCTTTTCTTTTTGATAAGTCTGGTTAGGGGTTTATCCATTTTATTAATACTTTCAAAGAACCAGTTCTTAGTTTTATTGATTTGTTCTACTGTGGGGTTTTTTGTTGTTTCTATATCATTTATTTCTGCTCTAATCTTTATTATTTCCTTTCTTCTGCTGGCTTTAGGCTTTATTTGCTGTTATTCTTCTAGCTCCTTAAGGTGTAAGGTTAGGTTCTGTATTTGAGATTTTTCTTACTTCTTGAGATAAGCCTGCATTGCTATATACTTCTCTCTTATGATAGCATTTGCTGCATCCCAAAGGTTTTGGACTGTTGTGTTTTCATTTTCATTTGCTTCCATGTATTTTTTATTTCTTTGATTTCCTGGTTAACCCATTCATTCTTTACTAGGATGTTCTTTAACCTCCCCATATTTGTGGTGTTTTGAGTTCTTCTTGTGGTTGACTTCAACTTTCATAGTGTTGTGGTCTGAAAATATGCATGGTATAATCTTAATCTCTTTGTACTTGTTGAGGGCTGATTTTTGACCCAGTACATGATCTATTCTGGACAATGTTCCATGTGCACTTGAAAAGAATGTGTATTTTGTTGCTTTAGGATTAAATATTCTGACTATGTCTGTTAAGTACATCTGGTTCCAGTGTGTCTTTCAAACCCATTGCTTCCTGGTTGAATTTTGGCTTAGATGATCTGTCCTTTGATGTAAGTGGGGTGTTGAAGTCCCCTACTATCTTTGTATTATCAGTGAGTTTCTTTATGTGTGTTATTAATTGATTTATATATTTGGGTGCTCCCATGTTAGAGGCATAAATATTTATAATTGTTAGATCTTCTTGATGGACAGATCCCTTAATTATCATATAATGACCTTTTTCATCTCTTGTTACAGTCTTTGGTTTAAAATCTAGTTTGTCTGATATAAGTATGGTTACTCTGGCTTTCTTTTGGTGTCCATTAGCATGATAGATGGTTTTCCATTCCTACATTTAGAAAGATTATTGATAGATATGAATTTAGTGCCATTGTGTTACCTGTAAAGCTGGTGTTTCTGGTGATGTTTTCTGTTCCTTTCTAGTCTTTGTTGATTTGGGTCTTTTTTCCCCCACTCAGAGTCCCCTTTAATATTTCTTGCAGGTCTGGTTTAGTGGTCATGAACTCCTTTAGTTTTTGTCTGGGAAACTCTGTCCTTCTATTCTGAATGATAGCCTTGGTGGATAAAGTATTCTTGGCTGCATATTTTTTCACATTCAGCACATTGAATATATCATTACACTCTCTTCTGGTCTGCCAAGTTTCTGTGGACAGATCTGCTGTGAACCTGATCTGTCTTCCCTGATTGTTTAAGTCCTTTCCCCCTCCCCCTTGTTGCTTTCAGGATTCTTTCCTTACCTGTGTATTTTGTGATTTTGACTATGACATGTCTTGGTGATGGACGGCTTTTGATGAATTTCATGGGATTTCTCTGTGTTTCTCGGATTTGGATATCTGTATCCTTCCCCAGATTAGGAAAGTTTTCAGCTATAATTTGCTCAAATAAACACACTCCTTTTACTTTTTCTTCTTCTGGGACTCCTATGATACGAATGTTATTACATTTAAAGAATTGCTAAGTTCCCTAAGTCTACATTTGTGATTCAGTACCTGTCTTTCTCTCTCTTTTCAGTTTCATTATTTTACAACATTTTATCTTCTATAACACTGATTCATTCCTCTGTTTCATCCATCCTCATAGTCATGGCATCCATTCGGGTTTGCATCTTGTTTAGGGCATTTTTAATTTCGGCCTGGGTAGTTTTTAGTCTTTTATCTCTGCAGTAAGGGATTATCTAGTGTCCTCTAAGCTATTTTCAAGCCCAGCTAGTATCCTTATAATTGCTGTTTTAAATTCTATTTCAGACATCTTACTTACATCTGTATTGATTAAATCCCTGGCCATTACTTCTTCCTATTCTTTCTTTTGGGGTGAATTCCTCCATCTTGTCATTTTGTCTGGGTCACTGTGTTTTTGCTAGTAAAGCCTGTTATATTCCTACTCCTGATAGTAATGGCTATATTAAGAAGTCCAAAAAATAATAAAAATAAAAATAAGGGGAAGGTAAATCCTATGTGTGTTGCTTTTTAAAAGCATAGGAAGCTAGATCCTTGGTGTGCTTTTTAAAAGACGCTAGATCCAAATAATAACAACAATAATAATAGTAATAATAATAAATTAAAATTAATATTAAACAAAAGGAAGCTAGATCTTATTTCCCCTAGAGGTGAGTTTTGCAACACTCTATGATCAGTAGACTTGGTGCATACAAGGGTTTTGTGCTGGTCTTCTGGAGGTGGGGTCTACTGTGCTGATTCTCCGGGAGGCCTGCTCTAGTGGAGATGCACTTGTAGGGTGTAGGGGGGTGCGGCTTGTTGTAAACAGCTCAGGCCTCCTCTGGGCGGTGCTGTTTTGCTCACTGAGGTCGGTCACTGTTGATGGGCAGCAGGGATATAGTGTCGCCCTGCTCTCTCCTCCCCAGAGTGGGAAGTTCACTCTTGCCACTCTTCAGGAAGCCCTCACAGAAGAGCAAGCACTCATCCCACGTGTGTCCCCAGCTTCTTCCAGATCCCTTCCTTCACCATGCCTGTATCTGAGCTGTCCACCTGCCAGGAGGCACAGTACTTCTGTGTTTTATCTCAGGCACATGGCTGGGTTTCAAAACTCCAAATTTTAGAGATCCGCATAACAGGTACATGTACTGTTCTTCTGAGGGAGGGTCTTATCACACTTTTGCTGTTTGCTGGAAATTGAACATGCGACCTTGCATCAGTTCAGAGTTTATGGTAAAGCACAGACAAAACCTGGAACCCAGGTTGGCTGCCCTCAGCCAGCATCTCTGTTCCTATGCCAGTGAATAGGTCAGCATGTTGGCACCTGCCAGGCCTTTTTGTCTCTGGAGAGGCCATGCCACCTCTCCCAAATGCACTTCAAGAAGGGGAACTGTTTCTCCCCATGTGACCCTGGGGATCCTGAGCAATACAGTATGCTCCAGGATGACTGTCCTCCTTCCCCACTGGAACACCTCTAAGCCCATCAGGCATGACCCTGGTGATGGCGTGGACCTTCAAAACTTCAGACTTTGGGCTCCACCTTTTATAAAATCTTGCAGTGTTTCACCCTTCTTCTCTTCTCAGTCAATGGTTTTGGGAAAGAGTTCTTTCTGTGATATACCCTGCACACGCCCTTACTCTTTCTCTCTCTCTCTTGCTCTTCTTTCCATGATCAGGGCTCCCTACCCTTCACAGCACCTGCAGTTCTTTTCTCCCCCAAATCAACTCTCTGCAGCTCCTACCTTCCATGATGTGGTTGCCTTTCTATCTCCAGTTGTGCAGTTTTGCTCTCTCAGTCCCCAGATTGATTTCTTCTGTGTTCAAAATGATTTGCTATTCATCTAGCTGTGTTTGAAGGATGAGGCAAGCTCCATGTTTCTCTATTCCTCTGCCATCTTATCTCCCCTCCCCCTACATTTTCATGTTCGTAATGGTATTCCTGGATTCATAAAAGTTTTTAGGTATTATGAGGTTCATTTCATTATGTATATTTCCTTTGTTGCTGTGCTTTTGGTGTTGTATTTAACAAATCATTGTCTAATCCAAGATTGCAGAGATTTACTTCTAAGTTTCATTCTAAGCATTTTAGAATTTTAGCTCTTATAGTCTATTATGTATTTGTGTTCATTTATGTATATGGCATGAGGTAGGGGTCCAACTGTATTCTTTTGCATGTTAACTTTCAGTTGCCCCAGCACAATTTTTGGAAAACTGTTCTTTCTCTATTGTCTTGGCACCCTTGTCAAAAATCAATTGACCATAGGGGTGCTTGGGTGGTGCAATTGGTTAAGCATCTGACTCTTGGTTTTGGCTCAGGTTGTGATCTCAGGGTCATGAGATTGAGTCCCACATTGGGCTCCATGCTCAGTGAAGAGTTTGCTTGAGATTCTCTCTCCCTCTCTCTCTGCCCCTCCTGCTTGTGCTCTCTTTCTCAAATAGATAAATAAAACTTTTAAAAAAATCAATTGACCATAGTTTAATAGACTTTTTAAACTTTCAATTCTATCCATTGATCTATAGGTCATATCCCAAAACCACACTGTCTTGATTACTGAAGCTTTGTGTTAAGTTTTAATATTGAGAAGTGTAAGTCCTCCAATTCTGTGCATCTTTTAAAGGATTGTTTTGGCTATTCTGGGTCCCCTGCAATTCCTTATGAATTTTAGAATCAGTGTGTCAATTTGTAAAAAGAAGGCATCCAGAATTCTGATAAGGACTGAATTTAATCCATAGGTCAATTTGGGGAATATTGCCATCTTAACAATATTAAACTTTCCAATCAATAAACATGGGTTGTTTATTCATTTACTTACATTCTTTTATTTCTTTCAACATTGTACTTTTTGGAGTATAAATTTTGCACTACTTTAAAACATTTATTTCTAAGTATCTTAATCTTTGTGATGCTATCATAAATGGGATTGTTCCTTAATATTATTTTCATTTTGTTTATTGCAAGAATACAGAAATACAACTGATTATTTCATACAGACTTTGTATCCTGAAAAATTGTTGAATTCATATGTTAGCTTTAATATATTTTTGTTTGTGTACATATTCCTTAGGATTTTCTACATACAAGATCATATGACCTGTCAATGTAGATTTTACTTTGTCCTTTTTTTCTTTTCTTTTCTTTTTTCTTTTTATTTTTTTAAATTTTATTTTATTATGTTATGTTAGTCACCATACAATACATCATTAGTTTTTGATGTAGTGATCCACGATTCATTGTTTTTGTATAACAATATCCCATGGATAGAAAGACACAAATCTTCAATAAAATACTAGCAAGCCAAATTCAGCAGCATATAAAAATGGATTATATACCATGTCCAAGGGAGACTTAGTCTAGGAATGTAGGAATAGTTTAATATCAAAAATTAACCAATGTTATAAATAATATTAAGGAGCAAAGTACAAAAAATAATTGTGTCAATAGATGCATAAAAAGCATTTGACAAAATTCAACACCCTTTCATAAAATATTCATAAAAATGCATAGCAAACTAGGAATACAAGAGAAATTCCTTAACCCATTAAATAGTATATATAAAAATCTCATAGCCAACCTCATATTTACTGGTGAAAGGCTACTTCTCCCTTTAAAACCAGGATGAGATAAGTTTGTCTGCTCTCACTACTTTTATTCAACACTGTACCAGAGGTTCTAGTTAGGGCAATTAGGCAAGAAAGAAATAAAGGTATCCAGCTTAGAAAGGACAAAGTATTTGTATTATACGAATACAGTTTTAAAGGATATTGGATATTGGTCTTCTTTTTCTTATAATGTCTTTGTCTGGTTTGGTATAGGGATAATATTGGCCTCATATAATGAATGGCTTGATAGGGGTTTATGAAGGGTTGGTATTCATTCTTTGAATGTCTGGTAGAATTCAGCAGTTAAGCCACATGAAACTGGGCATTTCTTTGTAGGAAGTTTTAAAAGTAGTTATTTAATGTCTTTACTTTTTATATATGTATTCATATTTTCCATTTCGTATGAGTTTAGTAGTTTGTATCTTTCAAGTAATTTGTCAATTTCCTTTAAGTTATTTAATTTGTTGGTATAGAGTTGTTCCTAGTATTCTGTAATGTAAGAAATAATGTTCACTTCTTCAGTCCTGATTTTAGAAATTTAAACATTCTTACATTTCTTGTTTAGTTTAGTTAAATTTTCTCTGTTTTGTTAATTGAAGAGTCTAGCTCTAAGCCAGAATCTTACATGTGATATTTTAGAAGGAACTATAGGCAATTACAAGGCTTGGTCTAGCAGAAGTCATGAGAAGAAACTACCCTACTCACACCAGATTTGGTGCACAGCTAGTGCATTACGGTTTTCTGCAATGGGAGAGTTCCTGTCAAGGGCTCATCCCCCTCGCCCCACCCTGAGCCATCTAGGTTCATACAATGTCTACATTCCTAGCCCAAGCACCTCGATTTGGTGGCTTCCTTGTCAGAAGCCTTGGCAGAAGCACTTTTCTTCACTTTGACTCACTACCTTTCTACTTCTAAACTTTTCCCTTTCCTGCCACCTGGCCAACAGGTTCATAAAGATGCTGGAGAAGGCTTTTGTTCAGGATTCCTAGGCAGTGAAACAGTTCCCCCAATCTGTGCATCATGTTATCTAACCTTCATACAGTGCCATTTCCTGGGGGCTGGGGGGTGGGTACTGAATGCTGAGGAGCCAGTACATCTTTCTTTCTTGCTTCCACTATTGCAGTAAGTCAATGCAAGCATAATTGTTACTTTCATTTTGGCATTTCTTGTCGTTTCTCCAGCTGCCAGTGACGAGGCTAATTCCTGGGCAAGTTTGGTCATGAGGTTGGGTCCCTTATCTTTTGCCCAGCCCCCACTCATTTCGGAGGCTCTATCTCAAGCATAGTGTGCTGAAACTACTAAGGCCATGGATCCATACCAGAAATGGCAAGCCACAGGACTTCAGGCTACTGCATGGGTGTCAATTAGAGAGAAACTTGTTGTCTTCACCATCAGATCCAGAGTCTAGGCTCAGAGATTTTGCCTTGGGGGAGAAATAGGCTATAAAACAGATAGAACCTAATCTCTCCTTGAAGGATCTGTAACGGAGTATGGAGAAGATTATACTTAAGAGCCCTCCCAAAAACAGTTGAAGTTGTGATGAAAAGATTTGGGGGGAAATTTTATGGATTTAATGAATATATAGCCTAGCCTGTAGGGCAGCTTGTTCACAAGATACAACTGGAGAATAGGAAAAGGGAAGGAGTCCTACTGGATCTGAATAAATAGCAAACCCTAACCTCATGAAGTAGCCCATCAAAGGAAGTACACTTTGATTATATTAACTTGTACAGAAACTTATGTTCCTGCATCGTTGTAAATAATGGAACAAATGGAGCAATTAGTGGAACTTTAACAGCTGAGTGTGGACAGAAGAAGAGTGGAAAAGCCTACTGGGACCAGTCTCATTCCAAAGTGACTGTGGGCATACCCAAAGCTGTGCTGCACTGAGAAGCAAATTCAGAGACTTAATATTGTGAGGGTAAGTAGAAAGTATGAAAAATAAACTTCACTAAAACAATCCATCCAACGACTAGACAAATAATCAACAAACACAATACCAAGCCCCAGATATGAGGGACCAGTATCCAGAGTTGCTACAATATATTATTTAAAATACTGAGTCCAACAAATTACAAGCTATGCAAAAAAACAGGAAAAGATGACTCATCAGGAAAAAAGGAGGAAACAAAGGGAAAGACTTTTGAAAAATAGATATTGAACTTAAAAGTGGAAGACTTCAAAGTAACTATCATAAATATGTGCAAAAGAAGTAAAGGAATTTTGTTCAAAGACGTAAAGGAAGGTATGATAGAAATATCAAGTCAAATGGTAAATGTCAATAAAGAGATACTGATTTAAAAAAGAACCAATGGAGGGGGAAAAGATGGCAAAGGAGTAGGGGACCCTATCCCAACCAGTCCCTGGAATTGAGCTGGATATCTACCAGACCACTCTGAACACCCACAAAATCAGCCTGAGATGTAAGAAGATACATCTGGATCTCTACAAACAGAATATCACAGGTGGTTGGTTTCATGGTAGAATCGGGGAGCCGTGATTCTGCAGGCAGATACTGGAGGATAAATGGCAATGCAAGGGAGCCTGGCTGTGGGGATCCTACACCACCAGTGAGCAACAGCCTCCCACACTGGGGACGGGGCACAGACTCGGAGACTGGTAGCGAGGGGAAAAGGACTTTAGGGCAGCATTCCTGGCAGAGACCAGAGCGGCAGGGCATGCGTGCAAACTGGGGGCAGCTGGTGGTTTTAGAAGCACAAAGGGCAGAGACGGGCCCTGACATGGAGGCGAGGACTGGGAGAGCTGCTGAAGGGCATAAAACCCAGGATGCTGCAGTTTATAGCAGCACAGACAGAAATGGAGATAGTGTGGCCTGGAGAGCTCACTGAAGAACAGACTGCAATCTCTCTGCTCTGAGGCAGAGGGCTAGAAATAGTCTCTTCTGCTCAGACTCTCCAAAGAGATGCAGAAAGCCACCAGGAAAAGCTGCCAGAGAAAAATGCCCCCAAAAAACAGTTTTCACTGAGCCCATCCCCCACCACAGGGGGCATGGCAACTCTGCCTTAAACAGGGTTGCCTGAGTAACAGCGCAGCAGGCCCCTCCCCCAGAAGACAGGCTGGGAAAACAAGAGGCCAGGAGCCCTAAGGTCCCTAGAAAACAGGTGCATCTTGCTTAGGTTGTGCTCAATAATTTGGACTCTAGAGAGAAGGAAAGATGGCGGAGGAGTAGGGGACCCTATTTCAACTGGTCCCCGGAATTGAGTTGGATATCTACCAGGCCACTCTGAGCACCCACAAAACCAGCCTGAGATGTAAGAAGAACTGGATCTCTACAAACAGAATATTGCAGGCGGTTGGTTTCAAGTTACAAAGTGGGGAGCCTGATTCCACCGGCAGATATCGGAGGATAAACGGCAGAGAGGGAGCCTGTCCATGGGGATCCTACACCGCCGGTGAGCAACAGCCTCACGTGCTGGGGACGGGGCACAGACTCACAGACCAGTAGCGGTGGGGAAAGGACTTTAGGGTAGCCCCTGGGGCGGAAACCTGGAGCAGCGGGGTCACGTGTGTGAACTCCGGGCGGCTGGCAGTTTTAGAAGCACAAAGGGCAGAGACGTGCTCTGACCTGGAGGCAGGACTGGGGGTGCTGCGGAGGGGCGCACACCCAGGATGCTGCAGTTTATAGCAGAAACGGAGACAGTGGGGCCAGGAGAACTCACTGAAGAACATACTGCAGTCTCTCTGCTCTGAGGCAGAGGGTTGGAAACGGTCTCTTCTGCTCTGACTGGTGGAAGAGACGCAGAAAGCTGCCAGGGAAAGCCGCCAGAGAACAAAAGCCCCCAAAACTGATTCCCGCTGAGCCCATCCCCCGCCAAAGGGGGGCAGGGCAATTCCGCCCAATCAGAGTTGCCTGAGTAACAGTGCAGCAGGCCACTCCCCCAGAAGACAGGCTGGGAAAACAAGAGGCCAGCAACCCTAAGGTCCCAAGAACGAGTGCATCTTGATAGGGTTGTGCTCAATAATTAGGACTCTATACATTCCCTCAAACACCCCTCAACAGAATGACTAGGAGGAGGAACCCCCAAAATAGAAAAGACTCAGAGATTATGACTTCTGCAGCAGATTTACAAATGGACGCAGATATAACCAAGATGTCAGAGATGGAATTCAGGCAAGCAATTATGAAGACAATGGCTAGAATGGAGAACTCAGTTAATGGCACCATAGAGTCTCTAAGGGCAGAAATGCAAGCTGAGTTGGCAGAACTTAAAAATGCTATCAATGAGATCCAATCCAATACAGATAATCTAACAGCTAGGGTAAGTGAGGCAGAAGAATGAATAAGTGACCTAGAAGACAATATAATAGATAAAAAGGGAAAAGAGGAGGCCAGGGAAAAACAACTCAGAATCCATGAAAATAGAATCAGAGAAATAACTGACACCATGAAGCGTTCCAATGTCAGAATAATTGGAATCCCAGAGGGAGTGGAGAGAGAGAGAAGACTAGAAGATGTATTTGAGCAAATCATAGCTGAGAACTTCCCTAATCTGGGGAATGAAACAAACATTCACATCCTAGAGGGAGAGAGGACCCCTCCCAAGATCAAGGAAAACAGGCCAACACCCTGGCATGTAATAGTAAAACTCGCAAATCTTAGAACCAAGGAAACGATCTTAAGGGCAGTTAGGGGGAAGAGATTCCTTATGTACAGAGGGAGGAACATCAGAATAACAACAAACCTATCCACAGAGACCTGGCAAACCAGAAAGGCCTGGCAAGACATATTCAGGGTACTAAATGAGAAGAACATGCAGCGAAGAATACTTTATCTGGCAAGGATGTCATTTAGAATGGATGGAGAGATGCAGAGCTTCCAAGACTGGGAGAAACTGAAAGAATATGTAACCACTAAGCCGGCCCTGCGAGAAATAATAAGGGGGGTTCTATAAAAGGAGAAAGACCCCAAGAGTGATATACAACAGAAATTTACAGGGACAATCCATAAAAACAACGTCTTCCCAGGCAACATGATGACAATTAATTCATATCTTTCAATAATCACTCTCAATGTGAAAGGCTTAAATGCGCCCATAAAACAGCACAGGGTTGCAGATTGGCTAAAAAGACAGGACCTATCCAGATGCTGTCTACAAGAGACTCATTTTGAACCTAAAGATACATCCAGACTGAAAGTGAAGGGATGGAGATCCATCTTCCATGCCGGCGGAACTCAAAAGAAAGCTAGGGTAGCAATTCTTATATCAGAGAAATTAGATTTTAAACTAAAGTCTGTACTTAGAGACACAGAAGGACACTATATCATTCTTAAAGGGTCTATCCAACAAAAAGATCTAACAATTGTAAATTATGCCCCCAGCATGGCAGCAGCCATCTACATAAGTCAACTGTTAACCAAAGTAGTCATATTGATAACAATATGTTAATTGTAGAAGATCTCAATACTCCACTCTCAGCAATGGACTGATCATCGAAGCAGAAAATCAACAAAAAAAAAAACCAAGAGCTTTGAATGACACACTGGGCCAGATGGACCTCATAGATATACACAGAACATTCCACCCTAAAACAACAGAATACTCATTATTCTCGAGGACACGTGGAACTTTCTCCAGAATAGACCACATACTGGGTCACAAATCAGGTCTCAACCAACACCAAAAGATTGATATTATTCCCTGTGTATTCTCAGACCACAATGCTGTAAAACTGGAACTCAATCACAAGAAAAAATTTGGCAGATATTCAAACACTTGGAAGCTAAAGACCACTCTGCTCAAGAATGTTTGGGTCAACCAGGAAATCAAAGAAGAACTTAAACAATTCATGGAAACCAATGAGAACGAAAACACATTCGTCCAAAACCTATGGGATACTGCAAAGGCGGTCCTAAGGGGGAAATACATAGCCATCCAAGCCTCACTCAAAAAAATAGAAAAATCCCGAATTCACCAACTAACTCTACACTTTGCAGAACTAGAGAAAAAGCAACAAACGATGCCTAAGCCATGCATTAGAAGAGAAATAATTAAGATCAGAGCAGAGATCAATGAATTAGAAACCAGAAACACTGGAGATCAGATAAACAAAACTAGAAGCTGGTTCTTTGAAAGAATTAATAAGATCGATAAACCACTGGCCAGACTTATCCAAAAGAAAAGAGAAAGGACCCAAATTAATAAAATTATGAATGAAAGGGGAGAGATCACGACTAACACCAAGGAAATAGAAACAATTATTAGAAATTATTATCAACAACTATATGCCAATAAACTGAACATCTGGATGAAATGGCGGCCTTCCTGGAAACCTATAAGCTGCCAAGAATGAAACAGGAAGAAATTGACAACCTGAATAGGCCACTAACCAGTAAAGAGGCTGAAGCAGTGATCAAAAACCTCCCAGAAAACAAGAGTCCAGGGCCTGATCGGTTCCCTGTGGAATTCTACCAAACATTCAAAGAAGAAATAATACCTAATCTACCCAAGCTGTGTCAAAAAATAGAAACAGAAGGAAAACTTCCAAACTCATTCTATGAGGCCATCATTACCTTAATCCCCAAACTAGGCAAAGATCCCAGCAAAAAGGAGAATTTCAGACCGATATCCCTGATGAATATGGATTCCAAAATCCTCAACAAAATTCTAGCTAATAGGATCCAACAATACATTAAAAGGATCATCCACCACGACCAAGTGGGATTTATCCCCGGGATGCAAGGATGGTTCAACACTCGCAAATCAATCAATGTGATAGAATACATTACTAAGATGAGGGAGAAGAACCATATGGTCCTCTCAATTGATGCAGAAAAAGCATTTGACAAAATACAGCATCCTTTCCTGATTAAAACTCTTCAGAGTATAGGGATAGAGGGAACATTCCTCAAGTTCATAAAATCCATCTATGAAAAACCCACAGCGAATATCATCCTCAATGGGGAAAAGCTGAGAGCCTTTCCCTTAAGATCAGGAACACGTCAAGGATGCCCACTCTCACCACTATTGTTCAACATAGTACTAGACGTCCTAGCAACAGCAATCGACAACAAAAAGAAATAAAAGGTATTCAAATTGGCAAAGAAGAAGTCAAACTCTCTCTTTTCACAGATGACATGATACTTTATCTGGAAAACCCAAAAGACTTCACCCCCAAATTACTAGAACTCATATACAGCGATTCAGTAATGTGGCAGGATACAAAATCAATGCACAGAAATCAGATGCTATCTTATACACTAACAACGCAACTGTAGAAAGAGAAATTAGAGAAACGATTCCATTTACAAAAGCACCAAAAACCATAAGATACCTCAGAATAAACCTAACCAAAGAGGTGAAGGATCTATACTCTAGGAACTACAGAACACTCATGAAAGAAATTGAAGAAGACACAAAAAGATGGAAAAACAGTCCATGCTCATGGATCGGAAGAATAAACATTGTTAAAATGTCTATGCTACCCAGAGCAATCTATACCTTCAATGGTATCCCGATCAAAATTCCAATGACATTTTTCAAAGTACTGGAACAAACAATCCTAAAATATGTATGGAATCAGTAAAGACCCCGAATCAGCAAAGAAATGTTGAAAAAGAAAAGCAAAGCTGGGGGAATCACGTTGCCCGATTTCAAGCTATATTATAAAGCTGTGATCACCAAGACAGCATGGTACTGGCACAAAAACAGACATATAGACTAATGGCTCAGAATAGAGAGCCCAGGTATGGACCCTCAACTCTATGATCAAATAATCTTTGACAAAGCAGGAAAAAATATGCAATGGAAAAAAGACAGTCTCTTCAATAAATGGTGCTGGGAAAATTGGACAGCCACATGCAGAAGAATGAAACTCGACCATTCTCTAACACCACACACAAAGATAAACTCAAAACGGATGAAAGACCTCAATGTGAGACAGGAATCCATCAAAATCCTAGAGGAGAACATAGGCAGTAACCTCTATGACATCAGCCACAGCAACTTCTTTCAAGATACATCTCCAAAAGCTAGTGAAACAAAAGCAAAAATGAACTTTTGGGACTTCCTCAAGATAAAAAGCTTCTGCACAGCACAGGAAACAGTCAACAAAACAAAGAGGCAACCCACGGAATGGGAGAAAATATTTGCAAATGACACTACAGATAAAGGGTTGGTATCCAAGATCTATAAGGAACTTCTCAAACTCAACACCCAAAAAACAAATAATCAAGTCAAAAAATGGGCAGAAGACATGAACAGACACTTCTCTGAAGATGACATACAATGGCTAACAGACTCATGAAAAAATGTTCATCATCATTAGCCATCAGGGAAATTCAAACCAAGACCACTTTGAAATATCACCTTACGCCAGTTAGAATGGCAGAAATTGAGAAGGCAAGAAACAACAAGTGTTGGAGAGGTTGTGGATAAAGGGGGACCCTCTTACACTGTTGGTGGGAATGCAAGTTAGTACAGCCACTTTGGGAAACAGTGTGAAGGTGCCTCAGAAAATTAAAAATAGAGCTACCCTATGACCCAGAAGTTGCACTACTGATATTTACCCCAAAGACACAGATGTAGTGAAAAGAAGGGGCACATGCACCCCAGTGTTCATAGCAGTAATGTCCGCAATAGCCAAGTTGTGGAAAGAACCGAGATACCCTTCAACAGACGAATGGATAAAGAAGATGTGTTCCATATATACAATGGAATATTACTCAGCCATCAGAAAGGATGAATACCCAACTTTTACATCAACATGGATGGGACTGGAGGAGATTATGCTAACTGAAATAAATCAGCAGAGAAAGTCAATTATCATATGGTTTCACTTATTTGTGGAACATAAAGAATAGCATGGAGGACATTAGGAGAAGGAAGAGAAAAATAAAGGGGGGGGGGAAATCGGAGGGGGACACGAACCAAGAGAGACTACGGACTCTGAGAAACAAACTGAGGGTTTTAGAGGGGAGGGGCTTATGAGGATGGGTTAGCCCAGTGATGGGTATTAAGGAGGTCATGTACTGCATGGAGCACTGGGTGTTATACGAAAACAATGAATCGTGGATCACCACATCAAAAACTAAGGATGTATTGTATGGTGACTAACATAACATAATAAAATTAAATTAAAAAATAAAAATAAAAGAAATAAAAAAGAACCAATGAAGTTTTTGGAGGTAAGACTTACAATAAATGAAAACTTAAAAATTTACTAGAGGGCCCAACAGTAGATTAAAACTGGTGGAAAAGTGAGCTTGAAGAAAGATCAATAGAGGTTAAGCAAGCTGAAGAATGGAGATAAAAAGGAATGAATAAAAATGAAGAGTGCATCAAAGAAATGTAGGACACCATTTAATGCACCAACATATGTGCAATGGGAATACCAGCGGAAAAGGAGAGAAAGAAAAAAAAAAAGAAGATATAACAGTAGAAAATTCCCTGAATTTACCAAAACAATAGCCTACACATCCAGCAAGCTGGACATTCTCCAGAATGGCTCACATACTAGGTCACGAATCAGGCCCAAACAACTACAAAAAGACATATCAGACCATGCATATTTTTAGACAATAATGCTATGAAACTTGAAGTCAATCACAAGGAAAAATTTGGAAAGACTACAAATACATGGGGGTTAAGCAACATGCTACTAAAAAATGAATGGGTCAAACAGGAAATCAAAGAAGAAATTTTTAAAAGGCATGGAAATAGCTGCAAATGAACACATGCCAGTCTAAAATCTCTGGGATGCAGCAAGAGTGGTCATAAGAGGGAAGTATCTAGCAATACAGGCCTACTTCAAAAAGCGAGGAAAATCTCTAATAAGCTAGAAAAAGAACAACAAATGAAGGAGTTAGAAAAAGAACAAATGAAGCCTAAAGCCAGCAGAAGAGAAATAATAAATTTAGCTATAGAAACTAACACCAAAAAATAACAAAAACCTCCAGTAGAACAGATTAGTGTTCTTTGAAAAAATTAATAAAATTGATAAACCCCTAGCCAGACATATCAAAAAGAAAAGAGAAAGGACCTAAATAAATAAAATCACAAATGAGAGAGGCGAAATAAAAACCAATACCACAGAAATACAATTATAAGAGAATATTATGAAAAATTATATACCCCAAATTGGACAATCTGGAAGAAATTGATGAATTCCTAGAAACATATAAATTACTAAAACTGAAACAGGAAGAAATAGAAAACTTGAACAGACAGATAACCAGCAAAGAAATTGAATCAGTAATCAAAAATCTCCCAACAAACAAAAGTGCAGGTCCAGATGGCTTCACAGGAGAATTCTACTGAACATTTAAGGAAGAGTTAATACTTATTTTCCTTAAACTGTCCAAAAAAATAGAAACTGAGGGAAAACTTCCAAATTCATCCTATGAGGCTTCTATTAGTCTAAAACCAGACAAAGGCTTCAATAAATTCCAAATAAAAAATGCAGAGACCAACACATCATGGTAAAAGTGCTGAAAGTGAAAGACAGTAAAAAATTTTGGAATCAGCAAGACAAAAACAACTTGTCACTGACTTCTCAGCAGATACAATGGAGGCCATAAAGTAGTAGATAACATGTTCATATTGTTTAAAGAGGAAAAAAAAACCCATTAAGCAAAATCCTATGTCTATCAAAACTATTATCCAAAATGAAGGCAAAATATAGACTTCCCCAGAATAACAAAATCAGTGAATTTGTTCCTACCTGACCCATTCATAACAAATAATAAAGGAACTTTTCAGGCTAAAAGCAAATGACCTCAGATATGAATTTGAATACACATACAGTAAAAATATCAGCAAAAAAATTATGTATAACATATAGAAATACATGTTTAATAAACTTACCACAAAAACACAAAGGAGGTGAATGAGAGGAAAGCCCTAATGGCTAATAAAATGGTAACAAATGGCAAAGTAATAATTATAATCATACATTGTTGTGTTTGTAACATTAATAGATATAATATGTATTACAATAATACCACAAAAATATGGAAAGGAATAGGGTTATATAGGAATATACATTACTTTGCTAAGGCTACTATAACAAAGTATCAGAGAATAAGTGGCTTAAACAACAGAAATTTATTTTCTCACAGTTAGGAAGGCTAGCTGCTTGAGATCAAGGTATTCATGGAATTAATTTTTCTGAGGCTTCTCTCTTTGGCTTGCATATGGGCCTTCTAGCCATGTCTTCACATGGTCATTGCTCTGTATTGTCTGTGTCCTAATAGCCTCTTCTTATAAGAACACCAGTAATATTGGATTAGGGCATACCATAGTGATTCTAATTTAATTACCTCTTGAAAGTCCCTATCTCCAAATACAGTCACTTTCTAAGGTATCAGGACTTCAACATATGAATGGGGGTGGAGGGACACAATCCAACCCCTAGCAAGGACTAATAGCTCCATATATTACTATAATTAAGCCATAATAAGTCTGAAATTGATTCTATTAAGTTATCATGTATATGATAAGGCCTAGAGCAACCAGAAAAAGAATAACTTTAAAAATATAGTGAAGAAATTATTAATGATGTTAAATTGGTATATTAGAAAATATTCACACAATGCAAAAATGTAAAAAAAATACAAAAAAAGGATAAACATAAGACATGAGGTGTATGGAAACAAAAAGTAAGATGGCTGACATAAATCTAACTATATCAATAATGTGAATAAAATAAATAATACAATCAAAAGGCAGATTTTCAAAGTGGATAAATAAACATGATCCAACTCTATGTTGTTTAAAGAGAAATTTTAGATACAAAGAAAGTAAAAAGAATGGAAATCTATTATAAGATAAAACAGATCTTAAAACAAAGTTATCAAGAGGGAAATTTTATAATTTTGATGGGGTCAATCCAACAGGAAGATTTTATTTTATTTTTTTATTATTTTTTTAAATTTTATTTTATTATGTTATGTTAGTCACCATACAATACATCATTAGTTTTTGATGTAGTGATCCACAATTCATTGTTTTCATATAACACCCAGTGCTCCATGCAGCACGTGCCCTCCTTAAAAATATAAACATACATATGCCCAATCACAGAACACCAAAATATATAAAGCAAAAAAAAGAAAGGGAGAATACACACAAACAGTAATAGTTGGAGACTTCAATGACCCACTTTCAATAATGAACAGGACTAGGTTGACAAGAAAGATGGCAGAGTAGGATGACCCTAAGCTCACTTCATTCCACAGATAGAACTAGATAATACTCACATGAGTGTAAATTACCCAGAAAACCACCTGAAGACTGGCAGAACAAACTCTACAACTAAATGTAGAGATGAGGCAACACTGAAAAAGGTAGGAATGATAGAGACCCAGGGAGGAACTAAATGGACCATTGGGACTGTCTGCAGGAGGGAGAGGCCCAAGGGTGCAGAGAGGGAAGAGAAAGACTGTCACACTGGGGAACCCACATGGGAAAGATGAATTGCCATAACATTTGGCTTTGAAAACCAGAGGGATGGAATTTCATGACTTCTTAAACCAGAGGGACTTAAAACCAGGAATTTTAAAACTTAGCAGTCTCAGTTCTGGGAGAGCTGACAGAGTGAGAGGAAACTGAGTATCTGCCCTTAAAGAGACAGCACAACAAACGGCCCCCAGAGATACAGCATAGAAACAGCAGTTTGAAAAATGCCTGGGGCATACAGGAGGGAAAATAGTTTACTAATCTCAGAGCATGTCCTAGAGGGACAAAGATCATTGTGAGACTGCTCCTGAAAAAAGGAGCTGGCAGGTGCCATTTCCCACTCCCCACCTCCACCTCCCAACATAAACACACAACCACCTGCAGAAAACAGTGTGGTGCTGACATTTGTTACCAAAATTGGTAACACCAAGTGTCCTGCCACATACATGTCAAAGCATGTCCCCATGCTTTGATGAATCTGCCTACCATAGTTCTAGTGCTGAGGTCCCCTCTCAAAGAAGACTGGCTCACAACCTCACTAACACTGCATGCCCCCAACACTCTGCATGTTGCAATCCACCACCTCCAATATATTCTTGGCTGGAGCCCATCCAAAGTGGTGCCACACCTGGCAGTGTGCAAACAGCCCCAATAGGGGCCAGCACCACTCCAAAGTGGCTCCTGCCCTGGGGAGAGGGAAAGAAAAATAAACACACCAGTCAAACTGCAGCCACAGCATTGGACAAGGGGCAGAGAGCTGGTCTAACTACAGGTTATGCCAACCAATGAAAACTTCTCAGGGGATGACACAGAGAAAGCACACTGTAGTTTGGTTCTACTGAATTTTTTAAATTATTTATTTATTTTAGAGAGAAAGAACACAAGCCGGGGGGAGGGGCAGAGGGAGAGGAGGAGAATCCAAGGAGATTCCTCGCTGAGCATGGAGCCTGATGCAGGGCTTGATCTCACAACCCTGAGATCATGACCTAAGCCAAAATTGAGAGTTTGAAGCTTAACTGACCGAGCCCCCCAGGCACCCCTGGTGCTACTACATTTCTGACAAATGCCTGGTCTGAATCACCTCAAGCCCAAGACAGCCCCATACTGGCCCACTAACGCTACAGGAATCAAACAATGCCCACATCAGACAAAAAGAACTACTGCAGATGACTGAACTGAAAGCAAAAGCAGCTAAGCCACAACAGTAGTGGGCACATAACACACATAGGAGACACCCCCCAAAATGCCAGATTCTAGTAAAGAAGATGTTTCAATGTAGAGCACTAGAGGACCTCTTCTTCATAAAGTCACTACTTTGAAGATCAGGAAACATAACTTAACTTCCTAACACACAGAAACAGACACAGAGAATAAAACAAAATGAGAAAACAATTTCAATGTCCCCATTGAATGAAAAGGACAAAATCACAGCAAGAAACCTTACAGAAATGGAAATTAGTAATATGCCTGATAGAGAATTTAAAGTAATGATCATAAATCTACTCACTGGACTTGAGAAGAGTGGAGGATATCAGTGAGTCCCTCAACAAAGAGATGAAAAAGAACCAATCCAAGAAGAGCATAATAAATGAAGTTTAAAAATTCCCTAGATGATATAAATAGCAGACTTGAGAAAGCAGAAGTTCAAATCAGTAACCTGGAGGACAGTGTAATAGAAAGCAATCAAGGGGAGCAGGTGAGAGAAAAACAAATTATGCAAAATGAGAATAAACTTAGGGAACTCAGCAACACCATCAAGTGTAATAACATTTGTATTATAGGATCTCAGAAGGAGAAGAGAGAGAAAAGGGGACAGACCATTAATTTGAAGAAATAATAGCTGAAAAGTTCCCAAATCTGGAGAAGAAACAGAGATGCAGATTCAGGAGGCACAGAGATATCCCAGTGAAATCAACTCAAGGAAGTCCACACAAAGACACATAGTAATTACAACAGCAAAAGTAGCAATAGAGAACTTGAAAAGCAGAAAGAGAAAAAAAACAGTTACATACAAGGTAAATCCCATAAAGATATCAGCTGAATTTTGAGCAGAAACTTTGCAGGCCAGAAGAGAGTGACATGATATATTTAAAGTGCTGAAAGGAAAAAATCTACAGCCAAGAATACTCTATCCAGCAAGTCTATCCCTTCAGAATAGAAGGAGAGATAGAATGTTCCATACAAAAAAAAAAAGAAAAGTTAAAGGAGTTCATGACCACTAAACCAACCCTATAAGAAATGTTAAAGAGGAGTACATGAATGGAAAGGAAAGACCATAGTAAGAGAATGAAAGGTAGGAAGCAAAAAAAGCAGTAAAAGTCAATGTATCTGTAAAAATCAGTCAAGGGACTACGAAAATAAAAGGATATAAAGGATGACACCATATGCCCAAAATGGGGAGGGGGGTAAAGAATGGGTTCAAACTTAAGCAACCACCAACTTAATATAGATTACTATATATGTATACATATTAGGTTATATACAAACTTAATGGTAACCACAAATCAAACCAGTAATAAATATAAAGAGAAAGAAATCCAAGTATATCACTAAAGAGAGCCAACTTATGAGAGAAGATAGCAAGAGAAGGAACAGAAAACTACAAAAACAACCATAAACCAAGTAACAAAATGGTAATAATACATACCTATCAATAATTTGTTTTTTTAATTTTATTTTATTATGTTATGTTAATCACCATACAATACATCATTAGTTTTTGATGTAGTGTTCCATGATTCATTGTTTGCATATAACACCCAGTGCTCCATTCGACACATGTCCTCTTTAATACCCATCACCAGGCTAACCCATACCCCCACCCCCCGCCCTCTAGAACCCTCAGTTTGTTTTTCAGAGCCCATAGTCTCTCATGGTTCGTCTCCCCCTCCAATATCCCCCCCTTCATTTTTCCCTTCCTACTATGTTCTTTTTTTTTTTTTTTAACATATAATGTATTATTTGTTTCAGAGGTACAGGTCTGTGATTCATCAGTCTTACACAATGCACAGCACTCACCATAGCACATACCCTCCCCAATGCCTATCACCCAGCCACCCCATCCCTCCCACCCCCCACCACTCCAACAACCCTCAGTTTGTTTCCTGAGATTAAGAATTCCTCATATCAGTGAGATAATATGATACATGTCTTTCTCTGATTGACTTATTTTGCTTAGCATAATACCCTCTAGTTCCATCCACGTCGTCATTGCAAATGGCAAGATTTTGGGGGATTTTTTTATGGCTGCATAATATTCCATTGTATATATATACACCACATCTTCTTTATCCATTCATCGGTTGATGGATATCTTGGCTCTTTCCATAGTTTGGCTATTGTGGACATTGCTGCTATAAACATTGGGGTGCAGTACCCCTTCGGATCACTACATTTGTATCTTTGGGGTAAATACCCAGTAGTGCAATTGCTGGGTCACAGGGTAGCTCTATTTTCAACTTTTTGAGGAACCTCCATACTGTTTTCCAGAGTGGCTGCACCAGCTTGCATACCCACCAACAGTGCAGGAGGGTTCCCCTTTCTCCACATCCTTGCCAACAGCTGTCATTTCCTGACTTGTAAATTTTAGCCATTCTGTCTGGTGTGAGGAGGAATCTCACTGAGGTTTTGATTTGGATTTCCCTGATGCCGAGTGAAGTTGAGCACTTTTTCATGGGCCTATTGGCCATTTGGATGTCTTCTTTGGAGAAATGTCTGTTCATGTCCTCTGCCCATTTCTTGATTGGATTATTTGTTCTTTGGGTGTTGAGTTTGATAAGTTCTTTATAGATTTTGGATACTAGCCCTTTATCTGATATGTCATTTGCAAATATTTTCTCCCATTCTGTCAGTTGTCTTTTGGTTTTGTGGACTGTTTCTTTTGCTGTGCAAAAGCTTTTTATATTGATGAAGTCCCAATAGTTCATTTTTGCCCTTGCTTCCCTTGCCTTTGGTGATGTATCTAAGAAGAAGCTGCTGTGGCTGAGGTGGAAGAGGGTGTGCCTGTGTTCACCTCTAGGATTTTGATGGACTCCTGTCTCACATTTAGGTCTTTCATCCATTTTGAGTCTATTTTTGTGTGTGGTGTAAGGAAATGGTCCAGTTTCATTCTTCTGCATGTGGCTGTCCAATTTTCCCAACACCATTTGTTGAAGAGACTCTCTTTTTTTCCATTGGACATTCTTTCCTGCTTTGTCAAAGATTAGTTGACCATAGAATTGAGGGTCCATTTCTGGGCTCTCTAATCTGTTCCTTTGATCTATTTGTCTGTTTTTGTGCCAGTACCATACTGTCTTGGTGATCACAGCTTTGTAATATAGCTCGAAGTCCAGAATTCTAATGCCACCAGCTTTGCTTTGCTTTTTCAACATTCCTCTGGTTATTCGGGGTCTTTTCTGGTTCCATACAAATTTTAGGATTATTTGTTCCATTTCTTTAAAAAAGTTTATGGTATTTTGGTAGGGATTGCATTAAATGTGTAGCTTGCTCTAGGTAACATTGACATCATCACAATATTTGTTCTTCCAATCCATGAGCATGGAACGTTTTTCCATTTCTTTGTGTCTTCCTCAATTTCTTTCATGAGTATTTTATAGTTTTCTGAGTACAGATTCTTTGACTCTTTGGTTAGATTTATTCCTAGGTATCTTACGGTTTTGGGTGCAGTTGTAAATGGGATAGACTCCTTAATTTCTCTTTCTTCTGCCTTGTTGTTGGTGTATAGGAATGCCACTGATTTCCGTGCATTGATTTTATATCCTGCCACTATACTGAATTTCTGTATGAGTTCTAGCAGTTTTGGGGTGGAGTCATGTGGTTTTCCACATAAAGTATCATATCATCTGCAAAGAGTGAGAGTTTGACTTCTTCATTGCTGATTCGGATGCTTTTTATTTTTTGTTGTTGTTGTTGTCTGATTGCTGTGGCTAGGACTTCTAGTAATATGTTAATAGCAGTGGTGATAGTGGATATCCCTGCCATGTTCCTGACCTTAGGGGGAAAGTTCTCAGTTTTTCCCCATTGAGGATGATATTCGCTGTGGGTTTTTCATAGATGGATTTTATGAACTTGAGGAATGTTCCCTCTATCCCTATACTCTGAAAAGTTTTAATCAGGAAAGGATGCTGTATTTTGTCAAATGCTTTTTCTGCATCAATTGAGAGGACCATATCGTTCTTCTCCCTCGTCTTAGTAATGTATTCTATCACATTGATTGATTTGTGAATGTTGAAGCACCTTTGCATCCCAGGGATAAATCCCACTTTGTCATGGTGGATGAACCTTTTAATGTATTGTTGGATCCTATTAGCTAGGATTTTGTTGAGGATTTTGGAATCCATATTCATCAGATATCGGTCTGAAATTCTCCCTTTTGCTGGGGTCTTTGCCTGGTTTGGGGATTCAGGTAATGGTGGCCTCATAGAATGAGTCTGGAAGCTTTCCTTCTGTTTCTATTTTTTGAAACAGCTTCAGTAGAATAGGTATTATTTTTTGTTTGAATGTTTGGTAGAATTCCACAGGGAACCGATCAGGCCCTGGAGTCTTGTTTTCTGGGAGGTTTTTGATCACTGCTGCAATCTCGTTCCTGGTTATTGGCCTACTCAGGTTGTCAATTTCTTCCTGTTTCATTCTTGGCAGCTTATAGGTTTCCAGAAAGGCCTCCATTTCATCCGGATTGCTCAGTTTATTGGCATATAGTTGTTGATAATAATTTCTAATAATTGTTTCTATTTCCTTCGTGTTAGTCATGATCTCTCCCCTTTCATTCATAATGTTATTAATTTGGGTCCTTTCTCTTTTCTTTTGGATAAGTCTGGCCAGTGGTTTATCGATCTTATTAATTCTTTCAAAGAACCAGCTTCTAGTTTTGTTTATCTGATCTACTGTGTTTCTGGTTTCTAATTCATTGATCTCTGCTCTGATCTTAATTATTTCTCTTCTAATGCGTGGCTTAGGCATCGTTTGTTGCTTTTTCTCTAGTTCTTTAAGGTGTAGAGTTAGTTGGTGAATTCGGGATTTTTCTATTTTTTTGAGTGAGGCTTGGATGGCTACATAGTTCCCCCTTAGGACCGCCTTTGCAGTATCCCATAGGATTTGGACCAATGTGTTTTCGTTCTCATTGGTTTCCATGAATTGTTTAAGTTCTTCTTTGATTTCCTGGTTGACCCAAACATTCTTGAGCAGAGTGGTCTTTAGCTTCCAAGTGTTTGAATATCTGCCAAATATTTTCTTGTGATTGAGTTCCAGTTTTAAAGTATTATGGTCTGAGAATATGCAGGGAATAATATCAATCTTTTGGTCTCGGTTGAGACCTGATTTATGACCCAGTATGTGGTCTATTCTGGAGAAAGTGCCACGTGTGCTCAAGAAGAATGAGTATTCTGTTTTAGGGTGGGATGTTCTGTATATATCTATGAGGTCCCTCTGGTCCAGTGTGTCATTCAATGCTCTTGTTTCTTTGTTGATTTTCTGCTTAGATGATCTGTCTATTGCTGAGAGTGGAGTATTGAGGTCTCCTACAATTAACGTATTGTTATCAATATGACTCTTTATTTTGGTTAACAGTTGGCTTATGTAGATGGCTGTTCCCATGTTGGGGGCATAGATATTTACAATTCTTAGATCTTCTTGTTGGATAGACCCTTTAAGAATGATATAGTGTCCTTCTGTGTCTCTAAGTACAGACTTTAGTTTAAAATCTAATTTGTCTGATATAAGAATTGCTACCCCAGCTTTCTTTTGAGGTCAGCCGGCATGGAAGATGGATCTCCATCCCTTCACGTTCAGTCTAGATGTACCTTTAAGTTCAAAATGAGTCTCTTGTAGACAGTATCCGGATGGGTCCTGTCTTTTTAGCCAATCTGCAACCCTGTGCCGTTTTATGGGAGCATTTAGACCATTCACGTTGAGAGTGATTATTTGAAAGATGTGAATTAATTGTCATCATGTTGCTTGTGAAGACATTGTTTTTATAGATTGTCCCTGTAGATTTCTGTTGTATATCACTCTTGGGGTCTTTTTCCTTTTATAGAACCCCCCTTAATATTTCTCACAGGCCAGCTTAGTGGTCACATATTCTTTCAGTTTCTCCCAGTCTTGGAAGCTCTGCATCTCTCCATCCATTCTAAATGACAGCCTTGCTGGATAAAGTATTCCTGGCTGCATGTTCTTCTCATTTAGTAACCTGAATATGTCTTGCCAGGCCTTTCTGGTTTGCCAGGTCTCTGTGGATAGGTCTGACATTATTCTGATGTTCCTCCCTCTGTACGTAAGAAATCTCTTCCCCCTAACTGCCCTTAAGATGGTTTCCTTGGTTCTAAGATTTGTGAGTTTTACTATTACATGTCGGGGTGTTGGCCTATTTTCCTTGATCTTGGGAGGGGTCCTCTCTGCCTCTAGGATGCGAATGTTTGTTTCATTCCCCAGATTAGGGAAGTTCTCAGCTACAATTTGCTCAAATACATCTTCTAGTCCTCTCTCTCTCTCCACTCTCTCTGGGATTCCAATAATTCTGACATTGGAACATTTTATGGTGTCACTTATTTCTCTGATTCTATTTTCATGGCTTCTGAGTTGTTTTTTCCTGGCCTCCTCTTTTCTCTTTTTGTCTATTAATTGGTCTTCTCGGTCACTAATTTGTTCCTCTGCCTCGCTTACCCTAGCTGTTAGATTACCTAGATTAGATTGATCTCATTGATAGCATTTTTAAGTTCTGCCAATTCAGCTTTCTTTTCTGCCCTTAGAGACTCTATGGTGCCATTAATTGATTTCTCTATTCTAGCTATTGTCTTCACAATTGCTAGCCTGAATTCCATCTCCAACCTCTTGATTATATCTGAATCCATTTGTAAATCTGTGGCATAAGTCATAGTCTCTGAGTCTTTCCTATTTTGGGGGTTCCTCCTCCTAGTCATTCTGCTGAGGGGTGGTTGAGGGAATGTTAGAGTCCACGTTATTGACCACAACCCAAGCAAGATGCACCTGTTTTCTAGGGACCTTAGGGTTGTTGGTGTCTTGTTCTCCCAGCCTGTCTTCTGTGGGAGGGGCCTGCCACACTGTTACTCAGGCAACCCTGTTTGGGCAGAGTTCCCCTGCCCCTCTGTGTCTGAGGATGGGACACAAAGTTTTGGGACTTTTGTTCTCTGGCAACTTTCTCTGGTGGCTTTCCATGTCACTTCCAAGAGTCAGAGCAGAAGATACCATTTCCCACCCTCTGCTTCAGAGCAGAGAGTTTGCATTCTGTTCTTCAGTGAACTCTCCAGGCCACACTGTCTCCGTTTCTGTCTGTGCTGCTATAAACTGCAGCGTCCTGGGTTGTGCATCTCTCCACAGTGCTCCCAGTCCTTGCCTCCAGGTCAGGGTATGTCTCTGCCCTTTGTGCTTCTAAAACCGCCAGCCACCCCCAGTTTGCGTGCATGACCCCGTCGCTCTGGGTGTCCATCTGGAGGTTGCCCTAAAGTCCTTTCCCTGCCCCTACCAGTCTGCGAGTCTGTGCCCGTCCACAGCCTGGGAAGCTATTGCTCACCACGGTGTAGGATCCCCATGGCCAGGCTCCCTCCCTCTGTCGTTTATCCTCTGATGTCTGCCCACAGAATCATGGTTCCCTGCTTTGTACCTCGAAACCAACCACCTGCAATCTTTTGTTTGTAGAGAACCAGATCTTCTTACATCTCAGGCTGATTTCATGGGTGCTCAGAGTGGTATGGTAGGTATCCAGCTCAATTCCGGGGACCAGTTGAATAGGGTTCCCTACTCCACCATCTTTTCCCTCATGCACTCTCACTTCTCTTATTCAACATTCTACTGGAAGCCATAAGTACAGAAATTTAAAAAGACAATGAAATAAAAAGCATCCAAATTGGGAAATAAGTAAAATTATTATTTGTGGGTGATATGGTCTTACCTATAGAAAATACTAAAGACTCAACCCAAAACATGTTGGAACAAATCAATGAGTTCAGGAAAGTCACAAATATAAGATCAACATACAGAAATCAGTTGTGTTTGTATACTCTAGCAATGAAATATCTGAAAAAAGAATAAAGCTATCCTAGTCACAACAGCATGAAAAATAGTAAAATACTTAGGAATAAGTTAACCAATGAAGTGAACATTCAGTACAATGAAAAGTATAAGACTTTGATGAAAGAATTTGAAGAAGACACAATAAATGGAAAGATGTCTCATGTTCGTGGGTCAGAAGAATTAATATTGTTAAAAATCCATACCACCAAAACTATTTATAAATGCAGTGTAATTCCTATCAAAATCCTAATGGTGATTTTCACAGAGACAGAAAAAATATTTCTAAAATTTGAAACCACAGAAGACCCCAAACACTCAAAGCAATTCTGAGGGAAAGGAACAAAGTTGGAGACAATAAACTTCATGATTTCAAATTATACTACAAAGTTACAGTAATTAAAATAGTATGGTACTGGCATAAGAACAAATACAACCAATGGGAGAGAGCCCAGGCATAAACTCCTGCATATATGATCAAATAATATTTGACAATTGTTTCAAGAACATTCAATGGGGAAAGTGTAGCCTCTTCAACAAATGATGATGGGAAAACTGGATAATCACATGCAAAGAAATGAAATCAGACCCCGATCTTACAGCACTCATTAAAAATAACTCAAAATAGATTAAGATATAAATATAAGATCTGACATTGTAAAATTCCTTCAAGAAAACATAAGGAATAGGGCACTTGGGTGGCTCAGTCGTTAAGCGTCTGCCTTCAGCTCAGGCGATGATCTCATGGTCCTGGGATCCAGCCCCGCATCGGGATCCCTGCTCCATGGGAAGCCTGCTTCTCCTTCTCCCACTCCCCCTGCTTGTGTTCCCTCTCTCACTGTGTCTCTCTCTGTCAAATAAATAAATAAAATCTATAAAAATAAAAAAAAAACATAAGGAAGAAACTCCCTGGCATTGGTAATGCCATTGGTAATCATCTTGGCAATGATTTTTGTATATGACACCAAAAATAGAGTCAAGGAAAGCAGAAACAAACAAGTTGAGGCTACATGAAACAAAAAAGCTTCTGCACAGGAAAAGAAACAATCAACAAAATGAAAACTCAACCTACAAATAGGAGAAAATACTTTCAAACAATATATTGGATAAGGATAATACAATTGAATAACAACAAAAAATCAAACTAAAAATGGGCAAATAACTTGATAGACATTTTCCCAAGGAAGACATACAATAGAAAATGGAAACATGAAAAGATGTTTAACATGACTAATCATCAGGGAAATCTAAGTCAAAACCACAGTAAAATATTATCTCACACCTGTTAGAATTTTTAGCATACAAAAGATAAGGAATAACAAGTGTTGGTGAAAATATGTGGGAAAGAGAACCTTACCCAGTGCATTCTTGGTGGGAATGTAAATTTGTACAGATACTATGGAAACCAGTATGGAGGTTCCTCAAGATATAAAAAATAGAGTGATCATATGATCCACCAATCCCACTTCTGGGTATATATCCAAAGGAAATGAAATCAGGATTTCAAAAAGGTATCTGCTATTCCATATTCACTGCAGCATTATTTACTACAGCTAAGATATGGAAACAACCTAAATGTCCATCAGTGGATAAATGGATGAAGAAGATGTGGATATGTGTGTGTGTGTGTACAGACACACACACACCCATACAATGGAATATTATTCAGCAGGGAGAAAGAAGGAAATCCTGCCATTTGCAACAACATGATGGACTTTGAAGGCATTATGCTAGGCGAGGTAAGTCAGAGAGAGAAAGAGAAGTACTGCATGATATCACTTCTATGTGTAATCTTAAAAAGCTGAGTTAGTAAAAACAGAGGTAAAATAGTGGTAACCAGGAACTAAGGAGTGGGAAAATGGGAAAATAATTAAGGGTACAAACTTGAAACTAGTAGATAAACACATTCTGGAGGTCTAATGTACAGCATAGTGATTATAGTCAGTAATACTCTATTATAAACTTCAAAGTTGCTAAGAGACTAGACCTTAATTGTTTTTACAATAAAGAAATGATAATTATGCGATGTGATAGAACTATTAGCTAATGCTAAGATGATAAACATATTGCATTATATAAATGTATCTAACCAATACATCATAAACTTAAAACAGACACCATGTTATATTCAATATTTCAATAAATATAAAAATAAATAAGTTCTCTGCCCATTTTCATTATATTATTTGCCATTCTGTTATAGAGTTATAGCAGTGTTTGCCTTTTAGAAAATTTATAGTTAATATTTATTATAATTATTAATACATCATATTTAAATCTATGAAATGTATATTACAGAGTGGCGATCACCAAGACAGCACGATACTGGTACAAAAACAGACATATAGACCAATGGAACAGAATAGAGAGCCCAGATATGGACCCTCAACTCTATGGTCAAATAATCTTCAACAAAGCAGGAAAAAATATGCAATGGAAAAAGACAGTTTCTTCAATAAATGGTGCTGGGAAAATTGGACAGCAGAAGAATGAAACTCGACCATTCTCTAACACCACACACAAAGATAAACTCAAAACGGATAAAAGACCTCAATGTGAGATAGGAATCCATCAAAATCCTAGAGGAGAACATAGGCAATAACCTCTATGACATCGGCCACAGCAACTTCTTTCAAGATACATCTCCAAAGGCTAGTGAAACAAAGGCAAAAATGAACATTTGGGACTTCATCAAGATAAAAGGCTTCTGCATAGCACAGGAAACAGTCAACAAAACAAAGAGGCAACCCGCACAATGGGAGAAGATATCTGCAAATGACACTACAGATAAAGGGTTGGTATCCAAGATCTATAAAGAACTTCTCAAACTCAACACCCCCCCAAAAAATAATAATAATCAAGTCAAAAAATGGGCAGAAGACATGAACAGACACTTCTCTGAAGAAGACATACAAATGGATAACAGACACATGAAAAAATGTCCATCATTAGCCATCAGGGAAATTCAAATTAAAACCACAATGAGATACCACCTTACACCAGTTAGTATGGCAAAAGTTGACAAGGAAAGAAACAACAAATGTTGGAGAGGTTGTGGAGAAAGAGGAACCCTCTTACACTGTTGGTGGGAATGCAAGTTGGTACAACCACTTTGGAAAATAGTGTGGAGGTGCCTCCAAAAGTTAAAAATAGAGCTACCCTATGACCCAGCAATTGCACTACTGGGTATTTACCCCAAAGACACAGATGTAGTGAAAAGAAGGGTCATATGCATCCCAATGTTCATAGCAGCAACGTCTGCAATAGCCAAATTGTGGAAAGAGCCGAGATGCTCTTCAAGAGATGAATGGATAAAGATGTGGTCCATACATACAATGGAATATTACTCAGCCATCAGAAAGGATGAATACTCAACTTTTACATCAATATGAATGGGACTGGAAGAGATTATGCTAAGTGAAATAAGTCAAGCAGAGAAAGTCAATTATCATATGGTTTCACTTATTTGTGGAACAGAAGGAATAGCATGGAGGACATAAGGAGAAGGAAGGGAAAAATGAAGGGAGGGAAATCGGAGGGGGAGATGAACCATGAGAGACTATGGACTCTGAAAAACAAACTGAGGGTTTTAGAGGGGAGGGTGTGGAGGGATGGGTTAGCCTGGTGATGGGTATTAAGGAGGGCACATACTGCATGGAGCACCGGGTGTTATATGAAAACAATGAATCATGGATCACTATATCAAAAACTAATGATGTATTGTATGGTGACTAACATAACATAATAAAAGAAAATCTAAAAAAAGAAATATAGATATATTCACATTTATCTTACTTGTACTATTACTTTTTCAATCCTCTTGCTTTATTTTGGCTTAATTTTTATTATTCCATTTTTCCTTTTATTATCTCTTTTTTTTCTTAGTCTCACTGTGTATTTTATTTTTTTAATTTTTTTTCTATTGTTATGTTAATCACCATACATTACATCATTAGTTTTTGATGTAATGTTCCATGATTCATTGTTTGTGCATAACACCCAGTGCTCCACGCACAATGTGCTCTCTTTAATACCCATCACCAGGCTAACCCATCCCCCCCACCCCCCTCCCTCTAGAACCCTCAGTTTGTTTTTTCAGACTCCATCGTCTCTCATGGTTCGTCTCCCCCTCTGACTTACTCCCCTTCATTCTTCCCCTCCTGCTATCTTCCTCTTCTTTTTTTTTTCTTAACATGTATTGCATTATTTGTTTCAGAAGTACAGATCTGTGATTCAACAGTCTTGCACAATTCACAGCGCTCACCATAGCACATACCCTCCCCAATGTCTATCACCCCAGCCACCCCATCCCTCCCACACCCCACCACTCCAGCGACACTCAGTTTGTTTCCTGAGATTCAGAATTCCTCATATCAGTGAGGTCATATGATACATGTCTTTTTCTGATTGACTTATTTTGCTCAGCATAACACCCTCCAGTTCCATCCACGTTGTGGCAAATGTCAAGATCTCATTGCTTTTGATGGCTGCATAATATTCCATTGTGTATATATACCACCTCTTCTTTATCCTTTCATCTGTCGATGGACATCTTGGCTCTTTCCACAGTTTGGCTGTTGTGGACATTGCTGCTATAAACATTGGGGTGCATGTACCCCTTTGGATCCCTACCTTTGTATCTTTGCGGTAAATACCCAGTAGTGCAATTGCTGGATCGTATGGTAGCTCTATTTTCAACTGTTTGAGGAACCTCCATACTGTTTTCCAGAGGGGTTGCACCAGCTTGCATTCCCACCAACAGTATAGGAGGGTTCCCCTTTCTCCACATCCCCGCCAACATCCGTCGTTTCCTGACTTGTTAATTTTAGCCATTCTGACTGGTGTGAGGTGGTATCTCATGGAGGTTTTGATTTGGATTTCCCTGATGACGAGCGATGTTGAGCACTTTTTCATGTGTCTGTTGGCCATTTGGATGTCTTCTTTGGAAAAATGTCTGTTCATGTCCTCTGCCCATTTCTTGATTGGATTATTTGTTCTTTGGGTGTTGACTTGGATAAGTTCTTTATAGATTTTGGATACTAGCCCTTTATCTGATATGTCATTTGCAAATATTTTCTCCCATTCTGTCGGTTGTCTTTTGGTTTTGTGGACTGTTTCTTTTCCTGTGCAAAAGCTTTTTATCTTGATGAAATCCCAATAGTTCATTTTTGCCCTTGCTTCCCTTGCCTTTGGCGATGTGTCTAGGAAGAAGTTGCTGCAGCTGAGGTCGAAGAGGTTGCTACCTGTGTTCTCCTTTAGGATTTTGATGGACTCCTGTCTCACGTTTAGGTCTTTCAACCATTTGGAGTCTATTTTTGTGTGTGGTGTAAGGAAATGGTCCAGTTTCATTCTTCTGCATGTGGCTGTCCAATTTTCCCAACACCATTTGTTGAAGAGACTGTCTTTTTTCCATTGGACATTCTTTCCTGCTTTGTCGAAGATTAGTTGACCATAGAGTTGAGGGTCCATTTCTGGGCTCTCGATTCTGTTCCATTGATCTATGTGTCTGTTTTTGTGCCAGTATCATACTGTCTTGATGATGACAGCTTTGTAATAGAGCTGAAAGTCTGGAATTATGATGCCGCCAGCTTTGCTTTTCTTTCTCAACATTCCTCTGGCTATTCGGGGTCTCTACTGGTTCCATACAAATTTTAGGATTATTTGTTCCATTTCTTTGAAAAAAGTGGATGGTATTTTGATGGGGATTGCATTGAATGTGTCGATTGCTCTAGGTAGCATTGACATTTTCACAAAGTTTGTTCTTCCAATCCATGAGCATGGAACGTTTTTCCATTTCTTTGTGTCTTCTTCAATTTGTTTCATGAGTATTTTATAGTTTTCTGAGTACAGATCCTTTGCCTCTTTGGTTAAATTTATTCCTAGGTATCTTATGGTTTTGGGTGCAATTTTAAATGGGATCGGCTCCTTGATTTGTCTCTCTTCTGTCTTGTTGTTGGTGTATAGGAATGCCACTGATTTCTGTGCATTGATTTTAAATCTTGCTACTTTACTGAATTCCTGTATGAGTTCTAGCAGTTTTGGGTTGGAGTCTTTTCGGTTTTCCACATATAGTATCATATCATTTGCAAAGAGTGAGAGTTTGACTTCCTCTTTGCCGATTTGGATGCCTTTTGATTTCTTTTTGTTGTCTGATTGCTGTGGCTAGGACTTCTAATGCTATGTTGAATAGCAGTGGTGATAGTGGACATCCCTGCCGCGTTCCTGACCTTAGGGGAAAGCTCTCGCTTTTCCCCATTGAGAATGATATTCGCTGTAGGTGTTCATAGGTGGCTTTTATGATATTGAGGTATGTACCCTCCTATCTCTATACTCTGAAGAGTTTTTATCAAGAAAGGATGCTGTACTTTGTCAAGTGCTTTTTCTGTATCTATTGAGAGGATCTTATGATTCTTGTTCTTTCTTTTGTTAATGTATTGTATCACACTGATTGATTGCGGATGTTGAACCAACCTTGCAGCCCAGGAATAAATCCCACTTGGTCATGGTGATAATCATTTTAATGTACTGTTGGATCCTATTGGCTAGGATTTTGGTTAGAATTTTTGCATCCATGTTCATCAAGGATATTGGTCTGTAATTCTTTTTGATGGGGTCTTTGTCTGGTTTTGGGATCAAGGTAATGCTGGCCTCATAAAATGAGTTTGGAAGTTTTCCTTCCATTTCTAATTTTTGGAACAGTTTCAGGAGAATAGGTATTAATTCTTCTTTAAATGTCTGATAGAATTCCCCTGGGAAGCCATCTGGCCCTGGGCTTTTGTTTGTTGGGAGATTTTTGATGACTGCTTCAATTTCCTTAGTGGTTATAGGTCTGTTCAGGTTTTCTATTTCTTCCTGGTTCAGTTTTGGTAATTGATACATCTCTAGGAATGCACCCATTTCTTCCAGGTTATCTAATTTGCTGGCATAGAGTTGCTCATAATATGTTCTTATAATTGTTTGTATTTCTTTGGTGTTGGTTGTGATCTCTCCTCTTTCATTCACGATTTTGTTGATTTGGGTCATTTCTCTTTTCTTTTTGATCAGTCTGGCCAGGGGTTTATCAATCTTGTTAATTCTTTCAAAGCACCAGCTCCTAGTTTCGTTGATCTGTTCTACTGTTCTTTTGGTTTCTATTTCATTGATTTCTGCTCTGATCTTTATTATTTCTCTTCTCCTGCTGGGTTTACGCTTTATTTGCTGTTCTTTCTCCAGCTCCTTTAGATGTAGGGTTAGGTTGTATATTTGAGACCTTTCTTGTTTCTTGAGAAAGGCTTGTGTTGCTATATACTTTCCTCTCGTGACTGCCTTTACTGTATCCCAAAGGTTTTGAACCATTGTGTTTTCATTTTCATTGGTTTCCATGAATTTTTTTAATTCTTCTTTAATTTCCTGGTTGACCCATTCATTCTTTAGTAGGATGCTCTTTAGCCTCCATGTATTTGAGTTCTTTCCAACTTTCCTCTTGTGATTGAGTTCTAGTTTCAAAGCACTGTGGTCTGAAAAGATGCAGGGAATAATCCCAATCTTTTGGTACCGTTTGAGACCTGATTTGTGACCTACAATGTGATCAATTCTGGAGAATGTTCCATGGGCACTAGAGAAGAATGTGCATTCCGTTGCTTTGGGATGGAATGTTCTGAATATGTCTGTGAAGTCCATTTGGTCCAGTGTGTCATTTAAAGTCTTTATTTCCTTGCTGATCTTTTGCTTAGATGATCTGTCCATTTCAGTCAGGGGGGTGTTAAAGTCCCCCAGTAGTATTGTATTTTTGTCAATGTGTCTCTTTGCTTTTGTTATTAATTGCCTTATAAAATTGGCTGCTCCCATGTTAGGGGCATAGATAATTACAATGGTTAGATCTTCTTGTTGGATAGACCCTTTAAGTAGGATATATTGTCCTTCCTCATCTCTTATTACAGTCTTTGTTTTAAAATCTAATTTGTCTGATATAAGGATTGCTACTCCAGCTTTCTTTTGGTGTCCATTAGCAGGGTGAATGGTTTTCCACCCCCTCACTTTCAATCTGGGGGTGTCTTTGGTTCTAAAATGAGTCTCTTGTAGACAGCATATTGATGGGTCTTGTTTATTAATCCAATCTGATAGCCTGTGTCTTTTGATTGGGGCATTTAGACCATTTACATTCAGGGTAACTATTGAAAAGTATGAATTTAGTGCCACTGTATTGCCTGTAAGGTGACTGTGACTGTATACTGTCTGTTCCTTTCTGATCTTTGCTGCTTTTAGGCTCTCTCTTTGCTTAGAGGACCCCTTTCAATATTTCTTGTAGGGCTGGTTTCGTGTTTGCAAATTCCTTTAGTTTTTGTTTGTCCTGGAAGCTTTTTATCTCTCCTTCTATTTTCAATGAGAGCCTAGCTGGATATAGTATTCTTGGCTGCATATTTTTCTCGTTTAGTGCTCTGAAGATATCAGGCCAGTCCTTTCTGGCCTGCCAGGTCTCTGTGGATAGGTCTGTTGCCAATCTAATGTTTCTACCATTGTAGGTTACAGATCTCTTCTCCTGAGCTGCTTTCAGGATTTTCTCTTTGTCTCTGAGACTCGTTAAGTTTTCCTATTAGATGTCGGGGTGTTGACCTATTTTTATTGATTTTGAGAGGGTTTCTCTGTGCCTCCTGGATTTTGATGCCTGTTTCCTTCCTGACATTAGGGAAGTTCTCTGCTATTATTTGCTCCAATATACCTTCTGCCCCTCTCTCTCTTTCTTCTTCTTCTGGGATCCCAATTATTCTAATGTTCTTTCATCTTATCGTGTCGCTTATCTCTCGAATTCTGCTCTCGTGATCCTGTAGTTGTTTATCTCTCTTTTTCTCAGCCTCTTTATTTTCCATCGTTTGGTCTTCTATATCGCTGATTCTCTCTTCTGCCTCATTTATCCTAGCAGTTAGTGCCCCCATTTTTGATTGCACCTCATTAATAGCCTTTTTGATTTTGACTTGGTTAGATTTTAGTTCTTTTATTTCTCCAGAAAGGGTTTCTCTAATAACTTCCATGGTTTTTTCAAGCCCAGCTAGTATCTTTAAAGTCATGATTCTGAACTCTAGGTTTGACATTTTACTAATGTCCATATTGAGTAGGTCCCTGGCTGACGGTACTACCTCTTGTTGTTTTTGCTGAGGTGATTTTTTTCGTCTTGTCATTTTGTCCAGTGGAGAATAGATGAATGAGAGAACAAAATGCTAACAGGTTAACAACGTCCCCAGCAAATATACTCTATACAAATCAGAAAAGACCTGAAACCAGGCGAAAAGAAAGGGAAAGAAAGAAAAAAGAAAAAGATAAAGATAAAAACAAACAAAAACAGAACAAAAAAAAAAAAAAACAGAATATGATCAAATATGATCAGCCTCGTGCATAGATCAGTGCCACATACTAGATTTTGGGTGTATTTTGGTCTGTTAGAAGAAAGTGTCTCCTAAAATTTTAAAGGAAGAAAGACTTATATATGTACAAAATAAGGGTTGATACAATGAAGGGATGGAAGATGAGTGTAAAGATGAAAATTATAAAAGATTTTATAAAAGGAATTGATAAGATAAGAAGTTATTTGAAAAAAGAAAGAAGATTTAAAAAAAGAAAAGAAAAAGGGAGAGAATGTGATCAGGCAGGAGACTAGAACAAAGCCATACACTAGTGATTTAGGGTATATTTTGATCTGTTAGAAGAAACTGTATCTCAAAATTTTAAAGAAAGAACAACATATATATATGCCAAAAATAAGGGTAACTACTATGAAGGGATAAAGTATGACTCTAAAAATGAAAAATAAAAAATGTTTTTTTAAAAAAAGGGATTGATAAGATGTTGGTTGAAAAAGGGAAAAAGAAAAATTCAAAAAAAAAGTTAAAAAATTAACTTTGAAAAACTAATGAATCATGGTAAAAAAAGCCATGAATTCTATGTGCAGCATTCCCCTAGCACTGGAGTTCTCCCGTTCTTCTTGATTGGTAAACTTGGTCTTGGCTTGCTGGTTCTTCGTGCTGATCTTCTGGGGGAGGTGCCTGTTGCGGTGGTTCCCAAATGTCTTTGCTGGAGGTGCAATTGCCTCGCCCTGTTGGTCCGGTCTAAGCAATTGCTCAGGTTTGCTCCTAGGAGCTTTTGTTCCCTGCAAGCTCCCAGCACAGCTTTGGAGGACCAGAGTGAAATGGTGGCCTCCCAATCTCCGCCCGGAGGAGCTGAGAACTCGGGGCCCTGCTCCTCAGTGCGCCCCCAGAGAAAAGCAGTCACTCCCATCTCCCCGGTCTCCTCTCCGGCTGCACTCTGTGCTCACCCGGCCTGTGACCGAGCGTTTCTATCTCTGGCACCCGACCCCATGTGGAGTATCCAAACCCAGCAGATCCCTGTGGTGCCCTCCCGCGCCACTCCTCCCAGGGGAGGAAGGGGAGTCTCCCCAGCTCTGCTGCTTGTTGGGTCCCTGCTGGAAGAGCAGTGGCCCGTCTGGGCCACGGATCACAGTTTATGGGAACCCCAAGCTGAGAGCACGCGCCTTGGCTCCATCTCTGCAGCTGGCTTCCCCGCTCCGATACCTGGGCGCTCTGCTGCACTCAGGCACCCCCGGTGTTGAGACCACACTGTCCCACGAGGGTTCCACCTCCCACTTAGCCACTGGAGCGACGTCCCTCAGCGGAGCTGACTTCTAAAAGTTCCGATTTTGTGCTCCTCGGCTCTATCACTTGCCAGAAGCGGCCGATGGATGCCCCCTCCCCCGCCGTCTAACCTCCGGAATATCGCCTCGGCTTCACTTCTCCACACATCCTACCTTCCAGAAAGTGGTCACTTTTCTCTTCAAAGAGTTGTTGCTATTCTTTTCTTCGATCTCCTGTTGAGTTCCTGGTGTTCAGAATGGTTTGATCCCTATTCAGCTGAATTCCTGAGACCAGACGAAATCCAGGTCTCCTACTCCTCTGCCATCTTGCTCCGCCCCTCCTTTTATTATCTCTTAATTACACCTTCTTATACGAAAGTCTTAGGGGTTATATAGAGATTACAGCAGACACCCCTTATTAAAATCAAAATTTGTGTATTTCTGGGGCAATTAAAGGAAATTAAAACATTTCTATTCCATTTATCTTTGTTTTGATTCATGTGTATTTTTTCATATATTTTACTTCTACATATATATTAGGCTTAGGCCAATGATGATATGATAATGATGACGATGATTTTATACAATCAACAGTAATTTAGAATTACCCATTTATATATCCATTTTGTTTCTGTTTATTCTTTAATTGCTAATAGTGCTTCTGGAATCTTAAATTTACACAAAGAACCTCCTTCAATATTTCTTTAATGAAGGCTTAATGATGAAATGTCTTGGCTTTATAGGTCCAAAAATGTCATCATTTTTCTGTTTGTTTGTCTAAAAAAATTCTTTTTTCATGTAGAGTATTTATTTATTTATTTTTATTTAAATTTTGTTAGTGAACTTACAGTGCAATATTGGTTTCTGGAGTAGAATTCAGTGATTCACAACACCCTTTAATACCTATCACTGATCTGGCTCATCCCTGATCCACCTCCCTCCATCCAGCCTCAGTTTGTTCTCTAGAGCACTTAGCAATCAGAAAGAATGAAATCTTGCCATTTGCAATGACATGGATGGAACTAGAGTGTATCATGCTAAGTGAAATAAGTCAGTCAGATAAAGACAAATGCCATACAATCTCACTCATAGGTGGAGTTTAAGAAAGAAAACAGATGAACATATGGGAAGGGGGAAAAGAGAAAAGGAGAGAATGCCATCATTTTTACTTAATATTGATAGTTTCACTTGATACACAGGTTTATGTTGGCAATTATTTTCTTTTAGTTCTTTGAATAAATTATTCCATTGAATTCTGATTTCCATCATTTCTGTTATCAAGTCACTTGTAAATGTTTTGTTCCCCCTTTAAACACAATTTTTCTTTTCTTTGGGTGCTTTGAAGACTTTCTCTTTTTCATTAATTTTTATTAGTTTTGCTATAATATACCTATGTATGTTTGCTTTTAATTTACCTTTATAAGTTTATAATGCTTTTTTTAATTTGCAGATTGATTTTTCTTCAATCTTCTAACATTCTTTAGCCAGTATCTCTTCAAGTACTGTTCAGCCCCATTCTCTCTCCACCGTCTTCTTCACTCCAATCAGTCTTTTTTCACTATAACCAACATATCTCGTATAGTCCTTCTTCAAATATCCACCTATTTGCTTCTCTGTGACATCACTGTAATATTTTCTTCTGACCAGTCTTCCAGTTTGCTTATTCTCTTTTCCTCTACATCTTATCTATTAAGTGAATATTATTTTCAGTTATTACAAGTTTTTATCTAACAAATCCATTTGATTTTTTGGTATAGTTTTAAAGTCCATGTCTGTTAACTCCATTATTCGGATTTCTTGGTTGTCTAAAATATTTTCTTGGTATTTGGTTTTTCCCCCTTCCCCACCCATATACTCATTTAGTTGTCAGATATATTAATGTGAGATTTAATGTGAAAAACTATAGATACAATTTGAGACTCTGGCTGATGTGACCTTTCTCCAGACAGGATTTGCTCATGCTTCTGTTAGGAAGATAGGCTAAAGGAACTAGAAATCCCACAGCAGGATGACTTATTTAAGGAATAATATGATCTGAAGCTTGGCTTCAAACTATACAAGGGAAATTCTACATGTACCTCAACCTCACTCCTTTCAGAGTCCCAACTGAATGTGTGGGCTTATTTCCCAAGGTCTCACCTCCTTCCTAGGGCCAATTACTGAAATATTTGTCAATATACTATTATTGACTCCACAGAAAGTGATGCTTGGTTGTGTACCCTCTCTGTATCTACTTTTAGAATCAGCAATTGCTATAATTTGAGGAAAAAGCAGCACCATTGACAGGATTGCTTCTTTGAGCATTTCTTCTTTTTAAAGTTTGGCTCCCAAATTTGCCAATATACCTATGTAAGTTTTGATGCCTTTTTAACATATTTATGCTTTTTAGGATAAACCTTATTGAAGTATAACTCACATAAAATAAATGTGTTCATTGTAAGTATAGAGTTAGATGAGTTTTGAAAACCACATACACAATTCACAGTGCTCACCATAGCACATACCCTCCCCAATGTCTATCACCCAGCCACCCCATCCCTCCCACTCCCCACCACTCCAGCAACCCTCAGTTTCTTTCCTGAGATTAAGAATTCCTCATATCAGTGAGATCATATGATACATGTCTTTCTCTGATTGACTTATTTTGCTCAGCATAACACCCTCCAGTTCCATCCATGTCATTGCAAATGGCAAGATCTCATTCTTTTTGATGGCTGCATAATATTCCATTGTGTATATATAACACATCTTTTTTATCCATTCATCTGTCGATGGACGTTTTGGCTCTTTCCATAGTTTGGCTATTGTGGACATTGCTGCTATAAACATTGGGGTGCACATACCCCTTCGGATCCCTACATTTGTATCTTTGGGGTAAATACCCAGTAGTGAAATTGCTGGGTTATATGGTAGCTCTATTTTCAACTTTTTGAGGAACCTCCATACTGTTTTCCAGAGTAGCTGCACCAGCTTACATTCCCACCAACAATGTAGGAGGGTTCCCCTTTCTCCACATCCCTGCCAACATCTGTCATTTCCTGATTTGTTAATTTTAGTCATTCTGACTTGTGTGAGGTGGTATCTCATTGAGGTTTTGATTTGGATTTCCCTGATACTGAGCGATGTTGAGCATGAGAGACTATGGACTCTGAGAAACAAACTGAGGGTTCTAGAGGGGAGGGGGTGGGGGGACGGGTTAGCCTGGTGATGGGTATTAAAGAGGGCATGTACTGAATGGAGCCCTGGGTGTTATACACAAACAATGAATCATGGAACACTACATCAAAAACTAATGATGTAATGTATGGTCATTAACATAACATAATAAAAAAAAAGAAAGAAAAAAGAAAACTATATACAGCAATGTAAACACTACTAGAATTAGGAAGTAAAAGTATTCATTTCCCCCAAATTCCCTTTGCAGCCAATCTCCTAAGACCCAAATCCAGGCAAAGATGTATTTGTCTTATATAATTAAAATTACAATTTGTTTTTTGCCTTTTCTAAAATTTCTTATGAGTGAAATTATATTAATGTACTCTTTTGTGTCTAGCAAACACTGTTTTAAAATGTTATCTATATCTTTGCATATATCAGCAATTTGTTTCTTTTTATTAGCATTCCATTGTGCAGATACACCACAATGTGTTCATCCATTTACCTGCTGACAGACATTTGCATTATTACCAGTTTATAGTCATTATTAATACAGCTTCTACAAAATTCTAATACAAGTGTTTTTGTGGACGTAAGTTTTCATTTACTTTGGGTAAATATCCAGCTGACTTGTATGGTAATTGTAAATTTGAATTTATAAAAAACTGCCAAACATTTGTATGTCTTCTTTGGAGAAGTGTCTGTTCATGTCTTCTGCCTATTTTTTGACTTGATTATTTGTTTTTTGGGTGTTGAGTTTGAGTTCTTTATAGATCTTGGATATCAGCGCTATCTGTAGTGTCATTTGCAAATATCTTCTCCCATTCTGTGGGTTGCCTCTTTGTTTTGTTGAAGGGGGGAAATCAGAGGGACAGATGAACCACGAGAGACTATGGACTCTAAGAAACAAACTGAGGGTTTTAGAGGGGAGGGGGTGGGGGGATGGGTTAGCCCGGTGATGGGTATTAAGGAGGGCACGTACTGCATGGAGCACTGGGTGTTATATGAAAACAACGAATCATGGATCGCTACATCAAAAACTAATGATGTACTGTATGGTGACTAACATAACATAATAAAATAAAATTAAAACAAAAAACAAAAAATAAAACAAAACAAAAAACGCTGCCAAACAATATTTAAAGGTGGTGATAAATTTTACAATAACCAGAAACATTAAAATTTCAAATACTCCATATTTGGCAATATTTGTGTGAGATATCAATTTCAGTAAATCTAGTTAGTGTATAGTATAATTATATTGATATTTCAATATGCACTTCCCTAATGACAACAATGCTGAATATAATTTGATTCTGCCATTGACCATTTGTTTATCTCATGTTAACAAAGTGTTTAATTTTGCTCCCCTTCTTTATGAATCTTTATATTGGTGGATTAAAAGAGTTCTTCAATATTTTGGATACAAGTCCTTTGTAAAATATATGTTTAAAATGTTTTGCCCTACTCTCCAGTTTTCCTTTTCATTTTCTTAAGGGTGTGTATAGGGCTCTCCAAAGAAACCTGTATATGTGTGTATGTGTGTGCATGTAAGGATATATGTGGAGGGGGGTAGAGAGTTTTTAAAATTGTCTCACATGATTGTGTGGGCTGGCAAGTCATAAATATATAGGGGAGGTCAGCAGGTAAGAAATTCAGGTAGAATTTGACACTGCAGTATTGAGTCCAAAATCTCCACTGCAGGTTAAAGACTAGAAATTCAGTCAGACTTTTTATGTTCCAGTCTGGAAGTGGAATTCATTCTTCTTGAGAAACCTGTTTTTGCTCATAAGGCCTTCAATTGATGGGATGTAGCTAACCCACATTATGGAAGATGATCTGCTTTACTGAGAGTCAACTGATTATAAAGGTTAATCATATCTAAAACAGTATCTTCACAGCAACATCTGGATTAATGTTTGGCCAAACAACTGGGCACCATAGCTTAGCCAAACTGGACACATGAAATTAATCATCACAGAGTGTCTGAAGCAGGGAGTCTAATTTATCAATTTTAATGGCTCAAGCCTTTTACATTTTACATATTAAAAATAAACTTTGCCTACCCCAAGACTGTTAAAATTACTCATAAATATACTTTTATCAATTTTATAAATTAGAAATCTTAAATAGAGGTCTGTGTAGAATATGTATTTTGTGTAAGGTATTGGGTAAGTGCCAGTTTTGTTTCTTCTTGTCTATTCAGTGTTCCAGCACTATTTGATGAAAAAACTATGGTTTTTTTCACTGAATTTCTTTGGAACCCATGTTAAAAATATGTAGACCAGGTATATGTGATGTATTATTTTCATAAGTTTTTGTAAGCAAGACTCATTTCCTCACCTCCTGCTTCCAAAACTAAATTCTTGAGAAAGAGATTTATTTGAAATAATTGGTTCACCTGATTGTGGGGCTGGCAAGAATCTTGTTTTGACAGAGCATTTTCACTTCACTTTTTCAAACTCTAAACATGTTACTAAAAAGTGTCAGAGAAACTTCTGGAATGGTCAAGTAAGGACTTCTTATATCCACTCCTCTATAAGAGAGACACACAGAGACAGACAGATACAGAGAGAACACTGGCAAAGTGGTCAACATCAACTTTTTCAAAACTCTGGAAATTACCCAAAGGTGCAACAAGCTGGAGAGCATTTCTTCAAGAACAACAATTAAATCTCATTGAGAACTGTGAGCTCTGAGGATGCTCTATTCCTACTCTGCTCCATAGGTCAGTGGTAGTCTTGAAAAAGAGAGGCCTAAGAGCAAGAGTAACTAAAGACAAAACAAAACCCCAGCAGTGTAGTAGCTACTGAAGGGACAATTGTTTGGGAAGTTTCCAAAAAAGCCCACTGCCAGAGAACTGTCACTGTTTGACCTGACTGGAAGCTTCCTGGAAATGCCCATTCACAGGGCTTTGAATTGACTCAGAGTTCACGCAGTGAGGAAACATCTGGTTGATAGTCAAAAACAAATAATAGCAATTGTATAAAATTGCAGCTGCAATTTTAGGCAGAAAAACTAGTTAGGGCAAAAAAATTAGGCAAAAAAACTAGTTAGGGCAAAAAAAGATGGCCAAGAAAATTACATAGGAAAATCAAGGGAATAAATGTTCACAAACGGTTTTGAAAGGTTACACACTATTCCTAGAGACCCAGATGGCAGAATACATGGGCAAGGTTAGATGGACACTCAGGAAGATAATTTAAAAGATCCTAATCTTTCCCCTATGGAAACTCTGAATTACTGCACAAGCAGGAAATGAAAGCTAAGAAAGAACTGTAAAGTATTAGAGCATTGAAGGCATACTGCAACATACATACACAGAGCCTCTTTGTAAATGGTGGAAGATTTATTGCTTTAAGTCATTTAAGAAAGTTTCTACCAGTCACTAGCTGACTATGAAGCTTACCAAAGATTTGGCTCCACACAACAAAGAATATGGAATGTACAGAATTGATCTAAATAAGTATTCAAGCAGCAAAGTAACAAACTTTTGGAAATGGGAGTAAAGGGTGAGTAGGGCTGATTTCTAGAGTTCCTTTATACTAGCTCTTCCCTGGCCCTCTGCCTCCACCACCAGTGGACACGGCCTGCCCGCTGGCTTCAGGGCTTTGGGTTCTTCCCACATGTGCATCATGAAGCTGCTATGGCCTGCCTGGTGGCACCAGATGGCACTAGGCCTGGGTGGCCTGGCACATGGCACATGGCTGGCAGTGGCATGGCAAGGCAGCCCAGATGATGTATGGGTATGCTTCATGGTGGACACAGGCAGCCTGGGGGTGGGGGAGGCGTGTGCCCTGGGGTATGAGCAGGCACAGCATGGTGACCTATGCTGCTGTCCACAATGCACAACGCGTACAAGAACCTCCCAGCCAAGGAGCTGGTCATGCTGGCTGAGTATGTGGCCTTCAAGTCTGTGCTCAGTGCAGACTTGTTCATGCAGCTGGACCGGCTGCTGGCCAAGCTGCACATGTGTGACCCTGTGCATTGCAGCCACCTCTACTGAGGTTTCTTTTTAGGCCAAGTCCATGTCAAGCCCAGGAGCACTAGTACGAGGCCAACTGGTTATTCTGTGACTACTAGCTACCCTACACACTGGGGGCTGGCTATGTGCTTTTGACCAACCTGATGCACTATCTGCACCTCAGCCACACTTGTGCACATTGCACAGTAACTTAGGTGTTCTTGGGTGCTTGGCTCTTGTCTATGGACATTCAGCATGAGCACAACCCGGGCTTCAACACCAAGTATAAGTACTGTGGCTGCAGTAACCAGTACCTGGTGACACACAAGCCCAGCCTAGAGGACATGCTGGAGAAGCACCACACACTGATGCAAGAGGGCTACCTGTACAAGCAGGAGGTGCAGCTGTAGCTCTCTGACATCTATGACTGGTCCCCACCTCCCTCACAATGCTGTCAGAGGAAGGAGGTCATACCCTGAGCTGCAGCCAATGACCTGCCATATGTCACAATGGCACTGGAAGGAGGCCAGGACAGATGCCTTGGGAGGTGGCCACAGTCAGAGTCATTTGTGGGCCTGAGGAACAGCCACTGAGGTGGCTTCCCACTGACCTTGCATGGGCAAAGTGACAGGTTCTGGCTAGTAGTCCAGAATTAGTCCGGCCCTTGATAAGACCTCGTTTATTCAGTGACCAGCGAGGTTTTCAGGCAGATGCCAAGCAGTAGTGGATAGAGCCTGGGTCCCAGCTCTAGCAGGTACCAAGGGCTGTGCACCCTAGTGGCCACAAAGAGCATCTTGTTCTGGGTCTAAGAGACCTATGGTGCTTGCCAGGGCAACACATTATGTCCAGGCAGAAATGTCCTGTGCCTGGATTTCAGCCAGCATTGGCCTAGACTGGGAAGATGCCCAGTTTTGGTATGATGGCAGACAACAGGGGGCTTACAGCCCCACCCCAGCCTGTCCACTTGCTGTCTTCTCCCAAGGTAGGGGCAAGCACCTAAAGGCTGGAGCTGACAGGCACTTGCAGGCCCTTTCCCAAAAAAGAAGCTAGACTTGTTCAGGGGTGAGGACTATGTCATGTCCTGCATCCTGTGTAGACCATCCACCTAGGAAATCACTGCACCAAGAGCTGTGGGGCAGAGAACTGACCCTCACATGTTGCAACTTAGCTGTGTGTTGTACTTCAGTGGCTTTTATCAAAACTGCTGTAGATTTATTGGGTTAGGTTACCTTCTTTAATGTCTCATGTTGGTATCATTTGTCATGTGGAAGTCTAAAACTTAACTTTGTATTATATTAATTAGCTTCAATGATATTTTGGTCTGTGTTGCTCTAGAATGATTTCATGTTAAAAGCAATTCAGCACTAGCCTGTGACTTATTTATAAATATTGTAAATCTGTGTAGGTAAGAGTTTAAGTTGGGAGTGTGTATGTCTCAGTATTTTTTAAATTATTTAAGGGAAGACTTTTCTATCAAAACTTGGAATTTTTGGACCAACTGCTTTTATGGCTTGAGTTGTAGACCCATTCCTGCATGTGTGTTTAAATGTGGAAGAATTCGTGAACCACCCAGGCGCCCCTCCCCGGCAGTTTCTAAAGGTCGTGCTGCTCCAGCGAATATGTGCTCCCACAGGTCCCTGAACTTGACTCTTTATACCACACGAGGCGGACAGACCGGAAGCTCTACGCTAAGCACCCTCAGGGTGGGCTGGGACCACTACTGGCCTCTCTGATTTTGCAGCGCTCCGGGGATCCCTGGGCTGGAGTGCCCGGGACAGCAGCGGGGGAGGGCTCCTTTGTTCCGACAGCGCGGTCAGGTGGGAAGGACGTGCGCAGGGAGGCCGGCCGGCAGAACCGAGAGCGGCGCGCGGACATGCAGCCCCAGGCGCTCCCGGCGCTCGGGCTGGCGCTCTCGCTGCTGCTCCCGCCACCACGCCCCGCCCCCCCGCCCTGCCCCGCGCCACGCTTCAACACCACCTGGGAGGCCCTGGACGCCCGCCCACTGCCGGCCTGGTTTGACCAGGCCAAGTTCTGCATCTTCATCCACTGGGGGGGTGTTCTCCGTGCCCAGTTTCGGAAGCAAATGGTTCTGGTGGTATTGGCAAGAGAAAAAGATACCTATGTATGTGGAATTTATGAAAAATAATTACCCTCCTAATTTCAAATATGAAGATTTTGGACCACTCTTTACAGCAAAGTTTTTTAATGCGAGCCACTGGATACATATTTTTCAGGTTTTTGGTGCCAAATACATTGTCTTAACTTCCAAACATCATGAAGGTCTTTAACAGATTGGCTGAGGCACACCCACACTGGAGAGAGCTATCTGCTTTACTTAGTCTACCTATTTAAATGTTAATCTCTTTCTCTGCGCATCGAATCCCCGTGGGAATGCAAGCTGGTGCAGCCACTCTGGAAGACAGTATGGAGGTTCCTCAAAAAGTTGAAAATAGAGCTACCATATGATCCAGCAATTGCACTACTGAGTATTTACCACAAAGATACAAATGTGGGGATCCAAAGGGGTACATGCACCCCAATGTTTATAGCAGCAATGTCCACAATAGCCAAACTGTGGAAAGAGCCAAGATGTCCATCAACAGATGAATGGATAAAGAAGATGTGGTGTATATATATACAATGGAATATTATGCATCCATCAAAAGGAATGAGATCTTGCCATTTGCAATGACATGGATGGAACTGGAGGGTATTATGCTGAGTGAAATAAGTCAATCAGAGAAAGACATGTATCATATGATCTCACTGACATGAGGAATTCTTAATCTCAGGAAAGAAACTGAGGGTTGCTGGAGTGGTGGGTGGGAGGGATGGTGTGGCTAGGTGATGGCCATTGGGGAGCGTATATGCTATGGTGAGCGCAGTGAATTGTGTAAGACTGTTGAATCACAGACCTGTACCTCTGAAACAAATAATACATTGTATGTTAAAAAGAAAGGAAGAAGAAGAAGAGAAGAAGAAGAAGAAGAAGAAGAAGAAAAAGAAGAAGAAGAAGAAGAAGAAGAAAGAAGAAGAAGAAGAAGAAGAAGAAGAAGAAGAAGAAGAAGAAGAAGAAGAAGAAGAAAGAAGAAGAAGAAGAAGAAGAAGAAGAAGAAGAAGAAGAAGAAGAAGAAGAAGAAGAAGAAGAAGAGAAGAAGAAGAAGAGAAGAAGAAGAAGGAAGAAGAAGAAGAAGAAGAAGAAGAAGAAGAAGAAGAAGAAGAAGGAAGAAGAAGAAGAAGAAGAGAGAAGAAGAAGAAGAAGAGAAGAAGAAGAAAGAAAAGAAGAAAGAGAAGAAAGAAGAAAGAAGAAGAAGAAGAGAAGAAGAAAAGAAGAAGAAGAAAGAAGAAGAAGAAGAAGAAGAAGAAAGCAGGAGGGGAAGAATGAAGGGGGGAAATCGGAGGGGGGAGACGAACCATGAGAGACTATGGACTCTGAGAAACAAACTGAGGGTTCTAGAGGGGAGGGGTGGGGGATGGGTTAGCCTGGTGATGGGTATTAAAGAGGGCACGTTCTGCATGGAGCACTGGGTGTTATACGCAAACAATGAATCATGGAACACTACATCAAAAACTAATGATGTAACGTATGGTGATTAACATAATAATAAAAGATAAATGTAAAAAAATAAATAAATGTGGAAGAATTCTAAAACTAACAGAAAAGAAAAGCAAAATAACTAGTTTTTAACAAAAAATATGAATCATGCAAAGAAACTGGGAAGCCGTGCAGGAGCCAGCCATCAAGATAGTGGTCCATCTCCTGCTATGGCTTGTTAGTTCCAGAGAAGCTTTGTCCTCCAAAATTCTAGGTTTATATTTTGATCTGACTGACAAACGCATAAAAGCACAGTGGGTGATCATTTCAAACACAGAAGTGATTTCCACTGTCTAAAGAACTTAAAGGGAAAGAACACTTGTATTTTCCTTTTGGGTGCAAGTATTTAAGGAAACCTCTGTCAGGTCACTGGCTAAACATGTAGATAACAGAGCAGGGACATCATGATCACACATGACAAAGAATACAACATTTGCAAATAGTTTGGAAAAGTCACCTTTTAAAGAAACAATAATTTTGCTTATCATCAACCAACAGTTGAACTCCCTGGACAAGGGGAGAATCTGATTTCCAGAATCAGTACATTATGATGGTCAATATGTCCAGTTAAGAACAAGAACAACATATTACAAAGCATTCAAAGAAACAGAAATGCATGGTTTACTCAAAGGAAAAAGAAAAATTGATAGAAACCAACCCAGAGGAATGTTGGACATTGAACTTGATGACACAAAGACTCTAACTGTCTTAAATATGCTCAAAGACCTGAAGGAAATAATGAACAAACAAATAAAGGATATCAGAGAACAATGTATGGGCAAATAGTGAATATCAATGAAGAGAAAAAAAATTATAAGAAAGAACCAAATAGAAATACTGCATCTGAAAAATACAATAGTTAAAATAAAAAATTCTCTAGAGCACCTCAATACCAGATTCAGATAGGAAGAATCTGAGAACTTGAAGATAGAATAATTGAAATTAGCTATTCAGAGGAAAAATAAAAGAGATTAAGAGGAGTGTACAGAGACCAAGGGGTTTGTGGGACACCGGTAAGCTTAACAATATATATATATATTATGGGAGTCTGAGAAGAGAAAAGAAAAGGAGAAGACAAAAAAATTTGAAGACCCAAATTTCCAATTATGATGGACATAAGTCTACACACACAAGAAGCTCAACAAATTACAAACAGGATAAATAGATTCACATTAATGCAAATTATTTCAAACTACTGAAAGACAAAACCAAAGACAGAATCTTAAAAGCAGAAAGGAAGAAGCAACTCATTGGGGTGCCTGGGTGGCTCAGTTGATTAAGGATCCAATTCTTGGTTTTGGCTCAGGTCATGCTCTCAGGGTCATGAGACTGAGTCCCATGCTGGGTTCCATTCTCAGCACAGAGTGTGCTTGAGATTCTCTCTCTCCTTTGCCCCTCTCCCCCTTCTCTCTAAATAAGAAATAAATCTAAAAAAAAAAAAAAAGCAACACATCATGGTATAAGGGATCCTCAAGAAGATGAACAACCAATTTCTCATCAGAGACTATGGAGGCAGGAAAGTAGTAGAATGAGGGTGCCTGGGTGGCTCAGTTGGTTAAGTGTCTACCTTCAGCTCAGGTCCTGATTCCAGGGTCCTGGGATCGAGCCCTACATTGGACTCCTTGCTTAGTGGGGAGCATGTTTCTCCCTCTCCTGCTCTCCCTGCGTGTGTGCTCCTTCTCTCTCTCAAATGAATAAACAAAATCTTTAAAAAAGAGAGAGAGAGAAAGTAGTAGAATGATATATTTAAAACAAGCTGAAAATAAAAATCTGTCAACCAAGAAATCTATATCTGGTAAAACTACTCTTCAAAGATAAAGGAAAAAATAAGACAGTCTCACAAAAACGAAAGCTAAGAGGGGCTGTCAATATCAGAGTCACCTTACCAAAAAAAAAAAAAAAAATGCTAAAGGGAGTCCTTCAGGCTGAGATGAAAGGACATTAGATGGTAACTCCAAGCCATTCAAATAATGATTACTGGTAAAGGTAATTACATTGGTAAACATAAAAGCAAGTATAATTGTTTTCTAGTTTATAAGCCCTCTTTTTATACCCTATAAGATTTAAAAGACACATAAAAGATTAATTATAAATCTATGTAAAAAGATGTAATTTGTGACAATAACAACATAAAAGAGGGATCAGAGCTAAATAGGAGAAGCATCTATGTATATTTTGAAGCTAAGTTGGTATCAATTCAAACTAAATTATTATAAAGTTAACATTTTATCTTTAATGCCCACAGTAACCACTAGGAAAATAACCAAGAAATATGTATATACACTGAAAAGGAAATAAGGAGATAATCAAAATTCTACACACACACACACACAACACACAAACACAAATCAAACACAAATGAGGCTTATTAGAAAGAACTGAGGAAGAAAAAAAGGTATAAAGCATATAGAAATATATATAGAAATATAGTAAAATTGTAGTAGTCCTTCATTGTCAATAGTCACTTTAAATTTAAATGTATTAAAGTCATAATTAAAAGACAGATTTGTCATAGCATATCAATTAAAAAAATGATCCAAGTACATGCTGCATGGGCCAGACTCATTTTAAATACATAGACACAAATATGTTGAAAGTATAAAGATGGAAAAAAGATATCCCATACAAATAACAGCCAAGAGAGCTGAGTATTTATACTAACATCAGACAAAATGGATGTTATTTTTTATTTTATTTTATTGTTATGTTAATCACCATACATTACATCATTAGTTTTTGATGTAGTGTTCCATGATTCACTGTTTGCGTATAACACCCAATGCTACATTCAATATGTGCGCTCTTTAATACCCATCACCAGGCTAACACATCTCCCCACTCCCCTCCCCTCTACAACCCTCAGTTTGTTTCTCAGAGTCCATAGTCTCTCTTGGTTCCCCTCCAATATCCCCCCCCTTCATTTTTTCCCTTCCTACTTCTTTTTTTTTTTTTTTTAACATATAATGTATTATTTGTTTCAGAGGTACAGGTCTGTGATTCATCAGTCTTACACAATTCACAGCACTCACCATAGCACATACCCTCCCCAATGTCTATCACCCAGCCACCCCATCCCTCCCACCCCCACCACTCCAGAAACCCTCAGTTTGTTTCCTGAGATTAAGAATTCCTCATATCAGGGGCGCCTGGGTGGCTCAGTTGGTTAAGCAACTGCCTTCGGCTCAGGTCATGATCCCAGGGTGCTGGGATCAAGCCCCACATCAGGCTCCCTGCTCAGCCAGAAGCCTGCTTCTCCCTCTCCCACTCCCCCTGCTTGTGTTCCCTCTCACGCTATCTCTCTCTCTCTCTCTCTCTCCCTGTCAGTTAAATAAATAAATAAAAATCTTTAAATAAAAAGAATTCCTCATCTCAGTGAGATCATATGATATATGTCTTTCTCTGATTGACTTATTTTGCTAAGCATAATACCCTCTATTTCTATTCACATCATTGCAAATGGCAAGATTTCGGGTTTTTTGATGGCTGTATAATATTCCATTGTATATATATACCACATCTTTATCCATTCATCTGTTGATGGACATCTTGGCTCTTTCCATAGTTTGGCTATTGTGGCCACTCTGGAAAACAGTACAGAGGTTCCTCAAAGCTACTGTATGACCCAGCAATTGCACTACTGGGTATTTACCCCAAAGATACAAATGTAGTGATCCGAAGGAGTACATGCACCCCAATGTTTATAGCAGCAATGTCCACAATAGCAAAATGGACTTTAAATCAAAAACTGTTACAAGAGACTTAGGGACATTATATATTAATAAAGAGATAATTCATCAAGAAAAAATATACACACACCAAAAAACGGAGCTCCAAAATATATGAAACAAATATTGACAGAATTGAAGGGAAAAATAGTTCTATATTTCAATACACCACTTCCAATAATGGATTGAACATTTAGACAGAAGATCAGTGAGGAAATAGAGAACCCGAAGAACACTGTAATAAACTAGACTTAACAGATAGACACAGTAGCCTCCATCCAAATTCAGCATACACATTCTTCTCAAGTACACATAGAACTTTCTTCAGGTTAGACCATTCGAGTATATAAAACAATTCCCAATAAAATTCTCAAGATTGAAATACAAAATATCTTCTTCTAACACAATGGAAATGCTAGACACCAGTAACAGAAGGAAACTGTAGAATTCAGAACTGTGTGGAAATTAAATACACTCTTAAACAACAAATAAGTCAAAGAAAAAAATTACTATGGAGATTAGAAAATATTTTGAGATGAATAAAAATTCCAAAACTTATAGAATGAAGCCAAAGTGGGGCTAAGAGGGAAATTTATGTCTACAAATGCTTATATTAAAAATAAATAAAAATCTCAAATCAACAACTTAAGTCAACATCTCAAGTGATCAGAAAAGAGGGGAAAAAACTAAACCCAAAGCCAGCAGAAAGAAGGAAATAATAAAAATCAGAACAGAGATAAATGGAATAGAAAACAGAAAAAAGAGAAAATAAATTAAACCAAAAGTTGGTTCTTTGAAAATAATAACAAAATGAACAAACCTTTACCTATGCTAAGAAAAATGAAGGAAGATGAAAATAACTAAAGTTAGAAATGAAAGTGGAGACATTACTACCAACTTTAAAGAATTAAAAAGATTTTGAAAGAATACTATAAATAATACACCAATTAGATAATTTAAATAAAATGGAAAAACTCCTAGAATACATAAATCACCAAAACTGACTCAAGAAGAAATAGAAAATCTCAATAGATTTATTATAAGAGATTGAATCAGTAATCAAAAACCTTCCAAAAAAGAAAAGTCCAGGAGTAGATAGCTTCACTACTGAATTATACCAATCATTTAAAGGAGAAAAAAACAAAACAGAAAATTAGCACCCATCCTATTCAAACTCCTACCAAAACTTAATGAAAAAAAAAAAAGAGAGAAGATTAAAATTACTAAAATTAGGAATAACTAAAGGGATTTCTCTACTGACCAAACAGAAATAAGAGAATATTAAAGGGAAATACAAAACTACAATGAGATACCACCTCACACCTGTCAGAATGGATAAAATTAATCACACAGGAAACAACTGGTGTTGTCAAGGATGCAGAGAAAGGGGAACCCTCTTACACTGTTGATGGGAATGCAAACTGGTATAGCCACCCTGCAAAACAGTATGGAATTTCCTCAAAAAGTTAAAAATAGAACTACCCCATGACTCAACAACTGCACTACTAGGTATTTACCTAAAGGATACAAAAATACTGATTTGAAGGGACACATGCACCTTGATGTTTATAGCAGCATTATCAACAATAGCCAAATTATTGGAAGAGCCCAAAGGCCCACTGACTGGTGAATGGATAAAGAAGGTGTGGCACACACACACACACACACACACACACACACACACACAATGGAATATTATTTGGCCATCAAAAAGAATGAAATATTACCATTTGCAACAACGTCGATGGAGCTAGAGTGCATTATGCTAAGCAAAATAAGTCACAGAAAGACAAATACCATATGATTTCACTCATATATGGAATTTAAAAAACAAAACAGATGAACATAGGGGAAGGAAGAAAAAAAAGAGAAAGGGAGTCAAACCATAAGAGACTATTAACTATAGTCTGAGGATTGCTGGACGGGAGTGGGCAGGGAATGGGCTAAATGGGTTATGGGTGTTAATGAGGCCGGTTGTGATGAGCACTGTGTGCTATATGTAAGTTATATGAATCACTATATTCTACTATATTCTACACCTGAAACCAATATTACACTATGTGTTAACTAACTAGAATTTAAATAAAAACTTGAAATACAAAAAAAAAAAGGAATAGGGGAAATATTATGAACTACATGCCAATATGTTCCTAGAAAAAACACAAACTATCAAAACTGACTAAAAAAGAAATGGAAAATCTGAATAGACCTATTCCAAGTAGAGATGGAATTAGTAGTTTAAAAAACTTACAAAGAAAACCCCAGGTCCAACTAGCTTAAGTGTTTAAGAACTATAATCAGTCCTCCATAGTCTTACCCTGGTATCAAAAAACAAAAGCAAAAAACAGTATCTGTTAAGAATATAGATGAAAAATCCACAGCAAAACACTAGGAAACTAAATCCAGCAACACATAATGAAGTTTTATACAACATAACCAAGCAGGAGTTATCTGAGGAATGCAAGGCTATCTAACACCAAAAAATCAATGCTATATATCATATTGATTTAATTAAAAATAAACAAGATTATCTCAGTAGATCCAGAGAAAGCATTTGACAAAATTCAATGCCCATTCATAAAATGGTCATAAAAATGTTCAACAAACTAGGAATAGAAGGGAACTTTTTTAACCTGATGAAGGGCATTATTTAAAACTCTATAGCCAATATCATACTTAATGTTGAAAGAGTGAATTATTTCCCCCTAAGATCAGAAGCAAGAAATGTCCTTTATCAGGGAAATACATTCTTGTCACTTCTACTGTACATTATAACAAAGGTTCTTGTTTGGGCAACAACAACAGAAATGAAAGGCATCCATATTGGAAAGGAAGAAACAAAATCATCTTGGCTCACAGATGACGTGATTTTGTATATAAATAATATACACACAAACTATCAGAAGTAATAAATAAATTCAGCTAGATTGTAAGATCAATAGACAAAAACAACTGTCTTTCTGTGCACTAACAATAAACAAAATAACGTGAAATTAGAAAATCAATTCCATTTACAATAGCATCAGAAACACTTAACAATAAGAATAAATTTAACAAGTGTAAGACTTGTACACAGAAAACTATAACACATTGTTGAAAGAAACTAAACAAACAAACAAAAATAAATGGAAAGACATCTCGTGCTCATGGGTTGTTAAGGTGATAGTGCTCTTGAAATCGATATACAGATTCAACAAAGTCCTTATCAAAATCCTAGCTAGCTTGTTTGCAGAAATTCACAATCTGATTCTAAAATTCATAAGGAAATGCAAGGGACCCAGAATAGTCAAAACAATCTTTAAAATGAAATATAAATTTGGAAGACTCACACCTCTCAATTTAAAACTTTCTATAAAGTTACAGAATTCAAGAAAGCATGGTACTGATGTGAAGACACACACACACACACACACAAACACATATATTTATCTATATGAATAGAACTGAGAGTAGAGAAATAAATCCAGATATCTATGGTAAACTTATTTTCAACAGGAAAGCCACAACACTCAATGGGAGAAAAAGTAGTGTTTTTACTACAAGTGGGGCTTGAACAACTAGATATTCACATACAAAGAAATAAATTGGGACCCCTACCTCACACCATATACAAAACAATTAACTCAAATACATCATACACAAAAATGAAAAGCTAAAATTATAAAGTTCTTAGAAGAAAGGTTACAAATAAATCCCCATAAACCTGATTTAGGTAAAGATTCCTTAGAAATAACACCAAAGCACAAGTGACAAAAGAAAAAATAGATAATATGGACTTCATAAAAATTAAGGACTTTTGTGTATTGAAAGGCAGCATTAAGAAAATACAAATAATCCGTTGAATGGTAAAAATGAATGTAAAACACAAATCTGATAAACTACTTGTATCTAGAATATAGAAAGGACTCTTACTATTCAATAATAAAAAAGATAACCCAATTAATAAGTAAGCAAAGAATTTAGATAGATATTTCTCTAAAAAAGATACACAAATGGCCAATGAACTAATGACAAGATGGGATATATCATTACTCATTGGGGAAATGCAAATCAAAACCACAATAAAATACACTTCAAATCCACTAGGATGACTTAAAAAAAAAAAGTCAGATAAGCAAGTATTAGGTAGCATGTAGAAAAATTAGAAGCTTTATACATTGTTGGTGGGAATATAAAATACTACACTTACTTTGAAAAAGAGTTTGGAAACCCTTAAATTTATTAAGGGTTTATGATCCAAAGTATATACGTGAGTAATAAAAACATACATATGATCCAAAGTATATACATGAGTAATAAAAACATACATCCACAAAAAAAGTTGTACTCAAATGTTCATAACCACAATATTCATAATAGCCCCAAAGTAGAAACACAGATTTCCACCAACTGCTAAACAGATAAGTAAAATGTGGTATATTTATACTATGCAATGTTTTTTGACAAAGGAAAAAAAAAGCAATAATGAGTATTGTTGTTTTGGGGTGTTTTCTGTGTTTTTTTTTTTTTAATAGTAGCCATCCTGATGCACGTGAGGTGGTATCTCATTTCGCTCTTGATTTGCATTTCCTTAATGATGTGATATTGAGTCTTTTTTTTCATGTGTTTATTGCCTATTCACATATCTTCTTTGGAGAAATATCTATTTAAGTCCTTCACTCAAGTTTGAATTGATTTATTTGGCATTAGGCTGTTGAGTTTTAGAAGTTCTCGATATACTCTTGATATTAAGTCCTTATTAGATAGATGACTTGCAAATATCTTTATAACTTTAAGTGTGTTGCCTTTTTTCTCTGTTGATAATATCTTTTGATACATCAATTTTTTAAATTTTCACAAAGTCTAACATGTCTATTTCTTCTTTTGATAGCCATGCCTTTAGTGTGTCATATCCCAGGAATCACTGCCAAATCAAATGCTGTGAAGCTTTTGATCTATGTTTTAGGTGTTATATTTAGATTCCTTACCCATTTTAAATTTGTAAGTGTTATTAATTAGGATCCAATATTTTCTTTTGTATGTAGATATCCAGTTTTCCTAATCTCTCTGTTTTTTTTCATTTTATTTAAATTATCTAATTATCCACCATTTGTTGAAAAGACTGGGTTTTCCCCAATGAATGGTTTTGGTACTCTTTTCAAAAATCACTTGGCCATACAACAACAAGACATATTGTAATTGAATTTGCAAAATATAATGATAAAGAAAAAGCCTAAGAGCAGGAAGACAAAAGAAGTCCCTAATTTACAAGGGAAGAACCATAAGGCTAGCTGCAGATCTCTCAAGAGAAACATGGCAAGCCAGAAGTGAGTGGCATGATATATTCAACGTGGTGAATGGGAAAAACCTGCAGCCAAGAATACTCTATCCAGCAAAACTACTATTAAGAATAAAAGGAGAGATAGAGTTTAACAGACAAGCAAAAACTAAAGGAGTTCATGACCACTAAACCAGCCCTGCAAGAAATATTAAGGGAGATTGTCCTCACGCAATGAAATAAAGTTTTCAGACACCAATCTGAGCAGCCGTGCAGGGCTGCCTCTGCAAGGGACAGCAGCAGCAACTGAATCCTGCACATAGCTTTTATTTTGTATCAGAAACGCAAGGACAGATGCCTCCAAGTGTGGGAAAGGAGTACAAAGGGATGGCGAATATCTTGAAGCAGGCTAGCATTTTCCCCTACACGTAGGCACGCAGGGAGTCAGTCATGGGATAAGGGAGGAGCGAGATGTTTGGGCTAGCAATTGCCAGGTGCAGAAAGGTGGGGACTGAGGGTCACATTCTTTCATAGCTCCTAACTTATGCCCTGTCCCTGGAGATCATGGGATCCTGCTTCTACCGGGCCATTGTGCTCAATAGCCTGAGAATAGGAATGCTGCTAATGTTTCAGCTGCTTCCACAGTCACTCCTTAGGGCTTACAATACACTTTCTAAGACTAACCCAAGAGATCATGGGATCCTGTTTCTACTGGGCCACTGCACTCAATAGCCCGAGAATAGGAACACTGCTGACATTTCAGCTGCTTCCACAGTCACTCCTTAGAGTTTACAATATATTCTCTTAATCTATGCCTTACCCCAGAAGATCATGGGATCCTGTTCCTAGTGGGCCATTGCATTCAATAGCCCAAAAACAAGAACGCTGCTGATGTTTCAGCTGCTTCCACACTCAGTCCTTAGCGTTTACAATATATTTTCTCAGAATAACTCCACAGGAGAATCTTTGAGTGCAAAGGAAAAACCAAAAGTGACAAAGACTAGAAAAGAATAGAGAAAATCTCCAGAAACGACAAAACAAGTAATAAAACGGTACTAAATACATATCTATCAATAATTACTCTGAAAGTAAATGTACTAAATGCTCCAATGAAAAGACACAGGGTATCAGAATGGATTAAAAGAAAAAAAGACCCATCTACTATATACTGCCTCTAAGAGATTCAATTTAGACCTAAAGACACTTGCAGATTGAAAGTGAGGGAACGGAGAAATATGTATCATGCAAATGGACACCCAAATGGAGTAGCAATACTTATATCAGACAAAGTAGATTTTAAAGCCAAGACTAACAAGAGATGAAGAAGGATACCACATCATAATAAAGGGGACTAAACAACAAGATCTAACAATTGTAAATATTTATGCCCCCAACTTGGGAGCACCTGAATATATAAATCAATTAATAACAAACTTAAAGAAACTCATTAATACTAATACAATAATGGTAGGGGACTTTAACACCCCATTTACAGCAACTGGACAGATCATCCAAGCAGAAAATCAACAAGAAACAATGGCTTTGAATGACACACTGGACCAGATGGACTTAATAGTATATTCAGAACATTTCATCCTAAAGCAGAAAAATGTACATTATTTTCAAGTGCACATGGGAGATTCTCCGGAATAGATTGCGTACTAGTTCACAAATGAGGCCTCAACAAGTACAAAAAGACTGAGATCATATCATGCATATTTTCTGACCAGAATGCTATGAAACTTGAAGTGAACCACAAGAAAAAATTTGGAAAGACTACAAATACATGGAAGTCAAATAACATGCTACTAAACAATGAATGGGTCAACCAGGAAGTCAAAGAAGAAATAAAAAATTACATGGAAACAAATGAAAATGAAAACACAACAGTCCAAAACCTTTGGGATGCAGCAAAAGCAGTCCTAAAAGAGAAGTGAATAGCAATATAAGCTTACCTCAGAATGCAAGAAAAATCTCAAATAAACAAACTGACTTTATACCTAGAGGAGCTAGAAAAAGAACAAATGAAGCCTAAAGCCAGCAGAAGGGAATAATAAAGATTAGAGCAGAAACAACTGATATTGAAACAAAAACACCAGTAGAAAAGATCAATGAAAATAGGAGCTGGTTCTTTGAAGGAATTAATAAAATTAATAAACCCCTAGCCAAATTTATCAAAAAGAAAAGAGAAAGGACTCAAATAAATAAAATCAGAAATGACAGAGGAGAAACAACAACCATGAACACTACATCAAAAACTAATGATGTACTATATGTTGGGTAATTGAATGTAAATTAAAAAAAAACCCAACTACACAGAAATATAAACAATTATAAGATAATTTTATGAGAAACCATCTGCCAACAAATTGGACAAACTGGAAGAAATGGATAAATTCCTAGAAACATATAAATTACCAAAAGGGAAATAGGAAGAAATAGAAACTTGAACAGACTGAAAACTAACAAAAAAGATTGAATCAGTAATCAAAAATCTCCAAACAAACAAAGGCCCAGGGCCAGATGGCTTCAAAGGAGATTTCTACCAAACATTTAAAGAAGAGTTAATACCTGTTTTTCTCAAACTAATTCAAAAAATGGAAATGGAAGGAAACCCCAAATTCATTCTATGAGGACAGCATTACCCTGATACCAAAACCAAAGACTCCACTAAAAGAACTACAGGCTAATATCCCTGATGAACATGGATGTAAAAATTCTCAATAAAATGCTAGCAAATCTAATCCAACAGTAAGTTAAAAGAATCACTCACCACAGTGAAGTAGGATTTATCTCTGGGCTGCAAGGGTGCTTCAATATTCATAAAGCAATCAACATGATACATCATATTAATAAGTAAAAGGATAAAAACCATATGATCCTTTCAATAGATGTAGAAAAATCATTTGACAAAGTACAACATCAATTCATGATAAAAACCCTAAACAAAGCAGGGTTAGAGGGAACATACCACAGCATAATAAAGGACATATACAAAAAGCCCCACAGTTAATATCATCTTCAATGGGGAAAAACTGAGAGCTTTTCCCCTAAGGTCAGGAACACAACAGGAATGTCCACTCTCACCACTGTTATTTAACATGTACTGGAAGTCCTAGCCTCAGCAATCAGACAACAAGAAGAAATAAAAGCATCCAAATTGGCAGGGAAGAAGTCAAACTTTCACTATTTACAGATGACATGATACTCTATATAGAAAATCCAAAAGACTATCAAAAAAATGCTAGAAGTGATACAGGAATTCAGCAAAGACACAGGATATAAAATCAATGTACAGAAATCTGTTGCTTTTATATACACTAATAACAAAGCAGCAGAAAGAGAAATCAAGGAATTGATCCCATTTACAATTGCACCAAAAATCATAAGATACCTAGGAATAAATCTAACCAAAGAGGTAAAGGATCTGTACTCTGAAAACTATAGAACACTTAGGAAAGAAATTGGTGAAGAAACAGAGAATGGAAAAACATTCCATGCTCATGGATTGGAAAAATAAATATTGTTAAAATGTCTATAGTACCCAAAGCAATCGACACATTCAGTGCAATTGCTAACAAAATAACACCAGTATTTTGTATAGAGCTGGAACAAACAATTCTAATTGTATGGAACCAGAAAAGACCCCAAATAGCCAAAGTAATGTTACAAAAGCAAAGCAAAGCAAAGCAGAGCTGGAGGGATTACAATTCCAGATTTAAAGCTGAATTACAAAGCTGTAATCAACAAGACAGTATGGTACTGGCACAAAAACAGACACAAAGATCAATGGAACAGAATAGAGAACCCCAAAAGGGACCCTCAACTCTATGGTCAACTAATCTTCAACAAAGCAGGCAAGAATATCCAATGGAAAAAAGACAGCCTCTTCAACAAATGGTGTTGGGAAAATTAGACAGCCACATGCAGAAGAATGAAATTGAACCCCTTTCTTACACCATACACAAAAGCAACTTCAAAATGGATGAAAGACCTAAATGTGAGAGAGGAACCCATCAAAATCCGAGAGAACACATGCAGAAACCTCTTTGACCTAGACTGCAGCAACTTCTTACGAGACATGTCTTCACAAGCAAGGGAAACAAAAGCAAAAATCAAGATAAAAAACTTCTGCACAGCAAAAGAAACAATCAAGAAAGCTAAAAAGTGACCTACAAAATGGGCGAAGGTATTTGTAAATGACATATCAGATAAAGGGCTAGTATCCAAAATCTATAAAGAACTCACCAACTCAACATCCCCAAAAAACAAAAAATACAGTCAAGAAACAGGCAGAAGACATGAATAGACATTTCTCCAAAGGCATACAAATGGCTAACAGACACATGAAAAAATGCTCAACATCACTCATCATCAGGGAAATACAAATGAAAACCACAATGAGATACCACCTCACACTGGTCAGAATGGCTAAAATTAACAACTCAGGAAACAACAGATGTTGGCAAGGATGCAAAGAAAGGGGAACCCTTTCACCCTGCAAACTGGTGCAGCCACTCTGGAAAACAGTATAGAGGTTCCTCAAAAACTTAAAAATGGAACTACCCAATGACCCAGCAATTGCACTAGTGGGTATTTATCCAAAGCAAACAAAAATAGTGATTCAAAGGGGCACATGCACCCCGATGTTTATAGCAGCATTATCAACAGTAGCAAAATTATGGAGAAAGGCCAGATGTCCATCGATGGATAGATAAAGAAGATGTGGTGTGTATACACACACACACACACACACACACACACACACACACACACACACACACAATGGGATATTACTCAGCCTTAAAAAGAACAAAATCTTGCCATTTGCAACAACGTGGATGGAGCAGGAGAATATTGTGCCAAGCAAAATAAGTCAGAGAGACAAATACCATATGATTTCACTCATATGTATAATTTAAGAAACAAAACAGATGAACATTGGTAGGGATGGGGGTGGGGAGGCATACCAGGAAACAGACTTTTGACTACAGAGAACAAACTGAGGGTTGGTGGAGGGGAGGCTGGTGGAGAGATGGCTTAAGTAGGTGATGTGTACTGGGGAGGGCACGTCATGATGAGCACCGTGTATTGTATGTGAGTGCTGAATCACTAAATTATACACCTGAAACTAATATTGCACTGTATGTAAACTAGCTGGAACTTAAAACCTTGGAGAAAAAAAATCACTTGGCCATATATATCTTCATACAATAAAGATTTATTTCTGGGCTCTCTGTACTATTCTACAGGTCTGTAAGTCTGTATTTATGACAATACCACACTTTTGGTTCCTGTAGCTTTGTAGTAAGTTTTATAATCAGGAAGTGTGAGTCCTCCAGCTTTTTTATTTTTCAGGATTCTTTTGATTATGCAGGGTCAAGAGATTCCACATGAATTGTAGGATATGTTTTTCTATTTCTGAAAAAAAATCATTGCAGTTTGATAAGGATTGCATTGAATCTGTAGATAACTTTGTGTAGTACTGGCATTTTAACAATATTAAGTCTTCCAATCCAGGAACATAGCATATGTTTCCATTTATTCATGTTTCCTTTCATTTCTTTCAGCAGTGTTTCGTAGTTTTCATTGTACAATTTGTCTACCTCCTTGGTTAAGTTAATTCTTGAGTATTTTATTCTTTTTCATGCTATTTTAAATAAAATTGTTGTAATTTCCTTTTCAGATTGTTCACTGTTAGCATATTTTTTAGAGGGGTGGGAAGGGTGGAGAGAGAGAGTATCCCAAGCAGACTCCCACTGTGCATGGAGCCCAAGCCGGGGCTTGATCTCACAACTCTGAGATCATGACCTGAGTTGAAATTAAGAGTCAGACATTTAACTGACTAAGCAACCCAGGTGCTCCTACATTGATCAATTTTTATATGTTGAACCATCCTTGCATTCCAGGAATAAATTTTGATGCTCAGGTTCTCTAATCCTTTAAATATCCTGCCAAATTCTGCTTCCTTATATTTTGTTGAGAATTTTTGCGTTGATGTTCATAAGGGATATTTGTCTATAGTTTTCTTGTAGTTTCTTTGGTATAAGGGTAATGCTGGCCTTTAGAGTAAGTTAGGAAATGTACCCTTCACTTTTTGGAAGTCTGAGAAGGATTGGTATTAGATCTTTAAGGGCTTGGCAGAATTCACCATGAATCTACTAGGTCCAGGGGTATTCTTTCTCTGAAGATTTTTTTTATTACTGATACACTCTCTTTAGGATTTTTGGTTTATTCAGATTTTCTATTTTTTTATCATTTTTGGAAGAGTTTTTTTTTAATGTTATGTTAATCACCACACAGTTCTTCATTAGTTTTTTTTTTCTTTTTTTATTGTTATGTTAATCACCATATATTACATCATTAGTTTTTGATGTAGTGTTCCATGATTCATTGTTTGCACATAACATCCAGTGCTCATTGCATGGAGGACATTAGCAGATTTTCTATTTCTTTATGATTTAGTTTTGGTGGATTTTGAATTTCTAGGAACTTGTTCATTTTATATAGGTTATTTAATTTGTTGGCATACAATTATTCATAGTACTCACAATCCTGTTTATTTCTGTAGAATCAACTGGAATGTTCTCACTTTCACTTTTGATTTTAGTAATCAGAATCTTTTCCCCTTTTTCTTAGGCCATCTAAGTAATGGTTTATTGATTTTGCAGACTTTTTCAAAACACCAACATTTTTTTCATTGATTTTCTTGATTAGTTTCCTATTTTGCTAATTTCCTCTAATCTCTATTATTTCCTTCTTTTTGCTAATTTTTTAGGTTTAGTTTTCTTTTTCTAGTTCATTAAATTATAAATTAGGTTGTTGAAGTACTTTGTAATAATGTACTTTATTACATTTTACAATGTAAGCATTTATAGCTATAAATTTCCCCCTCAGCACTTTTCCTGTGGCCCACAAGTTTTGGTGTTTTTTTCTTTGTTTTCATTCTTCCCTACATTTTTCTAATTGTCCTTGTGATTTTTTCTGTGACCCATTTTTAAAGATTATACTGTTAAATTTCCAGAAATTTGTAAATTTTCTAGTTTTCCTTCTGTTATTAACTTCTAATGTCATCCCATTGTGGTCAAAGAAGATATTCTTCTGTACAATGTCAGACTATGGTATTTTGTTATGGAAGCCCTAACAAAATTATACAGAATTTTAATCCCAAAAAGTGGGATGTTGCTATAACAAATTTCTAAAGTGGCTTTGGAACTAATTAACGACTAGAGGAAGAACTTTGACATGCATGTTAGAGAAACCCTACACTGTTTTGAAGAGACTACTGGCAGTTGTATGGATCTTAAAGGTGCTTCTAAGGAGGCCTCCAATGGAAATGAGAAATGTGTTGGGCATTGGAGGAAAGGTGATCCTTGTTAAAAAGTGACAAAGAACTTGCCTGGACTGTTTTCTAGTGTTTTGTGGAAGACAGAATTTGTAAGTGATGAAATTGAATATTTAACTGAGGAGATCTCTCTCTCTTTTTTTTTCCTTTTTTTTTCTTTTTTTTTTCTTTTTTTTAAGTAGGCTCCATGCCCAGGGTGGAGCCCAATGCAGGGCTCAAACTCACAACCTTGAGATCAACACCTCAGCTAAAATCAGGAGTTAGACACTAAACTAAGCCACCCAGGTGCCCCTACCTAAGATTTCTAAGCAAAGTGCTGCTAAAGTGGCCTGTTCCTATTTGCTACTTATGGTAAAATATCAGAGGAGAGAGATGATAGAAGGTGGAGTTGTAATATGCGGAATTTAAAAAACAAAAAGAAAAACAAAACAAAACAATACAGAGGAGCATAGAGGAAGCGAGGGAAAAATAAGACAAAATCAGAGGGAGATAAACCATAAGAGACTCTTAACCTTTGGAAACAAACTGAGGGTTGCTGGAGGGAAGGGAGGTGGGGGATGGGGTAACTGGATGACAGGCATTAAGGAAGGCACATTATGTAATGAGCATTGGGTGTAATGAACACTGATGAATCACTGAACTCTACTTCTGAAACTAATAATACAGTGTATGTTAATTAATGGAATTTAAATTAGAAAGAAAGAAAGAAAGAAAGAAAGAAAGAAAGAAAGAAAGAAGAAAAGAAAGAAGAAAGAAAGAAAGAAAAAGAAAGAAAGAAAGAAAAAGAAGAAAAAAAGAAAGAAAGAAAGAAAGAAAGAAAGAAAGAAAGAAAGAAGAAAGAAAGAAAGAAAGAAAGAAAGAAAGAAAGAAAGAAAAGAAGAAAGAGAAAGAAAAAAGAAATGGGGGGAAAAAAAGATGGAGTTGTGGGGCACCTGGTGGCTCAGTCGTGAAGCTTCTGACTAGATTTTCAGCTCAGGTCATGATCTCAGTGTTTGTGACATCAAGCCCTGCACTGGGCTCCTGAGCTGAGCAGGGAGCCAGCTTGAGATCCTCCCTCTCCATCTCCCTTGCCCCTCCCCTAAACTTGATGATTTGGAATATTCCCAGCCGATCAATGTTACAAAAATCGAGAAACATGTTTTGTGATAACACTAAGGGTATGGCTAAATACTCATTTGATAAAGAGATTACAAGTGTTTGTATCCCTCAAAATTCAAATGTTGAAACCTATTCCCCAATAGGATTGGTATTTAGAGGTAGGGCCTTTGAAGGTGATTAGGTCATGAGGATGGAGCCCTCATCATGGGATTAGTGCCCTTCTAAAAATGAAACCCAAGAGTGCTACCTTTCTCCTTCCTCCATGTGAGGTACTGAAGAAACAAAAACAAACAAAACAAAACCATTAACAGGAAGAGGGCCCTCACCAGACACCAAAACTGCTGGCTACTTTGATTGAGCTTAGTCTCTAGAACTGTGAGAAATAATGTGTTATTTATAAACCACCATATTTATAGTATTGTTACAGCAGCCTGAATGGACTAAGACAGGATGTTACTCATAGATCCAATCAGCTGTCTCAGCAGTAGCTAGGAATAGAGAGATGGGGTTATACCAGCAGAACATTGCTAGCTTGGATTGAAGGGGCAGAGATGGGAAAATATAAAGGCAGGCTATCAGACTTCTGGGATACTAAAGAATTGGATCTCAGAACTATCCATCTGTGAACATGTTTTAGACTTCAAGAAAAGGGAAGAATGACCCTGAAGGTATTCCGAGATCAGTAAGACTGCCACTGCTACTATGGGATCATAAGGCACAGGTCCACGGGTCAAGGCTTCATTTCCTCTTGAAGTCTTTGTTAACTTTGATTCCAGAGGGCAGAGCCATCTCATGGTTTTCAGTAGGCCAGATTGCTGCCCAGGGCTGTAAAGGAAAGACTGCCACCCAGGGCCTCAGGGACCATACACTACCACCCTAGCAGGCTAAGAAGGTGGATTACTCCCCAGTGGCCTGGAAGACACAGCACTGAGCTAAAGAGGATTATTCTCCAGTCTTAAAATCTAGTGAAATGTTGCCTCCTAGGTTTTGAACTCATATGGGACCATGACTCCTCTCTTCATTCTGATTTCTCCCTTTTGAAATGGAAATGTTTAACCTATGTCTCTTCCATCATTGTATTTTGAAAGCAGATAACTTATATGGCTTTCATAGTTTCACAAATGGAGAATTTTGCCTAAGGATGAATCATACTTCAAGTCTTGCCCACATATGATTTAGATGATACTTAGATGAGATTTGGGATTTAGAGTTGATGAAATTGGCCAAGACTTTTGGGGTGTTTTGATGAGGATGAATGTATTTTGCATATAAGTACATGGATTTTGGTGGTCCAGAGGGTGGACTGTTAGGGATTGGATTGTGTATTCCCAAAATTCATATGATGAAGTCTTAATCCCTAGTTCCTCAGAATAAACCTTTCGGGAGACTGGGCTTTTAAAGAGGTAATTGAACTACAATGAAGCCATTAGGGTGGCCCCTAATCAATCTAACTGGTGTCCTTATAAGAAAAGGAAATTTGAACACATTAAGAGAGACACATGTGCATGCACATGAGGACATGTGTGAAGACACAGCAAGAAGCATTATATGGAGGCCAAGCAGGTGCCTCAAAGGAAACCAAACCTGCTAACCATTTTGATCATGGATTACTAGCCTCAGAACTGTAAAAAAAATAATAAATTTCTGTTGTTTAAGCCACTAGTGGGTAGGACATCTGATTCTGGCACTTATTTCCATTATTCCATGTTGTGCATCTTTCATGTGCATTTTGTCCATTCATGTATCTTCTCTTGTGAAGTATCTGTCAAATCCCTTTGCACATCTGAAAAAATCTGGATGGATCATTTTATTTTTATTTGTTCATGTTCTTTATATATTCTGCAACCAAGTTCTTTGTAAAATGTACATACTATGACATGTTCACCCAGTCTGTGGTTTCTCTATTTAGATTCTTAGGTATCTCCTGATGAACAGAAATCTTAAATTTTGAAAAAGTCTTCTGTATCATTTTCTATTATGTTTCTAGGAAAATTTTGCCTTCCTCAATGTCACAAATATATCCTCATAGGTTTTCATCTAGAAGCTTTACGGTTTGGGCTCTTTCCTCTAAGTCCATGAAACACCTCAAAATGTCTATTTAAGACTAAGTAAAGGTTGAGGTCACTGTTTTCCATTTGGATGGTCTGGTTTGTAAAATCATCAGTTGTTGAAGACTTTCCTTTTCTTGTTGAATTTTCTTGACTCCAGTTGAAAATCAATTGACTATGTAAGTGTGGTCTATATTAGGACTCTATTATGTTTCAAGGTGTATTTGTCTATCCATATGTCAACACTACACTGCCTTGTTTATTTTAATTAGAATACATCTTGAAGTTGGATAGTGTAATGTAAATCCTCCAATTTTTTCAAGATTGGTTTTGCTATTCTAGATGTTGTAAATTTCCAAATTGTACAATCAGCTTGTCAATTTCCTCATAATATCCTGCTGGGGTTTTCTTAGGGGTTACACTCAGTCCATAGATCAAGTAGAAATTGGCATCTTAACAATATTGAGTCTTCCAACAAAGGAATGTGACATACCTTTCTATTTATTTAAGCATTTTTAAATTATTCACAGCAACTTTTGTACCTTTCAGTATAAAGTTCTCATACATATGTAATTTGATTTGTTCCTAGGTATATGACTATTTTATATTATAGATATTATTTCAGTTTTCAAGTGTTCATTGTTAATACAGAATTGCAGTTTATCATTATTGAACTTCTATCCTGTAACTTTTCTAAATTCACTTATACATCCAAAATTAGTAGTTTTGAATATTTCATATAATTTTTGTAAATACACACTTTCCCGTTTTTTTCTTAATCTTTGTTGTTTGTTTCTTTTTCTTACCTATTGTACTGGCCAGGGCTTGTATTGTGATGTTGAATAGAAGGGGCAAGCATAGATATTTTTGCCTCCTTTCCAATTCCAGGGGAAAAGGATTTAATATTAAACCATTAAACATTATATTAGCTGTTTGATTTTCATTGATGTCCTTATCGAATGGTAAAAATTCTCTTCTATTTTTGGTTTACTGGGAGTTTTTCATCTTGAGTGTTTAATTTTGTCAAATTGTTTTCATTACTGTCATTTCCCCTTTATGTTAATTTGGTGTATTATATTGCTGGGATAAACCCAACTTGGTCATGCTATATCATTTTTTTCATTGTTAAGTTTTGTTTCCTACTATTTTAAGTATTTTTGCATCTGGATTCATGAGGGATATTAATCTTTTTCTTTTCTCATATTTGTCAAGTTTTGTTACTAGAGTTATGCTGGCCTCATAAAAGAAGGTGAAAAGTCCTCTTTATTTCTTGAAAGAGTTATGTAGAATTCAGTGTTATTTTTAAATGATATATTTAACAAAGTTCACCAGTGAATTATTCAGGGTTTGGAAGTTTTCTTATTGGAAAGATATGTAATTACAAATTCAATACTTTAATAAATATGGAAATATTTTAGATTTTTTTCTTCTCGTATTTTTGACAAGCTATGGGTTAAAAGACAATTTGTCCATTTCATCTGAGTAGTTGAACTTACTGGTATAAAGTTATCCATAACATGCTCTTACTATCTTTAATGTCCAACAAGCTATGTAGTGGTATCTTCCTTTTCATTCTTGATATTAGTAATTTGTGTTTTCTCTTTTTCACTTGATCAGGTTTTTGTTTCCTAGGCTGTCATAACAAATTACCATAAACTGAGTGGCTTAAAACTACAGAGATGTATTCTCTCACATTTCTGGAGGACAGAAATTGAAAATCAAGGCTCCTTTTAAAGGCTGTAGGAGAGGATTACTCCTCACATCTTAATAGTTTCTGGTTGTTGGCAATCTTTGACTTGAAGATGCATTACTCCAATCTCTGCCTTTGTCTTCACTAGGCCTTCTGTTTCTATGTCTCTCTATGGTCTTCTTATAAGGACACCAAGTCATTGGATTTAATATGATCTCATAACTAATTATACCTTCAAATACCCTATTTCCAAATAAGGTCAAATTCTAAAGTTCTGGATGGACATGACTATTATTCAAGCCTGTATATTAATCTTGATAAGTGTTTATCAATTTTTGTCATTTTCAAAATCTCACTTTTGATTTTGATTTTCTGTTAATTTCTAACAATTGTGGATAAGTTCTCAGTCAATATCTCTTCAAACATTTCTTCTGTACCATTCTCTTTATCTTTGCCTTCAGAAACTCAATTACGAGACGCAAGGCCATTTGATTTTGCCTTCAAAACTCAAATACTCTATACTTTTTATTTTCACTCCCTTTTTGTTTTTTACTTTTGATTGTCCTGTCTTCCAAGTCTATCATTTCTTCTGTGTTAATCCTATCATTTTCAATTCTAGAATTTGCTTTATTTCCCATAATTTACATGTCTCTGCTGAAATTCCCCATCTCTTCATGCACGTTTTCCACCCTTTTTACTACTTCCTTCAGCATTTTAATCATAGTTAATCTACCTCTGATAACTGTAACATGTGGGCAATCTCTGAGTTTGCTTCTATTTCTTTGCTCTCTGGATCAAATTTTTTGCTCCTTTGCAGGTCTTATCATTTCTTGCTGTATGCTGGGTATTTTCCATAAAAGAACAGTAGAAAATAAAATGAAAATAAATAATAGTTACCTCCACAAAAGGGCATGCCTGTTCCTTTGTCAGGCCCTTAGAGTGGGAAGCTGAGTTAATCTAATCTGTAGTTGAGGTAGAGATGAGCTTTACTGCTGATTTAGTTTAACTTTACCACTTGCTTCAAATATTTTAAATTAAAAGGGTTTCCTTTCAGCAGGGATTGGGATCTGAGCATTGGTGAGATCCTAGTGGAACCTTTGTGCTTTTCAGCTAAACTGCCCGGTTTCCAAACATGCAGACTTCCTCTCTGCACTACATTCCAATAGCATATTTTAGAATTCCTGAAGCATTCTCTTTGTATTCTACTCAGGCTTCCTGAGTAGGTGAACTCTCTCTCAAATTACCACGCCTTTTGGAGGATACAGTTACTTATACTCACGCCTCAGAAAGATTTTTTTCTTATTTTAGTTCTGTTCTATGTTCTTATCTTCCTATAAATGAGTGGTTACTAAATTAGCAATCTGGCTGGTTGAAAAGAAGACATGCATTGTGGATTTACAAAGATACTAATAAGCCAATGTTTACTGAACTTCATTTCACAGTTAGTCTATACAGGACATCGAAGAGATAAAGAAAAGTTCTCTTTCTTTTTCACAAATCCACTGAACACTTAGGATATATGGCACTATTCTGGCAACATACAATATAATCTAAGTAACTGGGATGGATAAAAATGGAGTTCCTAAATTATAAAAGATCTCATTTGATTTTCTAAAATCTAAAATTAGAAGTGGACTAGTTCAGGTTCATTTTATCATGTGATTCTGTCATCTCCTAAAATTTTGTCATCAATATCCATTTAGTGTAAGGAGAAAAAATTGGGTAAGAGCATTCCCATTTTTCAGAGTCTTAGTAAGAAAATAATGAACACCCATTTCATTTACATGTCACTGGCTAAAATTCAGTCTCATGCTCCTACTTAATTGAAAGGGAAGCTGGGAAATATAGTCTTGCTGGGTTTCCAGGACAAAAAAGAAATAGATACACTCAGTTCATAGAACCTGCTAATTTTGTCAGCTTAAGACCTTCTATTTTTAAAGATAAATATTCAGTACAAAAATGTTGAACTGAAAAGGAATGCCTTATCTGTTTATCCAAGCTACTGTACTGACAGTGGAGGTAAGGCATATTTTGAGGGAGGGGGTGGTTACCTTCCATTACTTTAGCCATAAGTGAAGGATAAACACATATTCAAAAATCTACTTATAATCCCCTTTAAACTTAATATTTTCAGCCTCTGTTATGCCTATGGGTAAAGGTTAAATGATGGAATTAAAATACTATCAGAGTAACATTTTGTTTTAAAATAACTTCTTTAATGTGTTAGTGCACATTTCTAAGCCTAATATTCTAGTATGGACCTGTAAATCCAAGTTTTTCTCTATGCCATCCTCCCCACATATAATTTATAAACTTCGATTCTATCAATTCCTCTCTCACCATGCTGTGGTCCTTCACAACTTGAATTTCATCTTCCCCGATGTACAGGAGTCAGGACTGAAGGCTGTTTCTCAGGTATGGCTGCACCATCATTTTCAGAGGCATGACAGAAATTTTTCATGGTTTATAACCATTTTTTTTCTAGTGATGCCAGATTTCAATGAATCAGTGTTTACTGAAATATCTCCCATGTTCACTCCTGCATGATAGACATAATCAGTATTTTATTCCACTTTGTCTTATTAGCCCAGAAATCTTCAGAAATATTATTTACATAGTCTTCTATCTAGCAACTTATTCTTAATTGAGATCTGGTTCCACCATATATCCATTTTCCTTTAAAAGTGCTCCTTCTTTGTACTTTAAATTTGTTCTCACCATTTTTTATTTTGGCTACAGAATCATTTCTTCTAAAATGATAAACCTTGTTAATCTTCTTCAGATTCTTCTGAGAACCAGTCACTGAGCACTTTCTGGATGAGTAATTTGAATTTGAGTTTTATCTGGGATCTGTAAACCACCCTTAATCTGCACAGATAGGGATCCAAGTAGAAGCTATCTGATCATTTGCATGACAGAGAGAAAGAAAACCATTTTGGTGGATACCTATATCACAATTATTTTGTACCTTTTTTTTTTTTGGACTGATTTTGTCCTTTAGAATTTGGGTTCTACAAAGTTCACACCCTGTTTAAAAGGCTTAATATCTGCCCATTCAAGACTACTTTTATAAATAATTATAATATGCTATAAATGAAAATCTAAGAAGCTCTTGACTGCAGTTTGTGGTAACTTACATTAATCATATCTGCTGTTATTCACAAACTTCTCAGCCTTATGTATGAACACGAACCCTTATTTTATGTAAAACACAACTGAAGTAAATCTGCCTATAGCTACTTCTCTCATGCATTAGTGATTAAAATCTCATTTCAGAGACTAAGCTTCATGAAACTATTGCAAGTGTGTGTGACAGACCACTTGGCATAGTATTTGGCTTTGTGGCAGGAATCAAGTCCATACCTAGAGAATCACCTGTGCAAAGCTTAAGTAATGAAAGCACTTACATGAATTCAGGTCTGCTCCCCTTAATAAGTGGATTCCAGAAGAAAAACATTTTATAAAGACTGTAAGAAATGTACTGATATGGTAAAACTATTATCTCAAAATCCAATTCTAAAGGAGCTGTTGAGCAATGTGGATTATCTGGGGTCCTGGAAAATATCTCTTATAAAAGTGCTCCAAACAAAACATGGTTTACAATGATTTAGAAAATATGAAAGGCTGGATTTTGTAGACTGCTTGGTGCACTTCTTGTTGTTTCTCTTAAATAAAGTAGAAAAAAATCTACAGTGTTGTAGTCCTTTGATTTTATTTTCTGGGATTAAAAAAGTATAGGCATAAATGTTTTTACGTGGTCTTCTTGAAGATATCCTTTAAAATAACTTGTGAAATGGCTTTATTTATGTCTCTTGATTATCAGTATTCATCAACATCACTGTCAGCCTTGATTAACTGGTTAAAAATTTCAGAGCAGAATAAGGAACTTTCATGAACATTTCCCCCAATCCCTGAGAATCATAATCATCACAGATATATTTTATCCCTTCATCATAAATCTCTGGAAAGCAGCCGTGTTCGTTCATTGTTCACAGGGCAAGGAGCAGTGTCATAGAGAGTTAATCCATGTAAATTGGCTTCCACTCGTAAAGAAATTTTCTGTAACAGAAAAGAAAATTATATATAGGCGTTTGTTCCTTAAAGACATCTTCAATGTCTTCAACATCACATCTTCAATATGTTCTGAAGAATATTTGTGGGATTGGAGATGTAAATCAATTCCAATGAATAACAAGATTGAGACAGATGTACTGCCAAAGGTATCATCTGTAGTATCAACAGTTAGGTAAACCAAGCTTTCCTACTCAGAAGTTCTTCATTTTTCTTTGGTTACTAAAAGGAATCAGTGAAACTAAATGTTGAGGATGGCCTACGTAAACAGGCAGAGTTGATGAAAATTCTGTGAAAAGTTTTCTGCTTACTTGTTTTACAATCCTATTTTCAAGGTTGAACCCCTTACTAACAACACACTACTTCGCCAAACACAGAAATGATTTACCTGAGAGGCTTGTCTTCTGGCATCGCTGCTTATGAAGTTAATTTTCAGAAAGGTTGGAGACTTGACTATAGCAACTTCTTTTGTTCCACCTGAGGGAAGTTTGTGTAAATCTAATGCTGTGTTTTCTTACCTGAAAATCACGGATGTAAGTCAGGAAAAAACCAAAGAAGGAGAAAGACATAGACCATTCCGCTGCAGTGGTGATCATGTGAAGCACATAACCCTTGAGTGACAACGGAAAAAAAAATAATTGTGAAATTTCATCTGAATGATCTAGAATTTCTCTCAAATAAAAGACCCATAAAACCTGTAAACCAATCTGCCTTCTGAAATTCAAAGGACATCAGGTAAACACTAAGGACATATTAATACACTATGGCCTTTTGTTAAAAATGTATCCATGAGTTTATTAATTGTAACAAACATGCCATATTAATTAAAGATGTTACTAAAAGAGGCAGGTACAGAATATATTGATAACATGGAACTCTGTGCACTATTTTCACAATTTTCTGTAGATACAAAACTGTCTAAAATAAGGTTTGTTTAAAAACTTAATTCTATTTATCTTTTATAAATAATTCTATATCTGAACTTTCTGGAAAACAAAACAAAACAACCCTTAATTTATTGAACATATCTCAAGAATTAAAGAAAGACATTAGGAAAGTCCTCCTAAATGATCTAGCTATCGTAACCTCCTCCAGAGCAAAAAAAATTTCCATTTGAAGAACTAAGAACAGGAGAAGCTCTACTCTATAATCAGGAAGTTACTCCCTTTCCCACAGCCATAAGATTCATTAAATGCCACTAAAAATGTCAGTAAAAAATGCTCATGATAAACTTGTGTTATTTTTAGAGCATTAAATAATATATGGATTATAACTGAGGGAAACTAGTAAATTATTTCATTCTTTCATTCTCACAAACATGTCCCATCCAGGGCTAATTCTTTAAAACTAATTCAAAATGAAATACCACTGCAAGGTTTGTGAAAACAGATGAACTTATTTTATCATCTAGCTAGTATATATCCCTCCTCTTTTTTTCCTCAGGGTCAAAGATGTTATCTCCACTCAGATATCCACTATATTAGAACCCAAATGCAGAGTCCATAATAATAAATCTCTAGATGGTAATTCAGAAAACAAGTATTCCAATAATAAAAGATCTCAGTTGGGTATGTTGTACATTATATACATATTTAGAGGAGTCAATTTCTGAGAAAACTCTTTGCCATCACAATTCTCTTTGTATCTTGAAAATGTTCACTGCTGAAACGTGACAGAAGAATATAGGTGGTGCTACATAAACTCAATCATACATAGAAAATAATCCTAATTTAACAAAATGATTATTCTACTGAAAAAGTATCATTTTTTTAGTGATGACATGAAAAATACATCAAAATCAACCAAAATAGTTATCTTTAATATAATTAAACTAAGTTTTATAGATTCCAAGTTCTTACTCTGTCTTCAGGGTTCCAATGGAGTTTCTGTACGATATCTTTGCCGAAATTCCCACTGTACAAAAGGGATGAGCAAGTTAGCACTATAAAAAAAGTAAGTCAAGGAAAATCTCAGAGAAAACCTGTAAGCTTAAATTAGATTCAAAATAAAAATCACTTTAAAGGTCCACAAGGATTACTCACACATGTTTCCAAGGTCCAAACCCATTTTCTGAAAGACTAGGTATTATACAGCAGTAGTGAAAATTAAAATGTACCCGGAGGATTACTATGAAATGGTTTGCATAGGTAATCCCTCTTTGCTCAGTAAATCAGCAGCACTAGCCTAAGATTCTGCTACATAATTGTTCTCGGGAGGGCGTTAACTCATCCTTCCTATCTCTGAAGTGAGTATGATCAGGCTAAATCTTATCTTTGTTCCCAGCTCAATTACTGAGATCCTACGTAAAATTTGAATTTCATGTTTCAAGTCCTTTAATTTAGGGTTACTAACCCAAGAATCTCACCCACAAAATGCCTGCTCATAATATGCCAACAGTGTTCACTTATATTCTGTTACTCAATTCCCTTCCAAGTATAGCCACATTTTACAGCAAAGGATACTGCTAAATGCACTTACTCCACACCAGATAACCACCAGTAGTCTGATCCAGAAGACTTGTTTGCCATGAATTTTGGGCTGCATTTGGTAGGAAAGGATGGTCTGAACGAACATGTATAACGAGCCCATACCAAAGGTGAGCACAGCTCCACATACATGCACAACAAAAAAGGCTGTTTTCTGAGAGGTAGAAAGAAGAAATAAGTAAATAAGGGCACCTCAAAACATATTGCCAACACAATATTTGAAAGCACAAGCTAGTGATCTCAAAAGAACAGTCACTGAATGGAAAAGCACTGTGAATTCTAGAGATTACTTCCTGAAGCAATTCTCTGTCAGAGTACTCCACAAAAGCCAGATTACAGTAAACCAAACTGTTCATATGTCACTACTGAAAATATGACAGTAATTATTCATTTACTCATTGAATAATAGGTTTTTTTGGGTACCTTTTCTGTGTCAAGCACTGTTCTAAGAACTCAGATATATTAGTGAACAAAACAGACAAAAATCTGGCCCTCAGAGTTTACATTCAAGTGAAGAAGCACAAACAATAAGTGATAAACTTTAGAAATAAGTAAAGTCCATCGTATGCTAGATGGTATTAAGGGTTATAGAAAAAGAGTAGTGCCTGGTAAAGGAGGATCAAGATGGTTGGGAAACTGGAGGGAGGGAGTTTCAACTAAAATCTAATTTAAATCTAAGTGCAATTGAAAGGTCAAAAAATTAAAGCATTCCCTCTTGGCTCTCACTGATTGGTTTTGATAAATTCCAATTCTTTTCTCCTTTACCTCACTCAGCAGTATCCATTTACATTTTACTTTTTATCACATGTACCCTCTGCTTAAAAGTGACAAGCTCTCCAAAAATTCTACAAACGTTTTTGGTTGAACCACTCTAGTTTCTGAAGGTGATGCAGTCTGTATTTCACTTGGTTGAGAAGGCACCATAGAGCACCTGGCAGAGAGTGTATGATGGGGTAACAAGAGGAGAGAGGTTAGGGCTTGGGTCCCTTCTTTCACAATCGACTGTGCTAATTCACAAACATAGAGCCCAATTTTCTTAGTTGAAGCTATAAGAAGTAAAAGATAGTAATGTTTTTGCCAAAGCCATTCATTTTCTTTTGGAGAGGAAGGGCTATTTTGATTCAGTTTGTGGTGTTATAACTGGCAATAAGTTATGAGTACTGGGAAGGGAAAAAAAATGCATTGCTATTACCACTTTGAGTAACAAAGAAAAAAAACTTCAGCACCCGTAAAACAAAACAAAATGGTATTATCTTCTTATGGGAATTTATCTATACATATGAATAAAGGCTAGAAAAATATAGGCAAAAATGAAATTAACTATTTTAGGGCTACAAGGAGGTGAATTTTTCCTAAAAAAAAAAAATTCTCATATGTATTGATGAAGGTAAATACAGATATAGCCTGATTGATGTCCACCTGTGATCAGTCCCAACAACAAAATCCTGTGAATTAGAAAGTAAAAATAAAGAATGGAGAGTGCTTATTACTGTATTTTTATAATTAAAAGTAAAGGCATTTAAAACTGGTTTTAACTGGCAGTACTTCTGCTTGTACATTCAATTTTGTCATTTTAGAGACCAGGGGAACAGCAAAAGATCTCGAAATAGGCCAGGGAGTATTTTTCCAGTGGAATGTTAGAGCCTCTGGGGCTGGTTCTACACGAATGTGAGTTTTACTTGGCTCTGATTAGGCTATTTTTCACAAAAAACTTCCGTCATGATAGAAGTTATGTGTAGAGATGGAAGTTAACTTATAGAAAACTAATAGTAAGGCAAATAATCCATATCTATACAAACGCAAGTTGTGTCTTTTTTAATGTTATTATCACTCTGTGAATAATGACCAGTTTTACATCATAAATTTATTTTAGCATTCCCTATCTGACTACAAACGTGTGGCACCTTGACTTTTCTTTTGGGCTGATTTGTAATACCTACTGTTTCCCTCATTAATTAATAAGTTAAATAAAATCTTTGGCACATGTGCAAAAGTCATTATTTTATCCTCTTTAAAAATATATCCTTTCACAAAACAAAGACAAAAACTTATCCTTTGACAAAGACAAGAAAAATTACAGAGATATGTGTGGTCAGGAGCAAATGTCTGATAAAGAACTTATAAATATTCAACGGTCTGTAATCTTTACCTACAAGCAGTTAATGAAACTTAGGAACTAATCTCCTGCTTACTTATCCTCTCTCTCCAAAGTTTCCTTGAGGATAAATTTTATAGGAAGAAAGAATGGCATGTGACAACAGAGGCACATATCATAGAATTATGTTGCCATGAGCCACACAATACCAAGGATTACTGGTAACCACTGGAAACTAGAAAAGAGGCATGTGTCCCCAAAAGGGAACTATCCCTACTAACATCTTGGTTTTAGACTTCTGGCCTCCTGAACTTTGAGAGAATAAATTTCCGTTATTACAAGCCACTCAATTTATAGTATTTTGTTATGGCAGCCCTATGAAATTAATATAGATTTCTGTTTACTTATCCCTTCCAAGTTTCCTCAAAGATAAATGTCCTGGGGGGGGAAAATTCCTCTAAATGGACACTGAGGACTCTTAGCATATGTTTGTTTTGCTGAATATTAGTATACACAGTTGTTTTCAAAGAAATTAAATTTGTGTTTTTTAAGGCAGATTTTTTCAAATCCCATTGGGTCTCTTTAAGCGTAGACAACCACAGTAAAAGCAAGAGAATTTTTATCCATCATGCATAGTCCCTTTGGCCTCTTTAATAAGTCACTAAACAATGAGAACATCTTTGTTCGAAGTGCTATGTTAGGTGCTGAATATACAATGGTGAACAAAACCATTGTGCTTAGAATTAATGGAGAAATAGATCAACTAAAATTTTTAGAAACCATAGATATAAAATTAGACTATACTAAGTGCTGTGAAGAATTTGTTTCCAGAGGCTTAGAGAACACAAATACAAATAAAGAAAACTCGAACTATATAGGAACAAGTCTAGTCACAGAGAAGACCTCCCCGAGGAAGTAGTATGCACTGAGATGTTGAAGACACCTAGATCTATTTAGGTTTGGGGTTGTGAAATGTCCAACAAAAGAAACATGTGAAATGGAGTAAAATAAACTTGTCTTATTTAAGGAACAAAGAAAGTCCAGTGTTATATACAAGGGAGGATATTAAGAAGGGGAATGATGTAGAACGAGGCTGGAGAAGTAGATCATGCAGCCAGATCATGCAAGACCTTTGAATTAATCAAGCAGTTTGGCAGTTCATCAAATTCCTTTTTCTCTCTTGATTACATCTCTTTTCATGGAACTTTGGTGCTGTTCAGCTTTAAGCAGGGGTACAGGGAAACAGAGTGAGATATATATATAATTCCAAAAGATTACACTGGCTGCCATATTAAATGAAAGGGATGTTAAGAGTGAAGGCAGAGGAAGTATTTAGGAGGCTATGGTAGCAGGCCAGGCTACGAGAGATAATGAAATCTGATCTGGTTGAGGAGATGGTAGGGAGAGCAAGCGGAGATGGAAATGAAGAGAAGCAGATGTTTTCAAGAAATGTTTAAGGGGTAAAACCAACAAGCCCCTACTTTAAAACACAGTGCTAGAGTCTCTTCCAAGTCAAACTCTGTAACTTGAGTTTGTTTCTGCAAGACAGAAGTGGGAAGAGGCAGGGGCAATGCACTCACCACTTAAAATAAGCAGTAAAAGTTTACATGAGAAAGGAAGGAAGGATATCGGGGTACTGTTATAGAGTCTGCTTATAAATAGGGCCCAGCAATGAAGCCATCAGTGAAGGATGCAGAGGAAATTCAACAGGTCCAAAGTTGCATGAAAAGAGATGTGATGGAGAGAGAAAAAAGGAATTTGATTCAAAATTTAAAGGCCCAGGGACCCCTGTGGTGAAGATTAACTAGAATGAAAGCTAAAAGGAACACAGCAAAAAAAGTATATAAACCGTTTTTGTAGGCAAATGAGGAAAAGGTAGAAAGGCAGAGTGCACAGGTTACAATCAGGAACTGCCATTGGAATTTACTGGATCGCATAAACAAATATCAGTTAGTAACAGAGGTAGCATCTTAAGTGTGGAGGTCACTTTGGGATTCATTTTTACCATACAGAGATGAGAGATAATTGATAAAGGGACAACTGGAACGAAGACTCACTATCCATATACTAAAAATTCCCCAAAACATTTTTAACGCTGAGCTTTAGAAACTGATTAGTGAAGGCAGGATCCTCTTTGTGGCAAAGACAGCTAGCTAGCTAGCCATCAAAAATTCTGTGTCCCTTCCATAGTATGGAGTTGCCCCAGGAACTGATGCTCAGAAAGACTTCATTTCCCAGCCCCTCTTGTGTCTAGCAAATAAATGTTAATAGAATGATGTGAGTCACTGCCAGGTCAAGGTTGTTAAGAAGCAGGTGTGATTTCTGTATATTCTCGTTGACTGTTTCAATCAGCTGGATGCAGAGGATGGTAAGGACTTAGAGAATGGGAAAGCTCAACGATGGATAGTGTCTGCGCCTTAAATCATTGTGGGAGGAAAGCCGTTTATCAGCCAGAAATACCCGGAGTGGATGCATGAATATGCCTCTATATGTGTATCTGTATGAGTGTGTATAAATAGTTACTAGATGTCTAAATAGGTTATCAGATGTCTAAACTGAAACTCTGAAGACTGCAGAGAGATTAATCAAAAAAAAAAAAAAAAACAACACCTATACGCCTGGGATACAGCTGGTATTACCGAAGACTCATCTGAAAGAATGTCAGTAGAAAGGAATATGAAGAGTTTGCAAATATTTGTGAAGGTTAACCTGCTACTTTAAGAATTCCCTGAGAAGGGGCACCTGGGTGGCTCAGTCGGTTAAGCGTCTGCCTTCGGCTCAGGTCATGATCCCAGGGTCCTGGGATCGAGTCCCACATCAGGCTCCCTGCTTAGCAGGGAGCCTGCTTCTCCCTCTCCCTCTGCCCTACCCCTGCTCGTGCTCTATCTCTCTTGTTCTCGCTATCTCAAATAAATAAATAAAATCTAAAAAAAAAAAAAAGAATTCCCTGAGAAAAATCTGGAAAAGCTCTATATCCTCCCTTTACCTCCTCATATGAGGGGCTGAGCACCTAGAAATAGAGGTGATCGATGGGAACATCTAAACAAGAATATAAAATAGGTAAATGAGTGTAACTTGTTAGGCATTTTTTTTTTCCAAAGATCTTTATTTTTAAGTAATCTCTACACCCAACACGGGGCTCGAACTCACAACCCCGAGATCAAGAGCTGTATGCTCTATCAAATGAGCCAGCCAGGTGCCCCTCTCATATATATATATTTTTTTAAGTTTAAATCTATAATTGTGTCACTTATAATTTATATCAATTCTCTCTGGTCTTGGCGTAATCTCCAACTAAGCAGTAATGAAGAATCTAATAGAGTCCTGTGAATCCTTAAAAGGTCAGAATAATTTATAGGTGTTCAGGAGCTTACTAAGAATGAATTGTTCTAATTGTGTATGTAGTGATCCCGAAGAAGGTCAAATAATTTCAAGGCAGGGGATTCTACTTTGTTTTTTTGTTTTTTAAAGATTTTATTTATTTATTTGAGACAGAGAGAATGAGAGAGAGAGAGCACATGAGAGGGGGGAGGGTCAGAGGGAGAAGCAGACTTCCTGCTGAGCAGGGAGCCCAATGCGGGCTCGATCCTGGGACTCCAGGATCATGACCTGAGCCAAAGGCAGTTGCTTAACCAACTGAACCACCCAGGCGCCTGGATTCTACTTGGTTAAGGCAAAGAAACAATAACAGTGTGTAACTGAATGTTTCAGATTTCCTTTTTAACATGTATTAATTTATGTACCTCAGGAAAATACCTATGCTGAGCTAAAACACAAACCTGGAAGTTTGCCACAACAGAAAGTCCAAAACAACTCAGTAACCCAAGTACAAGGCCAGCCTTGTTTAATTTGATGATACGACTCTCTTCAGGATTCAGGGCATGAACTTGCTTGTAACGAACATAAATGGTAGCAATGCCTGGGAAGAGATAATCCGAAAAACAACAAAGTAATAAGTAAGCAGGGAATAAAGTTGCCAACAAAGAGTTAACAAAGGTGACCTAACATATATCTTCCTTTCAAATTTAATTTGAGAGAAGAGAAAAAACGAAAAGCAGAAACAGCTGTTGATTTTAAAGAACCTTTAAGGTTGCATTATGGAACCAGTAATATCTCTGTGTGACTGAAAGGCACTGGCCTCCCATGGGCCTCACATTTACAAATATTTATGATAAAATTTAAGAGATAAGTCTGATGTTTTCTGACAATTTCTAATGATAAGTTTTATATAAAACAAAATATCCTATATGATTAGCATTAAAGTTTAAAGTAATTATTGCTAAAATATGGATAAAATGGGTACCGGCAAAAAAAAACACCAAAAGGTGATTTGCCTCACTCCCATTGCATTTTATTTCAAATTATTACAACTTGGTTCAATCAGGTATAGCAGTCGATTACACAGAAAACAAAAACAGCCACTTTACCATCCTTGTTAGTCAAGAAAGGGTCAAATCAAATAAAATTTTCCATTGCAAAAATATTGCCAAAGAACTCAGAAGTGTAGAAAATGAAACAGAGATATGCTTTTGTAGAAATGTTTTTGAAAACTTTAGTCATAAGGTGAACTTCTATGCACTGAATCATTCATTTCCTTGACATAAATTTTTGATCCAAGCAGATAATACATATGATATGGAAGAGTTCAAATATTTAAAACAATCACAATTGATGGAAAAAATGTTTTAATCATTAATAAAAGTTTGATTCAAAAAATAAATAATGAACAGGAATGTAAAATACAGTAGAATTCCATTCCTTTGGTGTTAGAACACCGTTCAAAAATCAAAACACGGTTCCACTGCTACTCTTAAACTTCTAAATTGTTTATCCTAAATAAATTTAGTTGGTGTTAGTTGTGGTCGGTGTGTTTATAGCTTTTTGTCCTCTACTGGTCATTAAGAAATCCACTTAAGGTCTCAAGAAATATTTGGTTATACTTTACAACTTCTATTTGGATGAGTAGTCAAATAGCCTTATAGATATTTTTTAAGGATTTATTTCTATAATTTAGCATTTTTAGAAATTGCTTTTCTTTTAAAAGGAACATTATCTGGGACCAAGAATTTAGTGATAACATTCCCTCAGGTATAACCAGAAACTAAAACAAGTAACACAAGTGTTTAAAGAAGGAAAGAGCAATTTCACTATTAATTTTGATTTTTAAAACAATTCCCATTACTTACACAAAACTGCGGCAATATTTAACATTGCCCCAAACAAGCATTTTTCTGGAGCTACTGTACCAGTGTCACTGAAAGAAAAAGAAGAAGGTATGTGGATTTCTCACACTAAATATACATGTGTTATTTTTTCTAAAGAATAAGAAATAATGGGTTACTTCAAATCCTGTATCTTTTTATACATTTGTAAGTTCAACTCAAATAATTTTAGGAGAACATGACAGTTCAAGCTCACAGTACTTATCTAGTTCACTTTTTTTTTTTTTAAAGATTTTATTTGAGAGAGAGAGAGGGAGAACACAGAGGGAGAGTGAGAGGGAGAAGCCGACTCCCCGTTGAGCAGGGAGGCCGATGCGGGACTCGATCCCAGGACCTGGGATCATGACCTGAGCCAAGGCAGACGCTTAACCGACAGAGCCACCCAGGTGCCCTAGTTCACTTTTATCTCATATCACTTGAGATTATTTCTTTTTCAGATAACAGAAATCAATAGAAATTGATTTAAAAAAAACAAAAAACAAACCTGGGTGCCTGGTGGCTCAGTCAGTTAAGTGTCTGCCTTTGGCTCAGGTCATGATCCCAAGGTCCTGGGATCGAGTCTTACATCAGGCTCCCTGCTCAGTGGGGAGCCGGCTTCTCCCTCTCCCTCTGCCCCTCCTCCCCGCTTTTTTCTCTCTCTCTCTCAAATAAATAAAAATCTTAAAAATATACACAAATAAAAAAATTTAAAAAACCAAATCTATCCTGGGTATGTTAGGGCTGTGTTACTAACTTCTATAAATTGGCCAGGTATGTTCCTCTGTCCCACTTGAATGTTCCCTAAACACTATAGGTCCTTTCACAACTCTGCTTTTGTCATGTTTGTTGACCCTGTCTACAAATCAATTAATACCTAATCATTTCCTGTTAATTTAAAAAACATTTATCAAGCACCTACTATGTGCCTGACAGTATTTTAGGGACAGAAGTATAGTGGTTAGTAAAAGAGACAAAGCCCTTCCCCTCTTGGATCTTCCATGTGAGACCAATTTTTCCCTACCCTCCAAAGCCTTGGCCAACTCCTCTAGCAGAATGAGGACTCGCAGAGCATTCTGTCCAGACTTCTGTTAAAATCACTGATCACAATGTATTGCGATACATCGGCTTACATGCTTGTGCTTCAGGGCAGCAGGGAAAACACAGGTCCAGATAACAGCCCACCTACCATTTACTGTGGAACCTTGGGTATGCTCTTGTGTCTCTCTATAACTGTTCCTTATCTGCAAAATGGGGCCATTAATTCCCTCCCAGCCTCATCAGCTCAACATGAGGAAATGAAACTGACAATACATGTTAAGATCTAGCACAGCAGCAGACACAGGGGAGACACCCATTAAATATTAGTTCCTTTCCCTTCCCTCAAACTACAGTAAAGATGAAAAAGACAAAGTCTTTGACCATGAACTGAAGTACTAGAGGAAAGAGATAATAAGGATCTCAGCTAACACAATGTAATGGGAATAAAAAAGAGATGGAAAATCACATCTGGTAAGGAATCAATAAGGTTTGGTGAACATTTGGTTTAGGTTTATGAAAAGTAAAGTAACACATATAAATTCAAAGGATTGCTCCTTTCGACTCTAAGATATACCTTTAGAAACAAAAGATTTAAAAAAAAAAAGAAACAAAAGATTTTGCTACTCTGATCATCTTCAGGGAGTGAGGATTATGGTTTTGTTGTTTGTTTCTTCTACTTTTCAAATTTTCAAGAATAATATACATATATATTCTTATAATCAGAAAAAAAATTTTCTGATTCCCTAAAATTTTAATAGTTGTATTTCAAGAGATGCTGCAGTTTCAAAATATCCTAGAAAAAAACAAAAACATGCATTTCCAAGATGGCTGGCTGCCTCGGCTCTGGAACAGTTTGATACAAACTGGCCTACAAGTGAAAACAGCCAAGTCCATCACCTCATCAGCACAGCACTCCAACCCAGTGGTGATCAAACTATTTTGATCACATGTCACCAAAAAAAAAAAAAAGGGTGTGATTATGTAACTTCAAAATATATGTATTTATTATATAAGTTCAAATATCAAGATTAAAAAGTATACACAGAAATTCCAATAATTTGTTCGTGTGCCCCGGTACTCATCTCCTGCATTCTACCTGGGCATCCATTACTTGAACCAACTAAGAGAACACCTGAAACATACTTGGCAGTGGAACTGTCTTTGGAGTGAAATTTACATTTGGTTATTTCTTTTGGGACTATTAACAATTAAACATTTTAGATGGGGTCTAGGAACTGAAAGGAACTTTGCAGAGCATCTCGTCTAACTTAAGCATTCTTCAAATGAAGGAAATGAGCCTGAGAAGTAAAATTAAGTAGTACTGAGTTTAAATGTATTAGAACATTGGAGAAAGATCCCAGGGTAATAATACTACATAATACTATAATATTATAATAATACAGAAAAATAAAAGGGCAGAACAGGGACGGAAAAGGAAGTGTCTAGGTTACTATCAGAAAATCACATGCAGTACCATCAGAGAACTGAAACTCTGAAAAAGAACCCAAAGGCCTCTTAAATGATTAAAAGCTCCTTAAAGTGAAAGCAGACAAGTTCCTGAATGGCAAATAAAAATGCTGAAAGGCACTCAGGAATTACTGATGTATGTTCTCTAAAAAGTTACTAAAGAATGAACTGGCTCCTTAAGCTACATGTTCCTCTAGCAGAGTGGTGATCAGTGGTGATTAGTCATCAAATTATTCCTACAGTTGGAACCTTAAATTCTAAAATATCTTTGGTTTTTGTACATCTTCCCAAAGTGTAGCCAATTTGTTGCTATCTTTTGCTTCATACCATACCATTGTGGGAACAAATGTAGATGGTAACATTCTGATCTCTTCTTGATATTTTAAAAAGATAAATTTAGCCTTCTGGTTTGTCATCCTTTAAAAATTCACTATTTTCTATGTTGGAGAGGTTATTTTTCAGAATGTAAACAAATAAATAAATGAAACAACTCTAACAACAAAACAAACTATGGAAGGAAATCAATCAAACCACTAATTACCTCTGGACAGGCAGGAGCTGGAGAGGGGTTGAAATAGACTTTCATTTTTTACTTTTATAATCAGTCTAGTATTATTTAAAATTTGTTAGGATAAGTATATATTGCCTTTATAACTGGAAAAAAAGAGTTATGAACATAGCACAAGCAACTGAGTGCCCATACTTACATCATTATTAGTTTTGAAATTTCAAAAATATTACTGATAAGTTTTGATATTTAATGTGTCAGAAAGATCTAGACAATATGTCATAAAGGTTAAAAGCAGGGTCTCTAGAGTCAAATTGCCCAAACTGCATTTTGGTTCCATCCCTGAGTCATGTGGCCTTGAACAAATAACTTATTTCCTTCTCTCTTACATGGGGGTAAAAATTCTTACTTCAAAGGGTAGTTGTAAGGATCCAATCATTTATCATCTGAAGAATGCTTAGAACATTACCTTGCACACAGTAAGTAGATGGATAAATAGTTGTCATTACCATTATCTTTTAATACTATTACTGTTGTTTGCAGCATTTTTTAATTTTAAGGGGAGATAATTCCACTTCTATCTTCTGAGACAACCTCAAATATTTATTTGGAAGACAAGGCACTTAAAGTGTCCTAATTCACTAACTAATTCACTAAGTGAATCATACCCCTCTATCTCCACCTTTCTCTATCACATGGAAAGAACCAAATACAACTTCCTTTTTATATTCTTTTTGTTTTTTTTTTTGGTTTTTTTTTTTTTTTTGGTGCAGTGTTCCATGATTCATTGTTTGTTCATAACACCCAGTGCTCCATGCAGAACGTGCCCTCCTCAATGCCCATCACCAGGCTAACCCATCCCCCTACCCCCCTCCCCTCTAGAACCCTCAGTTTGTTTTTCAGAGTCCATCATCTCTCATGGTTCGTCTTTTTGTTGTTGTAATGTCGAACATAAAATCTGAATTTTAAAATGTTAATGTGGAATGTTAGCTTCACTGTTAGAATGTGAATGATGCATAAACAGTCTCCTATAAAAAAATACATTTCACTGACCTGATATAAGGCAGAGCAGGGTCAACATGGTGAAGTGTTATGGCCGTAATGTACGAAAATATGAAAGCAGCAGCTGTCCAAATTACTAGGGCTGAAGGGAGGAAACTGAGACCTTGCTGAAACCACCACATCTCAAACAGGTCTTCTGAAGTAGAAAAAACAAATTAGAGAAGATTATTCACAAGTATTTCCTCTCTTCTACTTTAGCCACCCACTCCCACTATCTTGTATTTATCACCATGAGCTGTTCCACTTCTGAAATCATCCCCCACACCATCTACTACACCTGCTTGCTTTCAGTTTTTCTGTAAATGGAACAAAGCTTCACCCACTTGCCATACCCAGAAGCGTTCTTTCTACCCCAGCTTTTCACACATAATCAAGTAGTAAGCACTGTTTATTCAACCTCCTAAATTTCCTTCAAATCTACCCTTTCTCTCCATCTTCACTGCCACTACTCTACCTAAAGCACCATCATTTCTTGGCCAGATTATTATTATAATCTCCCAAATGGTCTTTCTGTAGTGTGGACCATGACCAATCTAGACTCTACCCTAAAACCAGAGTGATCATTCTAATTCTGAAATACCAATCTGACTACCTATTCACCTACAAAGAATATTTCAGGTCCTCCCTGTGCCCTTATAAATTGTCTTTCCTCCTTAACTCAGTCTACAGGGTCTTTGCATTCTCTGATCTCTACTTACCTTTCGGTAACTCATCTCTGGCTACTTCTCTGTTCCCAATTCCTTGCTCTAGCTTTCATCTTCATCATCGTGACAAATGCAAACACAGTGTCTACTGTGTCAGCATGTTACTAATCACCTTAAATACATGATCCCATTTACTTCTCACAACAGAATTACAGAGGTTAAGAGCACTGTCCAAGGTCACAGGGCTAGGACTCAGTAGAGACAGAATTCAAACTCAGGCAGTTCTGTTCCAACATCAATCACTATGCTATATGGCTACAGCAAACTTCTTTCAGATGTTCAAATGTGTCATGCTCTCTTGTACACTTGCAGACCTTCGCATACACTGTTCTGTCCGGATAACAGGCTACCATGCTATCACCCTCTAGCCTCACTACCACCTGTTAACTCCTATATATATATATATTTTTTAAAGATTTTATTTATTTGACAGAGAGAGACACAACGAGAGAGGGAACACAAGCAGGGGGAGGGGGAGAGGGAGAAGCAGGCTCCCCGCCAAGCAGGGAGTCCGATGCGGGGCTCGATCCCAGGACCCCGGGACCATGACCTGAGCCGAAGGCAGACGCTTAACAACTGAGCCACCCAGGCGCCCCTCCTATATATTTTCAAGTACCAACTCTTCCAGCTTGAGCTGAGTGTCCCTACTTTGTTTCCAAGAGCACCCTTTTACTTCCCCGACCAGGGCATTCATCTCACTTAACTGTTGCTTGTTTGCTTGGTTTTATCTTCCTCACTAAACCTTAGGTTCTGACAGAGCAGGAACCAACCGTTTTGTTCACCATTCTATTTCCAGCTCCTACATGAGAGAGAAAAGAAAAAGAGCACCTAAATACACACATATCACTCATCACCACTTTCTCTCTTAAATTCCAGACTGAGGATGTTGTTTCTGAATTCACTTATTACTTGACATTAATGTTTCTGAATGCATTTAATTTTTAAAAATAAATACAGAAATACTTTCAAATTATAAGAAATTACTCCTATGTATGTGAAAATAATGTCATGTTTGGAGGAGTATCTTCTCATAGTTTGATGGACAGAAACTGAATATTTCCCATGAACTTTGTAAGAATAACTCTTATCTGTATAATCCTCCCATGTGCTCAGCTTCTTCCAAATAATGAAATCTCAGCATTTTTGACTTGTACTTGTCATTTACTCTGATCATCTGACTTGTTGCTAAATATGTACATTTAAATCTTGCTAAATAAGTTTCTTTTCCTTTATCCCTAAAGTCACCATTATAGACTTGATTTGAATAATTTCCTACTTGAATTACCACAACCTCCTCCTGTTTTTTTTTTTCCCTTTTTAGTCTTTAACATTCTGTCAATTTTCTTCATCAATTTACTTAAACATGACAATTCCTTGCCACATTCCTATAGTGCTTTTCCCAGCATAAGTTTCTGAGACAGTAATTCTCAATTTCTATAAATTTTGAATTACTTCTTAAATCTTTCTTTCTTCTCTTTGAAAAACATTTTATTTTGGATAATTCTAACATAACATCCTTAGAGGCATCTAGTTTCATATTTGTTGGTTCCACCAACCTTGCACCTGTTTAATAGTTTTTGACTATGAACTTGTATTTGGATTTTAATTGGGAGTATTCTAAAAGGCTTAGGTTAAGGGTGAATCATTCCAGGGAGGGTCTATATCTATTTTTGCCAAGCGGTCTGGCACATTACCAAGGGGCCAACTTTAATTTCCTGACTTTCAGGTTTTCTAGACCATGTAGATATGTAAATTTGAACCTTAAATCTGAGTGATGGCAGACCCTGTAGTTTCAAGTTCGCAAGAGGTACCTTTACGCACCCACCTGGACATGGGTGAAAATGAACAAATTTCTTTGTGGCCAGGAAGGAGGTATTTTCCCTAGCCCACCTTTCATGGAGTATAGTTTTTTGAGGATCCAGGCTGAATTTGGGGGAAGGTGGTTCTCCAAGGCCATGGGTTATGCAATTTCAAGTAGATATATTTACATTTTAAGTTTCATGAACAAAATCATCCCCTGAAACACATTTATACAAACTACCATGTGAATGGTGCCTCTTGGAGTTGTATACCTGAGAGGTCAAAGGGCTATGAATTCTTTCTCTCTACCTTGGGTGGGGAGCAAGAGGAGCCTATCACCTGTCCCTAATTGTGCTTTATTTCTACTATCAGCCAAACCAAAAGACACACTGCTAGTTTACTACTCTGGTTTGTTTTCTCTTTGACCTTTTAGCCCTGGGGATTTCCCTTTCTGTTCTACAGGCCTACAATGCATTTAAAAGGCTAATCCAGCATTTAGGAGTTTTGGCAAAAGGAATTTCCAAAACATTGTGTCCATCTCATTGCTAGAAGCATAACCTCCTCTTCCTTTAATCATTTTTGTTTGCTCACATCCTTCCTATTCTTTAAAATTGAGCTCAAATACGATCCTCCACACTCGACCCTTCCTAATCTCTTTGCATCCGGAAACAAGCACTCCTTCTTCTGAGAACACTTGATTTGCACATCTCTTATGGATATTGTCTTCTACAGTATGACAAACAAGGAAAGGTCTTAAGTGGATAAAATCCTTGGTGAGAGACTCCACTAAGCATAGCAGAGGACCTTGCCTATAGTAATCACTAAATATTTTCTGATTGAACAGCCAAAACCAAATCTTCTTAAACCCCAAAAAGATTCATGATTTTTCTATTTCAGTAAACAGTAATGCCATTTTTCCAGGTTATCCAGATTCTAAGACCTCAGAGTAACAGTAGGTTCCAAAATAGTACGCTCTAGCCACATGTGGCTATTCAAATTAAAATTTCAATTGACTAAAATAAAACTTAAAAATTTAGTCTTTCAGTCACACTAGCCACATGTCAAGTGCTCAAAAGCCCCATGTGTCTAGAGGCTACCATAAAGGATGGTGAACATAGAGAACATTTCCATTAACATGGGAAAGTTCTACTGAATGATGCTGAGTAGCTATTATAGGGATTGTACTGACAAAGCACAAGTAAAGAAACATGTTACCGATACATAGTAAGTGGTAGCTTTTAGTACTGTTAAATGGTCTAAAATAATACCCACTTCACAGAGATTTATGCAAGAACTAAATGAGTTTATATATGTAAAATACTGTCACAGATGATCAATAAATGGCTGTTGTTCCTCTTTTAGACTGTAAAAGATGAATTACCTGTTTTATAAGCTCATAAGATATTGGTCTTCAAATCTGCACAAACCAGCACCTTTGTAAATCCTGAAATCTATATACAAAGAAAATAAGAAAATGTTTCAAACCACATTCTTTTAAACGTACAATTTCAAGTCAATGCACCAATATCTGTTCATGGGTAGGACACTATGTTATAGAATTATTAATACGTTATTTTTCTTTAAAGAGCCAATACTTGTGTTTATTTTTTTATTTTAAAGTTAGTTTGGTGAACATACAGGGTTATATTAGTTTCAAGTGTATAATATAGTGATTCAACACTTCCATACAATACCTGGTGCTCATCAGGTTAAGTGTACTAGTGTGTTTTATAATGATGTTGTACCATCTGAAATTAATAAATCTAAGATATTAATTTTCCTATCCTTTCTCACATTAGACACCTTTCGCTGATGTCAAAAAAGATAAAATAAAAGGAAAAACACTGAATTTTCTCCTATGGAAAGGAAAGACAAAAATGAGCAAAGACCAATAGTTTATTATTAAGCAAAATAAAACATTAACTAGTCCGTGTGATGCAGCGGGAAGAACACAGTTGTGAGATCAGCTTTACCCAAGTGCAAATCCTAGCTTTATCAAGTCCCAGCTGTATGATTTGAGGAAAATTACTAAGCTTCTCTGAGTTACAGTATTCTGATTTACAGTAGCTATCTCAAAGGGTTGTTCCTTAGAGTAGAACAGAGAAGGCATACAATATAACAATGATAGCTGATTTATCAATTCTGTACAACTGTAACTAGCCACAAGGATGGGGAACAACACCTAATTCTTTGCATGTGTGAATCATCTTGGATTTGTATCTCCTCAGCCTTTGAGGGTTGTGTTTAAACTGACAGTTTAGAAGACAAGCAGGGCTTGAAATGATTTACCAGTCTGCTAATGACAACTGAAAAATTTAAGCGCCCTGACTTGGTAAGGAAGACTACTTTTGCCCATATATTTTCACAGTGGAAAGCTAGAAGTGTGGCTGGCTAATTGCCAAGTAAACAAAATTAAAATTTTAATGGTTAATGATTTAAGAAACCTTTGAAAATAGGCAAGAACAACCTCCATCTAGTAGTAAGAGTGCTTAAAGATATATTCTTGCATCTCTCACCTACCTTCTCTGCTTTCTTTGAAGATCCATGAATCAGAACAGCAGTTACAATTCTTAAATTTCACAAATGTTTGAATGCCACTGGTAATAAGATTAATTCCTTATACTGTCTCCTCTAAGTGGTGACTGCTAAGAAACAATAAGAAAGTAAATTCTGGATGTTCCAAGTGAAGAGAGAAAGTCTTAAGCTCTTTTTAAAAGTCCACAGAACCACCAGGCCCAAAGCAAAGCATAAGAGAAAACGGTTATTTTTCTAAACTCTAACCTGGCCTTCTGACAAATGTGATATTGTTGTAATTGTTAAATCCTAAAGAGTCTAGAAGATGAAGTAACTTTTTATATATAAGTTGGATCAAATGTTACAAGGGGAGAAATGGGGGAGAATCTGATAATGCCACAAGAATTACGGAACTGCATTTGGGTACTGATTTATAAATTAAAATTTGGGAGAACTGGAAAAATTATTTCCCCGGTGTGTTTACTGGTTTTCAAATGTATCCTAATGTAAAGAACGAACAGTTGTGAGGATACAAAGGACCAGCCATTTACCTTTCTGCCCCTCAGGTCCGCCCCGCGACGGAACTGCGCGTGGTAGACGATCTTCGGATAAACACAAGGTCACCAAAGATCTCAATTTCAAACCTGCCCCCAACCCCCCTACCAAGGAATCTGAGCCCGGGAGTGAAAATTGGAACGCGTACCCAACCGCAGTTTTTGTGGCACTAGGGCGAAGGTTCTCGGTAGCCGCTTAAAACAAAACCCAAGGCATTATTTACACCGCTGCCTCCTTATAGAGGCGCATAACCCTGGGACGCAGATCTCAACTGGGCTTTGCCTGCGGCCCGGAAACGATGCGGGAAGCGGACCCTGGCTCCGCCTGCTCGGGGTTAGTAAGGGAGAGGAACCAGGAGACACCAAGGATGGGGAGACAGAGGTGAAGCACGGAGGCCTGAGCCCAGCCCGCACCCGCCCCCATCCCCCAGGTCCCCAGGAGCCCGCCTGCGCTCCGGCCACCAGCGGGTCCCTCTCCCGCGCTTCGCACAGTATAGTCCCGGGAGGCAGGGCCAGCCGGCACGCGACTCGAGCGCTGGCCATGGCATTGGGGGTACGGGGCTCCGGGCGACTTCCACTTCCCAGACCCGCCTAATCCCATTCTCTGACGCACACCCCTACAGGGGGCTAGGGCCCACCCTCAGGCCCTTTTCAGCCTACCTTGTTTGCTTGGATGAGCCCGCCAGGGTTGGCCGCCGCGTCCGAAGACGGCCCGCGGGACCGAGACAGGGCGGGATGCTAGGGCGCGCTCCCGAGCAGCCAGGAACTGTCCTGGGGCGCGCTTACCTCCCCGAGGAGCGCGCCCGCGCCGCCGCTCGTTCCGACCCTGTATCCCTTTACGGCAACGCGAAAGTGTCGCGAACGGGCTGCCGTCGTTCAGAGTCACTCAGTCGTCTGGAGGCGGAGGTCTAATTTCTAGCAGCGTGCATTCGGGGGTCGGGGTAAGGCTGCGGGGCTCGGCCTTGGGAAGATGGCCGGGTGTGACGGACGTGTTGGGGGGCACGACTCTCGAGAGGCGTGGAGAGAGAGCTGCATGCTCTGGGGTGGGGCATTGGAATATAGGTGTGTATGGACTCAGCGAGGCGAACGCAGTGCTTCCTTGCGCCGGCTGGCCTCGCACTCGGGTTGTGGGGAGGGCGAGGGGCGCCTGCCTCTCTGGCCCCGGGTGGAGAGATTGAGGTGGCGAAGTGCTAGCGCGGGAGCCCGGGGGCTGCTGAGTGGGGGAGCCGGGAGTTGTGGTGCGGAGAACCTCGGCTGGCCGGGGCTGGGCGGGCTGGGGGCGCTGCCCTGGTGGAACCGACCTTGCCATGTCAGGTCCACACCCTCTTGCTCAGGTGCTGCCAGGTCCCCAAACCGTGTTGCATCCGGTGCCGGGGTGGCCTGCCTTTTGGAATGCGGAGGTGGTGTTTCGTGGCTGGGCCACCGTTCTTGATCAGCAACTTTTCTAGAAATTTCAGCGTATATTTCTAGTATATAAATAGGGTTTATTTCAGCAGTATTCTTGGAAGGAGAAAGGACGGGAGGGTTGCTAGTGCTTGCAAGTGTTCCCAGGGACACTGGATGAATAGGATCTTTACAATTAGCTGTGTTTAACTTGTTTTCTCAAATTCGGTGCTTGGCGTTGTGTCATTTTGCTGTTTTGCATCATTGGTATCGAATATATAATTTTGCTTGAGGTTTCTTAGTTCATTAATGAATCCATATTATGATAGGCAAATTCATAGTTATCTTTCAGCAAATATTAATGTCTTATCTTGTATGTGGGCAGAGAATATTCAGTTTCTACACTCGACCTAGTAGGATAGGAATGTGTTCAATATGTGTATTTAATTGACTTACGACAAGTTAGACTGTCGTAAGGATACTTAGCATTACTACTTTAGAACGTTGGCATTCACATAAAGTTCCAGCGATTGAAGTTCTAAAAGCATTTATTTTGCGGCATTTTTGTTTTGTGCTGAGAAAAACTGTAGTCGGAGCCCCTTGTACAACTTCTCTGTACAGTGCTTCCATTTGAGAAATAAGTTCGATAAATCTGCCTCTTGTATTAACCTGTTCCGCCAGAGGCATCTTTATTTTTTTGTCCAGTTATAATAGATTGTTCTGAATATTTAGGGTTTCATAAATTTATTCTCCTTCCTTTCCCACACCCAGTCTCTCTTCAAATTTACATTATAAACACTTAAATGTTTGAATACTATAACTCTAAACTTTGCTATAAGTCAAATTACATTTTATTGCATAGTCAGTTTGTTTTCTAGGCAGCAGTAGAGTTCTTTAAGCTGGCTAAAAGTGCTGGTGATGTTCTTTTGAGGGTCATGCTGTGTTGTCTTTTTTTAAAGGAATACGGAAATAATCTGTAAAATGCCAGACTTTTGCTTTTCTTCTTCTTTTTTTCTAGAGGAAGTTGTTTTCTTTTTTTTTTTTTTTTAGGAATGTAAGATTTCACTCCAGCAAAACAGTAGATCTGAATTGTATTACACAGTACTGTTTTTGCTTCCAAGTCTGCTGAAAAGGCTTTTGTTTTTGCTAACTTGTTCTGTGTATCACTTGTTAAATAATGCTGAATGTAATCCTGTGATCCTATTAGTTTCCCCCCCTTTTTTTTACTTTTTATAATTTGCTCTACTTTCCAAATAGTGTTAGCCATTAGTATTTTTCTTTAGTAGTGCCATAAAGGTTGGAAAGAGCTGTGTAGTCACTAATTCCTGTGAAAGGACTGTAAACATACTGCTGAATCAGTGCAGCTCAAAACTTGGCACCCTTAGGCATGGGGGATGGGAATTCTGGAATTTCAGACTACAGGTTGGATATTGTGTAAGTTTACCTTATGCTATGCTGAGCAGTTGGAGATGCCTTTTTTTAGTGGGATACTTGTCAGATGTTCCCCAAAGCTGAACACAGGAATAATGTAGGCAGCATGCCATTTTCCTCAGCTGCTATAAGCACAGATGTTCTATGTCATAGATTTAGCTTCACAATTTGTGTGTAATTTTAGTAAAGGTATTCATTAAATATCTCTGATTATATTTTTGTACCTTTGTTGGGCTTTTCCCATAAATATTCATGCCTGCACAAAGAAAATTTTTTGTTAGACCATATGTGCACCCCCTCCTCTGGACTCCCACAACGGTTTGTTCACAGCACGTTATAACTCAGCTGTTTATAAGACTCTCCTCCCCCCACCCCCCTTGAGTTTCTTGGGATCATGGATGGCATACTTCAGTCTGTCTGTTTCTTCAGGGTCTAGAACAACTAGGTGGTCATTAAATACTAGATGAACCATTTTTGTTCCTTGTTCCACAAATAAGTCCTAATTACCTACTTAATGTTAGTTATGATAGGAGAGTCTGGGAAAAGAATGTTAAGACAGGCATGGTCTCTGCATTCATGGAGCTAATAGACCAGTGTGGGGAAAAGACCAAAAACAATACAACAAACAGAAAAGTTCAAAATGTGATTAAGTGCTATGAAATGAGTATTGCACTAGAACCAGGTTATAACAGAGAAGGGGAATTTGCTGATTACAAGTGGAAAGTTTACAATAGCTATAGCCCTGTGATCAGTATTATACCAAAATGAATTCCAGGTTGATGGGAAGGTTTTCACCTGAAAATACTCACTTTTACTATTATGATTTATGAAACTATATCCTCAGTTAATAAATAAGTTGTGCTACAAAATTACAAAATGTTTTATAAGCTCATTGATAACTTTTCAAAACATAAGTATAAAATCTCAGTTCTTTACTATGGTCTATAAACCTCTGCATTGTCTGGCTTTTCAAACTTTATTTTATGTCACTCTTCCATCTGATTTATTGCTATCCAGCCATAGTGATCTCAAAGGCACCTGAACAAGACAAGCTCTTTCTTGCCTCAGGGCCTATTCCCTTTACTTGGACTGTTCTTCCTTCTGCTTTTGGAATGGCTAGCTCCTTTTCTTCCTCTGATTTTGATATAAATGCTACCTCTTCATAGATTTCAACCACCTTATCTAAAATGTGCACCCCTTACTATTTTCTGGCTCCACATTTTGCTTTCCTCATAGCACCCATCACAATGTGTAATGCTGTTTGCTTGTTTACCTGTTTTTAGTTATTTTCCAACTGGACATGGGAACCAGGACAATGTCTATCTTGTTTACTGCAGTCAGTATTGGCTGAATCCATTTGGAGCTTGGAATTCATTTTCTCATAAAAACTTATGACTGGTGGTTTCTAGGCTAGCCAGTAATAAATTTTAACTCCTTACATTAACTGATTTAGTTCCTTGTAGTGTGGCAAGAAAAGGACATTTTCTCTTCACCCTTTTGGGCATAGGCCTGACTAGGTAAAAAATCTCAAGTGGCTAGAATAATATTTGTACTATTTGCTTCTCCATTCCATATACCTATCCCACATCCTATTTCCCTTTTTCTTCATAAAGTTCGATCTTTTATAATAGTCACCTACGCTGTTGCACTCCCTTGAGATATGCTTGTTTTTCCTTTGCTGAAGTTCAAAACACCTCTTTTTTCCCTGAGATGGTTTGAATTGCAATAGCCTCTGGGGCTCAGATGTGATCAGATGAATGAAGAGTGGAGATGCACCTGTGGCAGTGACAACAACCTCTGTGCCTATGTCTATAGGCATGTATTGAAAGCAAAGTAGATATCTGTAGGTTGGGCTACATGTATCTGAATTTATATTTGCAATCTTGTTGCTAATAGCTTCACAGAGACAATGTTGCCAAATTGAAATAGTTAAAAACTCATTGGCTTTTTTTCGTTTTCTTTTTAAGGATTTTATTTATTTATTTGACAGAGAGAGGCACAGCAAGAGAGGGAACACAAGCGGGGGGGGGGGGGGGGGAGTGGGAGAGGGCGGAGCAGGGAGCCAGAGGCAGGGCTCGATCCCAGGACCCTGGGACCATGACCTGAGCCGAAGGCAGATGCTTAGCCGACTGAGCCACCCAGGCGCCCCTCATTGGCTTTTTTTCATGTATGAATTATGTAATGGCTAGTTTTAGGAAGGTTTTTCAAAATGTAGACTTTTCTAAAAGAGAAAAAGTAAAAAAAAAAAAATCTAGGTCAGAGGGGGAAAACACTGAGAAAGAAGGTATCAGTTTATCATATAATCCTGCCAAATGCTCAAACTTAAAACCTTTAGGATCAGTTGCTTGTAGTTGTTTAGGGCCAAAAGCAGGCCAGCACCCTCAATATGTCACTTGATTCTTACAGTAGGAAAATGGAATACTACAATAATAAAATATAAATTGAGGTGAATAAACTTTTTATTCCCATTTTAAGTTGAATCCTGTAAAAGCTGATGTATTATAGCTCACCAAATTTGAAGATGCATCATTTAACTATAGAAAAATTTGACTACTATAAAATTAAGTTTTGTGTGGTTATCAGTCTGTCACTTTCTCTAAAATGATCTTGTAACCAGTTGACATTAATCAATTATTTTGTGATACAATTGGGTGTGTGGAAGAATTCTTTGAAATAATAAGATATTAGCTTTGATTTGCCTTGGTTTGAAAATTATTTCAATATTTTATATCTCAGTGCACTTTAGTTAAATTTTGGCACTGGTGATTTTTTTAAGATTTTTGAAAATTTATTTAAGGCGGTTGATAATTACAAAACTACTTTCTGAACCAATTGAGACACATGATTGAGATTTTGGTTGTCACTCTAGATCCTTGGTGACATTGAAACTTTGGAACTTGATATGTATGGGGATAGAGAGTAGTCTTGGGCATGTTTGATACATTGTTGAAATGTCCTGCTTCCTGTATCACATTCTGTATTCCCATAGTGGAACATTTCTGGGAATTTCATATTGCATCCTGGATAGGTTTCTACCAGAAGATCAAAGTACAGCTCTCTTGGTTTGATGCCACTACCCTTTTAGTTCTATCAAGATTATCCCTCCCCACCTTAATCTTTTTATGGCTTTCCTTTCTTCTGCTCTGTAACCCTGAGTTTCCTCCAGTTCTTTATTATTTTCCTTTTTTCCTCATACTTAATCCCGTTGAGAACTTTTCTACTTTCAAAACAAAACAAAACAAAAAACTAGACTTTAGCATCCAGAGTTGATAACTTGAAATTTTCAAGTCTTAAACTCCAGGTATTTGATCTTGTCTAAAACATATCTACTTAAAAAGTTACTTTTATGTCTTTCTAACCCATATCCCCGGATCCCCTTCCATCACCCTCCAAGCCAAAGTAACTGGTTTTCTTTCCTAACTTCCCTTTTTTGTCTCTGTTGATTTGTGTTTTCTTTTGCTCCTTCACCTTTCATATCTAATTCCTAAGTGCTTTCCCTTGATTCTTCCTTCTAAATAGAAATTACAGATTTGACTGTCTTTCACATTTCCATTTTTACCACCCTCTTCTAGGTGCTCACCACTTCAAAGGTTTGAAGTCACCATACTAATTTTTGAGTGTTCTCACTACATTCTGCAGTCTGATGAATATATATAACTACCCTTTAATCTTGAAAATATTCTTGTCATTTTCTTATGTTGCTTAGTAATTTATAATAATTATGTTATCTTTAATCTTTTCTAAGTCAAGTGCAAGTACTTCAGGGATTAAACTCAAGGTCCTTTATGAATAGTCATCACTTAATACACTTACACTTTTGGGCGCCTGGGTGGCTCAGTTGGTTAAGCGACTGCCTTCGGCTCAGGTCATGATCCTGGAGTCCTGGGATCGAGTCCCGCATCGGGCTCCCTGCTCGGCGGGGAGTCTGCTTCTCCCTCTGACCCTCTTCCCTCTCGTGCTCTCTGTCTCTCATTCTTTCTTTCTCAAATAAATAAATAAAATCTTAAAAAAAAATACACTTACACTTTTTTCTTACTACTTTAGTTTTATTAGGTATTATTAGGTCACTCTGCTAATATGTATATTCTGTCTTCCTAGGGTTAGGGGTTTTTTTGTGGGGTTTTTTTTTTGCTCTTCACCCCTGCCTGAAATGTCATCAATATCCCTTTCCACTTGTAAGTTTTATCTTTCAATTTAGCTTAGACAGAAACCCTGTGTTTGTGTGAACCTCACTTACCAGCTGTATGAGGTTGGACAAGTTAGACCCTGTGCCTTAGTTTCATTTTCTGTAATAATGGGGATAATTAATAATCTTTACCTTCTAGAGTTGTTGTGAGGATTAAATGAGTTAAAATGTGAAACATGCTTGAAGTGTTAGTGTGTAGTAAGTGCCCAATGTTAGCTGTTAACATTAAATTAAAATCTGATTTAAGACCCATACTATTCAAGTCATTCCTCTGATATTAGTACTAATTTGCTAGCTGTCTTTGGGTATGCCTTTGGACCTCAGTGTCCATGTATGTGAAATGATTAGGTCATTTCTAAGATTTGTTCTGTTGTATTACTGAAATCAGTGTGAGATAGGAAAAAAAGGCAAGAGCTTTGAAGTCAGACAAGCTGTAAGGTATCAAGAAGCATATTACTATTAAAATCCCTTAATATTTTTCATCTGAGGGTGAGGTTATATGACTTCTTTTGGCGCACACCATCAATAAGAACAAGAACTAAAAACAGATCCCTGGTGTTCTGATCTGTTTGATATGCATTACTGTTACTAGTTTGTTTTTTAAAATTTACTGACATTGATATAAATAGTGGCTGACAGATGTATCTTTTTCTCTTTTGTTTAGGTAAAGACCAGCCACAAAAAGCCGTGAAACAAGATAAATTATTCTCTTCAAATAAAAGACAGCCAAGATCCATGAGTGGGCATCGGTCAACGAGGAAACGATGTGGAGATTCTCACCCGGAGTCCCCTGTGGGCTTCGGGCATATGAGTACTCCAGGGTGTGTATTAAATAAATTGTTTCAGTTACCTACACCACCATTGTCAAGACATCAACTGAAGCGGCTAGAAGAACACAGATATCAGAGTGCTGGACGGTCCTTGCTTGAGCCCTTAATGCAGGGGTATTGGGAATGGCTAGTTGGAAGAGTTCCCTCCTGGATTGCCCCAAATCTCATCACCATCATTGGATTGTCAATAAACATCTGTACAACTGTTTTATTAGTCTTCTATTGTCCCACAGCTACAGAGCAGGTAAGATGAATTTCTTAACAGATTTGAGCATTTGTTATGTACCCAAAACTGTAATTGGGATTTTTAGGTCACTTTAGCTAAAGATAATTTGATTTGACAGCTGTTTATCAACTGTTTTAAATACCGTATCACACATACTATTAATAAAGATTATAACTGCAGTCTATGTTATACACTCTGTTTATGAAACCCAGAAGCAAAAGGTGGAATCTGATTCTAGTAGGTAAATTAATGTTATCAGGGATTAACACGTAAAGATATTCCTTTTAAAATCAGTAAATCTCAATATAAAAAAGTTTTTAAAAATGAGTGAATTTTTTAAAAATATTTTAATAGCTGAATGAAATCTTAGCAAAGTTTAAAATGATCGGAGAGAAAAAGTCTCTAGTAGTGAGATGGCACAGCTGTAAATCAGTTTTATCAAAAGTGGTTTCCTCTCTATTCCTGTGAGAATTGTTCAAATATCCCTTTTCTCTTCCTGTAAATATATGTGACTGATAGGCCTCAGGTCTATCTCTCTTATACTAACAAAGCAAAAGACATGTAAGAAAAAGTCAATATAATACATTTCCTGTTGTGTATTCTGCAATGGCTGCTGTTAAGAAGGGGAGCAGTTATTGCTGACGAAGACATTCTTCCTGGGCCTTCTTAAGCACAAGTCTCTATTGCTGGTCCCTCTCTTACCCTCTGTACCCATCCATTACTTAAAACCAAAACTGAAACTAGAGCTCTTCATCGGAACAAGTAAATCGATATTTATCTCTTTGGTTTTAAAATTTCCTTGATAAAAAGGGAACTAAAATAGTGAGGTAAATGGAAGAGAATCAGAAACATTTATTGTGCCTATAATAATCCGAAAGATCAGTCCCGGGTAATCAAGAAGATAGAAGGGGATCCTCAACTGAAGGTATCAAGAGGTGATTCTGAACCATATGAAATCATCACGGTCACAATAGTTCTTACCTTGTTTTAAACTTGAAGTAATCATTTAAGTAGTCCTTTCAGATGATTTGTTCTTTGCAGTAAAATTATCACCATCCAACCCTCTGTCTGTCCTTTTTGGTTATCATCAATTCATTTGTTTCCACATATAGCTCTTAAAGTAAATGGCTGTTGAACTTCACAGTCACCTATAAAACACGTTTACTTGTTTTTTTGTCTTCTTCCAGATGTTCATTTTCTCGTCACCCTTGAATACTTTTCTTTTAATTCCTCTTTTACTATACAAATCCCGTCCATACAGATTGTATATTCATACAGATTGTATGAATATATTTCTGATTTTTATCATTTTCTTAACTATCTTCCTTTATATCAATCAGGAAACTTAAAAAAACAAAACTTAAAAACAAAAAACTTAAAAAACAAAAACCAGTATGACTGTTTAAATGTGTTCTGGGATTCTTTATCACATGTCCTTTGAACTATTTTACCTGTGGCTTATTTGATAGCCACTTCCAGAGGAACTTGGTCCAGGTCTCACACATCCTTAGAGATACAGCAGAACAACGGGGAGGTGTGTTGATTCTAAAGGAAGCTCTCCAACAATCCTAAGCTAGTTCCATGATGGGGATCAGGGACTGAGCGCAAGTTCAAAGGTAGCTCAACCACTAATAGTCATTTATTGAGGAAACTTCCAGAATGGGAACTATTCTAATCACAGAGAACTTTTCAGAATTGCTGCTAGGAGGAATCAAGGTAGAACATGACTGGAACCACTGTTTGGTGCTCTGCTAGGGAAGGTAGTGTCCCACAAAGGCTATGCCTGGATGTATTTATAGCTGCACAGTAGAAATCCTAGTTAGGCTTTAGATCACAGTGCATTAAAATAGGTCATGGCTGTCTTCCATGTCTTCTTATATCTCTGTGATCTTCAGTAAATTATGTAAATTCTCTTAAGTCACAGTTTATCCTTTGAAATTTTATTTTGTGGTATTAAGAGAAATAAAAATTATCCATTTAGAGTGCCTAACATAATGCTCAATAAGTGGTTATTATTTCATTGGTCAAAAACACGAAGTATGTAACATGTTCTTTCCCACAACCTTCCTCTTATCCTGATTGCCCCTAATAATACATATATATGGTATCACAAATTATTTAAGTCCTTATTGAATTTATTTATTTTTTTTTAATCCCTGTTTTGGAGTCAAAGTGTTCCATAAATTGATTACTCAGGGACATTCTCATTCATTTTAGCTCTAATTCCTATGGCCTTGTCCCAGTAGGTGAACATTAAATTTCATGTCACCAGGTATTGTGAACTTTCCATATGTTTTTTTTGTTACTGATTTTCTTTTAATACATTAGAGTTTCAGATAATCTTTCTAGTAGAAAAGAATGTCACTATTGTGATGGTTTCTGCGGAGTTTGCCATTCTTTTTAGAAAATAACTTTCCAGTAGATAAGAAAGGAAAATCAGCCCTTACTTTTCACATTTCTAAGGTAGAAATGTAGACTTAGCCCTTTTTATATGGATACCAAAATATCCTCATGATCTGTTTCTGAGCCTAAGTATTTAAATCTTATCAGCTAGTAGCTTTGGTTTTAGTTTCCTAAGTTAATTTGGAATTTATCTTGCAGCTTATTATATGTTACATATGCTTGAGTTACCTTTGCCGCATAAGATAGATAAATTGGTATTAGCTATTTTATACACAGGAAAACCAGGATTGAGCTATGTGCTGTTACCAGTGAGAGCTCCCATCAGGTTTAAATATAACTTTTTGGAATATGATCATAAGAGTTTTTTGTTTAACATTCATTTGTTTTTGTTTTATATTACCAAATTTAATGTTTTTGATCTGATTTGCTAAGAAATTTCTTAGATTTTTTTTTTAATATAGAAGATTGGAAAGAAAATTAAAGTGGCACATTGCCCATAATCTTACTGCCCAGACTCCTACTGACATTGAAAAGGAAAGGGGAAACATTACATAGTTGGAAAAATTCAAATAGAAAGGAATAAAATAAAAGTAAAAGCTTTTTTACCTGACTTCCCTTTCCACTCTTACCTCTAATTCCTCTTCTTGTACATAATGTAAGTAAGTTTTTGCTATATCCTCCCAGAAAAAGAAAAAAAATAAACACTATTGCATCAGCATATGTACACATTTGTATGTGTTTAAACCCCACAGTTCTGTTTCAAAAGCTTCATAAAACCATGTTTCTTAGAATTTTTTCACATGAGTTGACTCATATAACAACATCTCTGCAAGATTTTGCAAGTCAGTTCATTGCCTGATTGTGATAAGATTATTTTCCTATGCTGATTCTTCTCCACCCACCTATCAGGGTGTGATGCTTTCCTGAATGATAAATGTGTTCCTTTATTGATTCAGTGTATCTCTCAGGCTCTTAAACCAGCTGAGACCAGGCTTATTCCTGAATGAGAGGGTTTTCCTCCTTTTTTTTTTTTTAAAGGTTTTATTTATTTGAGAGAGAGTATAGGTAGGCAGAGGGGTATGCAGAGGGAGAGTGAGAAGCAGGCTCCTTGCTGAGCAGAGAGCCCAATGCAGGGTTCAGTCCCAGGACCCTGGGATCATGACCTGAGCCGAAGGCAGACACTTAACCGACTGAGCCACCCAGGCGCCCCTGAAAGCTTTCTTCCTAAAACACTTCTGAGTTGTGAAAGAATGGGAACAAGGAAGAAATATGTAAATATTAGTTTAGTATTCTACAGATTCACAGGAAGAAAGAACGATCTGGAGACTACAAGACTTTGCTTTCTCTTATATATATATGTAATTACTATATTGCCATTTTCTAGGACTGTGTGTATACTGAGAGTTGAAGCTGTCTCTGTTTCAGACTAACACTTTGCCCCCATTTAAATCCAAAGTTTAGACCCCAAGAAGTCCCCAGCTTTCTAGTCCTGTAAAGCAGTACTGTCCATTAGAAATTTCTGTGATGATAGTTATGTTCTGTGTCTGTGTGGTCCGGTGTGGTAGCCATAGCCACATCTGACTCTTGAGCACTTGAAATGTGCCTAGTGTAGCTGAGGAACTGTGTTTTTAGTTTTATTTAATTTTAGTGAATCTAAACTAAAATAGCTAATCCAAATATATCTAATAATCTAAACTGAAACTAAAATAATCAAAAATATATCTAATAATCTAAACTAAAATGGCTAATGTAGGACAGAGCAGCTCTAGAGAGTTACTAGATTCCTTTAGGAGCAAGAAGCAGTAGACTTAAAGTCTGGAAGGTGGGGTTCTTAGTCACAAGATTAATCAGTCCAGTGACCTTGCCTATTAAGTATGATTACACAATCACAGTCATTGCTTTCAGGGTTTGTAACTCTGGTTTAGGCTATGGTCCTTTTGATAGCTTCAGTGTTCTAAAATATGAGACTCTTAAGAAAATGTTTAAGAGAAGATCCTTACCTTTAATACTGAGAACTAAATAGAATTTTGAAAGAAACCTCTTTGCAGTACAGAATATAAATATTATTTGCAGCTCTGAGTAGTTTTAATTTGCTGCTGTGAGCATTTAACACTCGGTTTAACTTGATAACCAATACCTGAGAAAATACCTTGTGATTATAGAAATTTTTTCATCGCTTGGGCATGGGAAAATAGTGAAAAGTGATAAAAAACACTCTTCTACATTCTTAAAGAGAACACGTCAAATAGAAGCTCCCCTTTTTTAACACAACATTTAAATCCAGTATTAGTGGTTCAGTTTCTGTCTGGGAAAAGAAATTGTTCCTTGAAAATGTGCCCATAAATATTTGAAAAATAATGTTCTAAGCACTCTGTGTACTAGATCATCATTTCCCTAGTGTCATTCCATGGAACGCTGAAGAAGTGTGTTGAAAAATAGGTTACATGCTCAAATAAATTTGGAAAATGGCAGCATATTGTGTCCCCCTTCTTGAATATTCACGGTGTGTATTAGCAAGATTAATGGCTGGAAGAAGTCCTGCAGTAGAGAAGTCTGTTTAACATTGTTTAATCCAGTATTTCCCACATGAGTTTAGCGTGGAATTCATTTTCTTCACATAAGACGTGTAAACATCTTGAAAGATACAATTTGGGAAGAACTATACTAGATTATTTTTTAATTGACTCTTAGAGTCTAAATGTTAGGAGGAATGTTATGGAAGTTACCTTGTCTGATCTCTTATATAACCTTATGAAGTAGTTATCCAGCATCTGCTTAAGCACCCCTACAAAGCAAAGAATTTGATTCTTTTACAATTCCAATTGTCTCAAAAAGTTTTTCATCACATAGCTCTTGGATCCTCTCCCATAGCTTCCAACCAGTAGTATTTCTCTGGAGAATAAAGATAAAATATCTGTGAGTAAAAATATTATCAGTGAAACATAGTAATGAATGTCTTTATAACGCTTACGTTTCTTATTTGTTTCACAGGCTCCTCTGTGGGCATATATTGCTTGTGCATGTGGCCTTTTCATTTACCAGTCTTTGGACGCTATAGATGGGAAACAGGCAAGAAGAACCAATAGCAGTTCTCCTTTGGGAGAACTTTTTGATCATGGTTGTGATTCACTATCAACAGGTATTGTTGATTTTTTTTAATGTTAATGATTAATAGTGAAAAAACTAATGTGAGAAAAGTGTTGGAATAAATAAGAGGTTTATGGTGTTATGATAGTTATCTGAATAAGTGATTTATATCAAGTTTTAATGTTTTCAAAAGACTATAAATACAGTTAATATTTGTTCACTATTGCCTATATGGGGAAATTTAGAAATTATTTCTACTGAAGTTATTTTTAAATCTAAATATTATTCTTTTGGCACCTATCGTTTTTAAAATCTTTTTAAAAGATTTTATTGTCATTATCAAAAATCTCATAAATTATAGATGAATACAAGAGTGGGAGACTAGGAAATTCGTGGTCTTTATATTTAAATGGATATTCTGTGGATGTTTAAGATTATGTTGTAGACTTGGAGTATAACTGGTAATGGGCTTGGATAAAAAGACTAGGAAGGGGGCATCTGGGTGGCTTAGCTGGTTAAGCATCCACCTTCGGCTCAGGTCGTGATCCCAGGGTCCTGGGATCCAGCCCAACATCAGGCTTCCTGCTTGGTGGGGAGCCTGCTTCTCCCTCTCCTTTCTGTTCATGCTCTCTCTCACTATCTCTGTTGCTATCTCTGTTTCTCTCAAATAAATAAAATCTTTAAAAAAAAAAAAAGACTAGAAAGAAATATACTAAAGTGCTAGCAGTAGATGAGTTACTATATATTAGATTATAGGTGATATATCTTTATTTGTACTGTTTTAAAAAGAATATTTTAGTACTTTAAGAATATTTTAGTATTCTTTGAAAGGGAAAAAGATTTAGAAACTAAATGACAGTTTCTATCTAGCCTTCCTGATAGGAATGTCCCCACCCCCTTACACACACATGCGCACACACACACACACACACACACACACATTTTTACTTAGTTTTTCTGTTGATTTCTTGTCATTTGGCATAGCATTTTAAATATTTTTAAAAGAAACAAAAACCCATGATAATTTTACCTCCCGAACTCAGATTTGCAGATGTAGGTTCATGTGAAAATCATCGTTTTGGTGTGTCCTAACAATAGCCTGCTTAGTAGAGGAGAGTGAATAGCTAAGCACTTATAACTCATAGGACTCAAGAAAAACTGGAGACTTTCATTGAGTATAAAGGCTTGTTGGGCGTCTTGAAAGGATATTATAATTAGGTGACTATGGAATGGTAGGTATCCTATTTTTTATTTTAAGTGATAGTCATTTTTGTGCTGTAGTTTGAGTTCCAAACTTTTATAGGAAGTATTTTTCTGTATAAGTCACCCGTAATTTTATCTGCTACCTAAGAAAAAGATAGCTATGAATCTAAAAAGTGAGTCCTTTTGTAAATTATGTAGACCTTTAGTTTTTCTTTTTTTTTTCAACAATCACATAGTGTTTAATATGTTTCAGGCACTGTTTGAAATCCTTTACAATACTGGTATGTTTTATCTGGTTTTTTGTTTTGTTTTGTTTTAAGATTTTATTTATTTGACAGAGGGAGACACAGCAAGAGAGGGAACATAAGCAGGGGGAGTGGGAGAGGAAGAAGCAGGCTTCCCGCCGAGCAGGGAGCCCGATGCGGGGCTCGATCCCAGGACCCTGGGATGACCTGAGCCAAAAGCAGACGCTTAACGACTGAGCCACCCAGGCGCCCTATTTTATCTGGTTTTGATCGTCATGTTACAAATGAGGAAACAGAGGCACAGGGGATGTTTTTTTGTTTTGTTTTGTTTTGTTTTTTAACTCTGGTCTATAATTTTTTACTGTTCATTAGTATCACTGAGTTGGGAGTGTACTCCAAAAAATGCTCCAGTATTTTAGTTGCTTTTGAGACCTTTGGTTCCACTATGTGGTGTAGTGAAAGAAGAAATTGAAAATATGGGGTAAAAGATTATATCCTGCTTTTCTGGTACCTTGGATAACAGAGAGAAGATTGTACATTCATAGCATGTCTTCTTTTTGCCTCATATAAAATCATTCCCAGCTCAGTTAATGTTGATTTTTCAGATTATTCAGTTTTAATTGTGATCTTTCTCTTGCAGTTTTCGTGGTTCTTGGAACTTGTATCGCAGTGCAGCTGGGGACAAACCCTGACTGGATGTTTTTTTGTTGTTTTGCTGGGACATTCATGTTCTATTGTGCACACTGGCAGACATATGTTTCTGGAACATTGCGATTTGGAATGTAAGTAACACTTAATGGTGGTTTTTGTTGTTTCCTCGTTAAGATATGGAGAATGTTGCTTTTAAGTATTTCAATATTAGGAATTGATCAAAGCACTAAATTAGTTTAACAAATAAAAGAAATTTAAAACTCATTATTATAGCTGCCTAATGGAACTATTAGAACCTCCCAACCAGTATTTTTTAAATAATATGAAAAGCAGTTGCCCCTCCTCTCTCATACCCACTTGTTGTTCCCTCAGATAAATTCACTGTATTTTTCCTTGTTATTCACCGTAATTCCATGTTTTATTTTGACATACGAAAATGCGTTTTCAGGAAAAATAAGATAGTTTATGAGAGCAAAGAGCAACTCACCTCTCTAAATATCATAGTTTAATTAGATTTTATTCTTTTCATATTCTTTATGAATCTATAAAAATCTAAGCTCTTGATAATTCAGCTGTCATGGGGACATACCATGTAGATTACTACCACCAACAAAATGCCCAAGAATTTAAAAAATGAAATACAGACTCCTTTCAAATTCCAAAATGAATGGTTTCTACCTGATGGTCAGTACTTTTCTGTAAATATTAATGAGTAAACTAGTCTTAGAATGAGGTAAAGGATGGAATTCATCAACTGGTGTTTAATTAAGTATCACAGATCCTGTTTACACTGCTCAAGTTAGTATTATTTTTTTCGTGGTGTAGGATTAAAAGACAAAGAACTTGAGAAAAGACTGAATACTTCATGAAATAGCCAAATAAAAATCTCTGATTGCAAGTGATAGAACATCTTAACCTAGTCCCTTTATGGTGAATCATTAGTGGATATTTAAATTTTAGAACCCGAATAAACTTAGTTTTCTAGGTCTTGTAAGAACTAGGCTGCACAGAAATTCAGCTGTTCCTTACAAGTTTAGTTCAAATGATTTTTGTTAAACTTATTTAAAAAGAACTTAAGATGTTATTAACTTATGACAGTAAAAATAACTATTAAAATTTTGGATGTTAACTAAAAGACATGTCCTAGAAGTTTAGAAAACATATTTAAAGCCCATCTTAATGCCCTTAGTGACAATAGTGGACATGTGTGTCCAGTTGAAAACCTGTGCCTCTGTGTTCTTCAGCAATTTATAAAATGATCAGTGCTCAGAAAATATTATGGATTTCTGATAGAAAAAAGCAGTAATTGAAAATATTATGTGCAGATGTATTTTTTCTCAATGTTGTTTTTATAGCCTTTATCTCAATGTTTTTGTAGTATTTCTCTGCATTGGTGAAACCACAAAATATATTAGACTTCTAAGATCACTTGGATTGCCCTAATTCACTTTTAGTTTTTAGTGATATTACTGTTTTCAAAAATAGCAGAATTTACAATATCTGAATTTGACATAGTTTGTTTCAGTGGTTATTATCTCATAGTTAACTTTCAAGCCCTTATTTTGAAAGCTTATTTATCATCAGCTCTAATTAATTATTTTTCCCTTTCAAGTAAAGCAGCACCAACCATGTGGTATGGGAACTGAAGGAAGGAGAGCGAAGGAACCATGGAAGGAGGGGAAGAATAAATAGTGTTTTTAGGAGCGATTTGATATCACAGCTTTCTATTTTCCAGTCTTGGAATGTCCCTTGTGGTGTATTCCTTTAATGAAATACGTACTTGGAGAACTATGAGCAGTTCTATACCGTTAAATCATAAGATACTTGTAGGGAGTGGCAGGAGATAAGGCTGGAGGAGATCCAGAGAATCGGGGACTTCTGTGTCCTGCCAAGAAATACGGACTTTTGTCCTGAATCTGTGGGGAGCCTTTGCAGGACCTAAACCAGAGAAATGACAAAAGGACAGTTTGGAAAGAGCAGGCTGGCATATTTGGAGGGTGAATTAGAATGGGCTGTGACAGAGGTAAGGAGACCTTAGAAGTCATCAGCATCATTAGTGTGAGGAATGCTGATGCCCGAGCTAGCGCGATGACAGCGCAATCCCAGAGAAAGTCATACGTTGGAGGGAGGTTTAAGAGGTAGCAACCGTAGGACCTCGTCTCTGTCTGCATATGGGGAATGAATGAGCGAGCAGGGGCTTAACTCCCAGTTCCCTTCCATGGGTGGTTGGATGGAAAGTGGAGAAAGGCACTACAGGCAGAGGAACCTCTGTGAAAGGGAGAGTTCTACTAGAACGTGTATGTGAGGGATTTTAGACATCCAAATGGAATGCAAATAGCTTAGAAAACTTAGAAAGCAAGCCTAGAAAGAAGCCCGTGAAAATTATTGAACAGCCAGAGGAGGCATACCAGAATGAAAAGCCAGAAATTTCAAAAGAGAACAACGATAAATGCTGCCAAGACTCAAAATGAGGACAGAAAATTGTACACTGAATGTGGCAGTGTGAGGCCATCCAGAGCCGTTTCTCTGTAGCAGTAGGGTAAAAGCCAGATTGTAGGGGATGAAAAGTGAAGGGAATAAATAAGCGCACATTTAGTACAGGTGACTTACAAAATGGGTGGCTGTGATGGTGGGAAGGAACAAGGCATTTGTTAGAAGAAAGAATACAGGTTCAAAGGAAGGAGGGTTTTGTATTTACACAGAAGAAATTGACTAGAGAAGAGATTGAAGATATTTGGGGAAAAAAGAGAGAGATGGGTATATGAAGCTAGATTGTTGAAAATGCGAGACCAGAGTTTAGGGTAACAGGCAGAGGGGCTACATGGGAGGACACTCTCCTCCTGAGACTCTAGTGCTTCCTTATGATGAGACTATATATATAGAAATATTGGGGCCAGTTTGAATATCTCAGTTTAAATTACATATTAGTATTACAAGGAATTGGTTTTGATTTGGAAAATTTGAATACAATTTTCTGAAATCCTGCATTCATATTAAGGCTGCAGTATTTCTTTTTTAAAGTCAAAGCAGTTCTCAAAACTCATAGAAATGTGCTGTGAGTGCTTACATTTAAGGAGATATCAAAATACCAATGTAATGGCATATGGAATAATAGTGATATTCCTAAAGAATTTTTAAAAATGCTATTTTAGATTTCACATTCTTTTCAAGAGCAGAGAGAATAGACAGGTGTATAATACGCTAAATATGGAAGTAAAGATTGTATGTATGGAGGAGAAAGTCCAAATTTTATTTTGTTTAATTAGAAAATAATAAGATAAACTCTGAAATGGAATTTGACTAAAGAAATTTTTTTAAATCCCTTGCTTTTTCTTACTCCTTTTTTGGAAAAAAGTGAAAGCAGCTTCAGGTACCTTGGAAATTTTATTTTAAAATATTTTTATTTTAATTGTTTTATTTTGATGTTTACACACAAGTGAAAAAAATCACAAGGATTTCTTTTTTATATATAACCAATTTAGGTTGTTGTGTGTTTAATAACCACATACCGTATTTGCCAAGTAAGAGATTTTTATTTGTTTTTCTTAGTCTCCTAATGTCACCATTTTTAGTTGCTATTAAGTTTGCTCTTAGTATCTCAGTCAAAAATAGGCTCCATAATTTAATTCATCTATAACTAAATAATTTCCTTTCAAAGTCCGGTATTATGAGAAAGCCAATGTGATTTGGATACATTATCCCTGAAATTATGAGCTAAATCTTTCAGCACTTTGATCACAGCTGAAAGCTTCCTTATACAGAGAATATTAGTACCTTTCACATCTAGACGGAGCCCCGTCCTCCTCACAGTCCTTCTGGACTGAGCTAGTATAGAGCTCTGACAGAGAGGAGTGCTGCTCGTTGGGACCCTTCTTGGTCTAGCTTAGCCTGTTAGGATTTTTACTAGCTTGGATTTGAAAGACAGGAGGGACATGGGCTTAGAGGCTAGACCTTCACAGAAGGAACAGGTCAGCGGAAGAGGATAAGAATTACGAGTTGAAGCTCATTTGTAAATATTTGTAAAATAGTCTTTAAAATGTTTATGGATTATATTAAATGGAAGAGGTCACGTGTCCTCTCTTAAGGTTTAAACCCTGTATATCTAGATATTTTAAAATCGGTAATTTCTACATATATATGGAATCATTTTTATAAATGAAATGCTTAGAAACTCTATAAACAGTCTCTAATAAAACTGTTTATGCAAAATACTGGCCTTAAAAAAACCCCCCACACTGTGAAAAGTAGAATTCTTTTTTAAATTATCATTTGCAGGGGTGGGGGGGGAGGGAGGACACTCTTTTCACAAGACAAAAAAATTATAATGAATTGAACCAGATCAGTATATCTTGCCTCAAGTGTTATCTCCAAATTATTGTCTGTTTATCAGCTTGGGCAAGGCCTATAACTTTCATTTCCTAATTTGTAAATCAGTTTTAGATTTGATGGTGTCCAAGGTTCCTTCTGAAAGTCTATTAATTTCACAGATGTTGTTTCCAATGTACTTAATTATTTATAATTATAGCAGGCAGAATATTTATCTTTATTACATCAATTCATGCTTCTCATGTTTCACATTTACATTAGCTAATACCTCTGCTACCACATTTATTTCTATGTAAGTAGATAACTTCTGACTTTTTCTTTTCTAGTTAAATGAGAAAAGTCAATAGGTTATGTGTTCTACTTGTAGTCTGACAAATCCGGTTCAGTTCTTACCCAAGAAACCTCTAAAGAATAAATATTTGAAGATACCCTAGTAATTAAAAACCGTTAATGTTATAATCCAAACTGTTTGGTAATGTATAATCCACCTTTTGTGGATTAAGAATTAGGAAACTTCCTATTGAATGCCTGTATAGGATATTTGCCTCTTTAAAAGTTTAAGATTTATCACATAAACAGATATCAGAGATTTTCCTTTTGGTTTCTAGTTTCCCTATGTATTTTTTATTGTTGGTAATGATCCAGTCATTAGGACTGTGCTCATTTTGACTTTATTAAATTGTTATAGAACATATCTTGAAACACCTATTTATATTAACATAAAGCCTAGATTGCAGTTTGGACTCTGGGATCATCAGGTAAAATCATGGACTAGTTTCTGTCTCCCTTTAGCCTTCCTCAGCTCTTAATTTTGATTACGTGGTTTTGGTTTGAAGCCTGTTCTACACCAGTAGTCTTTTTCTGTCACCATCTGTGTTCCAAAACTTCATTAGTGATTGAACTGGACATTTTACTTACTTTTACCACTAATAAACTAATCCAATATAGTAGAGAGTTATAATGATGGTATGGAATTAAGGGAAGAAAAAGAGGAAAGAGGATAAGATTCTGGGCTAGAGATTATCAGGAAACAGGACAAGGAGTTGACCAGCTGATTTGGTTCTAACCGTATCCGAAGGAGGCACAGTTTCCCCTTGCCCTTTCCACATCCATGTGCTAATTCTACTGAGATGGCAGAGGTGGGAGTGTGACGAGATGTGGGGCAGTGAAGGGGTGCGGGATAGCTTAGTGGTTCTTCAAACACATAGATGACTGTGCCCTGGGGCTTCTGAAAACATTCCTCTCCAGAGAAGTCTGGGTAGGTTCTGGCACTGACGGGACCTATGTTAAAGATAATGTGATTGTTTGGCAAGTAGTATTCACTACTTAGGTGATTAAGAGTTGACTGTGTCTTTAGTTCTAGTGTTACCAGCTCCCTATTTACAAATCATTTATTCAGTGTGTTACACTTAGAATTTTTAAACTTTTCTAATGTTTTGGTTTGGATAAGAAATATACATGTTTGCATAAGGATAGTAATAGTACTGTATAAATTATATCATTGAATCTTTAGATGTCTTTATAAGGGGAATGCTACCTTCTAAATCTGTTTTTGCTACCTGTAAGGCTCTTTGGCAAAAGCTCTGAGTAAAGTTATTTTGAAATGTTTGTTTCCTTATGCATAGATTCGATGTTACAGAGTCCCAGATCATAATTATAATATGCCAGCTTCTCACAGGAACCCTGGGACCTTGGTTCTGGAACTTCACGGTAACTGCTAGAATATTCATGCTGTCTAATGAACAGTGGCGTGAACTCAATAAAGACAGCACCTTTGTCATGCACAGAGTAATTAAAATGTAAAACATAAAACATCTTCTGGTGGTATTTCACAGACAAACAGGTTAATAGAAAATAATTTTAATATATATAGGGCAATAAAAATCCACCCTATTAAAATTTTTTGAAGATAATATTTCTGGTGATTTGATGCTAAAAAAAAATTATCTATCTCACTTACCGACTATACCTAATACGATTTTTGCTCTATGTAATATTTTTAAAACAAATACCTTTCCACCATTAACTAGATTTTTTTTTTTTTGATATTTACATTTTGAAAACAGAATAAAGCAGAGTTGCCCTTTAGATAAGTAAGTTGAGAGGACTCTTAATAGTAATAGGAAAGATTCTGTGTATTCTCTTAACTCTTTTAGAATATATTCTTTAAACAGTTTAGTACCACTTCTGCTTCTGTTTTCGATGATCTTGATTTTTTAAAAAATTAATGCTTGAAGCTATTCTCATTCCTATTTGTATGGTTTATTGTTTTCTTCTCTTAGTTGTGCTTTTAAAACTAAGTATCCTTTGCTTTTCATGTTGCTATAGCTATCTTTTGAATACCCTCCTTTTTCAGATTTGGTTTGTTTTTAGCAAATACAATATTTCCTTAATGCTGAGTGAATAATATCTCCTTTAACTCTTATATTAGAATTATAATTTTGACCTTATGACTTTTAAAAGTTCGAAAAGATTCATTAGAAAATGGTTTCCCAGTAGAATAGCCAAGAATCCTTCACACTTTAGTATGAAAGGTTTACTCACAAGAAAAATAGAGCTGAAATTCCGTTTATCTTGCTTTCAGGGAGTATTGGGGAACTGTTCATATGGACACCTAACAGGTCATTCTAGCAATACAAGGCTGCATTAGGTTTCCTATATTGAATCCCCATGCCCAAAAATGTTTCAATAATGTGATAGAAATAGTAAGTCTGGTAGCAGAGTTCTTTCTGAAAGGTATCTTGCAGCATTGTAAATCCATTTATTCAGTGGCAGTAGTGACGTCTTTGGGGACAGATTAATAGTGAGGGATAGTCCACATCTTTTTTTCAAAATAAGTTTAGAATTTGGAAAATACTAAGAGGTACTATAGGTATGATTTAGAAGCAAAACAAAAGCCATTTTTATTTGAATTTACAATGTATTTGCATAATTATTTGTGGGAGTCCTTCCTAGGGTAAAATAATGTGCATAGTTCAGAATGTGTCATTTTTTAGCACCCCTCTACCCATAACCTGTCTTCTGGTACTTTCTTCAAAGACCTGAAAATTTATGCTCACTGCAGTTGTCTACATTTATAATTTTTGATGGCTCATTTATGATTATTATTATTTACCCTCACCAAAGGTCTTTTTTCCCAGTGTTCTTAGTGAAAATAGAATACTGACTAAATTACTTTCACCTTGTTTATGATAACAAAGTACCTGTATTTATAGAGCCTTTCCTATTAAAATGTTTCTAGAAACTAAAGCATTTTAATTTTAATATCCTGAAAAATCTTTTGGAAATACATTCTTTTATCAGTTGCTAACTTGCAGAGATTTGCTTTTAATATTTATTGCTTTAACTGATTTGATCATTGAAATGAGACTGCCATATGTTTCTTTGTGGGTTTTTCTTTTCTTTTTTTACAAAGTTCAGGGGGAAAATAAGCTTAAGAAAGAGTTGTTCATTATATTTTGTTTCCAGTTAATTTAATTTATTAGCGTCTAAACTTCCTATTCTATTGCCTGTTGTTTTCTACCAATTTAAGGAAAGTTGTGTTAGTAAATAAGCATCATCCTGTGTGGGCTCCTTAGTGATAAAAAGTTCAAAACTTAGGACAAATTTTACCCCAGTTGATCAGTAAACTAAAAGAGTTTTTAGCATTGTGTAGGTACAACACTTCCAGATTCTTTCAAGGCTCTGCCATGTATTATCTCTCTAACCTTGAAAAGTCAGTTAACCTATCTGACTGAATTTCCTCATCTATAAAATGGTAGCAGTAGTTCCTACCTCCTAGGATAGTTGTGAAGATTAAAAAAGTCAAAATGTAATGTGCTAACTATAGCACCTGGTGTATAGTGTTTGTTACCACTATTATTATATTAATTTTAAGACCTGTGTTGGTAGTTCCCAACAGTTTCCAGATTTCTTCCAGAATTGATTGTGCTAGCTTGAGAGGAAGAATAGGTCCATGATCCCTTCATTTAACTCCATCAACATTATTACTAAATGAGGTGAGAGGACTCTCCTAATTCTTCTGTTTCCAAGGGCATAAGGGTCTGCTGTCCCCTTAAATGTGAGACCTGAACTTGAGTTCCTTTTAGAGGACTTACTATGTTTTAGCCTTTGGCTGTTTTTGTCTTCCTACTCAAAAATCACTGGATGGGTTGCTGTTGTTTGTATTTTTTAGTCTTCTCAGATAATCGAAAGATCCATGTAGTCATTCATGTGGTAGATAATACGGTTTTAAATAATTCAGTTTATCTCAAAAATAGATGCTTAGACTTTCTCTGTATGTACCACTTGATTTTTAAAATATCATGGTTACCATTCACTTGTCTGGTTAATGTTACTTAACATTTAGCTTGCCATGCCCAGTTTGTCCCTTATCAAGAATAGAAAGTAAAATATTGGAAGGCAGTATGATCAATTTCCAGGCCAGTCTTCATTGCAGTCTACCAAGATTTCACCCCACCCATGGTATTTCTGGTATAATAAGTGTTCTGGTTATGTATAAGCTCCCTAGAACTTCAGATCCATTTATAGATAATTGCAATTCTGTAGGTAATAACAGTCAAATTCTTGAATAGGATTCCAGACACCCTCAGTGGATGTCTTTTCAAACAAAATTCTTCTTTTTAAATAATAAATAGCTCACAAGTCAAGTTGTACAAATTTGGGGTTTTTTGACGTTGTGAATTTAGCCCTAGAGCATATTCTATGTTAACCAAGCTAATAACCAACCCAGATTATAACACCATTACATTTACCATGTGTGGTATAACAAATTATGTTTGCAAATTAGCTGCAAATATATCTCTGAATGCATATGTTACAAGTACAAGAAAAATAGATTAACTTGTCTTATTTCTGATATTAGAGTGGAAAGACATAAAACATTCCGGGAAAAGATGATTAACATGCTTACCAACTTTCACAGAATGTCATTTAAGTCCTTTCACATCCCTGTTATTCCTGAGTCTTGTTGGAATTCAAACCAAATGCATTTGTTAGGTATCTCGCCAAACACTAAAAAATAAAAATGAAATTCAAAACAAATTTTCTTCATAATTAGTTAACTTAGGTAGTTTGGGTTATTACACCCCTGAGTCATATTGTAAACCTGTAATTCTGATGTAATAACTGATCTAGGCTGCCTTTCTGTTGTTATGAAGGCCCCATGAGTTCTTCTCTCTAACTAGAGAGTTTCTGTTCCCTGTTTAGAAGTTAAAATTACTCATATTCATTTAAGGTACCTTGATCTCTTTACCTCTTTGTCGATAGACCATTGAGATGTTGTTAGGAGTGATGGGCCCAGGGGATTTATTATGACTATTCAGTTATTTTGAGTGCCACATTAGAGCCTCCCCATCAGAAGAATGAGGGAGCTTAGTCTCCACAACTGGTTTGCTTCTTTCCATTTGTCTTCTGTGGTAGCCATCAGAATGTTGTTTATTGCTGGCTTGTGGTAGTGATTTAAGTGGATTTTACACAGCAATTGGGGAAGTTCCTTTTGTACTTTGACAACCTATACTAAAATAAAGTAGAAATAAGAAATTATTTAAAGCAGTACCATTCAGGATATTCAAATACCTTCATGGTTATAGAAAATTAAGTGTATTATCATTGAATTTTCCCCCTCTGAAACTTTTAGGCTGTGGAAATCTAATGCTGTGGAGAAGAGATTTGTTTTCCCATATGTCTTAAAAAAAAAAAATCACTTGTGTTTTGGATGCTCTTTTACCATATATTCTTTATATCTTGAAGGGCTTATTTTTGGTGTAGTTATGGAGGATGATTTTTTGTTTGTTTGTTTGTTTTGAGAAGTCCCAACATTTGGGAATTTTATCACCCATGTTATTATTTTGAAAATAATAATAAGGAAGTGACTACAGAAGTGCCAAATTCCTAACTTTCTATAACATTCTTCCTTCTGGATAACTGTCTTTCCTCCCCAGCCAAAAGGAGTGAAATGAGCCCTGTCTTAATACATGTTACAATAAGTTCAGCCCATACTAAGAGACTTCTTAGTGGAAAGGTGGGAAGATGAACTGCCACAAAGCCCCTCTTTCCTAAATAGAATCGTTGACTCTTTTGTTCATTGTTAATAGCTTCTGCCTCCTGTCCTCTTCGCTTGCTTCGTTCCTGTCTCTGGGGATGGCCTCTTACTGCACCCTTTTTCATTGACAGTCAAAATTAGAGCCACACCTCCGGGAGTGGTGATAGGCAGTTCTCATGATTCAGAGCAGGAGGGGCTCATCCAGGAGTACTGAGTATTCCTCTAAATCAGATGAGCAAACAGGAAAAAATATTCTTAACTACCTACAACTGGTAAGTAAGCTTTTCCAGCCTCTCCCTCCTAACATTAAGGCATTGTTGATCTAAATACAATGGCAGTATCAGAATGGTTTAGAAACTTCTGTCTTCCAAAATTTCCAAACAAGCTAATCCATGAAACTTAACCTAGGAATCCCATTTTGGGGCTTTGTAAAGATCTTTCATGTTTCCTATTCTCTTTTACATTCATCCAAGGTACAAAGATTAATTGCATGAGGTTCCCTCCATTTTTATTTTGTAATTCTATACTTCTGGCCCTTCCCCTCCCAAAAGGCTACTTCATATATCCAGAAAAATGTTGTAAGATGTCTACCCTCCTCCACCCAAGACAGAGTCGATCATCTTTGACACCTGCTTAGTCTCCTGAATCTGCTACTGAGTGTAATTCCCCTTATTGGCAACACCACTCATCAGGTCAGCTCTACAGATTCTTTTTAGCCTAATTCGGTCCATTTTTCCCCCCAATAAATGTGTATTTAAAGATAACTACATCACTATATGTTTGCAACTTAAGCTTCTGTTCAAAAAACATTCTTGAGCAAACAAAGCTCAGTTTTTTTAGTTGTGAGAGACTGGTTTCAACTTATTTATTATGGGCATGAAAGCTTACCTATCTAGCTCACATTATGTGTTTTAAGTGTCAGTTTTAGAAATGGGGGCTCCATTCTACTCTCGGAATTGAATCCCCTTACTGTTGATATCTATTTTTCTTAGACTAATTTTTAAAAGAAATTACCTTCTTAATAGATAAATTATTCACTTTGTTTAAAACTAACATTATAAAAAAGGTATGCAGTGTATGGTCTCCTTCCCATCCTCATCTCCCAGCTGTCTATTCCCACACTGTCCTCTCCAATAGGTAACCACTGTTCTTAGTTTGTAATGTATCCTTCCAGAAATTTGTTATGTAATTACTGCAAAAATAAAGATAGAATATTATTTTTGCTCTTTTTTACACACACACACACACACACACACAAAAATACCATTTATTCACTCTGTAACATTCCTTTTTACGTAGTATATCTTTGATATTTTTCAGTATCACTATGTAGAGAGCTGCCCACTCTTTTTTTAAAAACTACCAAATATTTCATTGTATGGAAGTACCAGAATTTCTATAACTACTCCCGCACTGAGGGCTATTTTAAAAATTTTCCTACTATAAATAATGCTGTAATAAATAATCTTGTGCACACATTTTGTGCTACCATATCTCTAGGATAAATTCTGAGAATTTTAATTTTGGATCCAATAATCTGAGAATGATAATCTCAAGATTATACGAAGTGCTAGTCTATAGAAGGAAAGAAATACCAGTTTGTGCTTTGCTCCTCAGTCTTTTTGTCCATATTCTTTTTTTTCAGACTTTCAGACTTCTAATTTCTACTGCCCTGTTTTTGTACCAGGTTTGTCTTTTCTTGACTATAAGATCATTTTCAGCAACCTCAAAACTAATTCTTGGCTGCTTTTAGTTCTTCTTTCCAGAGATCTTAGGGTAGTTGACCTAATAAGCATAAGAATTTGGTTGAGAATTGAGTGAAATTTTTTTTTCAAACCCCCTACCATAGAAGGCATTAAATGACTATAACTAAAGGACAGTAAGTTTTATAAGATCTCAGTGATTTATGTTATTTTAGTAAAAACTCACCATTTCCTCCACTTGGTATTACAAAGCACTTGTTTCAAGATTTCATATTATATAGCAGTACAATGCAGTCCTCTCTGCTTGAGACTCAAAATTTAATAACACACATACCCTGCCCCAGCCCCTTTTTTCTTTTTTTCTTTTTTCTTGTTTTTGTTTTTGTTTTCTTGGTGGGAAAGGTTAAGCTATAGTTTCAGCCCAACTTCAATGAGTCAGAAATTTCCTATGGAAAGGAGGGGTTTTTATTGCTCTGTGAAATTCATCAAATTAAATTAAAAGCCTCTGGATTTTATTTGATTTTGCTCATAACACATTTTTGACACCTCCTTTTCCCCTCTCCTCAATATTTGAGATTTTTTTCTATTGTGCATGATAGAGGAATGCTGCTAAGCTTGCAAGTAATTAACTTGAAATTGTTTTGAGTAATTCTGCTTTTTTGGCTTTTTGTACCTAATCAGAATTGATGTGACTGAAGTGCAAATCTTCATAATAATCATGCATTTGCTGGCAGTGATTGGAGGACCACCTTTTTGGCAATCTATGGTAACTTTGTTCACATTGTGTATCCCATGTAATGCATGTTGTCTTTTGCTTGTGTTTTCTAATATAGGATAATCCAGTTAAAGGGTGATATGTAAAATTATTTTATTTTTTATGAAAATGAAAAACCACAGCAATGGTAGGACACAAACTTCTTTTTAGGGCATGGTGAATTTTACTACTTGGAGTTAGGTGGTACGTTAGGTCCGTTCCAGGGCTATTGTTTTTGAAGGCTATTTGAATTATTAGTCATCCCATTTTACATCTGAGGAAACAGCAGGTAGTATACCAAGTTAACCAATGACAAGATGAGACTTTTTTTCTCTTTCTGAGCTATATGAGTCTACTAGTTTTTCTATCATATGCTTAAAACTGAATAACAAATTTGGGGTAGTAAATAAACTAGCCCCAAAATAGAACAGATGCTTATTGAAATCGGTGACATAGAATTGTTTTAACAAGCCAGGACTTTGATTTTCAACCTGACCTATAAACACAAATATTTTTTCCACAAATTTCTGAAAGAGGGGACATAACATATATATAATATGTTGGCCAAGACTTAGTAACCAGACTGCCTGAGTTTGATCCAGGCTCCGCTGCCTATTATGTGAACACCATCTGTTACTCAACTCACTGTGGCTGAGTTTCCTCCTCTGTAAAATGAGGACAATCACAGTACTTATTTCATAGGGTTATTCTTTTTTGTTAAATGAATAATACATGTAAAGCCTTTAGAACAGTGTGTATCAATTACAGTATCAGTGAAAGCTGCTCTTACAGTTGGAATTTCTCCTTCCACATTTGAGCCACAGTAGTTTGTAAGCCCTGGTCCAGGTAACTGCTGCTCACTACCACCACTGCTTCAGAATTTACAGTTCGTTTGGTGTGATCTAACCAAAAGATGTACTACTCCCAAACAAACGATTCTTAAAGATGCAGATGAATTTTAAGGTATAAGGGAAATTGAACAAGATCTTTCCCATACTTAATTCACTTTATGATGGTAAATTAGATACTTGAGGTGTAATTGACATACTTCCCTGGAGTATTCATCACCAGAAATTGTTTAATGCCTTTTGTTGGGAGGGATAGGGTTGTGAGGAGGGAGGAGATAAAAGAATAAAAATAATCCATAGTCAACCAGGAAAATTCTGAAACTATCCAGTTATGTATATAATATCATGCAAATTCACATCTTTCCTACACATTAGTCTCAAAAGCCAGTAGGGTCTTTAGTGAAATCTAAGATATATTCTAGTGAAATCTGAGCTCTATGGATAGATATATGGACATAGATACATAGAGAAAATTTTATTACTTTTACTTTCCAGTAGGTTAAAAATATAGTTATTTTTATATATACAGTTGACCCCTGAATAACACAGATTTGAACTGAGAGTCCACTTATATGCAAAAAATTTTCCATACAGCACAGTAAATGTATTTTCCTTATGATTTTCTTAATATCATTTTCTTTTCTCCCATATCCTTTCCTCTAAGAATACAATATATAATATATATACACAAGATATGTGTTAATTGACTGTGTTATCAGTAAGGCTTCTGGTCGGTAGTACGCTATTAGTAGTTCAGTTTTGGGGGGGGGAGTCAAAAGTTATACGCAGATTTTCAACTGCATGGAGCTGGGGGCGGGTGGGCACTCCTAATCCTCATGTTGTTCGAGGGTCAATTGTATGTTGACTTAAATTTTTTGTATCTCTTGACTATGTTATGTTCATAGACTTTGTGTTTTATACCAAAGTCCTCCCTCTTCCAAAATTTTTTTAAGTATATTATCTTAAACATATATAAATTACCGATAAAGTTTTGTCATACCAGTAACCAAAAACTGATTTCTGGCTTGATCGTTGGAAAATAAGTCAGCATCGGTTATATATACCTGATTATCCTTATCAGTATGGAAATACATAAAGCATTATTGCAAATGAAGTTATAGGCTATACATATATCCTTTTTTTTTTAAGAGAGTGCAAGAGCGAGGGGGGAGGCGCAGAGGGAGAGAGAGGATTTTTTTTTAGAGTGTGTGTGGGAGAGAGAGAGAACACGCATGTGAAAGTGCACAGTGGGGTGGGGGGAGGGACAGATGGAGAGAGAGACTCTCAAGCAGGCTCTATGCCCAGCATAGAGCTCAACTCAGGGCTCTGTCTCATGACCCTGAGATCATGACCTGAGCCAGAATCAAGAATCTGACACTTAATTGACTGAGCCCGTATATATCCTTATTTTTTTTAGGTGGTCCCTAGCAGTGAATTTGCTTCAGGTACACTTGTTACCTTTTTTACTAGGATTTATATACATGTACTTAACAGAAGTGATTTTTTTTCTTTTAAAAGGATCAAATATTTTGTTCAGTCTTTATCGATAATTAATATAATCATCCTTTTTTATTAGATATTTTAAAAAGTGACCTTAGGAAGTCTCAGGTCCAAGACTGGAAATCCCCAGGCCCGGCAATCCAGTTCCAATAGTAGTGAGGTTAGGTTGCAGCAGAGAAACAGATTCCCAGGCCTTTGTCTCAGTGTTACTGCCTATACCGTTACCATCATTAAACTGACAGCGACGGGCCTGACTTCTCTGGTGATATTTGGAGGCTCAGAGAGATACTATGTATTCTTTGAGCAGTTCCCAGTACAGATTCCCATAATTGACCTCAGACCACCATATTTTTTCTTTTTACTTGGCCCATATTCATCACTGAATATGGTGTTTCTTTCTTTTTTCCTATTTGACAGAGACACAGCGAGAGAGGAAACACAAGCAGGGGGAGTGGGAGAGGGAGAAGCAAGCAGGCTTTCCGTGGAGCAGGGAGCCCGATGCAGGGCTCGATCCCAGGACCCTGGGATCATGACCTGAGCCAAAGGCAGACGCTTAACAACTGAGCCACCCAGGCGCCCCATGAATATGGTGTTTCAAATTGCATTATGTTAGTTTAGGAAAGATTACATGTAATATTCTCACTTATTCGTGTGCCAAAATGGAGCAAAGATACCTGTTTAGGGCCCAGATGCGAAATTTTCATCTCTTTTGAAGTCGAGGGCATAAAATTGACATTGCTTTCCAAATCTTCATAAAAGGCTTTTACTGATAGTTAGGAAGCAAATTTATGGTAACAAACAAAAAGAGTACAAATGTCTTCATAAAGCTGATTCCAGATCAGCTGTTTTACAAAGATAAGTGATTTATATCTGCTGCTTATGGATTACCCATTTCTTGCTGCTGCTTTTTTTTTTTTTCTTCAGAGAAGATGGGTTTTTACCAAAGTCTGTAATTAGTTCTTTTGGGTTTGGTTGGTTGTTTTTTATGGAGTTTTTTTTTTTTTAGGGGGAAAGAAATTATTTTCATGCACAAAAGTCAGTGCACAGGTTTACACATTGCAAGACATAAAACAACAATCCATATTGTTGATTTCTGTATCGCTTCCCCAAAAGAGTATATTCTTTTGGAATGTCTTGAAACTATCTTTTATCATATCACTTTTTTTTTTTTTTTTTTTTTTTTTTTTTTAAGGAGAATATCATCACTTTGAAAGGGACCCACATGTAATCCCCTCATGGTCACTTTCACTGATGTTTGATTATTTTAAATGTAGTAGTTGATTAAATGTACTAAACCATGAGATATCTTCTGGAATCCAGTTAAGGCAAGTCTTGAGAGACTTCAGGTGAAGTTTCAGAATTCCCTAGGTAGAACTAAAGACTTACTATGTAGTGTAATTTATTTGTGTCTCATTCTTAAAAGACTGAAGAAGTACCCTTACACTTAAATAATTAAGACATGGTGATTTTCCTTAAACACTTGGTAGACACTGTAATCATTGTTATATTAAATTTAGTTGGAAATCACTTATATTAAAAGTATTTATAAACAATCATTGCCATGTTGTTTGGCAGACAATTAATAGTATCTAATCTCAAAGTGATACATTATATTTCTGCTGAAATTTGCAAAGCCTATAAGAACATTTTATGCTCCTCTAAGTCTTAACAAATTAATAATTGATATTCTATATTAATCCGAACTGTTGAACCAAAACATGTCCATTGTAATCTGGTAAATCTGAGAATTTAATAATGCTTTTCTATTTCTAACTTTATTTAAAATTAATTACATTGGATTGGTACTATTTAAATGCATAATGTGGTAGCCTGAATCCAGAGGGTTTTCCCCTGGCTGTAGAGCAGAAACCATGACCCAAGAGAGTTCTTACTCTTCCTAGTCCAAAAGACCCAGAGCTCTGATGAAGGTGTTTTCAATATCGGTCCTTGATATTTCTGTAGAGTGGATACATGTTGGTTGCTTTAGACAAGTTCCAAGAGAAGGAGGACAGAAAGGGAAAAATTGAGGAAGATAGAATGTGCCCACCCTCCTTGATCTTGTGTGGGAGGTGAAAATGGTAACAATTTTAGTGCTTTTTATAAGTGGTTCAGTTGGTGCTGAGTTTTAAGGGATTGCATGGTGAGCCTTGGGATTCCTCTCATTCTAGCTTTTCCTTCACTTTGCCTCAGATTTTCTTGTAGCTAGCATCCTTTTTCCTTAGCTAACATCCTTTTTCCTTCTTAATATAGGGGCAAGATGTGTCTTCATATTCTCCCATAGCAATAATTCTGCACAGAGAGTAAGAGAAAGGGAGATCTTAATCTTCATTCCACAAGTGTATATTTAGCACATATTATGCACGGCTCTACAGAGAATATAAAAATCAGTGCAAACAAAATCCTACACTCAGGAGCTTATGGTTTGGTGTATATAGCTATCCTATATGATGGAAGTGGAGAGGGTCTTAAGAATGTTTATGATACCTTCCTCCTAAGTCTGTAGCTTGCTTGCTTACTTTGTGGTCCAAGCCATTTACTAATTTGCCTGGCTTCTTCAATATTTCTGTTTATTCTTTCTTCTGTCAACAGGCAACAGTTTCCATTTACCTAAAAGCATTTTTACCAAATTTTAATTATAGTTGTAGTAGTATTGTGGCACAGATTATTGCTACTCTAGGGTTGGCACTCTATTGGTACCCTGGCCCTAATATAGACATGCCCCTGTAATGGCTTAATGCTTTGCTTCTTTTGAAATCTGAGGGACTATAGTATTTCCCCCTTTGCCATACAGGTCCTTTGTATCTGGAGGGAAAAGGAAACTAGCAAGGGTATTAAATTTAAGCCAGGTGCATCAGATTAAGATTGCAATATCCCTAGTTTTCTGAACTAGAGCAGAAAAATCTCTTGGAGTCAAAGCATCCATGATGTTTATTTTCTCCTTTACTGTTAACAAGTTTTGATTTGGGCTGTAGGGTTTAGAAATGAATTAGGGAAGGAAGAAGGCCATTTAGGATGCTCCGTAAAGTTCTGGGCTTAATTTTTAAGTTGACCTACTTCATTTTAGAAAACTAAACACTGCCATAGTACAACTTGAAGTTTGAACAGTTGATTACAATTTTTTTTTGAGCTGCAGTTTTGCAAGAGGTCATAGAGTTGTGTAAACAAACTGAGTTCTTCAGAGTTTTGAAGAAATAGAGTATCTAAACATTAAGATTTATGTTTAATTTACCAATTTTACTTGGGTTTTATATGTACAAAAAAAAAGTGGGAAATGTGACATTTCCTATTTGGTTTTGAAATGGTATCCCTAAAAAGTATAAACAGCCCTAATTAAAATGTTTTCATTATAAGAACTCATTGCCTATTAAACCCTGTGGGCTTCTGAAATTTTGTACCTCTTCTCATTTGTTCCTATTAATAGAATATATCGCTTTATGTTGCTTTATTTTCAACCCATACTGGACACAATGTGAGCCTTCTTAAAAGCTGGAATGAGAGGTGCAAAAAGGAAGGAAATCTTAAATGATTTTAAAAACTTAGTATAAGTGTATTTCATTTGAAATGGTGGATATTATGCTTACAAGATTGAATACATGATCCCAATGCCCTCAGCCCCCCTTACTTTAGATAAATCAATCCATATTTCAGTACACTATAAAAGTACATTATTTGCTTATTCTGAAAAGGAAACTAAACATGTTAAAATTTTGGATACAAAATTGTACCTGCTGTGATGTGCTTGATGTCTTTTTTCCCTGTATATGAACGTCTTCTTGGCTGCCCTCTGCTTTTTCAGGCTGCTTGTATCCTAACAGTTGGGAGTTGGGAACTCTTCTGAGTACAACCTTCCTCTTCCATTCCCTAGTTTGCAGAATTTTTAAATCTAGTTGCAGATATTTCTAGTCTTTTATGCTCCACACTTTCTCTCCCGTAACAATTAGTAACAAACTACAGATTGAAAGGCAGAGTTCCAAAAATGTACAGAGAAGGCAAAGTACACTTCATTTATACAAAGTCCAGAAGACAGCCTGTTCCACTGTTGCCAAACTTCTGGGATGCATTAGGTGAACTCTACGTAGCAAGTGGCACAAATTAATAAAGTTGGATCAGTAATTTTTTTAAAGGTTGGTGTCAGAAGTGAGATTAATTTCTATGTAGCCTCTTCTCTTGGTTATATTGTTTATAGTAGAAAGAGGGAAATGTTCATTAATTTAAGTATTTGCTAAACTGGAAGGAATGGAGGATATATGGCAATATGAATCAAATGTTTGTTGTATTTTCTTATTTTAATTTGTATATATTTTAATTGTTCTCTCTCTCTTCCCATTAAAGATTCCAGTGGTGAATATTCAAATGAAAATTTTTCCTGCACTTTGTACTGTAGCAGGGACCATATTTTCCTGTACAAATTACTTCCGTGTAATCTTCACAGGGGGTGTTGGAAAAAATGGATCGACGATAGCAGTGAGTACATGTTAAGATTTCCAGCAATTGTTTATACCAGGACTTGGTTTTGTAGTTGCTTTTTGATTTGAAGTGTATAAAATACTTGTTAATTTAGAGTTTCTGCTTAGTCTTAAACAAAAATGATACCTAAAACTTCTCAGTTCTGTCTATACGTGCATACGTTTATATGCTTACATGCATTTTTTTTGTGCATGCACGTTTATACACATATATATTTTTAAAAGTATGATCGGGGGCACCTGGGTGGCTCAGTCGGTCGAGCCACTGGCTCTTAGTTTCAGCTCAGGTCATGTTCTGGGAGTCCTGGGGTCAAGCCCCGCATCGGGCTCCACACTCGGTGTGGAGTCTGCTTGGGACTTTTCCCTCCCTCTCCCTTTGCCCTTTCCCCACTTGTGCTCTCTCAAATAAATAAATAAAATTTTAAAGTAAGTAGAAGTATGATCTGCTTTGTAAAATAAACCTGGCCATGTATCTTCAGTTTGGGCCTAACCAGCCCATGCTGCCTGCTTTCTTCATTAGCTGTTCTGGTATTCAGTTACAGAAACTGCTGGCTGGCAGGCACCATGAGGTTCTTAGAAGTTTGAGCTGATCTGCCTTACAGCAGATCCAAGTGGTATCTGACAGTATTGAGTGCCGTTAATCGCCCCCCCTCTCTTTACTCCGCACAGGGAACAAGCGTGCTCTCTCCTTTTCTCCATATTGGATCGGTGATTGCCCTAGCTGCAATGATCTATAAGAAATCGGCAGTTCAGCTTTTTGAAAAGCACCCCTGTCTTTATATACTGACATTTGGTTTTGTATCTGCTAAAATCACTAATAAGCTTGTGGTAAGCACCAGAGTTTTTGTTTTGTTTTTAACATTCATCTTGTTTTGGTTTTATGGCCCTAGTTTTCATTCCACAGCTTCCCAAGCAGTTCTAGCGTTTGCTGTCCTCCATCAACATGGGAGCTCTTTTTCTCTTCTGTGAAGCTACAACTTGACATTACCAGAAGCTCCGTGGACCTCCGCAACACTTCTTTCTACTGCAGCTTAATTTGGTGCTTTAGTTTATCTGCCTTCTGCAGTCTCAGTCTGTACATTCAAATTAAGGCTCTTTATGAAAAGCATCTTTTGGGGGGCTTCGCTACATGGGCTGTCCCTTTGGTGTATAGCTCTCACACATACTTCTTGTCAGTTTTTTAGTTTTGGAAATTCAACTTTTTATTCAGTATTGCTAAATAATTCTTGAAACTTGTGATTTGAGCACAAAACTGATTTAACTGTGTAGCTCACAGTTGCTCTAGTATGAAAATGCCTGCATCACGGTTTCTCTTTTATTTGCAGGTGGCACACATGACTAAAAGTGAAATGCATTTGCTCGACACAGCATTCATAGGCCCAGCACTTTTGTTTCTGGACCAGTATTTTAACAGCTTTATTGATGAATATATTGTACTTTGGATTGCCCTGGTAAGTATTGTACCGTGTCCTATTTCATGATTTGGAAGCCACTTGTTTTCTTGTTTCTGTGGGCCAGTCCCGAAAGATAAGATCATATAATTGTAATGATTTGGCATGCCAGAAAACCACAATTATGGGACTTTGCGAGTTCCTTGTGGCTTCGTCTTTGAGCCATTTTTGCATTATTCTTACTAGTCCTGCCTTTGTCAGGGCTTAAAAATTCCAGATTTCTGACTGTAAAGCAGGAGCTGATAAACTACATCCTGTGGGCCAGTGACCTATTTTTTGTAAATAAAGTTTTATTGGAACACAGCCATGGCCATTCATTTCTGTATTGTCCGTGGCTGCCTTCATGCTACAGTGGCAAAGTTGAGCAGTTGAGATGCAGACAGAGCCTAAAATATTTACTGTTTCTCTGAGAGTTTCTTGATCCTTAGTGTAAAGGAAAAATCCGTGAGGAAATTAAGTTATTAAATCATATGGAATTGAAGACGAGTCTGAAAAGAAGGGAAGAAAGTCAGAGAAGCTCCTCCTCTTTACTTTCAGGAAGCTCAGGGATGGCCTAAGCAGGTCCTGAGAATCTAACAGTCTCTCTTCTTTCCAGGTCTTCTCTTTCTTTGATTTGATCCGCTACTGTGTCAGTGTTTGCAATCAGATTGCGTCACACCTGCACATACATGTCTTCAGAATCAAGGTCTCTACAGCTCATTCTAATCATCATTAATGACGTAAACTCGGTGTTATATAGGAAACTCCTGTTTTCTGCAGGAAAGAATCCGAACATATTAAGGAGAATGGGGTGGATAAGAACAAATATAATTTATAATAATCAATGTTGTATAACTTTTCTTTGTTATTGGTAACACTCCTTAACTATCCTGTGTGAGAGTGGGAATTTCAAGTCCCATCTTGTAATTGTACATGTTGTCATACAGGGTTTGGCCCAAGGAAGCATGCAGGAAAAATTGCCACGTGTTTGTAATTATCCTGGATTCAGAATAAAATTGTCCTGGGGAGCTGATCCCCAGTGGTGGAGATTTCTAATGTAAAATATTTGCAGGCCAAAAGACGGTTGCTTTATAATTTTAACAAATCATCATCTTTTAGTGACATCCTTGTTTAGTGTCTTCTCAGGCTTTCTTTAACTAAAGAGCTCAGCTTGTGGCACAGACATATCCCACTAGCTTATGAGATGGAATTAGTGATAAAGACCTTGAATTTGGATTGAAAGGTTTCCTATCTTTACATTGTTGAGGAAGTCATTTTTTTTATTGCTCAAGAAATGGTATCTCTCATGGGCTTGGGAAATCTGGTTAGCATGCAGAATAATGTGGTAACTTTGTTGATCCATTTTATTTTTTTAAATAAATATATGACCTGAAAGCCAGCCTTTTTCTCAATTTTATTCAGTGGAAAGATAACTAAGTTTTAATGTCATTTTTTAAAATTCAAGCAAAACTTACTTCTCTTTAATAAATAAGGAAATTCGGTCAGCTGCTTTGTCATTATGTGTCCCGCGATCTTTCTATTTTGTATAAGCTGTTCAGTTTAAAACCTGGGAGAACTAAAAAACAGGAAACAAAAAAATGAAACATAGGAGAACTGTGTTCATTTTCCCTCTCAATAAGTTTTTCTTTTTGTTGCAGTTGTCACCCTTGAGATTGCCTTTAAAAGGCAGCATCATTTATTTTTGAAGATTTACTTATTTATGTGTTTAAGAGCGGGAGCATGAGCAGGGGGAGGGGAAGAGGGAGAAGCAGGCTCCCCACTGAGCAGGGAGCCTGATGCGGGACTCGATCCCAGGACCCTGATATCATGACCTGAGCCGAAGTCAGAGGCTTAGCCGACTGAGTCACCCAGGTGCCCCGAGATTATGTCTTTTAGGAATCTCAAACCTTTCCCCCAAATTTTCAAGAAGAGAGGCTTAGGCCTCTCTGGGCAGTTAATGAAAAGTCATACTCCTATTCTGGCTCCGCAGTATACTACAGTTTGAAATGAGAACCAGGTTTCTTCACTAACTATAATCCAGATCTGTTTCCATTGTATGTAGATAGTACAGTTGCTTGAATGGAGGGGGACAGCAGAAAAGAAACTGTTGGCTAAAACAAGGTATCTTCTTCCTGGTTTTTATTTATACCCTGTTTCTGTAATGGTGGGTGAACAGCAGCTGCACTGCCTCAGCTGGCAGGCAGAACTCTGCTTTCTTGCACTCTTAACGCTTCCATTAATCCCATGTAATCTTGAGTAGCAGTGACCGTGAAACCTTGAATTTCTTTGCTAGACTGTAACAGTAAAGAGAAATCTCTGTTTTTGATTGCTAGCAACTTCTCCAGCATCTGGGGTAGAGAACTGCATGCAGGAAAATGCCAGGGCACATACACACATTAAAAAGATGAAAGTTTTGAAAGACAAGAGGCTTCTAAAAGTTTCCCACCCCTTGCAGTGTTGGAACAGAAGTTGCCGTTAGAAGTATAGAGGGAAGGGGCACCTGGGTGGCTCAGTGAAGCCATCGACTCTTGATTTCAGCTCAGGTCATGATCTTCAGGGTTGTGGGATCGAGCCCCACATCAGGCTCTGTGCTCAGTACCAAGTCTGCTTGTCCCACTCCCTGCCATGCTCGCTCGCTCGCTCTCAAATAAATAAATCTTAAAAAAAAAAAAGTATGGCGGGAAAATGGTTGAGGTGACCACTAAACTCCTTTGGACACTTAAGATTATAATAGTCTTTTCTGGAAGGGAAGAAAATGGCATTGAAGCAAACCCTCTACCTATAGCTAAAGAGTTGAACTGGGCTTCTCAAAATAACCAAGTAGGAAGCTGGATGTCTACAACTGAAGCTCCAAACCAGAAGTGATGGGCAGACAGACCTGTCCATGGAGGCAGCGTAGAGGTCTTTCCCAGCTTCTGGGAACTGAAATTTCTTACCCTCAAGTTGCCCTAGACCGGAGAAGCTTCCCTGGCCAGCAGCCTTTCCTCCCAGGTTCTGGAAGGTACACGTGACTGGAACCAAGAACTGTTGCCCCGTCCCAGTGCTGTTGCTGCTTCAACCGGTGTCCCCCGCCTTCTGTTAGAAGCAGAGCTGCTGACCACATAGCTGTCCCACTGCAGACACAGCCCCAGAGTTCGGGGCCACTGTGCCCACATTCCCCCCTCCCAGTCTGTTTACTCTCTCTCTTTTTTTTTTTAGATTTTATTTATTTATTAGAGAGAGAGAATGAGAGAGAGCACGAGAGGGAAGAGGGTCAGAGGGAGAAGCAGACTCCCTGCCGAGCAGGGAGCCCGATGCGGGACTCGATCCTGGGACTCCAGATCATGACCTGAGCTGAAGGCAGTCGCTTAACTGACTGAGCCACCAGGTGCCCTGTTTACTCTCATCTGTGCCCTGTGCTCCTGGTTCTCCCCCTGCCCCCAGAGTGGAAGCCAAAGATAACACATAGACAACGAGATTTTCATCTTTATTCTTAGCTTCACATGTCCACAGACTTTTTATGCGGAGAGACGGAGCCTTTGGGCCACAAGTGCTTTCCGTGTTGAGGATTTTATAATAGTGGTTCCTCGAAGAGGGCAGTCACAGCGACTTCTAAAGCTCCGCAGCACCTGTGCTAACTGCGGCCTGCTGCCCTGTGCTGCCCGTGCGGAACATGCCGCTTAGAGCCCAGCTCTGAGCACACAGGCCGGAGCCTTCCAGAGTCCAGAGAAAGCTGATTCCAGGGGTCCCAAACCCAAGACACCAGCTCAAAGCAAGACCTGGCTACCAGGACCCGGAAGAAGGCTGTGGATTCTGGAGGCGGCGGCGTGCTTTGCCGATCCCACCATGCTGGCAGGGGCCAAAGTCCAAAATGGGCCTGTGAGTCCAGTCCCTCCTGTTGACCACAGCTCTTACTTCACAGTCTTTTCCCTTGATTTCTTTTGTTTCTTCTGTTCCTCATATTCAAGTATCTTCTGTTGGAAGTAGCCTGTGGGTTCAGATACAGGTGTTAGAGGCATGTCATCTGGCCAGGCGGACGACGATGAGTTCAGGAATGGAGATCAGAAGTAACCTCTCTGTCTGCTCCCCGTGCTCCCCTGCCACGCCCACATTCCTGTCAGGATTCCCGTATCCTCATGGGCCTCTCGAGAGCCAGGTACTCAGTTTGGCCCAAAACCGGGGCTACACATAGAATAATTAATAGAAATTAGCTCCAGACTAAAACAAAGAGCAACTTGGACAAAATGGCAGCCCAGAGGCATTTTCTGAGGCTTCAGCTTATTTTGGTCCAACCCCACCGACAAGACTCCGTCTATTTTGCGGGCTTCCAGAGCCAATGCTCTTCATCCTAGTGCCACACCTGACTTGGAGGCAGTGACCCTCTCTGGCCTTGGAATGATAGGGGGCTGTCACCGTATACCTGCAGGAGGGTTCCTGCTCTTCTCCGCTTCCTGGATGAAAAGAGAGAAGAGCTGTGTCTTCACAAACTTCTTCACAAATCGGCGGTTGGCCTTGGAGGTCAGAGCCTTATAGAAGGCCCGTTCTTGGAAGTGGCCTTGCCCATTTGCCTCCCGCTTGATATAGGAAGCATAGTGGCCCACTGTCTTGACAAAGAACTGCACAAATGGGCCCGAAACATGCTCGTTGAGCTGTTCTGAAGCTGCAGGAGACACACAGAGGCCATCTCAGAAGAACCACCCACTCCTGCCTCCCGGTGGCTTCTGAGGCAGGCGGAAAGCTCCTGGGGAAGCGGCTAGGGTCGGGCTCACCATTACTGATTAAAATGGGAGACCGGGTACAGGTTCTTCACCATTGCCTGGGAAGACTAAAATCTCACACTCAGACTTGCCCTAGAATCTAGGCCCCTGAGACTGGCCCAGGACTGCTGAGTGAGTGCACTCTAGTTCTGGCTGGGATGGTTGGGAATCCTGCCCTCAGGTTCTATAGAGAAACCCAAAATAAGGGGGACCCAGGACTTACTCTGTGGCTCATTGGTCCCCTGACCAAGGGAGTCTAAGATGTCATCCTGAAGCTTGGGTGGAAGGATATCTTTTTCATCACCAACCTAGGAGAGGAGAGCTCGGAAGTCAAGTGGTCCGGGAGGAGGTGTGCAGTGTTGGCAGAATGCCTGAGGAGGGCATGAATTCTACACCCCGACTCCACCCCAAGTTGGCCACGTAGGAGAGAAGCAACAGAAGCCGCTTCTTGGCCTTCCATCTGACTGTAAACATTAGCAACTCTCCCTGGTATCCCTGTGGCACGGGGTTTACATTCCTCCTCTAGAGGCACCAAAACCGATTGCCTGGTAGTGAAGCCGTCTGCGTCTTTGCCACGGGCTCCTTGAGGGAGATCTTATCAGCGTGGGTTCTCACCCAAGAAGAGCACTTCAAGTTTGTGCGAGGTGGTGGTGCACGGGAGACACTAGAGCGATGGAGTTGGTGGTGGGCCTGCAGGGGGCCGGAGCCCAGACACTTACCGACATTAAGAAGGTTCCTTCACAAAGATTCACCAACAGGACCTGAAATAAACACAGAACGAATGGCTTTCTCTCTTACCACCAGAGACCTCAGGAGCACAGCACCTGCATTTCTGCCTGTGGCTGCACCTGTCGGCCCAAGTAGGCAACAAGATCAGCACCGGCAATTCTCCCTTCCTGCCTGACACCCTCCTTTCTCACCACCCTTGGAAACCCCAGGTCCCTTCCTGGGGAAAGGTAGGAGGGTGTCGGAAGCAGGAGGAGGAGCGCTGAGGTAGGAGGGATACAACTGGGGAAGCCCCAGCCGGTCACTCTCCTAATGAAACACTGATCGTAGCAATGGCTCCTATATATGGAACATTGAGCACACGGCACACATGATCAGGCTTGGCACATTTTCTCTCCTTCAATCCTCCCCTCGCTCCTGTAGAGGGAGGCACTATCCCCATTTTGCAGATGAGGAACCAGAGAAGTTGCCTGAGGTCCTCCAAGTAGTAGAACCGGTTTCCAAGCCTAGATCGAGCTGTCCTAGGTACTCTCCTCCCCACGCCTTCAGCTCCCTGACCTCTGACCAGATTTAGGCCAGCAATGGACACCTTTTGATCTTTTAATGCTTGCAACAACTTTATGTACGATTGCCCGGGAGTGCTACTTTAAAAACTCCCTGGGATCGTTGGGCCTTCCCGCAGGAAACAGGAAGAGAAGGAAATGAACCCAGGGCAACAGGAACAGGGAAGGAAAGGCAGTGAGGAGACCATGTGTCTGCAGGCGGCGGGGAAGGCGCGCACAGGGCTGGCACTTGAGTTCATCCCTGCCGGAGGGGCCCTCCGTCTAGACCTGACATTACAAATTGGCATCCTGCTGGTTAGATTCCAGCCTGCCGATCTGTTTCTTTGAGCCTCAGAGTATTTTTAAACAATTGAGTTGGTTTCCAATATTTAAGTTGGAAAATTTCACATCAAATTTGCTTTGGGGGCTTAAGAAAAGTCAGTAACTCTAACACTGGTTCGTCCGCGTTTCTAAAGGACCGTGTTCGGATGGAACGGAGTACAGCTGCCTCCTTTAGGCAGGACCCGTGCTCCGCCGTTTACCAGGATCCCCCGAAGTCTGGGTTGGTCATTTAAACGCCTGTTGGACCCATCTTTTCGGTTTAGACTCTCCGTCTTGTCAGTACGGTGAATGATCCTTCTATGCGCCCTTCTTCCAAATAAAGGGAAAGAGGAACCGGCAAGTGTGCCAAAAGACAGAACAGGCAGTGTAATCATTCATCCTCAGGGGAGAAAAGCTGAACTAGTCCAGGCCTGAGACCTCTTGAATACACAGGCTCAGATGCCCTTCTTTATTCAGGGAAGGCTGTTCATTTCAGGGAGCTAAGAATGTGCATGAAGAATTTTTTTGTGAAGTTCCCCCAAATCTTTCCAGTATTACTCTCTGTTGAGTAATCCCTTCCAGAGCTTCTGTGGGCAGAGAATCCCCCCACAGCCACAGTTGGCCCCTGGCCCTCCCCCTTCCTCACCCCCTGCCCATTTCACAGAGCAGCTGCTGAGGACTAAAATGGGCCAAGGCTCTTGGATAGCAGGAGCGGCAGTCTGGCTGGCCTTGGGGTATCTTCCTGCCTGGCTGTCGGGGCCGCCTGGAACTGCAGCATCAGCAAGTTTCATAACTCCCAGGGTTGGGACATTTAAGTCATTGCCAAACATGGGGCTGATACTCTGACCCAGTTAGTCACATGGCAAAAGCTGCTTCAAAGGGCCCATCTACTCAGCACTTCTGAGGAGGGCTGGGAATGGCAAGGAAGCGAGGAAGGGAAACAGCCTGTTTCTTTACTTCCCAGCAACACTTTGTATAAGAAGGGCTTTGGTTCCATCTGTGGTGCTAGGTTCCATCATTGCCTGTGTGGCCTCGAATAAGTCAACTGAGTTCTCTGGACCTCCGTTATTTCTTATGCATTTGGAAGAAGTCCTCCCACCAGGGCTGGTTCCTGCCTCTTTAGTAGCTTACAACGAGACCCCATCTCTTCCCTTGGTCAGCCCTTTGCACAGGGGAGTCAATGGTTAGCCAGTGCAGGCATACCTAAGTAACTCTGGTAGCTTGAGATTATAGTAAGGTGATCTTCGGAAAGTGGCTACCGACAACTCAAAGCAGAGCGCACGTTTTGGGTTGTTTTTCCAACACTGGAGATAACTTTATGCTACCGATGCCCATTTTCACCGCTGAGCCCTCTGGTGTGTCTGGGGCATTGCTAAGATAGAAGATGACAAAATCAAGGGGGATCTGGACCTCTATCCTCATTAGCCAAGTGCGCTCTGAGGTAATCAGAAAGATAACTTGGGGCACCCGGGTGGCTCAGTTATACATCTGACTCTTGATTTCAGCTCCGGTTGTGCTCAGGTTTGTGAGATTGAGCCCCACATCGGGCCACGCACTCAACTTAAGATTCTCTCCCTCTCCCTCTGAGCACCCAACCCCCCCCCACCGCCACTTGTGTGCACACGCCCCCCTAAAATAAATTAATTAAAATTATAAAAAAGTTAACTCCTGCTACAAAAATCTGCATTTTCCAAGACTCATAGTTTGTAGGAGGGCTACGTTAGCTCACTTGCAAGGAATGCGAATGAATTCTAGTGGGCTGTGTGTTGTATAGACCAGCTGTGCTTGTCCATTCAGATGAGAGATAGGACAGCCCAGAGCCTGCCCTTTGCAACTAACTGACCTAGGACAGCTGAATGACCCCTGAATAAGCTGCCCCTTACATCCAAAAGGAAATCGTTCAGGAGGAGGAAGCAGCCACTTACTGAGCATCAGTCATGTTAGGCACCAGGCTATGAGCTTTTTGCAGGTTATTTCCCCTCAAATCCCTAGCACTTGAACACCGATATCCCCATTTTACAGATAAAAAGCTCAGGCTTAAAGAGGTGAAGCAACTTGCTCCAGGTCACACAGCTGTTGGCAGCAGAGCCCAGGTCTGACTCCAGCTGTGCCTGGCTCCGGGTCATGCCCTCTTCTAGCACCGTACCTCTTCCATGGGGCTATCCATGACCTGCTGCTGAAAGCGCATTTGGACTCCAACCATGAAGGGAGTGGGGCAGCAGACAGTGTCCAGAAGTCTCTCGGGGACAACGGGGATGTAGGTGTGTGCCCAGCTGAAGGGGTAGAGCAGCGCAGCAGCAGCATGGATGCACTGAGACAGGGTGCTGGGGACAGGGCACAGGGAACACGAGTCAGACAGGCCTCCCTGCGCCTCCACCCCTACACAGCCCCCACGGCCCTTCCCCCGCCAACAGGACAAGCAAGTCTGGGAGCTGTGCTGGTCTCGGAGCTTGTGAGGAAGAGTAGTTGGCAGCGGAGGGACGGAAACCAGGAGAGGCTGCGCCTCATCTCGTCAAGGACAGGGCCTCTCTCTGATCCTTCTTTTCCCAGTTAGTTTTCTCTCTCACCTCTGCACAAAAACACTAGTGGCCCCAAAGAGGAGGGGAGAGGAAATGCCGTCACTCCAGCGAGTCACGGGGTGAGCCCTTCTATAGGCTCGCCACTGCGCGAAGGATGTGGAGACCAGGAAGTCCAAGGCACTGACCCTGCTTAACAAACTTACAGCGTAGTTAAGGAGACACACATGTAAACAGTGGAACAGAGCAGAGAGGCCAAACCCTATTTCCTCCTTGTGGTTATCCACCCTCACCCCCAGTCTTTACCTCTGGCCCCTCGAGGTTACTTAAAGTTAACAGGTTGGTGCCTGAGTTAGCTTGGGAAATTCCTAGATTCCAGGAACCTTTGCCCAGCGATTGCTAGCCGGAAAGTCCCAGAGAGGTGGCTCCTCCACCCTTCCAGGGAAGCAGTCCCTGTGTGATCACTGCCTTGGTCACGGCTCAGGCAGAGTCCTCACCCCACCCACCCTCCAACACACACACCCAGCCCCGCTCTCTGTCCTTTCCAAGGCCTCTTCATGGCTCTTCATCTCTCCAAACAACCCTCCTGCCAAGGCCAATAAAAACACGCATGCAGGAACCCTGTTTCAGTTCTTGGTATGGAGCTCGCACTTCCTGAGTTAGAAAGACTGAGTCTCTGAGGGTCCAGCCAAGGCTGAGGCTGACTGGAAGTCCCCTCCCTGCCTGGGCTTCGGGAGCCTGGCAAACTCAGGGTGGGAAGGGGGTGGGGAGTGGTGACCCTCCCCGGAGAAAGTGAGCACCTGAGCAGCGAATCCTGCCAATCTGGGCCTGTACCCAGGTCAGCGGGCACCTGGAGTCCCCCCTCACTTCCTTAACACTGATCTCAGGGGAAAGGCAGGAACCCCAGCCCTAACCACAACAGAACCTTCTCATTTTTCCACAGGGTTGCAAGTGGAAGCGCTATTTCCAGAGCAAAAGATTACACCACTTCCCTTAAGGATTTGGCTCACAGCTAGTGCCTTTTTGGTTATCACTGATTTTGTAGAAGGTTCAACCCACAGCCCTTACTTCCTGCCCAAACTGCCTTTCCTCTAAAACCCATGATATCCACCTGACCCTCTGGCCTAACATTTGAGTCCCTAACATCCTTTTCTTCTTCCCTAAAAGACAGAACCAGGGTTGCCAACCCAGTCTCATTGGCTTTCTCCCTCCCCAGAGAGCAACAGACGGTCAGCCTCCCACTGTTTCATATTTTTCTCCTCCATTCTGTCACATGTCTCCCCATGTTTTTCTCAGACTTGAGGCCCCTAAGAGGCAGAGACCAAGACATGACAGTGCCCTTCTTCGACTGTGCCTTGAACTGTGAACTTATTATTAAGGATAGCAGCTAGATTTTGCACAGCAAAAGAAACCATCAATAAAATGAAAAGGTAACCTACTGAATGGGAAAAGATGTGTAGATGATATGTCTGATAAAGGGTTCATATCTACAATATATGAATTCCTACAACTCAGCACCAAAAATTATCATCCTCGAGTGACTAAAAAATGGGCAGAGGACCTGAATAGACATTTTTCTAAAGAAGACATACAGATGGCCTAACAGGCACACGAAAAGAGGCTCAACATCACCAATCGTCAGGGTAACGCAAATTAAAACCACCATGAGATATCACCTCACGCCTGTCAGAATGGCTAGTATCAAAAAGACAAGAGATGACAAGTGCTGGCGAGGATGTGGAGAAAAGGAACCCTCGTGCGCTGTTGGTGGGAATGCAAGCTGGTGCAGCCACCGTGGAAAACAGTGTGGAGGTTCCACAAAAAATTAAAAATTGAAATACCATACAACCCAGTAATTCTGCTGCGTGTGTACCCAAAGAAAACAAAAACGCTAATTTGAAAAGCTATGTGCACCCTTATGTTCACTGCAGCACTATTCACAATAGCCAAGATACGGAAACAACTCAAGTGTCCATCGATTGATGAATGGATAAAGAAGACGTATATACAATGGAATATTACTCATTCATGTGAAATAACGAAATCTTGCCATTCATGCCAATGTGGATGGACCTAGAGGATATTATGCTAAGTGAAATAAGTCAGACAGAGAAAGACAAATACCATGTGATTTCCCTTCTATGTGGCATCTTAAAAGCAAAACAAAACAAACAAAAGCAGAAACCAACTCATACATACAGAGAACAAACTGGTGGTTGCCAGAGAGGAGGTGTGAGGAAGGATGGGCAAAATAAGCAAAGGGGGTTAAGAGGTACAGACTTCTAGTTATAAAATAAATAAGTCGTGGAGATGAAAAGTACAGCATAGGGAATATAGTCGATAATATTGTAATAGTATCGTATGGTGACAGGCATTGACTACACCTATCTGGGTAAGCACTGCATAATGTATAGAATTGTTGAATCAATATGCTGTACACCTGAAACTAACATAACACTGTATGTCAACTACACTTAATAAAAAGTAATAATTAAAAGAATAAAAATAAATAAAATAAGTAAAATTAAAAGACCCCCGTGGAAAAAAAATCCCAGCTAGCTCTTACCAATATGTGTGCACTTGGGAAGGTGATAGGTACCTGATGTGCACTGTTTCATTTAACCCTTGACACAATCTTATAAGGTAGGTACAATTGCCCTCTTGATTTTACAGATAAGATCATGACTTCAAGAAGTTAAGAAACTGACCTAAGGGGAAGCATACAGCTAAAGGTGGAAGGATATATTGGATTTGAACCTTGTTCTGCTGATTTCAACATCTCGGCTTTCAACCACTAGAGAATTCTACATATCCTAAGGTCAAAGACCATGTCTAGTTTGTCTGTATCTTCCTGATGTTGACACACAATAAATGTTTGTTGAATGAGTGAATAAATGGATAGATGAGATGTGTGTTGAATGAGTGAATAACTGGATAGATGAGATGTGTTTGCCCTTAAGGATGACGGGCTTGGCCTCCATACCAGCATACATGCCTTCTCACCCTGTCCTGTGCCCTGCCTCCCTCCCTAAGCCATCAGGAGTAGAATCGCATCTGCACCCACCCTGACTGGTCTCTGCCTGAGCTGTCCCAGAAACACTTCAAGCCCTGCTCAGAGCTAAATCTGGAAATTTCTTTAGGCTTAGGAAGCAATCAAGTTTGGAGGCAGAAGCAGGGGAATTGCAACAGCTGTTTCTCCAGAAGGCTTAGTACAAAATCAGACCTTGGAGGCACGCAGGTCCTACAGCCCGATTCCCTCAGAGAGCCCTCCAGCCTGTCCTCTGAACCCGGGGGTGCCAGTCAGCCCAAGAGAGCTGTTCAGCGGCTGGACCCACCTGAGACCTTCTGCCAGAAAGATGATTCTTCTCTCGAGCACCGCAGAGGCAAAGATCTGAAGGATCTGCTCAAAACGGAGACAGCGCAGCAGAGAACTGAAATCCACGTGTTCGAGGTGGGAGTCTAGGGGCCGCGTCAGAGAGATGAACTGCAGGGGAATCGGAGAGAGGAGGCGTCGCCACACTGAAAAATCCCAGGCCGCGAAGGCTGGGCTTCCAGCCGCCTCCACTCCATTCGCCCCACCGACGTACATCCGACCCCGCCCCTCCCCTCCTTTCCCTCGCGCTCAGGGCCCTGCGGACGGGTCTGGAGTCTGGCCCACAGGCCGGCCTGCGCCCGCCCCTCCACGCGCTCTTCCTGCCCGAGGGCCTTCGCGGCTCAGGCCCCTTGGTCTCCCCCTCCCTCCGTCTCAGAGGCCCCCTCCAATTCGATGTGTGTTTTCCATCATGTTCTCAGGAAGCATCCCATGCCTTCCCATTCATCACTGTCACGCCATTTTAAGTAATACACTTTCCTCGTGCGTTTACTTATTGAACATCTGTCTCCTCCGCTAGACTTTAAGCTCCAGGAGGTCAGGAATCGCATTCATTGTATTCACCATTTTTCATATCCAGAAAATAGTACAACTTGGCGCATGGCAAGCATTCCGTGCTTATTTTGGGAGAAAGGGGAAAAGCCTAGCCCCTCCCCTTGCCTTTAGGTGGGGAAGCCAAGGTTCAGAGAGACACACGGATACTCCGCAGTCCCCAGGGTCAGGACTGGGATTCTTAAAACAATGTCCTACTTGGTGCCTCGGTCTGCGTAGTGCCTGCAACTGTAGCATCCCCGTGAGGCATGCGTGGGGACGCACGGGTGGGGATGGATGATAAGAAGTAGACTGGTGGAGGCCATCAGGTAGAGATCCTGGACACACAAGGGAAGATGGGGGCGGGGGGTGGGAATAGGGACAAGTGGCAGTTTGGGGGCTGTGGGCATCGTCCATTCTAGCACCAGGAACCTCAGCTTACATGTTTTATTATAAATACAAGTCTGGGCGGCTTGAACAGTAACGAGGTGCTTGTGAGCTTCAGGTTGGGAGGATCAGAAACCGTGGGTCTGATTCTCAGCTCTGTCGGTAATTCCAGTCGGGCCCCCGTCCCTGCCTGGCTCAGTCTGTCTGTGCTAAGCCGGTGGATGGCAGGACTGAGAGAGCGGTGCTCCCCCCACCCCCACAAGCCTGCCCTCTACACCCAGGGAGGGGCTCATGTACTCAGTACCCCACCTCCGTGCCCGAGTCGGGGATGAAGCTCTTGAGGGTGACGGTCTTCCCGGGAGCAGGGAAGGCTGCCTCTCGGAGGCCCTGCATGAACGGGTAAATTACCGCCATGGAGATCTGGTGCCTCTTCTCTACCTCATCCAGGATCTGAAAGGCAAGGTATGGATTGTGGGAGGCAAGGCCCAAAGGGAGCCAATGGGAGGCGGCAGAGGCCCCACGTATGAGCCTCCCCCCTTCACTACCCCACCAATCGCACCCCTGCCCTGGCCCAGCCAATCCTTGAGGACATTCCAGGCCCCTCCACCAACTGCTTCCCTCTCCTCCCTGGCAGAGCCCAGTCCGCTGTTTATCTCCTGTGCCAGACGAGACCTGCCGCCTTCTTCCTCTTACCTTCTTTACCAGGCCCCATTCCTCCTAGCTGCCTTCCCACCCCCCCAGGAGTCCTCCCAGAGCAAATCATCATCCACGATGGTACCATGTCCAGTCATGCTGGATGCAGTGGGATCCTCGAAGCCTGGGCCTCTTGGGTGACACTCGGCCCTCCTACTTCCACTGGAGACTCCCCAGGGCCAGGGCCAGACTCCATCCCTCAGAACACTCCGCCAAGCAAAGGTGACAGTGTCCCCTCCTCATCCTCCCAAAGGCCTGCTAGGGGCAGAGCACACTGAAGCTCTTGCGTGGCCACCAAGACGCACCCCGTCCATTCTGAGGACTGACTCAGGTGTACTGGCGCTCCAGTTACTCCAGCAGGAGAAGCCCTAGAGAACTCCACCCTCCAAGGAGTCGGGGGGAGTCTCGGAATAGTATACTATGACCCTGTATAGTAACTATCTTCATTATTTGTTCAGTGTTCCGCGTTTCTCACATCACTTCACTGGAGCCTCGCGCCAGACCGTGAGTCAGGGAGGTGAGGGATCATTGCACAGCGTTGCCAGATGAGGAATGGGAAAATCCCGCCTCCTAACCTGGGGGTCTCCCTGCTGTCCTGCTCCAGGTGCTTTCTTCCCTGACCAGAAGGGGAGCCTGGGCTCTCTGCAGGCGAGACAGGCCCCTGGGTTCAGCACCCACTTTTCTCTAAAATGAAGCTGAGCCCAAGCTCCTCTCTGCCTCAGTTTGCCCAAATGTGCCTTGGTTTGCCCCCGGCTGTGAGGGAAGAGCTCCGCTCAGGGCCTGGGGAGCACAGACAGGTCAGGGGGCAGGCAGACCTGGGAACTGAACAGGCCCAACAGGCCCCGAGGAATCCCGCTCCACCTCTACCTTGGAGAACAGGCCGAAGCAGCCGATGCAGCTGATGATGCAGTACACCTTGGGAAGGCGAGGGCCGCGGCCGGCGGGCTGGGGAGGGACAGAGAGGCTCCTTCAGTGCTGCAGCCTCCCCAGGGCTTCTCCCAACTGCGGCTGATGGGGCACGAGGCTGGAGGCTGGGGCGGGGGGGCTCACGGGGGAAGGGGGTGGGCAGAGGTGGGCAGAGCTTCTGTTTGTGGCACGGACAGCAGGGAGGCCAGAGCAGCCACCCAAGTCAAAAGCAGATGGCCTGGAAGGGGCCGAGCCCTGCCGCCACCAGCACCAGCACCATCTGGGGTCCGCGGAGTAAGGGAGCAAGAGTGCTGTGGAGACGAGGGAATGGCTAGAGATGACAGCACTGGAAAAGTGACTTGGAGAATCCTTTCAAGACCCAAGAATCATTGTCTGAATCCCGGTCTACGCTCTGGGAGGCTCCAGGGCCCGAGGCAGCTAGGCCTGGGTACAGAAGCTGGAGGGAGGATCAGGTAGGAGCTTCCCACCGGGCGAGCTGTTGAAAGCCTGGAGGAGAGCAGAGACCACAGCATGGCCAGCGAAGGTCCCCTGGGTGGGGAGAGAGGGGCCTGCGTCCCCATTCCTGCAGGGGTGCAGAGGGCACTAACATGGCAGCAGGTGCTGGGCTGGGCTCTCCCGGCAACCACCGCTGCCAGGGAGCCTTGGCTTTTGCAGCTGAAGCTTGAGCAAGCCCAGCTGTGGAGTGGGGCAGGACACAGAGAGGAGGGGGCAGTTCTGAGTGGCACAGACCAAGAGGCGCCTGCAGTATCCGATCTTCCTGCTCCCATCCACATTGGTCAGGACGAAGGAGAAGGTCTCCCTGAGGAGGAGCAGACATATGGTTTGCATTTACTCACCAGATCCTAAAAGAGAAAGGCGGTCAGCCTCAGACAGATGCTGAGGGGGTCAGGAGGGCAGAGGGGAGCTGCTGATTAATCATGAGAGCAATAATAACATCATGATTTATTATGTGCTTATTGGCACCCAGCTCTAAATACACCCCCTCATTTAATTCTCAAAACAACGCTTTGAGGTGGGTTCAATTACTATCCCCACTTTAAGGACAAAGGCACCGAGACTGAGGAGGTCGTTCTTATCCAAAGTCATTTGACTCAAAAGTAGTAAAGCCAAAATCTGAACTCAGGCAGCCAAATTCCAGGAGTGATGCCGAAAGGGACTTTGCCACTTTGCCTTCTTAGAAGCCAAAGGCCTTCCCTAAAGTCCAGCTTCTGCCAGAAGCAGTCAACACATGGTGACCGTCATTCCCAGGACAGGTGAGAGATTCTTGCCCTTCTCTGGACACAGGTGACTGACTGGTCAACCTGGTTGGCCAAGACCGTTGGCCTTGGGGGACTCCAGGCAAGATGCTTGTAAGTGAGTCAACTCCAGTCCCTCCGCGTCAGGAAGGAAACTGGTGAGAAACTGTCATACACAGCAAGGGAGGGAGCCACAGGGCCCACAGAGCTCACACCTGTCTCTTCTCCCCCATTCGCAGATTCCTCTGTCCCAGGCCCGAGCAATTACCTGGGATACTCAGTGAGCGGTGCCCACTCATTCCCATCTGGGAAGCAGAACAAGGGGATGGCTCCGAGCAGCCGTTCCTCCTCCTCCTGTTGGCCCCGAAGCAGGTTCTCCCGCTAGAAGGAACAGGAAGGGAAGCCAGTGAATTGTGGAGGTCGCGGCAGGTGGAGAGGGCCTGAGCATTGGCAGGCTTCTTTTGAGGCTCTAGAGCAGTGTGAGAATAAGCCTTCCTGCTGGCATGGGGGCTCAAAGTGTGCCTCCTACCGTCACTCAGCACAGGGGCTGCAGTCTGGGGCTGGACCCACCCCGAGGCTGAAACAGCCCCTCCTAAGGCCAAATCCACACGAGCCTGAGTTAGACATCAGGATCCTTAGGACCCACATAGGCAGGAAGGAGGCCAGGGCCTCACTGAATACAGAAAGGCCCAGAGGCTGCCTGGCCTGCTGGGAGGGCCAAGTGAGAGAGCTCCCACATGAGAGAAGAGAAGTGGCCAGCTCAGCTGCTGAACCGTCGGAGTTAACAAGAAGGATGCCCTATCCCCACCCCTTACCCTAGCCCAGGCGCAGACAAGAAGGAGCCTGGTGTCTGGGCTGCGGCCATAGGCTGAGCCTGCCCACCAGCTGTGAGCCGGTCCCACCCTCTCCTTCCCACCCACCCCAGGGAGGGGAGGCCTGCAAGGAGGTCTGGCAGAAGGCAAGCCTCTCTACAGAGAAGGGTGACTGAGGACAGAATTTGGAAGAACACGCCTCGTTTCCTGGCTAGGGAGCCCAGGTCAGTTCCTCACAAAGAAGCCAGACCTAGATCCTGTGGGTGATAACAGGAAACCAGGCTGGGCCTGAAGGAAGGAGCACGGCGCACAGGGCGGCTCTAGACTCAAGCCCCGGCAGGGTGGAGTGGGAGAGAGGCTCCTCTCCCTACCCCCACCGCCTCTCAAACACCCAAATCCTGTCTCCCACTGCCCCCTCCTTCCAACCTTACCTTGGGAAACTGGTAGGTGATGGTGGGCTCATAATCAGCCCCTGAACCCTTTTTTTTGAGGGAAACCACGAGGAGGTATTCAAAGAAGTGTTGCCCTCCAGCAAAAGGGGGCAGACAGTGCTCCTGGGCCCTTTCCGGCTCCTTTGCAGCGTCCCTCAGATTGTCCTGGAGAGATCCTGAAACCAAGACACCAAGGCCCACCTGGTATCTCAGTGGCCCGTGCCCCAAGGGGTCTGCGTGGCTCCAGGCAACTTTGCCCCTCGGGGCCGCCATGCCAACGCCAAGGTCCCCGGAGCCTGCCTAGACCCAGGGCCCGGCACAGGCTGAAAGCCACCTGGGCAGTTTGTGTGCCTGCCCTGGGAGATTTCTGAAAGCACAGGGAGCCAAGAGGAGGACAGAAACCGCTGGTGTGGAAACCAAGGACATGTACTGGGGAGCCACTCGGGAGGCCCTCTGCCCCAGAGGCAGAGACGGTGCCCACCCAGAGGCGCCCAGGGCAGGACCTGAAGCAGTAAGGCCTGAGCGGACATGGACCCGAATCAGAACAGGTCCCGGGGCCATGTGTCTGTGGCCACACCAACCCCGTGGCTAGCGCGACCAGCTCTGAAATCTAATAGGGGAAGCATCCCGGCCTCCTCACATGGGGGACCAGGTGGAGGTCGGGCTATAGAGACTCTACAGGAAGAGAAGGAAGAAGCAAACAGCCCATCAGAGGGGTCACCCTAGAAAACAGGAAGTGGGCAATCCAGTCCAGACCTGCTCGGAGTCCAGGCAGCCGGTTGCGGAAGAGCCTGAGCATCCCTACCACTTGTCCTTCCATCTTCTCCAGCCTGGGGTGGGGTGGGGGGGTGGGCAGGCGCATGGAGCGCTTCCCCTTCCTCCAGCACAACCTGGCTACAGAAAGCCTAGGAGAGAGGCTGCCGCTTCCGTCTCTAAACACAGCTCCATGCAGCTACCCCGTGTGCTGCCTTCCAGATAGGGGAGAGCAGCTTCCATGCTGAGCACCCAATGATAGAGCAAGAAGGATGTGACGGGACCCAGGAAGGCAGCCAAACGCCCGCGTTGATAGAGGCAGCATCCTGGCACTGCGGCTCTGACCTCAGCTCCTCCCAAGAGCCCCAAGGTGTGGCAAGAAAAAAGGTCATGAGCAAACACCTCTTAGGCCCAGCTGCTTCTGGGTTAAGGGCTTTGTGCTGCAGTCTGCGCAGTGGGTTTATTTACAACCTCGGAACAGTGAAGAATGCCCAGCAGCAGCAGACTGTGGGCACTGGAACCACACCAGCCCCAGGACAGGGATCTGATATCCCCGTAACTTTGACTCCTGACCTTTCACATCTCAACTTGATTCACTACAGCCAAAAAGTCCTAGGCCCCCCTGCTGCACACTGAAGCTTCCAGAACTTCAGGACTGCAAGCAAGCGCAGGGGACCAAACCTTCCCCACAGCCAGCAGGCCACTGTCTCCCTTGATTAAGATAAATAGACTCGGCCCATTAATTCTCTACATGGAAAATTTTTTCTAGCAGGAGAGTTCTGGAAATCGATCCGAACCTAAAACCCTCCTCTCCTGGAGGTAAAAGAAAGAGCAAACCTATCTCTGAGCTGGAGAGTTCCTGATATGTCAGGATGATCTACAGTGGTGTATCTCTCACCACCTGCAATATATCCTTTTTATTTTTTTAAGATTTTATTTATTTGACAGAGAGTACAAGCAGGGGAATGGCAGAGGGAGAAGGAGAAGCAGGCTCCCCGCCGAGCAGGGAGCCCGATGCGGGGCTCAATTCCAGGACCCTGGGACCATGACCTGAGCCGAAGGCAGACGCTTAACCGACTGAGCCACCCAGGCGCCCCCCTGCAATATATTCTAAGACTAACTTCTCTCAAGGGACTGGCTCCAGAGCTCCAGCAAAGAATCCCTCTTCCCACATAGGAAGCACTGACTCAGGACATTCTCCCTGGCCCCAGTAGGGGACTAATTGCATCAGCAGCCTGAGGCTCACTCAGTGACAGTGGAAAGCAACCGGGGTGATCCCTGCCCAACCCCCACTCCTGCTCAGCCTTTTTTCCCTGTTGGGTCAGGTCAATAGTTCTGCCCAAGCTAAGAGCAGAACAGCTGGCCCCCTGGGCTCTAGTGGTGTCTCGAGGCTGTGTCTGGAGGCTGGGGAAAAGAGAAAAATAGCAATAAGTCACCTGGGCTTTTCACATAAACTTCTGAATGAGTAAATGCATGGGGTAAGAGCCAGGAGGCAAAAGCGTTTGGTGTTGTCTGCCACTCCAGCAAAGAATTTGTAGCCTTCCGGCAGAAAATGCATTGCTGGGATAGGGGGAGATGGCTGCCTTGTTCTTAAGAGCTCCAGACCAGGCCTCTGTGGGACTAGTAAGAGCCAGTACTCAGGGGCCCAGACATGACTCCTGGGGAGAACCCCAATCACAGTAAATAAGGATGTCACAAAGGCTGTAATGATGAGGACAATGACCCAGAACACTCAGAACTGTCACCACGCCTTACTCACAACCTACACAGACTTGTTGCACAATCCTCACCACCTGTGTGAGGAACAAGTATCTTCCTGATACAGATGGGGAAACTGAGGCACAGAATAATTCAGGGACTATTTAGGGACTATTAACAGAGTCTGTTTGGAGCAGGAATTATGACAGTTCCATGTCTATGCTCCCGCATTCTGGATGCAGTACACACCAAACATCCCACCAGTGTGGGGTGCCTCCTGTTTGCAAGGGTCTTTGAGAACCCAAATCTTTTCACTGATCATTCCAGAACCTCAGGAAATTACTCCTTTCCCTAAACCCTTTGGGTTGCATTTTCAGCCCATTTCCTCCTGCTTTATCAGGAGAGCCAGGAGAACAGCAAAACTCATAAAATCAAACAAAAGAAGTTACTAGACTTTTGGGCTGAAGCCCAAGAAATCCAGAAAAAGATTGCTTTCTTCTTCCTTTCAAAGAAGTTTATCAACAGAAGAGAAAATCAGAAGAGAAAACACTCCATCGTATTAATGTAGGTCATCTCACTTAATCCCCAGGGCCCTGGAATGAAATTCCTGTCCTGAGTTTTTAGCTGAGGAGGGAGTCACCCTTTCTAGGGAAGTCAGGAGTCTGGTTACACTTGTTCCTCCACCAGGAAGCCCCTCCCACAGGCACCCGAATAAAGTTACAGAACCAGCTAGAATATAGGTGAGGGGACTTTCTGGAACTTTGATTTGGAAAGCTGGCCCTTCCTTTTCTAGTTCAGCTGCTCCCAACTCAGGACCACCACCACTGCCACATCTTCCCAGCAGGATGACTTACACACACATGTACACCCCCCCCCCCACACACCCTCTTATCACACAATTGGCCTGAGGCCAAAAGGGCAAAATAAGATGGGGAACTCCCCAGAAAGGTGGAAGGTGTTATGGAAGAAGAAGAGGGCACACTCGCCTGGCCTGACAGGTGGCTGACCTTGGGACAGGTAATCCAGGCTGCTCATCTCACAGCTACTCCGTGCCCAAGAAGCTGCTCCAGGCACAATCATCAGCCCAGTTTAAGGGCTGGGGTGGGTGAAACAACTGGAATGTCTCCTCTGGGCTGCAAAAGGCAGAACTCTTCCATTCACACGGATTTCCCGAGGGTTAGGGGAGCCCAGGAAAGACCAGGCCAGTACTCTCGGGAGAAACGAGGACACCAGGCGCGCCAGAGTAGCTGAACTCTTTTCCAGGCATTGCAGTTCCAGGCCCTGCCCCCACTCTGGTCTCTGACCTCTCTGCCTTCAAATGACCAGATACTGTAAGCCTGGGTTTAGGGAGAACAGCAAGGACTGGGAGTTGGCAGGGGGGAGGGGGGGTGGGGGGGTGGGGGGGGTAGGAGTGATGGTAGAAGGGGCGCTGATCTCATTCCCAGATCTCCCCATTTCGGCGGCCTGGAGTAGGAAGGGGTCTCACTAAACTTTTTGACTGCCAATGTTAGAAAGCTGGGAACGGCCCCGATTTATTTTCCAATCGGCTCCTTTCTCCTCAGTAGGTGGGAACTCTGGGACAAGTATCTAAGGGTTACTGCTGCCCAGCCACAGGACTGGCTACTGGCAAGCCGAAATAAATGTTTGTTGAATGAATGAAAACATGAAGGAACTCCTAATTGCGTTCTTGCAAAGCCCAGTACCCCTGCTAAGAAGAAAGGGAACGAACGGTGACTTCTAACAGAATCCCCACAGCCCTGTAATTATTCTCCCCTCACCTGGGGTGGGGGCAAGAGGGGTGGTGGCGGGTGTCAGGAGCCAAGGGAGGCGTGCCCTGTCTGGTCCGCACACTCTAAGGCAGCAGCGGAGCAGGCTCTGTCCCAGGTCTGCTGGGGGCCACGCTCTCCCCGGCCCTGCCGCCCGCAGGTGGGGGTGGTCACGTCGGGGAGCCGAGCGGCGGGGCGGGGCTGAGGCCGGGGCTCCCGGAGGGCGCCTCAAGAACACTGCGGTTGCACCACAAGCTTCCTGGCTGGAAGGACACGTGGCCCCGGGGCCCCACAACGTCTTCCTTTGGCCCGCCGCCTACCCCCTCGCCCCCAGGGACCTGGCCACTCCTCTGACCTCCGACCCCGCCGCCGCCACCTGGCCCCGTCCCCTGCACCTGCGCCACCCCCCACTCCGGCTCATCTGGCGCCGGGCCTGCGCTCCTAGTGGCCCTCGGACTGCCCCCGGAGCCGCCCCCCGCGCCGCGCTCCCCCGGCCCCCGCCCCGCCAGCCTCGTGGCCCCGGCCTCGGGCGTCCGTGCCGCCCCCGCGCCCCGGCCCCGCACTGACCCCCGCGGCCGCGCTTCAGTCTCAGGCTGGCTCGGAGGCGGCGGCCGAGCCCGTCCATGGCCCGGCGAGTGCCCGGCGCCCGTCCGGGGTCCGCGCCGGCCCCGCCCCCAAAGCTCGCCCTTCGCGGGCCCGGCACTTTCGCTTTCACGCGGGGGGAGGCCGAGGGCACAGGCCCGGGACAAGGCGGCGCACCTTCCGGACTGCGGGCCAACCCCCGGCGCACCTGGGCGGGCCGGTTCTGCCCTCGGCCCCCCGGCGGGGTGGCGTGGGGTGACAGAGGGCGCTCGACGCGCGTCCGGGAGGAGGCGGTGCCACCGCGCTCCCACCCTCCGTGGGGCACCCCGGGAGGTTTGACTTGCCGAAGCCCGCAGTCCCCAAACGCGCGGGTGCGACGCGGTCACGCCCTACCTCCGCGGCCCGGCTGGGAGTGCCCTCTGGGCATCGGTGCCTCTTCCAGGTGGCTCCAGACTTAACTCAGAGGACACAGAATTCTCAGAGTCAGCACACCCTTCCACCTTTCATCTCTCTCCACCCCAAAACCGCTTTAGCCTCTGACAATTTCCAGATCTTTTGCCTTCTGTGTCCTTGCATCCGCAGGGCACGTGTCCCTCGCTCTTTTCCTTGTTTCACTTCCCTAAGAACCAGCGAGCCAACTGCTGCCCTTTGGGTTCCCAAGGAGGGACAGCAGAGGCGCTTAGAGCTCTTGACCCTGCCTTCCCTCCAGAGTGTTCTTGGGCAAATCAGCGAAGTGGGGGGTAATTCCTGCCCTGACGCCCCCAAAGAGATGTGAAAGCTAAGGAGCAGAAAGCTCTTTGTAGACTCTTATGTGATACAAATGTAAGGGATGATGATTGTGGTGGTGGTGGTGTTGATGATGGTGATGATGTCGATGTCAGTTGTAGCTGTCCACACTCGTGGTCTAATCCAAAATCCTGGAACAACCTTTCAGCTCCTCCTCCACCCTTCTTATATTCATTGGCTTCCAAACACACAGGGACTACAAGCTTTAGTGGTCAGACATGAAAATTTGCATCTGATAAGCCCCACTTGCTTCTGGGCCATCTGCCGGACTCCCCTCTCCCTCCCAGACCTGCATCTGCAGGGTGGGAAGGGTGGAGGGTGTGCAGAGTCCATCTGATGTGTCTCCATTCACAGAGGTTTTAGCCTCAGTGTCAGTGTGGGAGGCAGAGGGCAGAAGACACAGCCAGAAATATGTCTGGGATCTATAGAAATGACCCTCAGACCTACAGCTCCTTTCTCTCTCCTATGAATGGCCTCCAGGTACCTCTTGTGTCACAGACAGGGTGGGTGAGCAGGAGTAGAGAATCCAGCCTTGGTATTAAACTGTCTAGTCTTTGCCAGGAGGTTCTAAAAGTTGTCTGTACTCTGGGCCTATGCAGTTTTGTACTTAATTACATGGTCTGTTTCTGTTCCCTATTCTGTGTGTGTCACACCCACACACAAGGACACATCTCTTCCCCAAGTGTCTTCTCTTGGCTGCCCTGGTGTCCTATGCTTCTCTGTGTAAGTATAGTGGTTGTTCATGATCAACTTGTCCAGTTGGTTGAATGTTATTTTGCCTTAACTTTCCCAACCTATTTTATGGTGGTGCCAACCAAATTATTTCCTTCCCTTAAAAACAGTTGAAGAAATACGTGCACATGCACACTAAAAAGACATGCACGAATGTTCATGGAAATCCTATTTGAAATAGCCTCAACACTGGAAATAATCTCGAATGTCCCTAAACAGTGAAATGGGTGGATTGTGGCACATTCACAATGGAGTACTATGCAGCAGTGAAAATGTAAATAAACCCCCGTTGCCTGCATCACACAAATGTGATGTTGAGCCAGAGACCCAGATACAAAAGAACACATAATGTAAGATTCCATCTACATAAAGTTAAAAAACAAGCAAAACCAATACATGGTATGAGAAGCCAGGATGATGGTAGATATGAAGGAAGGTGGAAGTAATGATTGGAAGAATACCATAGGGCTTCTGGGGTGCTGGGAATGTCCTAATTCTTTACCTAGTGGCAGATACATAGATGTGTTCACTGTGTGATCATTCTTTGCATTGTACACTTCTATGCATTTTTCTCTATGTATATGAGTTTAATTTAATTTTATTCATTTTAAAAAAGATTTTACTTATTTATTTGAGAGAGAGAGAGAGAGTGTGTGTGTGTGTGTGTGTGTGTGTGTGTGTGGTGAGAGAGAGAGAGAGAGAGAGAGAGCTGGAGGGAGATGGAGAGGGAGATAGAATTTGAAGCAGACTCCGTGCTGAGCAAAGAGCTTGATGCGGGGCCGTATCCCACAACCTCAAGATCATGACCTGAGCCGAAACCAAGAGTTGGCTGCTCAACCAACTGAGCCAACCAGGTGCCCCATATGAGTTTAATTTTAAAAGATTTTTTAAAATACTCATTAGGACCTTAGGGTGACATAAATGGAGGTATAAGCCAGTTGAGAATAAGGAAGTACATATAACATTAGGAAAGTTAATTGTTGCTTGGTTAGAGGGACATATGGGTTTGAAATGGTGGGTTAAAATGGGAAAGATTAGAAGGTATTTATAAGCCTAGGGATGGGAACAGCAGGGATGAGATGTAAAGTATGAGAGTGGCAGGTGGATCAAGGTCTGAGAGGAGGGGAGAAGGCGTAGGTACAAGATTGGCTTCAAAAGGGAAAAGAGAATTTTATTTGAAGGGGAAAATAGATGAGAATGGGTATGGATGCTGATTGATTTTTAGGTCAGAAAGTGAGAAGTTACAGGATAGAACAAGACACCTCAGTTTCTGCTAAGAGAAAAGGCTTCTTTCCTCTTTTCTTCCTGTAACTGCCATTCCCCACATTATTCCACAGGTTATTCTCCCAGAGTTTGGAGGGGGAGCAGAAGAAAATGACACGAGCCTTTCTTTCTTGATGGTCTTGAAAGGAAGCTCCCAAGTGAGTTTTATTTGGGGAGGTAATGTAGCAGAACGGACTGACATTGGACTCAGCCCTACCTGCCGCTTACTTGCCCTGTAGCTTGAGGTTGGCATTCACCTGAGCCTCACTCTCCTCTAAGATAATAAAATCACCTTGCGGGGGATTGCCAGCACTAGAAAGAATACACTGTAATTTGAATGTCCAAACCTCACACATCACTGTAATGCCCCAAATCACCATAGTCTCCACTCTCTTTTCATTGCAGAAGTACTGTCTTTTACCAGGCTCCTGGTTCCAGGTATTCCTGAGAAACCCTTAAGAAGTGTTTACATGCTCTACAGACCAATTCTGGTAGCTGCTTGTCATCGTCACAGGGATCCAAACTACTACCCTCTCCTTCCACAGTTATGCCCATTTGCCTCAAGACAGACTGCTGCTCTCCCCATGCCATTTTGCCCAACCTAGAGATTGAGCCTATCTCCATTCCATACAGTGATTGCTAAGATCAGGAAAGAAGGTTTGTTAAGACTTTGCTGAAGGCTTAGTGATACGAGACAGATATTGCCAAAGAGGGAAGTTAAAAGTGAAGTATCACTGCTCTTGGGGTCTGCAGCAGGGTCCTCTCCTGGATACTTCTCTGCCTGTCCTCACACCCACCCCCAAGCTCCCGGGGCCAGCTGACCTAACTGCAGTGGAAATGCTCTGGAGTCCAGCCCTTCCTCCATATTCACATGTTCTAGAGTGATCGATGATGACAATGTTTATTACCTTCAGGGGAGAATGCGGACCCATACACAGGATGTGATCTTGCCCGTTGGCACAAAGACACAAGAACAACAGCAAAATCAAAAACTGCTCCAAAGGATGGGCTCTCTGGTACAGAATAACATTATCAATAGTCCCGTGCAATTCCTCTTCATAGCTTTAGGTGAACAGAAGCTCAACTATCTAGCCTTCAAACCGTCTTGAAGTTTTGGCCTCTGATCTCCTGTGATAAATGACTTGGACAATAACCCATACATTCACCAGGAAAAAGCAATGGTGGCCAGGATTTGTAAAGGACGTCTGAATAATGGCAACAAAGATGACCTTTTATGTTACGCAAAGAGCTTCTGGAGCCAAGGTTCTCAAAGCTCTCGCTTTTAGACAAGAGTCTGTGCTCTCTCTTTGCATAACCTTGACCAAATCTTGATCCTCCCCCATGTAAATCAGATCCTCCTGTTACAGCCTCAATTCACACGATTTCCTTTGTTTCTGTAAAAGCACTTATGACAATTTGTAGTTACACATATATTTCTGAGATTATTCAACTACTCTCTCCTTTTCCAGAATTTTCCCAAAGAGGCATTAGTCATGTCTCTTTTGCTTAACTCTGTGTCCCAGGTGCACACGAAGTAATCAGTAAATATTTGAGTGAATAAATGAATGGATGAATCAAAGGATAGTCTGCCCTAAACTTCCATCTCTAAGGAGACAGGAAATTACTTGAAACGTTTTTATTCTTCTGGGTTCTACCCAGGGCGAACACTTAGGTTGCTTAACACCCATTCTGCCTTTTACCTTTGCTGGCAGTCTTTGGCTGGAGTTGTATCACATGGGCAGAATCTGATCATAGAAGTCCCAGTCTCCTTTCTTGACCTTCATTTATAGTGGGCATGCGACTCAGCTCTGACTAGTAAGGGGCTATCTATTCTAGTCAAGGGGCGATCTGCTGGGGATGTCTGGTACAGGTTTCTCTAGAAGGGATGGTGTTTTTCTGCCTCTGGACATCACTGCGTTTGGACATGACAGAAGCTGCTGAGATGAAGCCACCACATGCGCAGAACGAGGCCAACATGCTCTCAGAGCAAGGGGGCAGGTACCAGGTGTGGCTGGCAGGAGCCTGCTGCTGCCTCAGCTCTGCACTTCTTGTTACCCGAGGTAATAGCTCTCCTTACACATTAAGGCAGTGAGCTTTCTAAATGCATCTTACATGGCATCCAACACAAATACACACGCATATAATATATAAAAAACAAAACTTTCGCAGGACAATACCACTCCTACTCTGTGCAAGGTGGTTCTCCTTTTTTTCTTCCATTCTATTATTGCATTTTCAAAAAAACATAATTGAGTGGGGCGCCTGGGTGGCTCAGTCGGTTAAGTGTCCAGCTCTTGATTTCAGCTCAGGTCATGATCTCAGGGTCATGGGATCATCGAGCCCCATGTCAGTCTCCTCACTCAGTGGCAAGTCTGCTTCAGATTCTCTCTCTCCCTCTACCCGCCCCACGCTCTCTCTCTCTCAAATAAGTAAATAAGGTTTTAAAAAATTAAAAGACATAATTGAGTCTCCCTCTAATGATTACATCACCCAAAAAATGTGTGTGACCTACTCCTTAAAAAAATTGGGGGGTTTTCTGGTACTTTTCTGCAAATTCTGGAATCAGACTACCTAGGTTGGTATCTCAGCTCTGCCAGTTACTAGGTTTATTAAATTGGACATGTTTCTTAACCTCTCTGTGATTAAGTTTTCTCCTATCTGGTGGGAATAAGAATGGTACCTAATTCCTAGGGTTGTTTTAAAGATTTAATGAGTTAATACATGGAAAGCACTTGGGATGGGGAGACATCAGGAGCTCTGACCAGAAAACTGACATGATCTCACGAAGATGAATAAGGCATAGTGTCTTGTCCTTACGGAGTTTCCATTCCTATGGGAAAGATATTTTAATGAGGAGGTACTAGGATTAAGAGAAACACGCAGCAATTTAGGGACATGAAGGAGAAATGTGCATTCCAGCCTGAGAAAAAAATCTAATCTCCAGGAGGTAGGACTGGGAGGTAAAATGAAATCAGAAATTTCTATTTACTTAAAAAATATAATACACAAATTTTTAGAGTAATTTCAGGTATATGAAAATCGAAAGGAAAGCACAGTACAGAGAATTCCTGTATATTCCCTCACCTTCACCCTCACACAGTTTTCCCTATTATTAATATATTGCCTTTGTGTGTTACATTTGTTACAATTGATAAGCCAATATCGGTACACTATTATTAAGCAAAGTCCATAGTTTACTTTGGAGTTCACTGTTTGTCCCGTACATTCTGTGGATTTGGCAAATGTATAGTAACATGTATTCATCATTACAGTATCAGATGGAATGGTTTCACTGCCCTAAAAATCCCCTGTGCTCTACCTACTCATTCCTCCTTCCCTCGCTTGAAATCCCTGACCACCACTGATCTTTTATTGTCTCCATAGTTTTGCCTTTTCCAGAATTTCATAGAATCGGGATCAGACAGTATGTAGGCTTTTCAGATTGGCTTCTTCCACTTAGCAATGTCTACTCACTTTTTAAAAAAACCTTTCTAAATACAGAATACATTCAGAAGAAAAAGAACGGATAGAATTTGAAAGTATCTTTTTGGCACTGTTCAGGGCTCTGAGTAACCGATAGGCAGAACCAATTTTCTTATAAGCAACTGCTTAATAGTATTTGTTGAACAAATATGAATAAATTCCCAGCAGTATGACTACAATATTAACACATGCGCAACACGTATTTGTTGAACTGAGCTATAATCCTAACCCCTTGATTACACTTAGGAATTTCCGAGTTCTCTCTGGCCATTCATTTAATAGGAACAAACAACTCTCATGGATTGAACTCTTTCTATATGCAGGCACTACGCTAAGCATTTTATAAACATTACTTCAAATCAGCTTTACCAATAATCCTCTGAGCTAGGTATTACTATCCCTGCTTTATACATGAAGAAACAGGCACAAAGATGTAAAGAAACTTGCCCAAAGTCACAAAGCAGGGAGAGTGCTCCTTTCATTCACACTCAGATGAGAACCTTATCTCCAGGTTCTTGGTGGTGGAGAAGGGGTGGGAGGGCACTGCTGATGAGTCTATCAGCAGTTGCTGTGGAATCTTCTGTGAAAGCCCAGGACTCAAAGTCTCCTATGATGCCCTCAAACAGATATCCTGTGTGATTATAGTTAGGCCAGTCTGCTCACTGCTCCCAAAGTGCCCTACCTTCCACACTGAAGAATTCCCCAAACTATATATGAGGGTTTTTTATTTTTTATTTTTTTGTCGTTGTTTCCTACATGGGACAGAGGCTCATCATTATAGGTGTCACAGGTGCTGGGAGTCCTGAGATGTACATGACACCTCCAGAGATAAAGCAGACGTACAGTTCTGTAATGCTGGGGAAATGAGCCCACCATTCACTGTAGGAGGAAAGAAGGGGACTCAAAGCTCAGGGAGGGCTTGTAATTCATCAAAGATCGTTAGAGGGGGTGGAGCAAGATGGCGGAGGAGTAGGAGACCTGGATTTCGTCTGGTCTCAGGAATTCAGCTGAATAGGGATCAAACCATTCTGAACACCTACGAACTCAACAGGAGATCGAAGAGGAGAGTAGCAACAACTATCTGAACAGAGAAGCGACCACTTTCTGGAAGGTAGGACGTGCGGAGAAGTGAATCCGAGGCGATATTCGGGAAGATAGACGGCGGGGGAGGGGCCTCCGCCGGCCGCTTCTGGCAAGTGATAGAGCCGCGGAGCGCAAAATCGGAACTTTTAGAGGTTGGCTCGGCTGAGGGACGTCGCTGCAGTGGCTAAGCGGAGGGTGGAACCCTCGCGGGACAGTGTGGTCTCAGGACCCTCGGGGTCACAGAAAGACCGGGGGTGCCTGAGTGCGGCAGAGCTCCCAGGTATCGGAGCGGGGAAGCCGGCTGCAGAGACGGAGCCGAGGCGCGGGCTCTCAGCTCGGGGTGGCCATAAACTGTGATCCGCGGCCCAGTCGGGCCACTGCTCCTCCAGCAGGGACCCAACAGGCGGCAGATCCGGGGAGACTCCCCTTCCTTCCCGGGGAGGAGCGGCGCGGGAGCGCACCACAGGGATCTGCTGGGTTTGGAGACTCCATACGGGGTTGGGTGCCAGAGATAGCAACACTCGGTCACAGGCCAGGTGAGCACGGAGAGCGGCCGGAGACCGGGGACAAGGGAGTGACTGCTTTTCTCTGGGGGTGCACTGAGGAGTGGGGCCCCGAGTTCTCAGCTCCTCCGGGTGGAGATTGGGAGGCCGCCATTTTTGCCCTGGTCCTCGAAGGCCGTACGGAGAGCTTGCAGGGAACAAAAGCTCCTGAGATCAAACCCGAGCAGCTTGCTTAGCCCGGACCGACAAGGGCGGGGCAATTCAGCTTCTGGCAAAGACATTTGGAAACCACAGCAACAGGCCCCTCCCCCAGAAGATCAGCACGAACAGCCAGCAAGCCAAGACCAAGTTTACCGATCAAAGAGAACGGGAGAACTCCAGCGCTAGGGGAATACTGCACATAGAATTCATGGCTTTTTCTTTTACCATGATTCATTAGTTCATCAAAGTTAATTTTTGTTAAGTGTTTTCTTTTCTTTTTCCCTTTTTCAACCAACATCTCATCAATCTCATTTTAAAAAAAAAACATTTTTTATTTTTCATTTTTAGAGTCATATTTTATCCCTTCATAGTAGTTACCCTTATTTTTGGCATATATATATAAGTTGTTCTCTCTTTAAAATTTTGAAATACAGTTTCTTCTAACAGATCAAAATATACCCTAAATCACTAGTGTATGGCTCTGTTCTAGTCTCCTGCCTGATCACATTCTCTCCCTTTTTCTTTTTTTTTTTAAATCTTCTTTCTTTTTTCAAACAACTTCTTACCTTATCAAGTCCTTTTATAAAATCTTTTATACTTTTCATCTTTACAGTCATCTTCTATCCCTTCATTTATCAACCCTTATTTTGTACATATATGTCTTTCTTCCTTTAAAATTTTAGGAGGCACTTTTTTCTAACAGACCAAAATACGCCCAAAATCTAGTGTGTGGCACTGATCTATGCACTAGCCTGATCATATTTGATCACATTCTGCTTTTTTTGTATTGTTCTCTTTTTGTTTTTATCTTTTTTTTATCTTTTTTTTTTCTCTTTCTTTTTTCTTTCTTTCCCTTTCTCTTCCCCTGGTTTCAGGTCTTTTCTGATTTGTATACAGTATATTTGCTGGGGACGTTGTAAACCTGTTAGCATTTTGTTCTCTCATTCATCTATTCTCCTCTGGACACAATGACAAGATGAAAAAAATCACCTCAGCAAAAAGAACAAGAGGTAGTACCGTCAGCCAGGGACCTACTCAATACGGACATTAGTACGATGTCGGACCTAGAGTTCAGAATCATGACTTTAAAGATACTAGCTGGGCTTGAAAAAAGCGTGGAAGTTATTAGAGAAACCCTTTCTGGAGAAATAAAAGAACTAAAATCTAACCAAGTCGAAATCAAAAAGGCTATTGATGAGGTGCAATAAAAAATGGGGGCACTAACTGCTAGGATAAATGAGGCAGAAGAGAGAATCAGTGATATAGAAGACCAAATGATGGAAAATAAAGAGGCTGAGAAAAAGAGGGAGAAACAACTACAGGATCACGAGGGCAGAATTCGAGAGATAAGTGATACGATAAGACGAAACAACATTAGAATAATTGGGATCCCAGAAGAAGAAGAAAGAGAGAGAGGGGCAGAAGGTATATTGGAGCAAATTATAGCAGAGAACTTCCCTAATGTGAGGAAGGAAACAGGCATCAAAATCCAGGAGGCACAGAGAACCCCTCTCAAAATCAATAATAATAGGTCAACACCCCGACATCTAATAGTAAAACTTACGAGTCTCAGAGACAAAGAGAAAATCCTGAAAGCAGCTCGGGAGAAGAGATATGTAACCAACAATGGTAAAAATATTAGATTGGCAACAGACCTATCCACAGAGACCTGGCAGGCCAGAAAGGACTGGCAAGATATCTTCAGAGCACTAAACGAGAAAAATATGCAGCCAAGAATACTATATCCAGCTAGGCTGTCATTGAAAATAGAAGGAGAGATAAAAAGCTTCCAGAACAAACAAAAACTAAAGGAATTTGCAAACACGAAACCAGCCCTCCAAGAAATATTGAAAGGGGTCCTCTAAGCAAAGAGAGAGCCTAAAAGCAGCAAAGATCAGAAAGGAACACAGACAACATACAGTAACAGTCACCTTACAGGCAATACAATGGCACTAAATTCATACCTTTCAATAGTTACCATGAATGTAAATGGGCTCAATGCCCCAATCAAAAGACACAGGCTATCAGATTGGATTAAAAAACAAGACCCATCAATATGCTGTCTGCAAGAGACTCATTTTAGAACCAAAGACACCCCCAGATTGAAAGTGAGGGAGTGGAAAACCATTTACCATGCTAATGGACACCAAAAGAAAGCTGGGGTGGCAATCCTTATATCAGACAAACTAGATTTTAAAACAAAGACTGTAATAAGAGATGAGGAAGGACACTATATCCTACTTAAAGGGTCTATCCAACAAGAAGATCTAACAATTGTAAATATCTATGCCCCGAACATGGGAGCAGCCAATTATATAAGGCAATTAATAACAAAAGCAAAGAAACACATTGACAACAATACAATAATAGTGGGGGACTTTAACACTCCCCTGACTGAAATGGACAGATCATCTAAGCAAAAGATCAACAAGGAAATAAAGACTTTAAATGACACACTGGACCAAATGGACTTCACAGACATATTCAGAACATTCCATCCCAAAGCAACAGAATACACATTCTTCTCTAGTGCCCATGGAACCTTCTCCAGAATTGATCACATCCTAGGCCACAAATCAGGTCTCAACCGGTACCAAAAGATTGGGATCATTCCCTGCATATTTTCAGACCACAATGCTTTGAAACTAGAACTCAATCACAAGAGGAAAGTCGGAAAGAACTCAAATACATGGAGGCTAAAGAGCATCCTACTAAAGAATGAATGGGTCAACCAGGAAATTAAAGAAGAATTAAAAAAATTCATGGAAACCAATGAAAATGAAAACACAACTGTCCAAAATCTTTGGGATACAGCAAAGGCAGTCCTGAGAGGAAAGTATATAGCAACACAAGCCTTTCTCAAGAAACAAGAAAGGTCTCAAATACACAACCTAACCCTACACCTAAAGGAGCTGGAGAAAGAACAGCAAATAAAGCCTAAACCCAGCAGGAGAAGAGAAATAATAAAGATCAGAGCAGAAATCAATGAAATAGAAACCAAAAGAACAATAGAACAGATCAACGAAACTAGGAGCTGGTGCTTTGAAAGAATTAACAAGATTGATACACCCCTGGCCAGACTTATCAAAAAGAAAAGAGAAATGACCCAAATCAACAAAATCATGAATGAAAGAGGAGAGATCACAACCAACACCAAAGAAATACAAACAATTATAAGAACATATTATGAGCAACTCTATGCCAGCAAATTAGATAACCTGGAAGAAATGGGTGCATTCCTAGAGATGTATCAACTACCAAAACTGAACCAGGAAGAAATAGAAAACCTGAACAGACCTATAACCACTAAGGAAATTGAAGCAGTCATCAAAAATCTCCCAAGAAACAAAAGCCCAGGGCCAGATGGCTTCCGAGGGGAATTCTATCAGACATTTAAAGAATTAATACCTATTCTCCTGAAACTGTTCCAAAAAATAGAAATGGAAGGAAAACTTCCAAATTCATTTTATGAGGCCAGCATTACCTTGATCCCAAAACCAGACAAAGACCCCACCAAAAAGGAAAATTACAGACCAATATCCTTGATGAACATGGATGCAAAAATTCTCACCAAAATACTAGCCAATAGGATCCAACAGTCCATTAAAAGGATTATTCACCACGACAAAGTGGGATTTATCCCTGGGCTGCAAGGTTGGTTCAACATCTGCAAATCAATCAACGTGATACAATACATTAACAAAAGAAAGAACAAGAATCATATGATCCTCTCAATAGATGCAGAAAAAGCATTTGACAAAGTACAGCATCCTTTCTTGATCAAAACTCTTCAGAGTATAGGGATAGAGGGTACATACCTCAATATCAAAAAGCCATCTATGAAAAACCCACAGCTAATATCATTCTCAATGGGGAAAAGCTGAGAGCTTTTCCCCTAAGGTCAGGAACGCGGCAGGGATGTCCACTCTCACCACTGCTATTCAACATAGTATTAGAAGTCCTAGCCACAGCAATCAGACAACAAAAAGAAATCAAAGGCATCCAAGTCGGCAAAGAGGAAGTCAAACTCTCACTCTTTGCAGATGATATGATACTGTATGTGGAAAACCCAAAAGACCCCACCCCAAAACTGCTAGAACTCATACAGGAATTCAGTCAAGTAGCAGGCTTTAAAATCAATGCACAGAAATCAGTGGCATTCCTATACACCAACAACAAGACAGAAGAGAGAGAAATCAAGGAGTCGATCCCATTCACAATGGCACCCAAAACCATAAGATACCTAGGAATAAATTTAACCAAAGAGGCAAAGGATCTGTACTCAGAAAACTATAAAATACTCAGGAAAGAAATTGAAGAAGACACAAAGAAATGGAAAAACGTTCCATGCTCATGGATTGGGAGAACCAACATTGTGAAGATGTCAATGCTACCTAGAGCAATCTACACATTCAATGCAATCCCCATCAAAATACCAACCACCTTTTTCAAAGAAATGGAACAAATAATCCTAAAATTTGTATGGAACCAGAAGAGACCCAGAATAGCCAGAGGAATATTGAAAAAGAAAAGCAGAGCTGGCGGCATCACAATTCCGGATTTCCAGCTCTATTACAAAACTGTCATCATCAAGACAGTATGGTACTGGCACAAAAACAGACACATAGATCAATGGAACAGAATCGAGAGCCCAGAAATGGACCCTCAACTCTATGATCAACTTATCTTTGACAAAGCAGGAAAGAATGTCCAATGGAAAAAAGACAGTCTCTTCAACAAATGGTGTTGGGAAAATCGGACAGCCACATGCAGAAGAATGAAACTGGACCATTTCCTTACACCACACACAAAAATAGACTCCAAATGGTTGAAAGACCTAAACGTGAGACAGGAGTCCATCAAAATCCTAAAGGAGAACACAGGTAGCAACCTCTTCGACCTCAGCTGCAGCAACTTCTTCCTAGAAACATCACCAAAGGCACGGGAAGCCAGGGCAAAAATGAACTATTGGGATTTCATCAAGATAAAAAGCTTTTGCACAGCAAAAGAAACAGTCCACAAAACCAAAAGACAACCAACAGAATGGGAGAAAATATTTGCAAGTGACATATCAGATAAAGGGCTAGTATCCAAAATCTATAAAGAACTTATCAAACTCAACGCCCAAAGAACAAATAATCCAATCAAGAAATGGGCAGAAAACATGAACAGACATTTTTCCAAAGAAGACATCCAAATGGCCAGCAGGCACATGAAAAAGTGCTCAACATCGCTTGGCATCAGGGAAATCCAAATCAAAACCTCCATGAGATACCACCTCACACCAGTCAGAATGGCTAAAATTAACAAGTCAGGGAATGACAGATGTTGGCAGGGATGCGGAGAAAGGGGAACCCTCCTACACTGTTGGTGGGAATGCAAGCTGGTGCAACCCCTCTGGAAAACAGTATGGAGGTTCCTCAAACAGTTGAAATTAGAGCTACCATTCAATCCAACAATTGCACGACTGGGTATTTACCCCAAAGATACAAATGTAGGGACCCGAAGGGGTACGTCCACCCCAATGTTTATAGCAGCAATGTCCACAATAGCCAAACTGTGGAAAGAGCCAAAATGTCCATCGACAGATGAATGGATAAAGAAGAGGTGGTATATATACACAATGGAATATTATGCAGCCATCAAAAGGAATGAGATCTTGCCATTTGCAACGATGTGGATGGAACTGGAGGGTGTTATGCTGAGTGAAATATGTCAATCAGAGAAAGACATGTATCATATGACCTCACTGATATGAGGAATTCTTAATCTCAGGAACAAACTGAGGGTTGCTGGAGTGGTCGGGCGTGGGAGGGATGGGGTGGCTGGGTGATAGACATTGGGGAGGGTATGTGCTACGGTGAGCGCTGTGAATTGTGCAAGACTGTTGAATCACAGATCTGTACTTCTGAAACAAATAACGCAACATATTTTAAGTAAAAAGAAAAAGAAGAAGATAGCAGGAGAGGAAGAATGAAGGGGAGTAAGTCAGAGGGGGAGACGAACCAGGGGAGATGATGGACTCTGAAAAACAAACTGAGGGTTCTAGAGGGGAGGAGGGTGGGGGGATGGGTTAGCCTGGTGATGGGTATTAAAGAGGGCACATTCTGCATGGAGCACTGGGTGTTATGAACAAACAATGAATCATGGAACACTACATCAAAACAAATGATGTAATATATGGTGATTAACATAACAATAAAAAATTTAAAAAAAAAGATCGTTAGACATTTCTACCTATAATTAGAAATGACAAATACCTGATTTTCTCCAATGCTTGCAAACTTCTGATCCAATAAACGCAATCTTTCCAAGCAGGTGAACAAGTCTTATAAATCAAACATATCAGCCTGCTAAATGTGGTAAGCAGACAGAGCATAACCAAAGCAGCACCTCAAAGACAAATTACTTTCCCTGAATGAACACAATTTATGAAGGTACTGATTCTGTATTCATTTCTTTATTGTCTCCCCTGCTTCTTCGTACAATTTCCCAGAACTACATATTTTTCTCATCTGACCAACTTAAAAACCACCTCAGTGTCATGACAGCAGTAACTGACATTTCAGAGTCAGGGTTTGGTCTGAGACTCTGGATGGGGAAACAAGGCTTGCACAATAATTCCAAGATCATTCTAGATAAGCCCTACCCTAAGAGCTGAACCCTTCTTAGAGTCATGAAGACTTCTCAATCCTATGCCTTTCTCAGAATATAGTGCATCTTCTATCACTGTTTTGATTTTTTGAATGGTAACCCTTTATAACACTTTTACCAAGATGTCTTCCACATGAATTTCAATTGACTAATTTGAATCCAAACTCTTCTTGTCTGAATTGCAGTGAAATATTTCTACTGCCTGCCTGAATTCCACACCCCCCCGTCTGCCTGCATCTCACTTGTCTCATTAACCACCGTATTCTGGTCCTTTATTGACAGAAGCAGCCTAGAACTGTAGAATGTCCAGTCGGAAGGGACTGTGTCTGAGGCATTCCTATGTTCCAGGCTGTCCCTTTCTCTTGCTGGCACCTCAGTGGGCACGGCCTCGGCGATAGGAAAATCCCCGCCTTGAGAAAATGAGAGTCTGCCAGTTGCTGGCCTTCCCGGCAGGGGTAAAGGGTGGGGTGGAGGGGTGTGGGGTGGGGGGATGGTGGGAAGTCTTGTCACCATACAACTAGTTAGTGGCTGTCAGGATCAGAACCCAAGATGACTTTGTCCAAGCCCGTCTTCAGCCCAGTGAAGGGATCTGATGAATAATCTATTTTTTTCCCTTTTATTCACTTAATAGGCAAAGACAACAGAGAGAGCAGTGAGCACTTAGCACAACCCTAGGACATGGAAATCAGTAAATATTCGTTTATTGACTGATTTGACATCAACACCCAGCTGTCCACATTCACCCTAATAACAAAGCCCAGGAAGGTATGACTTCCATGCCCCCACAGTTCCCCTCCTCCACCCCTGCCCAGCCCAGGAAGGAGCTGTGCTGAACAACTGTGACCATGGCCATTGTGGCGGAAGCTCAGGAAATGATGAAAGGCTTTGAAAGACAAGCATGTGAAGAAAGGGGGAAGGGAGGGGGAAAGTCACAGTGGGTAGGACTTGGAGGGAAGAGAGAAAGGTAACGGTTGGGTAGAGAGGCTGGGGGCAGGACTGGCATCACCCTCACAACTATGGCCCCACCTGGGTCTCAGAGACTGCTCTCTTCCCTTTTGCTCCTGCAGGGAATATCATTCCATCTTATGTCTAGGTCATACTGGTTTTTTTTTTTAAGATTTTATTTATTTATTTGACAGAGAGAGACACAGCGAGAGAGGGAACACAAGCAGGGGGAGTGGGAGAGGGAGAAGCAGGCTTCCCGTGGAGCAGGGAGCCCGATGCAGGGCTCGATCCCAGGACCCTGGGATCATGACCTGAGCTGAAGGCAGATGCTTAATGACTGAGCCACCCAGGCGCCCTGTCTCGGTCGTACTTAAAGAGATGATGCACATAGTTGTGTGTACAGACTGATACACACACTCACATAGATGCCCCCGGGTCTATTTAACTATAGGTACCAAATCGACGTGTGTTCCAAAACTGGACTCTACTGAGTACAGCCACTCAAGCTCGGGGCCCTCCGGAGCTTGCATTCTTGAAATCAGACGCCGATTCAAGGGTGAGTGTCAGCCTCGGCCTCGGCGGGTGCCCTTACCAGACCTGACTGAGAGCTGAGAAGGGCCAAGCCCACTTCATCATTTCTCCTCTTCTCACTTCCTCTTTACCAGTCACTCCAACACCTCTCCCTACAGATGTCCTTTGCTGAGCATCCACTGTGTCCCAGGCATGCTGCCAGGTGCTACAGACCTGAACTTGACTCCAAGGAAGCACCCATCTCAGCTTTCAGAGTTTTCACACCCAACATAACCTGTGGGCTTCTTGCAAAGCCCAGGGGAGACTTTAGTTGTGAAAATGTTTTGAATAAGTGGAGTATCTGAGCTAATACTACACTGTGTACTTCAGTGGGGTATATAACGGAGCTCACTAGTGAGCTTGCTGCCAGGAGGAAGAGGAACGTAGCAGTACTTGGTACCCACTGGTGGGACATCTGAGCAGCAATCAAGGTGTGAATATGTGGGAGACCATGAGCATCAGGTTCCCAGGGTGAATGGGGCTATGAAATTAAAACTGTTTGCTTTGCTTTTGCTTTATCATTTTTTTTTTCTTTTTGTGATATACGAGGAAAAAAAAAAAAACCAAAGGAAACCAAATTCAGATTGGTACTTTTTCTGTGGGGGCCCAGATGCCAGTCCCCTGCTTATCAGGAAATTGAAAGTGTCAGTTGCCCTAGTAACAGAGACCTGGCTGCTGGAGACCTGGGGGTGGAAGGTGGGGTGAAGGTTGTTTACCAGTTTGTTCTGGGGAAGGAGGTGGAACCATCCCCCACAGCGCTAACCAGAGGAAACTGCCTGTTCCCCAAGGTTGTCATAGAGCTTCCTGCCAGAGCATCTGACACCGGAGTTCACGACTGAGGTGGGCCTTCGCTACAAAGCCTTTCCATAGATGGAGACACCAGAGGGTTTGTGAATGACCAACCAACTGCCTCCCGCTCAGACCCGAGCTCCCTCCTGCTGACTTGGGGGGGGGGGGGGCTGCAGGTAGAGACAGCACCAGGCTTTTGTTTGGTTCTGGGTTTGGGTTATTTTTTTTTTTTCAGGCTTTTGAATTTCTGTGTTTAAACCCTGGCTCTACCATGTGAAAGCTACAGGACTCCTTCCCTGTAAAAAGGGGACAGGGTATAATGCCTGCTGGCTGAGAGTCATGGCACTTTCTCTCCCATCCGTCTCAATTTTCCCCTTCCCTCTTCGATTCCCAGGATCCTTTACCCCTCCTCTGGTGTGGCCAGCCAAAACTCAAAACTCTTCTTTGTTTGGCAAAGCAATTTTGCTTTCTTTGTGTCATGTGTTGCTCTCTAAACCAGATCCTGGGATCTAACTTTTCAGCAAGTGCTTTGCTGATGACAACAACAAAAGTTCTCTAGAAGGGATTCTGCTGCCAGCTTTGATAGAACATGCATTTCCCTCCCTCAAGTCTGTACTGGTTCTTCACTCTGCGCTTCCCTCATTTCTCAAGATAACCTACAATGAATGAGATGGACAAACCGACAGCCAAACTGGCCTACCCTTTTCTACACACTTCACAAATCTGCGGTGCATTGCTCCTCTTACTGACCAGTTTTTCTTTTTTAACAATCTGAGACCAACCACGCCCACCCTTCCCCCTTCACGTCTCTCCTGTCTTTCTTTAAAGCAGCTTATTTATGAAGTCTTTCCAAATCACTATGCCATCATGCCAACATGGTGGCAGTGCATGTTTATTATATACACCTGCCAAACACGGGAAGGGGGGAGAAAGTTGTTTTGTAACAAAATTGCAAAAAGCAATCAGTCAATGGTAGAAATTGTCAATCACTAATCTAACATTCTTCATGAAGTATGCCCCTTTGATTCTGCTAACAGAACCTCATGCGTTTAGCTACCAGCAGAAATCTTTTGACTCTAGGGAGAGAAGACCTCCTACTCTGGCCATAAAGAATGAATTGCAATTTGCCTAGACCACACATAGAATCTCATTCTCCAAAGGTTGGCTACATGATGCAATGAAATATAAGGGGAATTTTGCTGGATGTGGCTTCCAGGAAAGCTTTTGCTTTCTTGGGTAAGAAAGGGACAAACTCCACTGGCAGGGTCCCTTTGGTCCCTTTGCCATTTCTTCTTTCCTGGAATACTGATACCATACAGCAGCCACCTTGGGACCATGAAATGCAAGAACAAGGGCAAAGGTACAATTTGTTAAAGTATGGAGTCATGGAACTCCATAGCAAGAGCCTGAGATATCGATGGTAACCTTGAGTAGTGGACCAATATTGGTCTAACCAGCCATGTGAAATGAATAAGCCTCTATTTGTTTATGTCATTGGGATTTTTGTTATACATACCTAAACGCAGTCCTAACTGATACATAGTTCTTGCTCTTAAGAAATGGTCAGTGGCTCAGTGTATACAACTTGACATCACTCTTCATTCTAAATCCAGGGCATGAAAAAATCCTGTCTGCTCTACCATCAAAATATATCCCCAGGGGTGCCTGGCTGGCTCAATCAGTAGAGCATGGGATGCTTGATCTTGGGGTCATGAGTTCGAGCTCGACAATGGGTGTACAGCTTACTTAAAAAAAAAAGAACCTACAAAGTATATCCCAGATTTCAACCATTTCTCATTGCCCTGATGTTAACCTGGATTAAGCCGCCATCATTTCTCACTCAGAATATTACTAGCATTCACTTAACAGGCCACCTGTGTCTAGCCTTCCCCTCTGCAGTCCGTTCTCCAGAGAGCAGCCAGATTGATTCCATTCAAAGGCAAATCAGATGGTATCACTTCCTTCATCAAAACTCTCCAGTGGTGTCCAGGTTACCCAGAGTAGAAGCCAAAACCCTTAAAGTGACCTATAAGGGCACTGTGTGATTTAGCTCCTGGTTTTTTGTCATTTTGTTTAGTTTCCACTACTCTGCTTTGAAGTTCTACTGCTATCTTTTTCTTCAGAATCTCATCTACTTCTATCCCCAACCAGTGAATTTTTCATTCTGAGTATTTCATTTTTCAGCTCTTGAGCTTCCTTTTTTATTGGGTTTCTCTCTTCATTGTACTCACGTTTCCCTTTACATCCTTGAACGTACTTACAATAGCTGCTGCATGGCCCTGTGTGTTAATCTCTGTCACTTCTAGGCCTGTTTCTAGACAGATTTTTCCCCCTCATTCTGAGTCACATTTCCTGTTTTTTGGCATATCTAATAATCATCACTGGATGCCGAACACTGTTATGTTGTCGAATGTTTAGTGTGTGTGGACAGGCAGTTCATATACTTACAGATTGACTTGAGCACTTTGCAGCTCATGTTAAACTTTGTCAGGGAAGGGCTAGAGCCGTCTTTAGGGCCAGCATGTCCTTTACTAAGCATTGAACCTTCCGAGATCCCAATTTAATTTCCTAGCTGCTCAACCAACACTTTCCTCCTGGACTTGCTCAGAGTTCACAGTCCTGCACTATGGGTTACCTAACATCCGAAAACATGGTTTCTAGATTTCTAGTTTATGGCATGAGGGTTACTGAGCCGTAACTGGAAGTGGCCACAAACACTTCTTTGTTTTAATGAATTCTGCATTTTTTATTTCATTTTGCCGTTTTTGCCATCAGATGAAATGATTAATAATGATGCTGAAGGGGCGCCTGGGTGGCTCAGACGGTTAAGCGTCTGCCTTCGGCTCAGGTCATGATCCCAGGGTCCTGGGATCGAGCCCCGCATGCTTCTCCCTTTCCCTCTGCTGTTCCCCCTGCTTGTGCTCTCTCTCTCTGTCAAAAATAAATACAATCTTTAAAAACAATAATGTTGCTGAAGATGGAGGTGAAGATGGCCACAGCTCTTTGGAATATGGATGGAGCTCAAGTGGATTTAAAAGTTATGAAGAACAGAGTGACTCAGAGTACCACAATGGGGTCCCCAGGTCCTTCCTGTGCAGTAACCACCAAAAGCAAGTATGTGTTCAGTCTGTGTAAGAGACAGAATATCTCATGTTTTGTTTTCTCAAGTTTTTATTTAAATTCTAGTTAGTTAACATATATGGTAACATTGGTTTCAGGTGTAGAATTTAGTGATTCATCACTTACATAGAACACACCCAATGTTCATCACAAGTGCCCTCCTTAATACCCATCACCCATTTAGTCTAGCCCCCACGCACCTCCCTCCATCAACCCTCAGTTTGTTCTCTGTAGTTAAGAGTCTCTTATGATTTGTTTCCCTTGCTCTCTCTTTTTTTTTTCCTTCCCCTATGTTCATCTGGTTTATTTCTTAAATAAAGAGGTGCCTGGGTGGCTCAGTCATTAAGCCTTTGGCTCAGGTCATGATCCCAGGGTCCTGGGATCGAGCCCCGAATCAGGCTCCCTGCTCCGCGGGAAGCCTGCTTCTCCCTCTCCCACTCCCCCTGCTTGTGTTCCCTCTCTCGCTGTGTCTCTCTCTGTCAAATAAATAAATAAAATCCTTAAAAAAAAAAAACTCCACATATACGTGAAATCATACGGTATTTGTCTTTCTCTGACAGACTTATTTCCCTTAGCATAATACTCTCTAGCTCCATCCACATCATTGCTAATAGCAAGATTTTGTTCTTTCTGATGACTAATATTCCACACCACATCTTCTTTATCCATTTATCAGTTGATGGACATTTGGGCTCTTTCCAAAGTTTGGCTATTGTTGATAATGCTGCTATAAATATAAACATCTGAATCTGTATTTTTGTATCCTTTGGGTAAATACCTAGTAGGGCAATTGCTGGGTTGTAGGGTAGTTCTATTTTTAACTCTTTGAGGAACTTCCATATGACCACACTTATTAAATGTGCATTAAACTAGCATTTCAGCCTCCATTCTAGTTTCTAAGATACCAAGTTGAGTGTGAGTCCATCGGCATGTGGTAGAGGAAGTGAAACTCAGAGTAGGGAAATAATTTGCCTAAAGACAAGCTGTTGCTGGAGCTAGGAGTAGTGCCCAGGTGTTTTGTGCTCTTAGGCTGACCTTTATGCTCAAACCATATCACCTTTTCCTGGCTTAGCTCCTCTGAGCACTCCCTCCCCCTCAGTTCCTGTCTTCTAACATTTGTAATACTGACTCCCCTCCAACACCTCCCCCTACCTTCTTTCAGACTAGCTGGGAAAGGTCTTTCAGGCCCAGTGCATCAGACCATTTAGAAGGACCAAGACCCACTCCATCACAAGCCAGTGGGATGAGCTTTCTGATTCTCCCCACTTTGACATCTGCCTCAGATTTCCCCCAAAGGCCCCTCTTACCAGCTCGCAACAAGAGGAGACCACATCTGTGAAATTGTGTTGTGACCAGCAACACTTAAGCAATTGGGATTCATCAAAAAACAATTAGAGTAGAAAACATCTGCTTCTGTGTGTCAGGTGATGAGGGGCTAAGGGCCACAAAAGGCCTCTTTTCTCCAGAAGGACTCATTCCAGGGACTTGCTGCCCAGCTGCAGGGGTGCCTCGGCTGCTGGTTTTCTCAGGGTCTGCTCTGATGCAGAGATCCTGTTTTCCCAAGGTCATGCCCTTACTAGGTGACTGGATGAGATGAATGTATAAAGGCTCGGGCATGTTAGTCTGAAATAGGGCAACTCTGATGGCCAGCGCTTGTTCTGGAGCTCCCCACCAGGCGGGCCAAAGCTTTGTCAGGGTTGCATCATGACTTGGCTTCTCCCCCTGCCCACTCCTGCCTCCTCCCCAGCCTCTCCCAGGTGACAATTCCTGGTGAATGATCTGTGCCCAAGTTCTGGCTCCACACTTGTTTCCAGAGAACCCAATCTATGACTCCAGGAACCATCACTGGGCCATATAGTCCAAGTTTCCTGCAGCCATGGTCTCGAGGTTAGGCAATGGGTGATAACCCCATAGGACCATACCCCTGATAAAACAGGTATGGGACCCTCATAACTTTCCACCTCCCTTCTTTACCAATGTGATGGAAAATTGACGTGAACATACAGAATGTATTGGAAAATAGTATCAGATATTTACTGAGTGTGCATTCTGAGCCAAGGCACTGTGCTGCACCAACGTGATCACTTTAATCTCCACAAACGATCCCACAGGAAAGGTAACCCTATCATCCCCACTCTGTAAAGACTTCCCTAGCTTCTGTCTGCAAAGAGTCGGGGCAGGCGCATGGGTAGGTGATGAATGACTATCTCAGGCTCCTTCCAGGGGCCTGGCCCCCTTTTCTACAGTATGAGCTCCTGACAATTGTTTCCTTCTCATCTCTGGCTGGAGCTTATATCCTCCCTTTCCTCCTTCCTCCCCCAACTCTCAGTTCTGCTGATCTGGCAGGCCCTGTGCTGGACCCACTAGCAAAGCAGAGGCACTTTCAGTACCCAACACCCACCCTTGAAAGTAGGAACGTGAGAAGCTCTCAGCCCACATCCTGTATCTGAGCGAAGTTCTCACAGGTGGTTCAACCCAGACAAGCCTTTATGCAACATCGTTCAGCTCACCGCCAGTCTGACAACCACCAAATCTGGGCTCCCAGGAGGCCACTCATTCATTCATCCATTTATCAACAATGAACTACCAGTGATGGCCCTACTGGGTACAGGGGCTGCCTGGAAGTACACAGATGAACCACCTATTCATTTATTCATACGCTTGTTTATTTAACAATGACTTACTAAGATCCTATTTTGTCTGAAGCACACGTCCTGACGAAATGGTGGGAGTAAGAAGCAGTCTTGACCTTGCATTCCTTGGGAAGAGAGAAGGGTTAGAGTCCATTATTCAACTACTTTACTATAAAGTCCAGTCTCACACACAAAGACCAGTTGTACTTTGGACGTACAAGAGGTTTTTAGTTCAGGTGGGATAGTGACTTCTCACACAGAAGGGGTTCTCAGACAAGGTGGGTATTTGGGCATCTCCTTTGGTTGGTTCCTCCCTCGTTCTTTTTGGGCTGGGTCTTTTCAATTAGGCTCTCTGGGTGCCTCGCAGGCGCACTCTTCTCACCAAGGAACAAATACCTCTTTCAGAAGCTGCTCTCTCCTCTCTTTCCTCCCAGTGCTCTGTGTTGTAGACCAGCCTTTCTTAGCATGCTTCCCATGTGTTCCCAAGGCTGACATTTGCTGAAAAAGCCTATCCCTTCCTCTGCCTAGAGGCACATAAACAAAATGCCCCTTTCTGTTATACCAAGTTTAGGCCTGAACCAGGTCCCAGAAAGCAAGGTGGAGAGGTGCCACGCCTTAGGAATGCGTGCATGTTGGGGCAAGCAAGGAAAACCCATCTTGCCATATTTAGAGCAGAGTGTTTCTTCCTCCTTTTTCTGCATTTTCCCCGACTTTCCCTGGTGTTCTTCCTCTGCTTCCTCCTCCTTTTGGGTCCATGCCTATTTCCTCAATGAGCCAGACTCATTGAGCTAGACTCATTTCTCTCTCCCTACTCATCTTCCAAACTTTTCGGAGATAATCCTTATCCCATGAGAAGACCGAGAGGCTGGGGGAGACAGTACCCTCCCAGGAACCTATCAGGTGTTGAGCCCCCCTGCCAACCACCGCCAGGGGGCGCTGCTTCCCCTGGTCTCCTGCTGGGGAGGCTGTCTCCCAGTCCAGGCGGGGGGTGGTTCAGAGGCTCGGCAGGGTCCTCCACCCAGTGCCTCTGTTGCCTCGCTAATAAAGTGCTATCTTCCATTTTTATTCGCTCCTTTGGCAGAACAGGCTTCTGAATTTCCTCCTCAAGCAAATCACTAAAGCATATGGTTTCTGACCAAACCTTGGTTTAATTAGTTTTCCCCACTTTTAGGGATTCAAGTCTTCCCTGGGGGTTTCAGAGCTAGGTCTTGCCTTCTTAGACCCCTGTAAATCAAGGTGACCCAGAACTGGCATTTAAATCTGACCTTATTAACCAAAAACGGATGTCCTCACATCTCTGGCCATCTGGCAATTCTCAGTTGCCGTGATGCCCCTAAAGGCTCATTGGTCACTCTTGCTCTCCTTGTCTGTCCAAGGAGACCATTCCTGTCCCCAAGGCTTCACTGATGGCCGAGTGCTGCGTATAGTTTTAACTTTTCTTCTGCACCCTGGTTGGCAATGCCCAGAACCTCTTTCCAATCCTATCTCAAAACTCACTTTCTTTTCTTTTTTTTTTTTAAGTTTTAATTAAAATTCCAGTTAGTTAACATACAGTGTAAGATTAATTTCAGGGGAACAATGTAGTGATTCAACACTTCCATACAGCTGGTGCTCATCACAAGCGCACTCCTTAATCCCCATCACCTATTTCACCCATCCCCCACCCACCTCCCCTCTGGGAACCATCACTTTGTTCTCTATAGGTAAGAGTCTATTTGTTGGTTTGCCTCTCTCTCTCTCTTTCTTCTCCCCTTTGCTCTTTTGTTTTGTTTCTTAAATTCCACATATGAGTGAAATTATATGGAATTTGTCTTTTTCCTACTGACTTATTTCTCTTATCAAAGCTCACTTTCTAGGGGAAGTGAGTCTGATCCCTGCCAGAGCACCCCCTCATTCCAGTCACCAGTCTCTGTCCCATTGGTACTGCTATGCTGCCCGGACTCAATCCTCTGCTCCTTCCTTCTGTATCTTGCCTCACTCCTGCCCATGTCCTCCTTCCCGGGTTCCATCAGAAGCCATACATGAAGATTGACAGACTGGACTTCATAAAAACATTGCTGTAATTGCACAAACACAATATAAACAAAATATGAAGGAAAAAGCATGGGAAAAATCGAAATAAATATGAGAGAGAAAAGATCAATACATGTAACACAGAGAGAACGCCTAAAAAGCAATACAAGAAAGATGGACAATCTGATAGGAATGGACAGGCAACTCAGAGTAGCAATAGTATTGGCCAATAAATACAACCTTTAATTCAAATATGTTAACCTTTAATTTTAATATAAGTTAAAATAACTTGCTCAACCTTTAATTTTAATATGTTAAAATAAGAAGCCATCATTGTTTAATATAAAAGGTATAAAAGACTGATAATACCCATTATTTGTTAGAATGGGGGTAATAGGCATACTCCATACACTGGTGGAGGGAATATAAACTGAAGCACATTTTGAAGAGTAGTATAGCAATAGTAAGTGCATGTTCTTTTATACGAGCTCATTGCAGTATTGCCTGTTATTGTGGAATTTGGAAACAACTAAAATCAGTGGGAGATTGTAGCCACTAAAAGGACATTAACTGATATATCTAAATTGATGACATGTAAGGCTGCTTTATCTTAAATTGTTGAATGTGTGTGTATAGAGACAGACAGAGACAGAGACAGAGAAAGTTAGGAATGATACATACTAAACCATTAACAGTGGGGTTTTTTTTAGAGCATGAGTAGTTACTTTCATTTTCTGCCTTATATACTTTCATATCCTTTAGGGTTTGTTGCAATGCATATTTGCCACAATTATAAATTTTTTTTCAAATTTCCATTTTGGGGGAAAAAAGGAACAATTTGTTTACATATTTGTCTCTCCCCCTAAGGACATAAGTTATTAGAAAGCTGGAACCAAATCATATTTATATGTATAAAGTAGCTGGCATAAATACTCCATTCATATGTATATATATGAATATATATTCATATATATACGAAATACTCCATATGAATATATATTTGTATATATATATGAACTATATATATATATATATTGTTTTTTTAGAGAGAGAACACGTGTGTGTGTGTGCAAGACAGCGAGGGGGTTGAAGAGGGAGGGAGGGGGGGCAGAGGGAGAGGGAGACAGAGAATCTCAAGCAGGCTCCATGTTCAGCACAGAGCCCAATGAGGGGCTCAATCTCATGACCCCGAGAAAATGACCTGAGCCGAAATCGAGAGTCGGACACTTAACCAACTGAACCACCCAGGTGCCCCATCCCCACCCATTCATATATTTCGAATTGATCTTCTTTTACACATTTTAAAGGTTGATACTCTATTTAGTATATCCTTCATTCCCTATAGTATTATATTTAGTTGTATTTAGATATTTTCCTCCCTAAGTAGAGTCAAGTTCCTTGACGCAGATCAGATGCATCCCTTATAAGCTCCTAGCAGCTCATTGCCAAATGTAGACTTCCCATAATGTTTGCTGTACTTGTTGGATACTGAGTGATTAAAAGTCTTACTCCCTTTCTAGACTCCAACCCCTCCAGCCATGTTCTCTTCCTCCTCGGAGGTGGAGTTTTGAGTTCAGAATAGACTATGGTCTGTGTGACTGGGAAAGAGCAGAAGTCTGGGAAGGAATGTCTCCAGTTTAGGCTTTGAGTCAGCATAGGCAATGTAACAATAGAGCAGAAGACCTTACCTGGGACAGAATCCACAACTTGGACCGGAATGAGACTTGTTTCAGAACATCTGCAAACAATTGTCATGACATTGAAGATAACACAATCCCAGCCAGGCTGGGAAACGGGCTGAGAGCTGAGCAGAGTGGGACAAAAGAGCCTGGGCGAGACCGTTTTCACGTATTTGGGCTGATCCATTCTTACGTTCCTTTGCAACAGTCTGTCTTGTTTTCTTATTGATTACGCTGGTTCAGTCCTTTTGGTGGGTTTCCCACAGACTTTTAAAATAATAACTGTAATAATTTTGACTACCATTTATTGAGCACAGTCTGAGTTAAGGGCTTTTTGTCACATGTGTAGTAGGGTAAACACTGACTCTACCGCAATCCTTCATTACAAAAGCATCAGTTTTAATTTTCTAAATCAGAATAAATCTGATCCTATGCCCTTAACTCACTGGACTGATGAGATATCTGATCTCAATCATTAGTAACCCTCGTTCCCCCGCCCCCCACCAATAGTTGATCTGACTCTAGTCCAGATGTTCAGGAGTTCCCACGGTCATTGTTGCTATGCTCCTGCCCAAGCCTACCTACTGCCTAAAGGCAGGTGGTTTTGCTGCCTCTGTCATCCCTGGGTCACAGGTATCCTGTGGGTTCTTGGGCAGGTAGGGGCTGTTGCTCACCCACCAGCCAGGCCAAGATGGTCAGAGTGGAGGAGCAGAGGGCTGGGGCTCTTGCAGACAGACACCTGGAGAGGACTGGCTGTGTTGTCCAGGCATAGGGCCCAGAGCAGTTTGAAAGCTCCTAGACTAGATGGCTGGGCAGCAGCCTCCCAGCACTGAGTGATGTAGTTTTGGAATATAGGTGAGGTTCAGTGGGGTGGAATCCAGAGCCGATGACCAAGAAAGAACTCTTGAGGCATTTTTGGTGCAAAATGGTGGTTTATTAAAGCATAGGGACAGGACCCGTGGGCTGAAGGAGCTGCTGCCCCGTGGTCTTGAGGAGTAGCTGATTATATACTCACGAGTTGGGAAGGTGAGGACAAAGTGGGTGTCCAGAAGGACTGTCATATGCTAAAGACTCTCAGGGTACTGGAGGCCTGGTTGTTGTCAAGCCAAGGTTGTTTTTCCCTCTAATGAGGCACTAACATGAAGACAGTTGGGAGTTTCCTGGAGGACTGTTACATTCCTCGCATCACACGTCCTTGTCAATGGGCTTCAGGTTCAAAAGAAATTCAATTTTCTTTACATTTCCTTCTACCTCAGCCTCCCTCAATTTCATGTAGGGGAGGGTGATGTTAGGGCTTCAGGAAACTGAGCTATGTGCCTCTGGAAGTTAGGCTATTGATAAGAAAGCTTCTTCCTTGTAAATCACTAGGACATTTGTAAACTGAGGGAGACTCCTGTCCTGCAGGACTGTGATCTCTATCACTTAACCATTTATTTTTCCTTTAGGGCAGCCAGGAGTGCCTGAGGAATGTCACAAATATCACATTGCGGGGGGGGGGGGTAGGGTGCCAGCTTCTTTCTGCTTTGTCCTCAGCTAGCCTTCTGCTCCCTCATCATGAGCGTCTATGTTTTAGTGACTCCAGTTCAGGCCTCACGTTACTACTTGGGCTTTGAAATATGTTTTTGTTTGATTCCAAGCTTAACTTATGTAAGAGTAGGCAAGGTGACCTTCGTGCCTGCTTCCTCTCCAGGAATTCTTGTGTGGGATTCCTCGAGGCTAGATGAGGTCCTCCAGATCTCCCCCTGCGGGCCTTCCCTTGACTTCCTCTCAGACCTTGGACTTGGCTTTGTTCTCCTGCAGCTGCTGACTTGTTCCCTGAGGCGCGCGCACACACACACACACACACACACACACACACACACACACACACACACACACGCACACACACACACACACACACATCATTTTGCTCCAGCAAGTGTGGCCTCATTTGTGCAATCTTGACCCTGTGGTGTAAGGCTGTCCTGTTCTTACTATTTGTGGGCCCCAGGGCGAGGGTACAAGTGCAGATCTGCATTTCATATGTTTTAAATATTTAAAAGAGCTAACTGTTAAAATATGATTTATACTCCCATGTTAACAAATGGGATTTCACAACAACCTAGAAGATCAGGTTTGAATTCATCATTCTCAGACTCCTAGGGATTCTGTATGAGCATGTGTTCGGCACTCAGCCCACGGGCAGCTCCCCTCTTCTCCCTTTCAGCTTCTCACAGAGCAGGGGCTTCACACACACACACACACACACACACACACACACACACACACACACACACACAATACACACAAACACATACAAGATCCTCTGGGCCATGCATGTGCACACCAGCCTTGGGGTCCACATTCAGGATGACGGGAGCAAGGCAAATGCCTATGCAGTCCCTGACAGTGGGCACCAGGCTATTCGGACAAGAATCCCAAGTCATGGTTTAGAAGAGGAGAGATGTGACTTCCAGGTGGATGTGCCTTTAGCCCTGGAGTCTTGTCTCATGGCGAGGGCTGCAGCTGGAGGAGGACCAGAGCCTAACCACCAAAAGCAGGGGGCAGCCTACCATGGCCCATAGGTCAAATCCAGCCCACTGCCTGTTTTTGTAATTAAATTTTTTGGGAAGAGCTATGCCCAGTTTGTTGACATATTGCCTATAGCTGCTTTCTCTCTATAGTGGCAGGCTTGGGAAGTCACAACAAACACAGCATGGCCTGCAAAGCCTGCAATATTCCTCTCTGGCCCTTTATGGAAAAGTTGGCAATTCTTCCTCTCCTGGATGGTGCCCAAAGCAGGCCCTAAAGCTGTTAGGATATAAGGATGTTTCCGGGTCCACACACCTTCATTTCACCATAAATTTCCCCTGATTCTCCCTCTTCTCTTCCCTTCCTTTCCTTCTAGAAAAATGACTTTTAACCTAAACTTTGAACCCCACTTTCACGAGCCTATTTAATCCTCACAGCTTATGAAGGAGGTCATACAGGCCCAATTTGCAGATGGCTATGAGATCCGAAAGACAGCGAGAGCCAGACGCTCAGGGATTTATTTCTGAGGGGCTTTGAATATTCCCTTATGGCTGAGAAGACACCTGATGTACATAGCACAGAACAGGGGTGGCAGGCAGTGCTGGAGTAGGGGAACTCAGTCCCCAAAGCCCCCTAAACACTGCCCCAGTGCTCAGATTTTCATACAGTAAGGTGGGCATTGCCTGGGACACCTCTCTGATCTTCTAACCAGTTCAGTGGTTTCCTCGGGTCACTGTGTTCTCAAGAAGCAGAAAAGCAGAATAATCAACAGCACAAGCTGGAGTCAGACTGCCTGGGTTCATGTCTTGGCTTTGTCACTAACTTCCTGGCTGTGTAGCCTTGGGCAAGTTATTTACCTTCTCTGTGCTCCAGTTTTCTCATCAGCAAAATGGGGATAATAAGAGTACTTATCTCCCAGAGCAACCAAGCTCTCAGCATCACTCTTCCCAGGACAGGCAAGTTTCTGTCATTTTTCTGGATTATTTTCTCCCCAGATCCTCAGCACTGTATTCTACACGTCCCAGGAGGTGCCCCCCACAAGGGACTCATTGTGGATACTGTCCCCTGGAGTCTGCCACGTGCAATGCAGCCTCACAGCCGCCTAAGAGCTAGCTAGCTACCAATTTACTGCCCCAGGAATATGAAAGTTTTAAAAAACATTTTAAAGTTGAGGAAACAGGGACGCCTGGGTGGCTCAGTCAAAGCATCTGCCTTTGGCTCAGGTCATGATCCCAGGGTCCTGGGATCGAGCCCCACGTCGGGCTCCCAGCTGAGCAGGGAGCCTGCTTCTCCCTCTCCTCCCTGCTCCTGCTCGCTCTCCCTATCTCTGTCTCTCTCTCCAATAAATAAATCTCATAAAAAAATAAAGTTGAGGAGACTGAACCAGAGAGAGGTTACAATCTTTCCCTAGCCCACAGACTAGTGAGGGACAGAACCCAGGAATGCCTGATCAGATAGGTTAATTGACACTTCGGTCCAGTTGGGAATCCAATGGGCAGGTTGTAAGGTCAAGCACTCAGGACCTGGGTGCGTGCTGGAAGACATCATGAAAAAGAGAAATTCGGTCTGAATCCTGGCCCTGCCACCTTACTGGTTAGGTGATCTTAGACAAATGGCTTAACTTCTCTGAATATCACTTAAAGGTCAAATGAGATTGTGGTTTCCTGCCAGTGACCTCTTCACTGTGTGCTGGACTGGAAGCAAAGCAGGGGAACTGGGGTGAAAATGGAACCATGAACTCTTATTTCCAGCAAGGAGCAGTGCGGTGCGGAGAAAAGAAAAGGGAGGGACAAGGGAAATGTGGCCCAAGCAGAGCAGGGCACATCTGAGTCGGGACAGTTGCTCCTGCACCTGCCCCAGGTCTGTTCCTTCTTCCTGAAAGGAGCCACCAAGGTATGAAACAACCCCTAGGAGGCGCCCTATGCCTAGAAGGGGGACCAATGGATTGTGTTTGTCAACCTTAAGAGCTTCACCCTCAAAGTAAGGCCCTCCACGCTCCTCCTTCCGCTCATTTGGGAGAGAGAGTGCCTTCCAGTGCATTTGATGAATTACAATCCCAGGTGAGGCAAGACCCAGGGAGGCCCTAAGTTTTCAAGGTGAGCTAATGACCCAGCTGCAGAGTCTGGCAGTTAGAGGAGCCCTTCTGCTCCCGGGCAGCCACAGCAGGCTTCCTTCCTTCCCTTAGCTCCTGTACCTTCCCGTCGTCCCCCCAACTCCTGGAGACTTCCTTTTGGTCTCCCCTGCTCTGCTCTGGTCCTGATCCAGCTCAAGGACCACAGTGTAGATCAGAGTTTCCTCCCCTCCTTTGTTCCCATTCTGCTTATGGCAAATATATACAGGAGGCAAGAGATCTTTCAGGCCATTAGGCTTCTGCCCCCCCCCTCCCCCCCCGCCGCCCCCGGTCTTTGCATGCTCAGGTGTGGGTGGTAACTGCTGACCAACTCCGGGGCCCTTCACTCCGTACCTCCCCATCTGGAGCCCTCTCTCTTTGCCCAGACACCTGCTGTGCAAAGGGCCTTATGTCTCTTATGACACTACAACCCACCCAAGCTCCAACTCAGATAAGCCTTCTCAGAAGGTGGTTGGTAGTAACAGAGGGCAGGGGGGAAAGGGATGCTTGGAGTCCAAGACTCATTCTCCTTGACTTGGCAGTCCTAAAATCTTTCCTTGGAAACAAATATGTCCATGAGTCCCTCAAAGTCCCTGTGAGTAAGCCACTCTTCCATTCCCTCCTCCCCATGACTGGATCATGCCCCCCCTCACCATTATCTTGGATTAACATTCATAATAATAATTCTAAGAGATAGTACTATTTTTTAAAAGATTTAATTTATTTATTTGACAGAGAGAGACACAGCAAGAGAGGGCAGACAAGCAGGAGGAGTGGGAGAGGGAGAAGCAGGCCTCCCGCGGAGCAGGGAGCCCGATGAGGGGCTCAATCCCAGGACCCTGAGATCATGACCTGAGCCAAAGGCAGATGCTTAACGACTGAGCTACCCAGGCGCCCCTAAGAGATAGTACTATTATCCCATCATTAAATGGAGGAAACTGAGGCACAGTGAAGTTAGTGATTTGTTCACACTCACACAGCTTGTGGCAGGGCTGGGCTGTGAACTTGGATAGCACAGATTCAGGCCCAGAGCACTTAATCTCTGGTTCAGGTAGGATGTTCCCTTGGCTGAGAGGAGCCCCCACTGACCCTCCTGACACAACACTTGTCCTGGAAACGGAGTCCATTCCAGAACCCACAGGGGCCCTTTTCTTACTCTCTTCAGGTTGCAGCACGCCCACCTCTACTGGGGTACCAGCTCAGCCCCCATCATCACTGTGGCTCCTGGGGTGGGAGTGCAGGTGATAGTGGATTTTGTGCCAGGAGGTCCAAGGGTCTCTAGCCCACCCTCCCACCCCCCACCAAGGGCGCCTTCTACATCTACGTGGATGGGCACACCTGTGAGGAGGCTTGGCCGACGGGCCTGGTGTTTGAGCCAGCTGCTGTTGCTGTAACTTGTCGTAAGCCATCCACCGGTGGGGTCCATTGAGGACCATAGGACGGGAGGATAATTAGGTGGAGGTTTTGGCTCAGAATGCCGGCTGTCTCTTTGGATTTATAAATCTGCATGCTTCTGCCCTGCGTGTAAAGGAGAAACCCACCTTCCTGCTCTCCAGAGGCTGGGGCTGGAAGGAACGCGGAGCAGTGTCTGGAACCTTTCTGAGCATCTCTGTGGGAAGTTCTGGTCTTCTGGCCCTGTCCTGAGGACAAGGGGAAAGGAAATGGGAGGCTCTGGGGGGCAAGAGAGATCAAGTCCTTGTTCCTTCCCACAAATCGGCCTCCAAAGGGTCTTACCAAAGGACTGAGAAGAGTAGCTGGACTCGGGACACTTAATTTACTGCCCCACCTCCTTCAGGAGCTCTTCCTTCCCCAAGTTTACATCTCCCAGCTCTAGGGCTCAAACCCCACACAGCCATCCTGGTTGATGGAGGACAGAGCATGATGTGGGGACAGTCTGAGCACTCCATTTCCACATCTGCGAGGTTAGGAACAAAGACTGTCAGCACTGATCCCAAAATTACCTTTTAAAAAATTACCTCCTTATCGTCTTCATTGCTGCACCACACCCAAACGTACCTTTCAGTTCTCTCAGGGAAGGCACCAAGAAAATGAAAAGAAAAGGCACATTATAGCAGGGGTGGGAGGTCTCGTTCCTACCATCTTCAGGACAGCATGGCCTCTGCCCGTCCCCAGCCCAGTGTCCAAGCTGAAGAAGCCGAGGAAGAATGCAGCTCACCAAGTGAGGAGCTGCTTCTACACTAACCAGTTCCCCAGGCTTGGGGCTGGAGGGGTCTGTGGATTATGCTCTTTTGACAAAAGCTGTACAAACAGTAAGGGGAGTTTTTCTGCCTCCCTCCCCTCTTCTCAGCTGGAGTACAAGTGGGATGTGTAGCCATCTCGGTTTACTGAGGATGGTCCTGGCTGGTAACTGTGGTTCCAGCCTCCCATTCACTCAGCGATTTGGCCAGTTTTTCATTTTTATTTATAAGAATGTTTTTGTAACTAGTTGGATCAAAATGCTCTGGGAATGGATTCGATAGACTTCCACTTAATACTTCACTTTCTGCTGTGTTCTGTACACAGAGTTCTTCCTTTAACACGGGGTTGCATCTAAATGTTCATGGGAGAGAACCAATTTTCCCTTTCCTGGCCCTTTTGGACAAAGCTTAAATTATAGCATTTTGCAGTGACCACGGGCAGGGTGCTCGCTGATCAACTGACATTTGCTCGGGTGGAAGTCCCTGGGGACAGCTTTCTGTCTGCTCTCCAGGACTGGCTGGGGAGATCCTGGTGACCAGCCACCTGTGCCACAGAGTCCTCAGGCCACCTCATCGATGTGCCTAAAACCAACTGCGACATTTTATCATGCAAAATAAAAATGGTCAGATTTTCAAATATTTTTAGATACGTGGAGTAACTGATCGATAGCTTTAAAGAGGTAATTGGTAAAATGAGGTCATTAGGGTGGGCCCTAGTCCAGGCTGACTGGCGTCCTTCCAGAAGAGGAGATGAGGACCGAGACAACACACAGAGGACCATATGAAGACAGAGGGAGAAGGAGGCCATCTACAAGCCAAGGAGCGAGGCCTCAGAAGAAACCAGTCCAGCAGACAACTTGATCTCAGACGTCGAGCCTCCAGAACTGTGAGACAATAAAATTCCGTTGTTTGAGCCGTCCAGTCTGTGGTATTTTGTTACGGCAGCCCTAGCAAACTAACGTAGAGGGTATCGGCATTCTCAAAATTATCAACTATGAAGAGTGACTTTGAAGAAGATTTCAGGAAATATTATGAAAAAAATTAAAAATAGTAAAACCATACTGAAAAATTCTTCAGAAAATACCAGTGATACTGAACTAGAAATATGGATAAGAACGGATGGAAGTTTGTCAGTATATAGCAAGAATAATTAGTCAGATTTTTGTTGTTGTTTTAATTATTTTATTTTCATCATGATAAGTGTACTTTTTAATCCCCATCCCCTATTTATTTCATCCATCTCCCTACCCACCGCCCCCCTGGTACCCTTCGGTTTGTTCTCTATAGTTAAGAGTCCATTTCTTGGTTTCTCTCTCTCTCTCTCTTTTCCTTTGCTCATTTGTTTTATTTTTTAAATTCTACATATGAGTAAAATCATATGGTATTTGTCTTTCTCTGACTTATTTCATTTAGCATAATACTGTCTAGCTCCATCCACGTCATTGCAAATGGCAAGATTTCATTCTTTTTTACAGCTGAATAATATTCTATTGTATATATACATCACATTTTCTCTATCCATTCATCAACTGATGGATACTTGAGCTGCTTCCATAATTGGGTTATTGAAAATAATGTTGCTATAAACATAGGGATGCATATATCCCTTTGAATTAGTGTTTTTGTATTTTGGGGGGGTAAATGCCCAGTAGTGTGATTACTGGTTTGTAGGGTAGTTTTAGTTTTAATTTTTTTGAGGAAACTCCATACTGTTTTCCGCAGTGACTGCAATGTATAACAAGAATAATTACTCAGATTTTTAAATTTTAATTTACTATGCAGATATATATTATTGTTTAGAAAAATATACTTTTGAAAATTGTTTTAATGGAAATATTTGTTAAGTTTATTTGTATAACAACACAATCAAAATAACTATTTCAAAATGACATAATTCTAATGTCCCTTTCACTCTCCAATGTGTCTGGGTTTGGATGATGAATTATGTGAAGGGGTTCAGAATTGTTGGTCAGACATTCCATTATATACAGAATGTTCTCTTACTTCAACAGAATAGAAGACACCAGATTTGCACCAAGTGCTGACCCAGCCATTTTGTAAGTAAATAACAAAAGGAAAACTTGAACATACTGCACAGCCCAGGGTCTCTGGCCCAGGGTTTCCCCAGATGTTCCCGTGATCGTGTGACCGCTGTGGCTTGCACTTTTGCCATCTGTACATGCGTGTCTGGATTGCTGTCCTCATCTTGAGAGTGCACGCACCCTGATGGCTCCTTATCTCATTGCCCTGGCTAGGCGGGAAGGAAGTCACCCTCGGTATTCCCCAGTCCTCGGCTCCAAGTCCCTTCCTGCTGCTTTATTTATTTAACCAACACTTACATAGCGCCCTATAAGCAGGCCCTGTGCTCCGCACTCAATAAACATCAACTCCCTGAATCTTCATAAGGACCCCTGAGGTAGTCATGGTGATTATTCCCACTTTACAGAGAGGAAATTTAGCCCAGAAAGGCTGAGAGCCTTGCCTAAAGTCATACAGCGGGAAAATGCGTGTCAAAGCCCGCAGTGTGGCTCAGGTGTGCATGGCCTTGCCCCACACTGTGCCTTCCTTTGGCCCAACTACACCCCGAGACCACCCCTCACTCCCAGCCCAGGCTCCAGTTTCTGGATCTTACTCAGAACTGAGGGGAAAGCAGAGTGGAGCAGGTCCGGGGGCGCCACTCAGTATTTTAGGAGGCCCCCCCTCCTCTGACTTCAGTACACCCCACCCAGATCCTGGAGCCATAATGCTGACCCCCTGTCTGGTAGCCCTCCTCGTGGGGCACGGACCCCGCCGGCGGCGCGGGGACAATCGAGCATCGCCCGCGAGCGACGACCCTCTCTCCGTGCCATCCCGCTCGGAGCCAGCCCTCCGCACCCGTCCCGCGCGCGCTGAATGATCCGCCCAGAGCTGGGCCGCGACAGCGATCGTCCCCCGCCCCAGGGTCCTTTCCCCTCCGGGCCGGGGCCCAGCCAGAGCGACCCCTAGCGGCATGCCGGGAGAGTGCGCTTGCTGGCACTCTGCGCTCCCTCCTCTCCCCTCCCGGCCGCTTCCACCCCTTCCCTCCCGCAGGTGTCAGGGTCCCGCCCCTCCACAGCCCCCTCGAGGGATGGCTGGGTGGAGGAGCGCTGACCTGAGGGCATGGTCGCGGCGCCGAAATCTCCGCTTACAGAAATGAAGCGGCCGCAGGAAGCTAGCCTGCTGGCGAGGCGGGTTGGGATAGAACGCGACAGGGTGGGGTGCGCCCAGTAAGGAAATCCCCATCGCTGTCCCCAGAAGGAAGCAATTAACGATAAAGTGACAGCGCATTGGAGGTGTTGGGAATCAACGCCTCTCGCACTTCAAGTTCTCGCAGCTACATGCGCCCTTCGTCCACCCACTGGCTGGGTGATCTATTACCAAAGGTTGTCAAGAGTTTTTCAAATCCTCTGTAGGAGCATCCGACGTCCCTGAGGTGGGGGGAGCCGTCAAGCAAGACAAATGTTGGCCAGAATCCAAGGGAAATACTGCGCCTCCAGCCGGCTGGTTGGAGTGTCAGGTCCTGCCGAGGAAACTCACCAGGGAAGGGCAAACCCTCGCTGGCAGCCACTGCCTGCCGTCTGTGGTTCTAAGGACTCCTCAGGCCACTGGGCCGGCTCCTGGGCCTCCCTTCCCGCCAGCCCAGGTGGGCCACCACGGTGTGGCCAGGGCCAGTCACCACCATCCCCAGCAACACTGGGGCAAGTGGGCGATGCCCCGGGTTTTTAAAACCTCCTGGTCAAAATTTCCAAGTGCCCAGATCAGGGGCAGGTAAGTCTGTGGGACTCAGTGCCCAGACTTTGCCCCACTTTTCCACCTCACTGACACTTGCCCCACTCTTATTCTGCTGTCTCTAGTTCCTCACTCCTTCATGCCGTTCTTTTTTTTTTTTTTTAAGTTATCATTTGGATCTGACAGGTGGCTGCTCCATCAGCTGAGGCATTTCACAAAACGGGTTCTAAATAACACTAGCGTTTTGCAAGCTAGTAATAGACTAAACACATTTGGGGAAATGCTATCCTATCTTCATGCTTTGTGTGGGCCACAAATTTGATTCTGTATTTCTGCTAGCTAATGAAAGATAGGAAATGAGTTACACAATTTATAACATCCAGAAAATCAGGGAAAAAAAACCCAACAAGACAATTAAAAAAAAAACTATTTTAGATTCTAGGAGCAGAAATATACTTCCCCCAGGGTTATTTATAAAGAGAACACTGTATAATGTTAGGATGGACACTCTTACAATAAACATAAGGCCTATTTTATATATGGATGCTCCCCATAGCCTCTCTCAGAAGAAAGGGAGGGCCTAAGTCCAAACTGCAACCAATTAAAGCAAACCTCTGGGAAGCCTGTAACAGAAAAGCCATATCCCAGCTCCTTGCTGGGCTCTCTAGAGCAGAGAATGAAATCTTGAAATCTGGCTAGACCAAACTGAGATGTGTATCTAAGTATGAAATACACCCCAAATTTTGAAGACTCACTAAGGGGAAAAAAGAAAGTAAAACATCTCAATAACTTACATATAAATTATATAAATGAGTAGAGCAGTCCCAAGATGAGATAATAATAGTATAGATAAATTAGATTAAATAAAACATATTAAATTAATTCTACCAGTTTCTTTTTACTTTTCTAAAGGTGGCTATTAAAAAATTTAGAGTTACATATGTGGCTCCCACTATATTTCTATGAAACAGAGCTGCAATGTTTCTTAAACTATATACTCTAAGCTATCAATAAATATGCATGACAAAAGGATGCCATAGTTTAACAATTTGGGAAACACTGTCTATAGTTAGCCCCTTCTTGGTGTGTTCTGTAGGACGGTAATGTAACAAACTTGGAAAAAAATTCCATAAATTAACACATTTGGGAAATGCCAGAATAAGCATAGAGGGCTTCTCGGGACTCTTTATAGTGATAATAGGGATTTTCCAAGAGCAGTTTCTCCTATGTAGCATTTCTTCAACATAATCAATCAAAGAACCCTTTTCATCATGGACGCAACACCCATTGATGGCATTCTTTGAAGGGCCCCACTCTCGTGGCTTGTGGTTTGGCTCTGAAGTCTTTCCCCTTGCTTTTTACTCCAACTAACATCTAAACCGGTATTTTCACCTGATTTCAAGTCCTTACCCCAGACTTAATGAATCCGATTTATCGAGACCACCCTTTTTATGTTAACTTTGGCGGCATAATAAACCACCCCAAAATACAGTGCCTTAAAACAGTCACAATTTCACACGCTACAACATGGGTGAACTTTGAGGACATTATGCTGAGTGAAATAAGCCAGTTGTAATAATACAAATACTTTATGATCCCACTTACATGAGTTATCTAGAGTAGTCAAAAGCATGGGCACAGAAAGTAGAATGGTTGTTGCCAAGGGCTGTGGGCAGAGGGGTTGGGAAGTCGTTCAGTGGGTAATATAGGGTTTCAGTTTGGCAAGATGAAAAAGTTCTAGAGATCTGTGACACGACAATGTGATTATAGTAAACACTACTGAACAGTGCACTTAAAAATGGTTAAGAGGGTGAATTTTGTATGTTTTTTACCACAGTTTAAAAAAATAAAATTTAAATTAAAAAAAAGCCAGCAGCACTTAATTTCGTTCACAATTCTGCGGGTCGGCAGTTTGGGCTAGGTTGAGCTGGGTACTTTTCCTACCAGTCTTGGCTGGGCTCACTCACCCATCTCTGGTCAGCTGGCAGTCAGGGAGTTGGGCTTCTGGGAGTTGCCCGGCTGTCAGCTAGGGCCCTGAGCATGACTGGCCACGTGTTTCTCATCTTCCCTCGGGCTAGCCCTGCTCATGTGGCAGTCTCGTATTCCAAGACCATGAGAACCAAAGCTTCAGGGACTGTTCAGGACTCGGCCCAAACGCACCAGTGTCATACCAGCTGCATTCAATTAACTGAGGCAAATCACAAGGCCAGCTAAGATTCAAAGGGTGGGGTGAGCATCTCTATCGCTTGGTGCCAAGAGCTCAAAAGCCCTGTGGTCATTTTTACAATGCTCCGTGTTTGTCCCGTAAGCCCATTTTCCAGAATAATCCATTATTATCTGTCTTTTGTGTTTCCTATGTACAGAAGCATCCCCTCTTGTACCTTACTTTCCTTCACTTTCTCAAACACCCCTCCATCTGGTCAGCATCACAGAGCTACTTTATTCTTTTCAGGGGTGAATTTTCGCATTATCACTTTGCTGGGCTTCCGTTGCCCCCCTGCCTCTCCATGTCTTTACTATATCTCTATATCAAATGCTGGATATTCTAAAAACAATATTCTCCAAAAATGTTTTCCTGATTCTCTCCACCTATCTCTCACCTGTTTTTTTTTTTTTTTTTTTTAATCTTTAAATCCAGTTGCATAGTTGCCCACTCCCCAAGCTGGACTCGTTTTTATTTGGCTCTAATAGTTACTCTGTTCTCACTTGTCCTGTAGCACTTAATTCACCAGGTCATAATTCTCCACTTATGTATCTGTCTGCACTGATGACAGTGAGACCTGTGTCTTCTTTGCTCATATAGCTCAGCACCCACGTGGTACCTGACACAAGGCAGGCATCCATTAAATCATTATCAAATACATGAATGAACATTATTGAATGAATAGTGTGATACAGGAGCATTCCTATGGTATTTACTGTATGTAACCAGAAGGTTACAGAGATGGTAACTGCTCCTTCTCCATTTCCTCCTTCCAATTTGTGACTCACATTGTATTGGAAGAAGGCCTTCTTTTAATATCTCCTACCTGGTTTCCCATATGTGAATTTCTATGGTAATGCTCTTAGCATTCTATGTACGCACTTATGAGTCCCACCTGCCAGAATGTGTCTCTTCATTAGACTATTTCTTCTTCGTATGTGCTTTCAGTGATGTGAGCTCTCTGGAAACAAGGGCCCCTGATCCCCTTCACTCCTTCATGTGCACTTGAAAAGAATGTGATTGTGCAACTATGGATACAGTGTTTTATGGATGTCAGTTAAAATTAATCATGTGCTCAGACCTAGACACTTACCTTTTTCTTTGTTCTGTTACTGTGAGAGTTTCTTTAAAATCTCCTATAAGATAGTGAACTTTCAGTTCTGTCAATTTATATATTATAAAGATTATAAATTTCTATATCTTCTTGTTGGATCAACTTATTATCAAATGTCCTTCCTTATTTCTAGGGACGCTTCTTATCTTAAAGTCTGCTTTGTCTGGTGTCAGTATGCTATACCGACTTTCTTTGGTTAATGTTTGCATGGTGTACTTTTTCCATCCTTCTACTTGGACCTTGCTGTATCTTTGTGGTATGTCTCTTAAAAGCATTACTTAAGCATTTTTTAAATGAGAAAACAGATTGACAATCTTTGATTTGTACCTAGAGTATTTAGCCTATTTACACTTACTGCAATTACTGGTATATTTAGGTTTAAATCTATAATCCTTTTCTTTTAAGACCCCAGGGCCATGGAGCTTGTGTAGGAGGCCACCCTTGTAGGTACAGGTTGTTGGTGTGGCTTATAACATTTGACAGTGTTGGGGTACAGGCAAGGAAAACACTTGGGACAGACCATCTTGTCCAAGTGTATTTCTGGGCAGGCTCAATAATGCTACCTGATCGGTGAAACACTAAGTTCAGGGTGGATTTTTCTGGATATTGTGGACTGGGTGTGGCTATTCTCCGGTGGTTTAGTCACAAAAATCAGATGCCACTGGCCCAGTGGGATGCCCTCCCTGTCTTGAATTTTGGCTTGGACATTCTCAACGATGTCACTGGGCTCAACCTCAAGGGTGTGGTCTTGCCTAGCAGGGTCTCACAAGGATCTACATCTCTACATCTGCTGATTGATTGCCTCACTGAAGAGAAAGAGCTAAATCTACAATGTTTTTGACCCACATGTTCTACATTCTGTTTTCTCTTTTCTTTGGAGGGAATAACAATTGTGAAAAGGAAAGCAAGGAAGGAAAATCTTCAGATTACAGACTAGTTTTCAGGCAAATAAATTCTAGCAAAGAGTATATAGGGAATTTGAGAATCTGGGCGTTTATGCTATTCAAAAGGGTTGGGTATTCTAGCATCAGGTAAAGGCAAAGGAAAAGAGAGATACAGAGTGAGACTATGTTAATTTGTTTCTGGAAGGGACCAACGAAATCATTTGCTGTGAATACAGGAGCTAGGAAGCCAGAGAGATTATGTGACTTCCCCCAAGGCCCTCAGCATGTTAATGGCAGAGATCGCACTAGACGTCTCCTGACTGCCAAGTCTAGGACACTTTTTCAACAATCACACGTTCTCCTCGGGTTGAAAGTTGTTTCCGACTCTTGCCCTCCCCCCTCACCCTGCTCCTATTAACGGCTGTGATCCTTGTTCTTAGAGTTCTTGGAAGAGTATGAACAGCACGGCCCTGGACTTATAGGTTGGGTTCTGCCCTTACCGTTGATAGAGAGGCCAGACAAAGAATATTAATAGCCCTCTAGGGCTTTCCAGGAGCCCACAGCAGGATGGTAAGACTTTCAAAGAAAGCAGCTCCACTAACGAACTAGCACAAATGATTGTGAACTTTCTTGAACTCACCTGAGAGCCATAAGATCTTAGAGGGTCAGGACGCCAATGCCATTAAACAGATTGAGAACACCAAATAAATCAGAGGTAGGACTGAGTCCAGACTCACAGCAAAGCTCCCCATGTGCTACGCTGTTAGTGCTCTCTAGCTCACCCATTTTACTTTTAAGTGAGAGGAACGTTTTGAACATTCTGCAACACAGCTAGAGAAACACAGGACAAAACAATGGTGAGCTAGGAGAGCTGGAGTACAATCTGAGAGAAACCACACTTACCTTTCCTCCAGCTGTACCTGATGTACACACTACCTCAGCGTCTCACTTTTATGGCTACATGTTATATGGCAGCGCTTCTCGGACTGTAAGACTCAACTGAAATTCATCTCGCAATTCCTAGTGCTTGCACTAAGGTAGACAGTGTGTCTAGACAGTTTTCTAGAAGGTGTGACTTGAAAGAGATCAGAATGTCCCTGGCCCAAAAAGATGCCCTTGTACTATCCTGTTTCTTGCATATAAAATACTCAAAATAGTTACTCCTATTAAAATTAATTCATTTACTCTTCAGTGTTTATTTGGGGGCATATTTTGCACAGGAAATAGAATTTAGGTGTAATATGAGAATCAACATTGGTTTGATTAGTGTTCTTAAGCAGAGGGGGAATAAGGCACAAATGCAGTATTCTATAATTAAAATTATCGTTTTGTGGAGTGCTTATAATGCCCTTGATTTTTTTACATATATTTTGTTTAATGCTTAGAACTGCCTTGCAAGGTAGGCATTTGCATACTACTTTTACAAATTAAGAAACTGAAATTAAGAAACTTTCCCAATTTCCCACACCTGTGAAGTAGCAGAAAGGATTTAAACCTCAATCAGCATGGCCCTTCCACTAATTACACACTTCTTCCCTACAAATGGTCCATAAAAATAAGCAATGAGTTATCTGAGTGGTAGAACAAAATGCCAGAAATGCAGAGATGAAGAAGGTAGTCACTTCCAGTGGTGATGACTGGGGAAGGTGTCATGGTAGAAAGCATTTGGGAGATGGTAGTGGGAGTTGGGTACAGGAGGAATATATCCTATATTCTAGACAGAGGGAATGGTTTCAGCAAAAACATGAAGATGAGACTGGTTTGGGTCATATAGAATGGTATTATTTAATATGCAAGATTTATACTGAGGACATAACAGGAGGCAAAGCTAGAAAGTTAAGTTGAGGCTAGATTGCGGAGAGTCTTGATGACTGATGAAGGAGAAAGGACTGTCTCTATGTGGCAATGGGGAGTCATTAAAGTCCCTACCACCACCACCACCACTACCAGGGACTTGGGGTTATATCGACTAGATTTAAAAGGAAATGAGGACATAGGAGACTCTTAATCTCAGGAAACAGACTGAAGGTTGCTGGAGGGGTTGGGGTGGGAGGGATGGGGTGGCTGGGTGATGGACGTTGGGGAGGGTATGTGCTATGGTGAGCGCTGTGAATTGTGTAAGACTGATGAATCACAGACCTGTACCCCTGAAACAAATAATACATTATATGTTAAAAAAGAAAAAAGAAAGGAAATGAGGAAATGTGAGGCCACAGTACACTGTCACAGATGATAAGCCCTGAGAGCAGTGGTGGTGGAAAGTGGAATGGAGGGTCCTGAGAAGAGGAGGCACTCTGGCACCAAAGGGGAAGAGCACTATATCTCAGTGAACAATGGGTTGTGGAGAGTAGAGGAAAGGGATGAGTCAAAAAGATCATTGTGGTGAGAGCCTCAGTGACCAGGAGAAATTTGGAACCACTTACAGAAATGTGAATGATGGGAAGACTGCTGGCCTAGGGGAAATAACCACCTGGGAAGTGTCATCTGTTAGATTCAGGGTCTGGTGGCCAGGTATGCTCTGCTGGGGGCAGCCAAGACTGTGGAATGGAGTCTGAGCAGAGGGGAACCAAGCTAGGGCCACTTCAGTGATAGAAGTCTTGGACAAAGTGGAAGAACAGGAACAGGCAAATAAATAGGAGGAAAGTAGGTAATGCATTTGGGGGCAAACAGAGTAGGTTACACCCCTCTATACCTTTGCTTAAGGAGGGACCTTTCTTCTTACAATGAAAGAATGCAAATGATGACGGCAAACAATGAATGAATACAAATTTAGTCAATGCTTCTGCCTGTCAAAGAAAGTGTGAAATAGTCAGTTAGTTGCTTCACTATCCAAACAGAGTATAGCCCACTACATAAACCATTTTGAATTATGTAAGCTACTCAGTAATGGAGCTTAAAGGTGTGGTTCCTGGGCTCCAATTTTGACAGTATGGTTTCCCAGCCAATAATGGGTTCTTAAATGGGTTTGAGCTTTGTAAGCACTACCAAGATCAACATTTACTTTAGAGGCAATCACAGTAAAGAAGAATCTGATAATCATAAGAGAGGGGAAGGAGAGTCTAAAAGGCAAGGTATGATGGTATGAGGTAGTCTGTACCCCTGAGGCAAGATGACCAACCTCACCGTCCTCACTGGGAAGAACTACCATAACTCTGTGCCTGTGAGCCAGTCTTTCCCTCTTGTTTTGTTTTGTTTTGTTTTCCCCCCTTTAAAACTTTCAAACAAAATGCCCGAGATGATCACTTTTGGCAAAAGGACAGGGACATAGTCCCTTACCCAGTGATAGGGGACAACCCTGCAGTCTCCCTCCCTTCACAAGCCTCAAGGCTATGGCACCTTAATGGTCTTGTGAGTGGGAGCAAAGGGGAGTGGGCTTCTAGGAGAAACCCTGAAGTTTATCAGCCCCTCAGGAGGTTGGGAGTCTAAAGAGAGTATTAAAAAGACTCAAAGAGTAAAGCAGGAAAAGTTTCTTACTACAAGTGAAGCACGAGTTTACAAAGGCTGCTCTTCCTCTAGTTCATTATTCTCTCTGCTGCTTTAAGATCTGCTTCTTGTGCTTACAGCTGGCATAGGTATGCATTTTTGGGATGGGTCACCATATTGTTTGTTTTTGTCTTCATTATGTGGAAATTAGGCATGGCCATTTGTCCTTCTACTTCAAACACAGAATATTAATTTTTTTAAACAGATTGAAATTCCCTAACCAAATTTACAGGATTGGGATCACGGACCTAAAAATCCCAAAGCTGAAACCAACTGACAGTGGTCTTAAAAATGAACGTTAACAATAAAAAATAATATGGAGAAGCCATGCACACGGTGTCCTTGGCTCTGTTAAAGCGTTTTCAAATCTTCATCTTACTGGATCTTTGAAACAACTCTTCTCTGAAAGGTGGACAGGAAAAGCATTAATTCCCCCATCTCACAGACAAATTAGCTAAGACAGAGATGAGTTATATGACTTGTCCTAGGAAATATTGAGAGTTCACAGCAGAATCCAACCCAGAAGCCAGGACTCTTGACTGCTAGTGGGTCGTTCATTTCCCCCGGGTGAAATTATTACTCAGGGAGAAGGCTTTAAGTGCTAAATAGACTTCCACCATTATCTTTTCTGTGTTTTAGTTTCCAAATGAATAAAATGGAAGTAATAATAGGATTTACATCATAGGGTTTTGGTGAGTATTAATGAGTGAATTTAAGTAAATTACTCAGAACAGTGCTTGGTGTATAACAAGTGCTGGGTAAGCCATTAGTAATTGCTATTATTAGCATGTAGAAGATTTCATTTCAGGCTTAAGGTACTGATTTCTAAGGTTCTTTAATTCTTTCTTGGAGGGACAGAGCTACCTCTAAGAGATATCTTCCCGAACTGTCTGCTAATTACGGATTTGCTGCAATACACAAGGTTCTCATGCAGATCCTCCGCCTCCCTTTGAGACTTAACCAGTAAAGCTACCTGGGAATCTGTGGTGTCTGAAGCTACCTATGACTCTCTGGGGAGTTTTTTACGCAATAGTTTCTCACCCTTCGGATAATAGGTTCTGCCTACCAGCTGACACTACTTCACCAACTGGGCCCATTACCGGCCAGGCCTGGGGCATTTCAAGACTGTGGGTATCAACCCCTGCCTCTGTACTCACCTGATCTAAGCCTTTGCTGAGGTGTGGGATGAGATCTCACTATCTGTGAATACAGCGTGTAACTCCACCAAACTTTCAATGACCTGAAAACTAGTAAATAATAAAAGACCAAGGATCAAAATCTTTTAACCTTCAAGAGCAGTTTGAGCAAAACTTTCCAGAGCAGCCTCTAGGCTGCAATTCCAAATAGGTCAACAAGCAGCACACAGTTAAGTTCCAAGCTTTCTTATTATTTCCAGCGCAGTGGTGACTCTAACATTAAGAGGAATGGCTGGCTCACAAGAGGTGGTTCACAATTAAAGCCCAGCTCAGTTGTCAAGGAAATTTAGTGAAGTCCAAGTATTGTGGACTCGGAGGAAAACAATCTTCCACTTGGAAGCCACCTAAAGCTGGCACAGATGAAGCAGTCAGTGTCCTTAGTCAGGGGCTTCACTCCAAGGGGAGTAATTAGAACTGAAGAGACATTGAAACACACCAGCCTCAGGCCACCTACTCCAACCACTTTCCCAATTTAGGAATAATGTTGAGAATGAAGAAAGCCGGTATGAGAGGCTGCATCAGACTTCTCCTGGCTTCTCAATCCTGGTAACAGCTAATGTTGAAATGAATGATCTTTCCATTTGTTCTGACCAACAAATCTTTGCTTTTTTCCCCTCAGAAACAGTCAACTGAAAACTCTTCTGGCTTTTGGTGGCTAGAACTTTAGAACTGTTTTTTGAGATGACTCCTACGCTGACTTTACTACAAGGTGTTGGGACCACCAAGGAGTTCCCTCACCTTGCCTTCTTTGGGTTTCCCTCAGCTTCACTGCCGTGGTTGCCACTTCTGAGAACCGCCAGACCTCCACTGCCTCAGTCATCAAATTCCTGCTTCAGTTTGATTTTAACGGGCTGGACTTTGACTAGGAGTACTCTGGCTCTCAGGGGAGCCCTCCTCAGGACAAGCATGTCTCCATGATCCTGGTGCAGCTGAGCCATGTTCCGTATCATTTTGACTGGAAAGCCTATGACCAGTCTCCTGTGAAAAATCACTGAGGCTGTACAGAAAACCTAGCTCCTTACAATCTCAGTTGGAGATGAAGGACCCTATTCCAGTGAGGATGCTGAAGAATGAAAAATGGGAAAGACTAATTTAATTCAAAGAGTTGTCATGGAAATCAACTCAGAGTTGATATTCATAGACTTTCTCCTACTTGTGTATAGGAAACATGTGAAGCTTATGATCAGGAGTCCAAGCAGATCAACAAGCCCAGGCTGATGGTTTCTGCCATGGTAATTGCTGGCATCTCCAACATCCAGTCTGGCTATGAGATTCCCCCAGCTGTCCCAGTGAGTGATGACCTGTCCCCATCTCCTCTGTGTGTCACTTGTTCAAGAGACACTCATCTTTAGTGTGCCTGCTGTTCAGAGACCTTGTTTAGAAGGCTTTCTTGAACTGAACCCAAACAAATAAAGTTTATTATCCAAAATAAAGTTAAAATGTGAACTTAAATAACTTTTAAAAACTGGAGGTTGTATTAATAGGGTTCTCAATTTTTAAAAAGATTTTATTTATTTTGACAGGGAGAGAGGGAACACAAGCAGGGGGAGTGGGAGAGGGAGAAGCAGGCTTCCCGCCGAGCAGGGAGCCCGATGTGGGGCTCGAACCCAGGACCCTGGGATCATGACCTGAGCTGAAGGCAGATGCTTAACGACTGAGCCACCCAGGTGCCTTGAGTTCTTAATTTTTTAAAAAGCATATAACATAAAATTTACCATCTTAATCATTTTTCAGTGTATAGTTCAGTAGGGTTAACCATAATCACATTATTGTGCAACAGATCTCTAGAACTTTCATCTTGAAAGACTGAAAGTCTATACCCATTGAACAGCAACTGCCCCTTTTCCCTCACCCCCAGCCCCAGGCAACCACCATTCTAATTTCTGTTTCAAAGAGTTTGACTACTATAGGTACATCATTTAAGTGAAATCATGCAGTATTTGTCTTTTTGTGACTTATTTCACTTAGCGTAATGTCCTCAAGATCCATCCATGTTGTCACAAATGGCAGGATTTCCTTCTTTCTCATAGCTGAATAATTTTCTGTTGTGTGTGTGTGTGTGTGTGTATTTGTGTATATTGTGTACATTGTGTATATACATACCACATCTGCATCCATTCATCTGTTAATGGACACTTAGGTTGTTTCCATTATTTTGGCTATTGTGAATAATGCAGCAATAACATAGGAGTGCAGATATCTTTTCAATATTCTGTTTTCATTTCCTTTGGATACAGACCCAGAAGTGGGATTGCTGGTGGTTCTATTTTTAATTTCTGAGGAATCTCCTTACTGTTTTCCATAGTGGCTGAGCCAATTTACATTCCCACCAACAGTGCACAAGGATTTTCTTTTCTCCACATCCTCGACAACACTTGCTATCTTTTGTCTTCTTGATGATAGCCATTCTAACAGGTGTGAAGTGATATCTCCTTACAGTTTTGATTTGCATTTCCCTGATGATTAGTGATGTTGAGCATCTTTTCATGTACTTTTTGGCCCTTTAGATGTCTTCTTCGAACATTTTTGCCTATTTTTAAGTTGGATTGTTTGGGGGCTTTTGTTATTGAGTTATAGGAGTTCCTTACATGTTTTGGATATTAACCCCCAATTTATGGTTTGCAATTTTTTTTTCTCATTCCATAGGTTGTCTTTTCATTTTGGTTTTTTTTTTTTTTTTTTTTTTTTTTTTTTTTGCTGCAAAGAATTTTACTTTTTTGTCTTGCCTAATGTCTCTGGCTAGGACTTCCAGTACTATGTTGAATACAAGTGTCAAAAGGGGGAATCCATGTCTTATTCCTGATCTTACAGAGAAAGCTTTCAGCTTTTCATCACTGAGTATGATGTTAGCCATAGGTTTTTTTTTTTTTAAGATTTTATTAATTTATTTGAGAGAGAGTGCGTGCAGGAGAGAGCAAGGAGTGAGGGGCAGAGGAGAAGCAGAGTGCCCACTGAGCAGGGAGCCAGATGTGGGACTCAATCCCAGGACCCTGGGATCATGAACTGAGCCCAAGGTAGACGCTTAACCGACTGAACCACCCAGGCGCAATAGCCATAGGCTTTTTATACGTGGCCAGAATTCTTAGTTTTTAGTAACAAATCATACTCTGGTTAATCTAAGCAATAATGGAACTTATTAAAGATATGTTTTGGTGCACAGAATCTCTGGAAGACTGAGAGAGCTGGAAACAGTGCCTGTCTACTGTGGGAGTGGCTCTAGTTGAGATAGCACAGTGTCCAATTGTCTACAACCAATAACACTCAGGACTGGTTGCCAACAGCTTACCATTGCTGCCCAGGAAGAAGTAGGCACATCCACCATTGCACTTCTTAGAAGGTGGATTCTCTCACATATGACCACCTCTCATGTTGCTAACTTTGAAATCCAAAACTCACACTGACTGGTAGATTCTAGGTCACAGGCTTGATCACTAGCTCTTAGTGAGACAGGAAATGTGAGTTTCTGACTTCTACTTGTAAAAGTGGGATTTGTAAGAAAGAAATTATCCAACAGTAGATATAGTGTGCAAAGATGTTGGATGACCACAAATGAGAAATACCAACTCCAGAAATAAAAGGATTGGAGTTAGTAGGCATATTACAGATAAACATCACACTCTCTGATTCTAGCAGAAGTCAAGAAAATTCTGTCTAGATAGTATAGCTCAACAGTGGGAGCAACTGGAAAGATGCAGGCCTGGCTAGACAGAGATCCCTCGGCACTTACAAAGTTTTGCATAAATAAACATACCAGACCGGAATAAAATCAATAGGACAGAATCATAGATGAAGGCTACTTTTCTAATTTTGCAACCTAAACTGCATCTCTAATAATGAAGAATGTTCTGCCTCCGAAGAGCTTTATGTTAGGGGTTTTGAAGATAAGAAAAGGATTCATTGAAGTCTATGTCAATTTAATCATTATTACTTTTTCCCCTTTCTTACCAAATGATTACCATTTCGCTTTATTGAAGTTCTGCAGTTCACTATTTTAATTTATTTTTACCTTTATGTTTAGGTGTGGTTTTATTTTCTTTCCCTTCTGCTTGATACTGAATGCTCACTTTCAGTCTGAGGACTCACATTACTTTTTTCGATTCTCAGCCTTTATCTTCTTTAAAATCTTTTGGTTCAAAATAATACATGTACAAAAACTAGGAGTTGAAAATACTACACAATTACAAAATAAAAACAGCAGTTCCCTAGAAGTTAATTCCATCAACTATATTTCTTAGTACTTATTAATATTATGTACCCATTAACCATTATTTGTACAAGTGAAAGAAGAGATGGCCAGACAGAAATGTTTGTAAATCATAAGTAGAAATGTTCTTAGTATGCCGTAGCTCCCAGGCTACTGTACCAAAATATACTATTATAAAATAGTATATTTTATTTTATTTATATAGTATAAAATAGTATATTTTATTTTATTTGAGTTTAAAATAAGAATATCATAATTGCTGAATTTCATACACTTTTTTCAATGAAATTTATTACACTTACTGAGTACCAACTATATTCCAGGCACAATTCTATGCATTGGAATACATAAATGAAGGAAAGAGAGAAAGATCCCTGTTCGTATGGAGCTTACATTTTAGCCAGGAAGACAGATATTAAATAATAAACATAATAAATACATAAACCATATAGTATGCTGGATGCTGAAACATGTTATAAAAAGTGGAGAGGAGAGGAGCTGGAGGCTTCCAGGGGAGGGATCGCCATTTGAAATGGCGTGGTCAGCCAGTTTCTTAGGCATGTGACCTATGTGTTTTCTTTAATGCTCTGTTGTTAATGTGTTGGATTTTAATCATTTTTGAACATGGGATCACCTGTTTCCATTTTATACTGGGCTCACAAATTACCTGAGCAAGTATATAAAGGAATGAAGATGTTAGTCTTGTGGCTATCTTGGGGACAGTGTTGTGGAGGGAAAGATTGGTACAAAGGCCCTAAGGAAAAATTCCTGACATATGAAATGAAGGAGACCAGTTTGGTTGGAGAAAAGACAGAGAGTTGTGGGGGTGGGGGGGGAGTTATAAGAGATGTGGTCATGAGAGAGCAGATTGTTCGAAGCAGCAGTTGGCAAACTTTTTCTGTAAAGGGCTAGTTAGTAAATATTTTAGGCTTTGTGGGCCATATGGTCTCACTGCAACCACTCAGCCCTGCTGTTGTAGTAGTGGTGAAAGCAGCTCGAGACAATGCATAAATGAATATGCATGGCTGTATTCCAATAAAATGTTATTTATGGATGCTGAAATTTGAATTTTGTATAATTTTCATGTGTCACTAAATGTCCGTTTTGGTTTTTTTCAACCCATTTAAAAATGTAAAAATCATTCCTAGCTCCCAGGCTACTGCACAAAAATAAGCAAAGGTCACATTTGGCACTCAGACATTAGCTTGCAGACCCATGGTTTAAGGCTTTATAGAGCATTATGAAGACTTCTGCCTTTACTCTGAAGCAATGAGGAGCTTTGAAGGCTTTCAAGTGGACAAATCATTTGACTTCTATTTTTAAAATAATTTGGTTGCTCTGCTGAGAATGTAGTTTGAAGACTACAGCAGTGATCCAAGAGAGAGATGATGGCTCAGAATAGGGTAGCAGCAGTAGAGGGTGGTTAGAAGTGATTGAATTTAGGCTGTGTTTTAAGGTTGGGGGGGTTGTTTTTTGTTTGTTTGTTTGTTTGTTTAGCTAAACAGATTTATTTATGGGTTGTATGTAGAATATGGCTGGGGGAGGAAAGGATTCAAGGATAATCCCAGCATTTTGACCTGAGAAACTGCAAATATAGAGCTGCCATCAACTGGAATGAGAAAGGCTGAAGGTAGAGCGGGCTCTGGAGGAAGGTCATGAATTCAGATTTGGACATGTTGAATTAAGGTTTCTATTGGATTTCTAGTGGGAAATGTTGAGAAGGCAGTTGGACATGAAACTTTTGGAGGTTGGAATGTAGTTGGTACTCAAAGTCAATAGACTTGATGAGATCTTTAAGGGAATGAGTGTGGAAAGGAAAATGAATCCAAGGACTAAACCCTGGGCATTCCAATATCCAGAGGCTGCAGAGAAGCGTAGCAATGAATAAAGAAGACCAAAGAAGGAGGGATGCATGAGGGAGAACACCAAGAGAGTCAAGAGTCTGGAAAGAGGAGAAAGTGATCAACTGCGTCCAATACTGCCAATAGGTCAAATAAGGTGTGGTCTGTGAGCTGACCATTAGGTTCAACAACATGTGGGTCATGACCAAGAGCAGAGACAGAACTCCACTTGGTGGCAAAAGTCTGAGTGGAGAAGGTTTAAGAAAGAATGGAAGGAAACGAATTGAAGACAGAAAACACAAACCTATCTGATGTGCCTCAAAGGAAAGCAAAGATATGGGTTAAGAACAAAAGACAATGGAAACTAGGAGCTGGACTTGCACGTTCAAGCTCATGCTTCAGTGCTAGAGGTATGAAAACTAATCATTTAACACTCTTTCGATACTTGTTTCCTCCAGATGTTATGTTATTATTTTCATTTACTCAAAAATTTTAATATCACTTCATTTCATAATAGAACTAAACTCTTATGTTTACATTAATGCAATGCTCATGAACCGTACTTTTACTACAGCTTCTCTAATACTGGATTCTCCAGTTCATCTCCTCCTTTGTTTTGTTTTTGTTTGCCAGGAAGGGCTTGAAGTTGTGGTCTTCCATTCTCTCACAGGTATGAACATGCCTGACTGTTGCCTTTCTACTTGATCAATAACTTGTTAGACATAAACCTCTTGGCTCACTCTTTTCCTCAAAATTTTGTATTAGTCCTTTCTTTTTCTGGCATTGCAGATTGAGCTACTTCTATTCCTGTGGCTTTTCATTTACTTTGGGTTATTGTTGTCACTGATTGCAGCTGAACAGTTTTTTTTCTAAGTAGTGCCATGGCTACTACAGACCTTGAGTCCCTTCACAAGTGAGAATGTCTGCCTGTTCCTTTGATACTTGCAAAATTCCTTGGCAGAGTATAATATGACAGGCTAATACTTTTTTTCATCAGAATTCTGTAGGTGTAGACAAAAACTCTCAGCACCATTTCAAATTCTCACTGCCTGACCTTTTAACTTTAACCACAACTGCAGCAACCAGCTCTGCGTAAGTTTCAATCGCCTTTGTAGTTCCTTTGCTTCAGGCCTGTGTCCTGCATTTCTGGCTTCTTACATGAGGCTTCTTAGATAGAAGCTTCCACTAAAACATGGACACCCTACCCATGTAGAGGAGTTAATGTCATCCCTGGGGGGTCAGGGGACCATGGTCTTCACTTTTCTTCTCTGGATGTTCCCAAAATACATTTCATAAGACTTCTAAGACAGTCCCAAGGGACTGAGCATCCAGTTGCCCCTAACAATGACCAACTTAATAATATACTTTTGTATTGGTCTTCCCTTTTTTTTCCCTGTTTCATTCTTTTATCTTTTATTCCTGCTTCCCGGATTCTGCTCCCAAATAAATAATTACTCTCACATGAACTACTTCCAGGTAAACTTAACCTTAGATAATAGGCATTGCTTCATTGTGCTCTGGCATTGAATATTGATTGTTGTGGGGAATCTTTGAGACCAGTGGGTACACACTACCCCTTCATCAACCCATACCTTCTAAGTTATTTCATAAATTTTTCTTTCTGGTGCCTGAAGAACTCAATAACTTAACAAAGATATGTCTTGGTTATGACGGTTCTTTATCAATTTTTCTTGGAAGATAGCTGAGGGGTGATGATTAAGTTAACTGATGCCCTGTAGGCTGGCTTCCTGGAGAGGAAGTTGGCTCGCTGACTCTAGACACCAGTGATAGCCTACAACCTAGAGTTTAAAGCAATCCATCCTGGCAGGGAGCTGACATGTGGATCGAGACCTCAGCCAAGTTTCCACCTCGTAGTAGTGTTGTAATCACAAGGGTTAAGATCACACCTGGGGAAAGCCAAGCGTTCTCCCAATTGATGAATGCTGAGATAGTGGGTGGAGCTGAAAGCCAAGGTTCTGCTGTTAGAGCCTATATCCTAATTTCACTAGGAAGAGTTTGGTTCTTTAATAATTAAGGAGTTTAAAAACCCCAACATCTAAGGCCCAGGACGTAGACGTAGATTTATAGTCTCAGACGTAAATTTACAGTCTGTTAGATTGTCGTGGGCTTCCTGAGAATAAGATGGTCATGAAAGGATCATTCATATGTACTGCAGATAGAATGCCTTTAAGGAGGTAATTAAGGTTAAATGAGGTTACAAGGATGGAGCCCTGATCCAATGGAACTGTGCCTTATAAAAAAGAGACACTAGATCTTTCTCTGTCTCGGTCTCTATCTCTCTCCCATGTGAGGATATAGCCAGAAAGTGACTGTCTGCAAGCCAGGAAGGGAACTCTTTCCAGAAACTGAATCTTGTTGGAACCTTGATCTTGGACTTTCCAACCTCCAGAACTATGAGAAAATATATTTCTGTTGTTTAAGTCACCCAATCTATAGTATTTTGTTATGGCAGCCAGAACAAACTAAGACAATGTCCAAACCTAACCTGATGGCTATTTCATGTTCCTTATTACCCACAGAGGATGACAGCAGGAGAATGCAGAGAAGTCAACACAAAGACAAATTGCTTAAGCCTAGTGTTCACTCCAAATGGTATGCTAACTGGATTGCTTGCCCAATGCTATAAATATCCTAAATAGAGCCATTCCTAGCAACAGTCCATCTGTTCTCAGCCATCTGTTATGAACCTAGGATTCTGAGCACAGGAAGTTTTCTGGTGCTGAACAACTGTGATTTGGGGACCCAATCCAGATATCCTTTCCCACACCTTTTTCTTTTTTTCTCCCCCATCCCTGTCTTAGCAACTGTGAAATCAGGACTGCTGCACTAAAAGACAGGTGGAGAATATCCGGGGTCACTGCTCTCTCTACCTGGTTGTTGATGGTTTCTCCAATTGCAGCTTTGCCCCTTACCTTTGCCCGACCACATGCTGTGGTACCAATACTCTGCCATGTGGGCACTGAGAAGCCATTCTTATCCTGGTGCTGGTGCAAATGAAGTGGTCCAACTATTGCATGACCACAGGAATGGGAAAACGTTGGTGCAGGATTCCCACCAAGGTGATGGTCCCAGGTATGGGCAAAATGCCACGGGTATTTGTGGAAGTAGAAAAAGTCCCTTGCTAGGTAGGAAGGAAACCTCTGAAATCATAGGATGTGGGGTAGAGATGCATTCTCACTGTCCTGCATTAGATTGTTCTAGGAGAACTCAGTCAGGTTGTCCCAAGTTCTTTGACGCAATTCTCACAGGTGGTGGACTCTTCTGTTAATCTTCATGCTACTGATTCTATTTCTTCCCCAAGTTTTTATTTAAATTCCAGTTAGCATACAGTATCATATTAGTTTCAGGTGTAGAATTTAGTGACTCAACACTTACATACAGCACCTGGTGTTCATCACAAGTGCCCTCCTTAATACCCATCACCTATTTCACCCTTACCCACCTTTCCTCTAGTAACCATCCGTTTGTTCTCTATAGTCAAGAGTCTGTTTCTTGGTTTGCCTCTTCCCTCCCACCCCATATTCATTTGTTTTGTTTGTTAAATTCTGCATATGAGTGAAATGGTATTTGTCTTTCTCTGACTGAATCTGTAGTGCAGAAGTAGGTGCAGCTAGGGAGAGCCAGGGGCCATTTTGGTGTCTCCTAATGTCACTATCTTTTTAGAATATTCTATTGAGTTATACCACCCAGTATCTGCCAGTGTAGCTCACTGTCAATGGAAGATTGTAGGTCCTAGGCCTAGTAGGCCATGCAGGAGAGATTTCCTTCCCTCTGGGATGTTATTGGCTCCATGGTCATTTGAGCTGACTCGGGACCAACGTTGTAGCCATTACTCAGTTATATCTTGACCTTTGTACTGCATCTCCCAATAATGGCCTTGTTCAACTCCACAGAATGCTTATGTTCATCAGTAAGGAGAACAATCAATGACTGTTTGACCCTGGTTATACATGACACTTTCTGGCCTGTATACTGTGCCCATGAGGGGGTCTTCCTCCTTATGAATGAGCATCTTCCTTGGTCAGTCTCAAGCAAATGAGACCTGCACCCAGCAGAAAGTTCACCCAACCATTTTTAGCTTTCCACTACTCCCTTCCAGGACTCTGTGCCCATCATTTGCTCTGGATACAAAGAAGTCACCTTTCTGTGGGGCAAGAGTCATAGCACTCCTCAAATTCATTGTAGTCTCATCTTTGAAATGCTAAGAACTATCCAATTTACTAGAGATATGAAGATTCATAAAAAATAGTACCTGCCTCCAAGGAGCTTACCTATTAGTAGGAGACATAGACTGTAAACAAGTGACACAGAACACAATGATGTATATAATGAAAATATGTATAGGATTATAAAAAATCAATTTCTCAAGCACATGATGAGTGAGATTTGAGTCTGTTTCATGTAACAAACTCCATATGAAGCAACAACATGATAAAGTTGTTGTAAGAGAAAATACAGTCTTAGGCTGCATTAGTAGAAATATAGAATTCAGCAAAAAGAAATATAAATAAACACCAGATTAGGAGTCAGCAGCTCTGAGCTTCAGTTCAGGCTATACAACTGATTTCATCAAATCTTGTTCTCCATTTCCTCATCTGTATATATGAACAATAAAGTCTAGCTTGCCTCCCTCTTGGGGGAATAGCAAGAATCAAATGGGTTAGAAGAGTCTTTAATGGTCAGCAAATTTGTTCCCGGTTGACCATCAAAGTCCTTTACAAGGTGACCTCAGATATCTTCCAGTCTATGTTTGAACATCTGCAGAGCAAGAAATTCACCACTTTTGAAAAGTCTGTTTCCTCTCTGCCAGATTCTAAGAGTAGGCTTTTTCAAGTAGGAGGAACCATTTCTAAAATTTTTTAAAAATTAATTTATAGACGCCTCTCTGCGAACACATAGAGGATAGTGGTAGTAGTTTTCCTTCTCTGCCAACTGAGGAAATACAGCAAAAAGCAACTAGAATTTCCAAATGAATGGGTATTTTATTTAAAATCTATATTTAAAAAAACTAATAAATTAATATTTGAAACATGTCATTTAGCCCATACACAAAATTTAGTGTGCAAACTCCCCCAGAACCCAAAATTGCTCCTCAACTATCCAAGGATTTCAGATACTCAGTTTGGGCATAATAATAATGGCTGAAATTTATTTAATACCTAATATGTGCTAGGCACAGTGCAAGGTGTTTTACAAAGGTGATCTCATTCAATCCTCACAACAAACCTATAAGATCTATTATTTATTTTTTTAAGATTTTATTTATTTATTTATTTATTTATTTATTTATTTATTTATTTATCAGAGAGAGAGATAGTGTGCACAAGCATGGGGGAGTGGCAGGCAGAGGGAGAAGCAGACTCCCCGCTGAGCAAGGAGCCTGATGTGGGACTTGATCCCAGGACCCCGGGATCATAACCTAAGCCAAAGGCAGATGCTTAACAGACTGAGTCACCCAGTTGTCCCCCTATAAGAACTCATCAGAGGTGATGAGCAAGGAAATTGAGGTTAACTGGTAGAATAACTTCTCTAATGTACGTATCTAGTAAGAAGGCGAACTAGAATTGGAATCCAAATCTGTGATTCTAGAGTCTACTTTGGTACTCTGTTTGGTTTCATGAGAACGACTATGCCAGGCAGGTGTGGGAGAGTGCTCTATGCAATTGACTGGCAGCGGCTATTGTGCCACGTGCCCATATTTCGTGTGGTGGCCCTTTAGCTATGCATTTTAGAAATGAAGAAATAAAACTATCATTGTTCTCAGATGATATGAGTCACTATAGAGGAAATGAAACAAAAACATAGAAAATTATGTAAACTAATAAGCATGCTTAATGTTGTTGGACTCGAATTTTTATATAAAGATTAACTGCAGGGCACCTGGGTGGCTCAGTTGGTTGACCATCCGACTCTTGATTTAGGCTTAGGTCATGATCTCATGGGTGGTGAGATTGAGCCCCATGTCAGACACCGCATTCAGTGGGGAGTCTGCTTGGGATTCTCTCTCTCCTCTCCTTCTGCCCATCTCCCTCTCAAAATAAGTAAATCTTTTTAAAAAATTAACTGCATTTATATATACCAGCAATAAACAGAAAATGCAGTTTAAATGATACCATTTATAATAGAGACAAAATATATATGATACCTTGGAATACATCTTGAAATGATGTGAAAAAACCATTATGGAAGGGTGCCTGGGTGGCTCAGTCGGTTAAGCATCTGCCTTCGGCTCAGGTCATGATCTCAGGGTCCTGGGATCAAGCCCTGCATTGGGCTCCCTGCTCCGCGGGAAGCCTGCTTCTCCCTCTCCCACTCCCCCTGCTTATATTCCTTCTCTCACTGTGTCTCTCTCTGTCAAATAAATAAATAAAATCTTTTTTAAAAAAAAAGAAAAACCATTATGGAGAAAATTATATTACTTTATTAACAGACATTTTAAAAGATGTAAATAACTTGAGAGGCAACCCATATTCATGGGTAGAAAGACAGTACCAGAAAGATCAAATTATCCCCGATATTATTCCATGTAATTCTAATCAAAATTCCAAAGGTGTTTCTCATGAAATTTGACAAGTGAATCATAAAATTGAAATGGGAAAGAGCCATGATGACTAAGACATTCCTGAGGATGAAGAGCAGTGTGTGTGACAGGAGGTGGGGGTGGTGGGATGGGATTTGACCAGATACCATTATTACATAAGACAGGTCTGAGTTATGATAGAAATGGTATTTCAGATAAGTGTAAGAATGATGGATTTTTCATAAATGATGCTGGGACAACTAGTTACTCATATGGAAAAAAATGAAATTAGTCCATATGCTATACACAAAAACAAATCTGATGAATTAAGGACTTAAATTTATTTTTTATTTATTTTTTAATTTTTTATTGTTATCTTAATCACCATACATTACATCATTAGTTTTGGATATAGTGTTCCATGATTCATCGTTTGTGCATAACACCCAGTGCTCCACGAAGAACATGCCCTCTTTAATACCCATCACCAGGCTAACCCATCCCCGACACCCCTCCCCTCTAGAACCCTCAGTTTGTTTTTTAGAGTCCATTGTCTCTCATGGTTTGTCTCCCCCTCCTATTTCCCCCCCTTCATTCTTCCCCTCCTGCTATCTTCTTTTTTTTCTTAACATATATTGCATTATTTGTTGCAGAGGTACAGCTCTGTGATTCAACAGTCTTGAACAATTTACACCACTCACCATAGCACATACCCTCCCCAGTGTCTATCACCCAGCCACCCCATCCCTCCCACCCCACCCCCACTCCAGTAACCCTCAGTTTGTTTCCTGAGATTAAGAATTCCTCATATCAGTGAGGTCATATGATACATGTCGTTCTCTGATTGACTTATTTCGCTCAGCATAACACCCTCAGTTCCATCCATGTCGTTGCAAATGGCAAGACCAAATGCAAATATCATTCCTTTTGATGGCTGCATAATATTCCATTGTGTATATATACCACCTCTTCTTTATCCATTCATCTGTCGATGGACATCTTGGCTCTTCCCACAGTTTGGCTATTGTGGACATTGCTGCTATAAACATTGGGGTGCACGTACCCCTTCGGATCCCTACATTTGTACCTTTGTGGTAAGTACCCAGTAGTGCAATTCCTGGATCGTATGGTAGCTCTATTTTCAACTGTTTGAGGAACCTCCATACTGTTTTCCAGAGTGGCTGCACCAGCTTGCATTCCCACCAACAGCGTAGGAGGGTTCTCCTTTCTCCACATCCCCGCCAACATCTGTCGTTTCCTGACTTGTTAATTTTAGCCATTCTGACTGGTGTGAGGTGGTATCTCATGGAGGTTTTGATTTGGATTTCCCTGATGCCGAGCGATGTTGAGCACTTTTTCGGGTGCCTGTTGGCCATTTGGATGCCTTCTTTGGAGAAATGTCTGTTCATGTCTTCTGCCCATTTCTTGATTGGATTATTTGTTCTTTGGGTGTTGAGTTGGATAAGTTCTTTATAGATTTTGGATACTAGCCCTTCATCTGATATGTCATTTGCAAATATTTTCTCCCATTCTGTTGGTTGTCTTTTGGTTTTGTGGACTGTTTCTTTTGCTATGCAAAAGCTTTTTATCTTGATGAAATCCCAATAGTTCATTTTTGCCCTTGCTCCCCTTGCCCTTAGCGATGTTTCTAGGAAGAAGTTGCTGCGGCTGAGGTCGAAGAGGTTGCTGCCTGTGTTCTCCTTTAGGATTTTGATGGCCTCCTGTCTCACATTTAGGTCTTTCAACCATTTGGAGTCTATTTTTGTGTGTGGTGTAAGGAAACTGTCCAGTTTCATTCTTCTGCATGTGGCTGTCCAATTTTCCCAACACTATTTGTTGAAGGGACTGTCTTTTTTCCATTGGACACTCTCTCCTGCTTTGTCAAAGATGAGTTGATCATAGAGTTGAGGGTCCATTTCTGGGCTCTCTATTCTGTTCCATTGATCTATGTGTCTGTTTTTGTGCCAGTACCATACTGTCTTGATGATGACAGCTTTGTAATAGAGCTGGAAGTCCGGAATTGTGATGCCGCCAGCTTTGCTTTTCTTTTTCAACATTCCTCTGGCTATTTGAGGTCTCTTCCGGTTCCATACAAATTTTAGTGTTCTTTGTTCCATTTCTTTGAAAAAAGTGGATGGTATTTTGATGGGAATTGCATTGAATGTGTAGATTGCTCTAGGTAGCATTGACATCTTCAAATGTTTGTTCTTCCAATCCATGAGCATGGAACGTTTTGCCATTTCTTTGTGTCTTCCTCAATTTCTTTCATGAGTATATTATAGTTTTCTGAGTACAGGTCCTTTGCCTCTTTGGTTAGATTTATTCCTAGGTATCTTATGGTTTTGGGTGCCATTGTAAATGGGATCGACTCCTTGATTTCTCTCTCTTCTGTCTTCTTGTTGGTGTATAGGAATGCCACTGATTTCTGTGCATTGATTTTATATCCTGCCACTTGACTGAATTCCTGTATGAGTTCTAGCAGTTTGGGGGTGGAGTCTTTTGGGTTTTCCACATAGAGTATCATATCATCTGCAAAGAGTGAGAGTTTGACTTCCTCTTTGCCGATTTGGATGCCTTTGATTTCTTTTTGTTGTCTGATTGCTGTGGCTAGGACTTCTAATACTATGTTGAATAGCAGTGGTGATAGCGGACATCCCTGCTGCGTTCCTGACCTTAGGGGGAAAGCTCTCAGCTTTTCCCCATTGAGAATGATATTCACTGTAGGTTTTTCATGGATGGCTTTTATGATATTGAGGTATGTACCCTCTATCCTTATACTCTGAAGAGTTTTGATCAAGAAAGGATGCTGTACTTTGTCAAATGCTTTTTCTGCATCTATTGAGAGGATCATATGATTCTTGTTCTTTCTTTTGTTAATGTATTGATTCACGTTGATTGATTTGCGGATGTTGAACCAACCTTGCAGCCCAGGGATAAATCCCATTTGGTCATGGTGAATAATCCTTTAATGGACTGTTGGATCCTATTGGCTAGTATTTTGGTGAGAATTTTTGCATCCATGTTCATCAAGGATATTGGTCTGTAATTCTCCTTTTTGGTGGGGTCTTTGTCTGGTTTTAGGATCAAGGTAATGGTGGCCTCATAAAAGGAGTTTGGAAGTTTTCCTTCCAATTCTATTTTTTGGAACAGTTTCAGGAGAATAGGTATTAATTCTTCTTTAAATTGTTGGTAGAATTCCCCTGGGAAGCCATCTGGCCCTGGGCTTTTGTTTGTTGGGAGATTTTTGATGACCGCTTCAATTTCCTTAGTGGTTATAGATCTGTTTAGGTTTTCTATTTATTCCTGGTTCAAATCTGCTAGTTGATACTTCTCTAGGAATGCATCCATTTCTTCCAGATTTTCTAATTTGCTGGCATAGAGTTGCTCATAATCTGTTCTTATAATTGTTTGTATTTCTTTGGTGTTGGTTGTGATCTCTCCTCTTTCATTCATGATTTTGTTGATTTGGGTCATTTCTCTTTTCTTTTTGATAAGTCTGGCCAGGGGTGTATCAATCTTGTTAATTCTTTCAGAGCACCAGCTCCTAGTTTCGTTGATCTGTTCTACTGTTCTTTTGGTTTCTATTTCATTGATTTCTGCTTTGATCTTTATTATTTCTCTTCTCCTGCTGGGTTTAGGCTTTATTTGCTGTTTTTTTCTCTTGCTCCTTTAGGTGTAGGGTTAGGTTGTGTATTTGAAACCTTTCTTGTTTCTTGAGAAAGGCTTGTATTGCTATATACTTTCCTCTTAGGACTGCCTTTGCTGCATCCCAAAGGTTTTGAACAGTTGTGTTTTCATTTTCATTGGTTTCCATGAATTTTTTTAATTCTTCTTTAGTTTCCTGGTTGACCCATTCATTCTTTAGTAGGATGCTCTTTAGCCTCCATGTATTTGAGTTCTTTCCGACTTTCCTCTTGTGATTGAGTTCTAGTTTCAAAGCACTGTGGTCTGAAAATATGCAGGGAATAATCCCAGTCTTTTGGTACCAGTTGAGACCTGATTTGTGACCTAGGATGTGATCTATTCTGGAGAATATGCCATGGGCACTAGAGAAGAATGTGTATTCCGTTGCTTTGGGATGGAATATTCTGAATATATCTGTGAAGTCCATTTGGTCCAGTGTGTCATTTAAAGTCTTTATTTCCTTGTTGATCTTTTGCTTAGATGATCTGTCCATTTCAGTCAGGGGGGTGTTAAAGTCCCCCACTATTATTGTATTGTTGTCAATGTGTTTCTTTGCTTTTGTTATTAATTGCCTTATATAATTGGCTGCTCGCATGTTAGGGGCATAGATATTTACAATTGTTAGATCTTCTTGTTGGATAGACCCTTTAAGTAGGATATAGTGTCCTTCCTCATCTCTTATTACAGTCTTTGTTTTAAAATCTAATTTGTCTGATATAAGGATTGCCACCCCAGCTTTCTTTTGGTGTCCATTAGCATGGTAAATGGTTTTCCACCTCCTCACTTTCAATGTGGGGGTGTCTTTGGGTCTAAAATGAGTCTCTTGCAGACAGCATATTGATGGGTCTTGTTTTTTAATCCAATCTGAGAGCCTGTGTCTTTTGATTGGGGCATTTAGCCCATTTACATTCAGGGTCACTATTGGAAGATAGGAATTTAGTGCCACTGTATTGCCTGTAAGGTGACTGTGACTGTATATTGTCTGTGTTCCTTTCTGGTCTATGCTGCTTTTAGGCTCTCTCTTTGCTTAGAGGACCCTTTTCAATATTTCTTGGAGGGATGGTTTCGTGTTTGCAAATTCCTTTAGTTTTTATTTGTCCTGGAAACTTTTTATCTCTCCTTCAATTTTCAATGACAGCCTAGCTGGATATAGTATTCTTGGCTGCATATTTTTCTCGTTTAGTGCTCTGAAGATATCATGCCAGTCCTTTCTGGCCTGCCAGGTCTCTGTGGATAGTTCTGTTGCCAATCTAATGTTTCTACCATTATAGGTTACATTTCTCTTCTCCTGAGCTGCTTTCAAGATTTTCTCTTTGTCTCTGAGACTCATAAGTTTTACTATTGGGTGTCGGTGTGTTGATCTATTTTTATTGATTTTGAGAGGGGTTCTCTGTGCCTCCTGCATTTTGATGCCTGTTTCCTTCCCCACATTAGGGAAGTTCTCTGCTATAATTTGCTCCAATATACCTTCTGCCCCTCTCTCTCTTTCTTCTTCTTCTGGGATCCCAATTATTCTAATGTTGTTTCGTCTTATCATATCACTTATCTCTCGAATTCTGCCCTCATGATCCAGTAGTTGTTTATCTCTCTTTTTCTCAGTTTCCTTATTTTCCATCATTTGGTCTTCTATATCACTGATTCTCTCTTCTGCCTCATTTATCTTAGCAGTTAGTGCCCCCATTTTTGATTGCGCCTCATTAATAGCCTTTTTGATTTCGACTTGGTTAGATTTTAGTTCTTTTATTTCTCCAGGAAGGGTGTCTCTAATAACTTCCATGCTTTTTTCAAGCCCAGCTAGTATCTTTAAAATCATGATTCTGAACTCTAGGTCCGACGGCGCATTGGTCGCATCTGTATTGAGTAAGTCCCTGGCAGACGGTACTACCTCTTGTTCTTTTTGCTGAGGTGATGTTTTTCGTCTTGTCATTTTGTCCAGAGGAGAATAGATGAATGAGAAAACAAAATGCTAACAGGTTAACAACGTCCCCAGCAAATATACTTTATAAACAAATCAGAAAAGACCTGAAACCAGGGGAAAAGAAAGGGAAAGAAAGAAAAAAGAAAGAGAGAGAACAAATAAAGAAAAAGATAAAAACAAACAAAAACAGAACAAAACAAAACAAAAAAAACCCAGAATATGATCAAATATGATCAGGGTAGTGCATAGATCAGTGCCACACACTAGATTTTGGGTGTATCTTGGTCTGTTAGAAGAAAGTGCCTCCTAAAATTTTAAAGAAAGAAAGACTTATATATGTACAAAATAAGGGTTGATACAATGAAGGGATGGAAGATGAATGTAAAGATGAAAATTATAAAAGATTCTATAAAAGGAATTGATAAGATAAGAAGTTGTTTGAAAAAAGATAGAAGATTTAAAAAAAAAAAGGGAGAGAATGTGATCAGGCAGGAGACTAGAACAAAGCCATACACTAGTGATTTAGGGTATATTTTGATCTGTTAGAAGAAACTGTATCTCAAAATTTTAAAGAGAGAACAACTTATATATATATGCCAAAAATAAGGGTATCTACTATGAAGGGATAGAATATGACTCTAAAAGTGAAAAATAAAAATGTTTTTTTTTTTTTAAAAAGGGATTGATAAGATGTTGGTTGAAAAAGGGAAAAAGAAAAATTAAAAAAAACAGAAAAAAATTAGCTTTGAAAAACTAATGAATCATGGTAAAAAAGCCATGAATTCTATGTGCAGTATTCCCCTAGCGCTGGAGTTCTTCCGTTCTCCTTGATCGGTAAACTTGGTCTTGGCTGGCTGTTCGTGCTTATCTTCTGGGGGAGGGGCCTGTTGCTGTGGCTTGCAAATGTCTTTGCCGGAGGCGGAATTGCCCCGCCCTTGTTGGTCCGGGCTAAGCAATCTGCTCAGGTTTGCTCTCAGGAGCTTTTGTTCTCTGCAAGCTCTCGGTACAGCTTTGGAGGACGAGAGTGAAAATGGTGGCCTCCCAATCTCCGCCCGGAGGAGCCGAGAACTTGGGGTCCGCTCCTCAGTGCGCCCCCAGAGAAAAGCAGTCAGTCACTCCTGTCTCCCCGGTCCCCGGCCGCACTCCGTGCTCACCTGGCCTGTGACCAAGCATTTCTATCTCTGGCACCCAACCCGGTGTGGAGTCTCCAAACCCAGCAGATCCCTGCGGTGCGCTCCCACGCTGCTCCTCCCGGGGGAGGAAGGGGAGTCTCCCCGGATCTGCTGCTTGTTGGGTCCCTGCTGGAGGAGCAGTGGCCCGACTGGGCCGTGGATCAGTTTATGGCAACCCCGAGCTGAGAGCCCGCACCTTGGCTCTGTCTCTGCAGCCGGCTTCTCCGCTCCAATACCTGGGCACTCTGCTGCACTCAGGCACCCCTGGTCTTTCTGTGACCCCAAGGGTCCTGAGATCACACTGTCCCGCGAGGGTTCCACCCCCCGCTTAGCCACTGGAGCGACGTCCCTCCGCCGAGCCAACTTCTAAAAGGTCCGATTTTGTGCTCCGTGGCTCTAGCACTTGCCAGAAGCGGCCGACGGAGGCCCCTCCCCCACCGTCTATCCTCCCGAATATCGCCTCGGATTCACTTCTCCGCACGTCCTACCTTCCAGTAAGTGGTCGCTTTTGTGTTCAGAGAGTTGTTGCTATTCTTCTCTTCAATCTCCTGTTGAGTTCATAGGTGTTCAGAATGGTTTGATCCCTATTCAGCTGAATTCCTGAGACCAGACGAAATCCAGGTCTCCTACTTCTCCGCCATCTTGCTCTGCCCCCTCCCAGGGACTTAAATTTAAAGGCAACATTTAGAAGTTCAGAAGAAAATATAAAAGAATATTTATGTTCTTAGGCTAGGGAGGGATTTTTGTTTTTCAAATAAGATACATACACACACAAAAGCAAGCCATAAAGAAAAAGTTGTATATATTTGACTACATTAAAATTAACCTTTTTTTCATTATAAGACATCATAAAGAAAGTGAAAAGACCTCATAGAATGAGTCTGGAAGCTTTGCTTCTGTTTCTATTTTTTGAAACAGCTTCAGGAGAGTAGGTATTATTTCTTCTTTGAATGTTTGGTAGAATTCCCCAGGGAATCCATCAGGCCCTGGACTCTTGTTTTTTGGGAGGTTTTTGATCACTGCTTCAATCTCATTCCTGGTTATTGACCTATTCAGGTTCTCAATTTCTTCATGTTTCACTCTTGGCAGCTTATAGGTTTCCAGGAAGGCCTCCATTTCATCCAGATTGCTCAGTTTACTGGCATATAATTGGTGATAATAATTTCTAATAATTGTTTCTATTTCCTTGGTGTTAGTCATGATCTCTCCCCTTTCATTCATAATTTTATTAATTTGGGTCCTTTCTCTTTTCTTTTGGAAAAGTCTGGCCAGTGGTTTATCTATCTTATTAATTCTTTCAAAGAACCAGCTTCTAGTTTCATTGTCTGATCTCCTGGTTTCTAATTCATTGATCTCTGCTCTAATCTTAATTATTTCTCTTCTAATGCATGGCTTAGGCATTGTTTGTTGCTTTTTCTCTAGTTCTTTAAGGTACAGAGTTGGTGAATTTGGGATTTTTCTATTTTTTTGAGTGAGGCTTGGATGGCTATGTATTTCCCCCTTAGGACCACCTTTGCAGTATCCCATAGGTTTTGGACCGATGTGTTTTAGTTCTCATTGGTTTCCATGAATTGTTTAAGTTCTTCTTTGATTTCCTGGTTGACCCAAACATCCTTGAGCAGAGTGGTCTTTAGCTTCTAAGTGTTTGAATTTCTGACAAATTTTTTCTTGTGATTGAGTTCCAGTTTTAGAGCATTATGGTCTGAGAATATGCAGGGAATAATTTCAATCTTTTGGTATCGGCTGAGACCTGATTTGTGACCCAGTATGTGGTCTTTTCTGGAGAAGGTTCCATGTGCGCTCGAGAAGAATGAGTATTCTGTTGTTTTAGGGTGGGATGTTCTGTATGTAGCAGCAATGTCCGCAATAAGCAAACTGTGGAAAGAGCCAAGATGCCCTTCAACAGATGAATGGATAAAGAAGATGTGGTCCATATATACAATGCAATATTACTCAGCCATCAGAAAGGATGAATACCCAACTTTTACATCAACATGGATGGGACTGGAGGAGATTATGCTAAGTGAAATAAGTCAAGCAGAGAAAGTCAATTATCATATGGTTTCACTTTTTTGTGGAACATAAGGAATAGCTTGGAGGACATTAGGAGAAGGAAGGGAAAAATGAAGGGGGGGATTCGGAGGGAGAGATGAACCATGAGGGACTATGGACTGAGAAACAAACTGAGGGTTCTAGAGGGGAGGGGGGTAGGGGGATGGGTTACCCCGGGGATGGGTATTAAGGAGGGCACGTACTGCATGGAGCACTGGGTGTTATGTGAAAACAGTGAATCGTGGATCACCACATCAAAAACTAATGATGTATTGTATGGTGACTAATTTATTTTAATTTTAAAATAAAATTTTAAAAAAGTGAAAAGACAAGACACAGAATAGGAGAAAAAAAAATATATATATATAGTACTCCTATAAAGGATTAGTACATTTGTGGACAACCCAATAGAAAAACGGGCAACAGACATGAGCAGATATTTCACAGAAAAGGAAACAAAAGTGGACAATCAATGTTTAAAATGTTTTAAAATGCTCAACCATATTAGTTACTTGAGAGAGAAAAACTAAAAGTATCTACTATAATGACACAAATTTTAAAATCTGATGATACCAAATTTTGGCAGAGATGTGGAGTAATAAGAATTGGCATACATTGCTGTTGGTAGTACAGACTGATACAACTACTTTGGAAAAAAATGTGTAGCTAAATAGTAAATTTTAAGATGCATATGCTATTTCACCCAGCCATCTTATTCCTCAATATAAACACTGGAGAAATTTGTAAATGTTCACCAAGAGACATGTTAAGAAAAGTTTATAACAACATACAGCGGGGAAAGCTGGAAACAACCCACATGTTGCTCTATGTAGAAAGGATAAGTGAATTGTAGCACATTCATATAATAGAATACCATACAGCTATGAAAATGAGCAAACAGGGGTGTCTGGTGGCTCAGTCAGTTAGGCGTCTGCCTTCAGCTCAGGTAATGATCCCAGGGTCCTGGGCTACCTGCTTAGCAGGGAGTCTGTTTCTCCCTCTCCCTCTGCCCCTCCTAGCCCACTCTTGTTCTCTCTCTCTCTCTCAAATAAATAAATAAAATCTTAAAAAAAGAGAGAAAATGAGTGAACAGCTGCTACCTGTAGCAACTTGGATGAATCTAGGAATGCTGAGCTAAAACAGCAAGAAATAAAATACATTTGGTATTATTTCACTTATACAAAGTTAAAATTAATGAAGATATTAAAACTAATGAAGATATTATTATAATAAATAATTATAAAACTAATGAATATATTATTTAGGGATACAGGCATATATGATAAAATTATAAATAAGGCGAAGAAATGGTTACCACAAAATTCAGATAGTTGCTTATTCCAGGGGAGTGAGAAGCATTGAGCTGGGTAAGGACATACAGAGTAATACTCAAAGATAGTATTATCATATTTAGGCTGGGTGGTAGAACAGGGGTTTTCATTTAAATATTTTTCTTTAAGTGTGTGTCTAAACTCATGTGTGTGGTACATTGTACCATAAATTTGAGAACTAAAAATAATGAAGGCTTATTGAAAAAAATCTAACAATATGAAAGGATACACAATGATGAACTTTGAAACCTTTATTATTCTATAAATCTTATGATGACAATTCTTTCCAACACTTAAGTGCTCAGATAGAAAGCAGGCTTGATAGGGACACACCTGGAGCTCTTAAGGAGCTATTAAGAAGGGATATTTTACCCGCAGGTCATTTATGTAGGATAAAAGGCACCAACTTCAAACGAAAATATTTCACTAAATGTAAACAGCAGCTAGACCTAATAGTGCCAAAAGGCATAACCCTGAGACTACTGGCTTTGCTATTTTTGCAAATCCTTGACTTACCCTTGATTTGACACAATTCTGGCTCTATGTCCCAACCATATTCTCCTGGGTGCCTCAGGGAAATGCCTTCTCCAGTTCAACTTGGACCACGAACTGAATATAAGGAGGCAGTGCAGTGTAAAGATTAAGAGATTTCCATTCTGGAGGCAGCTATCCTGGCACTGAATCCTAGATCTGGTGCTTAAGATTTGTTTGATCAACTTTCTCATCTACAAAATTGGGGTTACAGTAATAATAGTTTTTATGGGTTCAATGAAATAATTAAGTAGACCCTCTGATGAACATTCATTGTTTTTCACTCAGTATTTGCCCCCCACTCTTCCAGAATTTCATTTTGTGATCAGTCCTGATGGAAATTTTAATCCAAGTGCCCTTTTTTATCCCTAATCAAGTGTCTGATGCAAGCTCAAAACTACACAGACTATTTCTCCTGGAACTTTGATTCTTATGTGGAATGAAGCATGGCTAAAAAATAAAATTAAGGTTTATTCTAAGACCTTGTCCCACTCCACTACCCCCCCAAAATGCTTGATTTCTGTCTTATCAGAGGCAGTACTATCTTCTTATCTTTGATCCTGTGAGCATCCTCATATTTTTCCAAAATAAGAATCTGTGCTTGTTAGAGTTGGTTTTAGCCACTTGCAAAAATAAGTTCTGAGTGATATAAAACACCAAGAACAATCTCTGGCACATAGTGTTCGTTGTTATTACTATTTTCACAACTGAAATCCTCCCTGGCAGCACTTCTACCAGACTTTCTCTGGTCCTGCCGGTGGGAACTAAGCGCTCAGGGCCTAATTATCCTGGGGTGAATGGATACAATTTAGTTTCTAAATGTGATAGAGAAGTCAGTCTGCATCCATAGAAGTCAGCGAAGGTGCTGATATTCCACAATGGGCGCCCGTATGCCCACCAACTACCACCGGGTATTGTAAGGACAGTAGCATAAAAGCAGTACAGACAATAAGTACTAGAGTATATGATATTTCAGAGGAAGAAGAGATCACTGAGCTTCAAAGAGCGGGTCTAAGCTGGGCTTTGAAGAACTGTAGAATTGGGGCAGGCAGTTAGGAGAAGGAGAAGACGTTACAGGCAAAGGGTGGAGAGATAGTATAAGCAAAGGCATGCAAGACATGTTTGAGGACAACAAATAGACCATTTGTCTGAAGCAGAAATTTATTATAGGATAATGGTAGTGGATAATGTTTAGAAAGGTAGATTGGAATTAATTTTAGACATAAAATTCTAGATGTAGTCAAGTTGCAAATATTTCTATTAAAAGAGACTCCTTTCAATATCATCACCATCATCTCTACCCATCAGCAACACTAAAATATTTTTTTTGCATCTTCTGGATGTAATTTGGAACTATGGAACACTAGAGAGTTCTTGTTGACCTTCAGAGGGGACATTTTGGAAACCATTCTTAGATAAAATTATCATATAATCATGACTTAAGATCATTCCAAAGAACAGGTGTGGGTAAAATGTTCAGAAAGTAGCACCTAAAGATGGAAAGTTTGTACTGATTGTACAAATTATACATGAATAATTCCATGAAGAAAAAGGGTTTAAAAATAGCTAATAACTTCTAAGGGCTTTTATTATTTGCTTTCCAATAAAGATATGCTTTGATGCCAGGCACGAAATGTCCACAACATAAAAACCTAACCAGAATGTTTAAACAGATGCTTATCAGCCCTGGGAACTGCCATAAAAGCTACTAAGCTGGTGGTTTCCATTGTGGTGGTCTCTACCACCTTTTTAGGAGTCATAGCATTGCTTTGACCTTATTGAGCAGAGACAGTGGTGGTGCTGGGGACCGTATAGGTTGCAGGTGTAAGGTGTGGTGTTTGTAGGGGAGGAGATCTGTTGATTTACTGATTATTTACATACACATCTGAGTCCATTGTTCCCCACTTGGAAGCCCTTATAATAACCCGGGACTCAGATGGTATAAAAAGCAAATCCAGGCTCTGCTAGAACGGTACCAATGACAGCCATGGCAAAGCTTATTCTCCTCACAGGTGAGTCTGCAGTCAGAGACAGAGCCTTACTCTTACCTGATTTCTTTTTCTCTCCGGATCTGACAGCTGTGAAGCAGTCTTCACATTATACCTCTGGGCTCTTCCATTCTTCTTCCATCCTTTCAAATTTCCAAGAGAATCCTGACATACACAAATCTAGATAGATACAAGTCTATCTCTTATTCTAATCTCAGCTGACTCTAGTAACATTTCTACCTTCATTGATCCCATGGGCATTGTCCTAACAGAAAGGCTTATTTTCTTCCAATGCCGCTCTTATTCTCTAATCCCTTATCAATTGTTTCTTGTTCTGCATTCATCTTCCTGCACCACATCATTTTAATTGGTATCATTTTTATTTACCTGCTTGAATCCTTGGTCTAGCTTTTCTAGGGATGAAATCAGTAGGAACTGAGATAGAGTGATGTGAGTTATCTTTGTTCTACTGTTTTCAGAATTACTTCTTTTTTATCCCCTACTGTCCTACTGAGTTGCTGATGTATCATGGATAAAGAACATGTGGTCTATACATACAATGGAATATTACTCAGCCATCAGAAAGGATGAATACCCAACTTTTACATCAACATGGACGGGACTGGAGGGGATTATGCTAAGTGAAATAAGTTAAGCAGAGAAAGACAATTATATGGTTTCTCTCATATGTAGAACATAAGGAACAGCATGGAGGACATTAGGGGAAGGAAGGGAAAACTGAAGGGGGGAAATCGGAGGGGGAGACGAACCATGAGAGACTGTGGACTCGGAGAAACAAACTGAGGGTTCTAGAGGGGAGGGGGGTGGGGGGATGGGTTAGCCCGGTGATGGGCATTAAAGAGGGCACGTTCTGCGTGGAGCACTGGGTGTTATATGAAAACAATGAATCATGGATCACCACATCAAAAACTAATGATGTATTGTATGGTGACTAACGTAACATAATAAAATTAAATTTAAAAAATGTCAGCTAGAAATGCAATCATTTAAAGGGGTTAAGTCAGTAAATTGTTTAGAACCAAGCTATATCCGTTGTTTATTAGTTGTTCTAGAGCTGTGATTTACAAACGTTTTATAGTTTCAAAAGCTTTTCTAAATGAAACTTCTAGCTCAGTTTATAAAACAATCATGTCAGAAGTGCTCTGGTAGAACCAGGGAGAGGCATCTGGACTCTTGCCTCACAGTTTCTGGTACTTCTCTTCTACTATAAGAGCTCCTAAAAGGTGGCTCCAAGAAAATTCCAAGGCTTCAGGAGATATTGAATTCACTGCTTTAGAGGATGCCTTCTCTGCGGAAGGCTATACTCATCCCGGTTCAGGGAGGTGAAGCACCGATGGATGTGTACTCATTGAGTAGAGTACATTCTGGGTAATTTCAGTAGAAATTCAGTAAATTTTCCAAAACAGTAGCCTGTGAACTCTGCATTTAGTAACATTTATTATTGACATGAAAGGTGGACGAAGAGAGTGCCATGGCCATTTTTGACTAAGATGAGGGAAGTGTGGGTCTATGGGTGCTTTCACTGGAAAACCTACTCTTCAGCATAATCCCTATGTGCCCCTGGGCTGTAACAACCTATGGCAAATAGGATGGCACCCAAGGCCTCAGAATCAGATTCCACAGGGTATAGACAATTGGTTCAGAGTGCATGTGTTTTCTTTCCCTCCAGCTCTGGCACTTCTGCTGAATGTTCAGCTAGGTAAGTCATGAACTCTGTCTTTTATCTTTGACACAATCTTTTCGTACCATAAACCACAAATGTCTATAAATTACTCATAATGCAATTGTCTGATTAATGTATATCAAGAGATAAGCCATATGAGGGATAAGCCATATGAGGGAAAGAGAGCTACTGTTCACAGATGGGTTTGACATTGAGAGAACCTATTATTTTGGATTGGCTGTCACTGCTAGCCTCTTTAGCATGACCACTGGGAGTTATAAATTGGTATTCACTGGGTTTCACAGGACTACTGGACATCTTTTCTTAAGAGGTTCTTAGGCTTAAGATCCCCAAATAAATCTGTTGGAGTAAAAAATAACTAACCCCAAGTCAGTGACTAGTTCCCAAGTTAGAATCTTTGAACTCATCTGCAAAAGTATTTATATTAAACACCCCCCCATAGAGATCAGGCATTGAGGTAAAGGGAGGGAAACAGAGACAGAGCCCAAACGCACAGCACCTTTCAGTGGCACCTAAATCAGGCCATTATTCTCACTTCTTACTGCTCTCAGGTTCTGCTTACCAGCTGACATGCTACTTCACTAACTGGGCCCAGTAAGGGCCAGGCCTGGGGTGCTTTAAGCCTGATGACATTGACCCCTGTCTATGTACTCACCTGATCTATGCCTTTGCTGGGATGTGGAGCAACGAGATCACCGCCACTGAATGGGACAATGTGACTTTTTACCAAGCTTTCAATGGCCTGAAAAACAAGTAAGAGATGGAGGAGATACCCAATTTGGTGTCTCCTGGGTTGGTGCTTCCCAAACATTAATGTGCAAACTAATCACCTGGGATCTTCTTAAAATGAGTTCAGGTCCAGTGAGTCTGAGGTGGGGACCAAAATTCTACATTTCAAACAAGCTCCCCAGTGATGCTGATGCTTCTGGTTCAGGAAGCTACACTTTAAGTAGCAAGGATATAGATAACACAGCACATCGCCTGCTCTAGCAGGTATTCAAAATATATCAGTTCTGTTTCTCCTTTCCCTGTCAATATCTTTTTTTATGATCCAAGAAACTGCAAGCCATCTTAGCTACTCACATCAGAGAGCAGGAGGTGGAAGATAATGAAGATTAGACATCACTGAGCCCCCCAAATCAGAAATGTCTGCTGTATTTTAAGAGTTCTATTTGTGTAAAAATGAAACATAACAAAGGAACAATAACTCTGGTATCTTTTAATTTCTGATTTGCTCAGTTTAGCTATTTCTAGGAGAAATAAGGCTACAGGCCATCACTACCATCAGTAATAGTACTATCTTGAATGTAACTACTAGAATTTAAGTTATGATAAATAGAGGAAGTAAACTTCTGTGGAGCGGTATTTCTTTAAGTGTGATCCATTGACTATGTATAAGAATCACATGGGGCACCTGGTAAAAATGTCAATCCCTCCCACAGTCCAACTGACTCAGAATCTCTGAGAAAGGGGTTATAAGCCCAGAATTTTAATGTTTTTGCACTTTGACCATTGCACTCCATTCTTATATAAACTGTTTGAGAACCACTATTCCAGAAAAATGGGCATAATTTTAAGCAACTGATTTATATTCATTATCTTGGAGGTTGAGAAAGTAATTATGCTCCAGCAACATTTATCATTTCATCTGATGGAACAGAATATGATTTCATTATGCTTTTAAGTTTTGTATATATTATTGCCAATAGATACTTTTTTTTTACAAAATCCGCTCCCATAATTTGGATTTCTTCAAAGAATTTTGAGTGCATTTATGATAACAACACAATTTTGTTGTTGTTGTTGAAGTCTAATTAACATACAGTATTATATTATTTTCAGGTGTGCAATATGCTAATTCAACAATTCTATACAGTACTCAGTGCTCATCATGATAAGTGCACTGTTCCTCTCTTTCACTTATATGACCTCATCCCCTTACCTACCCCCTCTCTGACAACTACCAGTTTGTTCTCTATATTTAAGAGTCTGTTTTGTGTCTGTCTCTTTTTTTCTTTATTAAATTCCACATCTGCTTGAAGTCATATGACATTTGTCTTTCTCTGACTGACTTCACTTAGTATTATCCCAAGTATTGGATAACAACACAATTTTTATAAAGAAAGTCTTCAGTCGTGAAGGAAAATTATCCTACAGAATATCTTATCAAGGCAACATCAAAGTATATGACCAGGCCCAATACCAAAGCAATGTTATTTTTAAATAGAAGGACTCGTGGATTTTGAATTTCTCTTTTCTATTCTTTGCTTTATAGGAACAGCCAGCTTAAAACTCTCCTGGCCATTGGAGGCCGGAACTTTGGAACTGCCCATGAAGTCTTCTCTGGGAGAGCTGGGTGTTCGTTTGCTATTGAAAACAAGTTACGTTCCTTTACACTTCACAATCTAAGACAGGGTATGAAGGATGCACATTAAACAAACAGGCTACTGGAATAAATTACTCTACCAGTACCTCAATATTAAAGTAGAACACAATTTATTTTATAGGTTTACATTTAGATGTATATTCTGGGATTCCATTCACAGAGGTTTAGTTACTGAGATTTTGAAACAATCTCTTCTTAAAGTATTTCCAAAGCACAGTCCATGTGGAGAGTGCTATAGCACTTCTATTTACCTTCTGGGGGAAGAGAAGAGAAAGTCATGCAAATAAACAAGAAGACTTTGAGGACATATGAACTTGGGGGAGACTATTTGGAGAGAGAACATGGTGAGCTGAGGTAGCCAGGTTTCAAATCAACAAGTGCAACCTAGGGGAAAAAAAATCAGAGTTGGGTGGATAACAGAATAAAGGGAACACTGAAATACCATGGCTGGCTGAGTACCGATTACAAAGTAAGGCCAAGAGAAAACCAGAAGCATACTTATATCTGGGCTGTGGGTCCCCAGTGAAGAGCTCCGAGGCAGAAGTATAGAAGTTTGATTTTACTGGAAGGTGTTGGGACCACCAAGGCGTTCCCTCACCTTGCCTTCTTTGGGTCTCCCTCGGCTTCACTGCCATGGTTTCCACGCCTGAGAACCGCCAGACTTTCATTGCCTCAGTCATCAGATTCCTGTGCCAGTATGAGTTTGATGGGCTGGACTTTGACTCGGAGTACCCTGGCTCTTGTGCGAGCTCTCCTCAGGACAAACATCTCTTCGCCATCCTAGTGCAGGTGAGGAGGGAAGTGGCAATCTCTAACCCAAGAATATTCAAAGCCTATTCTTTCCAAGGAGAATCTGGTGTTTCCCAAGTGCAACTAAACTGGAATTTAGAATTATGGAATCTTCACGTCACAAAGATTCTTAGATATCATACCTTCATTCAACAGCATTTCATAAAGGTAACAACAAAAACACACGGGTGCTATGTGCCAGGCACTGTTCTACTTTATTCTACTATTGTATTTTAAAAATTGTAACTCACTTCACCTGTACATCTATTCTATGATCTAGGTACTATTAAGTATCATAATCTTTATTTTACAGAGGAAACTAAGGTTTAAGTAACTTGCTTAGTATCACACAACTACTAGGTGTCGTAACTACCCATGCAGTCTGGCTACAGAGCCTACTGCTTCTAACCATTACACTAGACTTATTCCTTACTTATTTGTTGAACAGCTGTAGAGATAAGAAAGAACATCTCTATTCTTAGCCGAAACATACCTCCAGTCATAATTTATAACTTCCAGTCATTGGCTCTAGTTCTGCTCACCAAAATAACAAAGAGTAGGACATCTTTTGTAATCTATCATTCAATATTTGCAGACTGCTGTAACATCCTGCCTATAATTTCTCTTCTTCCAGTTTAAATACCTTAATTCCCTTAACTAGTATCACATGACAATTTTCAGACCCACACTTCACTGGAACACACTCTGGCACACTCTAATAATACAATTATAAAAACTGAACCCAGTCCTCCAAATGAGATTAGAGTCACCCAAAATAAAGGTGCTTGCGCTAAATAATGTGAACCCATCACGTGGCTGTAACCACTTCCCTTATTGACCAAATCAGCATTTCATTTGATGGGATGTCAGTCCTATAAAGTAATTCATTTACTGGATGAAGGGAAGCAACATGTATACTGCCAAAAGCTGGAGAGAGGTTACTGCAGCAACTGTAAGTTCAGAGTATAGTGATATAAGTGGCGCTCCGACTGGTCATCTGGGACCTGCGTTCTGGGCATGACCTGGCTACTAACTTGCTGTGGGACTTTGGTGAAATTGTGTAGCTTCTATTCATATCAGATAGCCATAAAATCAATTGATATCGTCAATCCTATCTACTTTATAGGGATATTGAGAAACTAAAGAAAGATAAAATATCGGAAAGCATTTTGAAAAAGAAAAGCATTGATACAAACTTACTTGTTTAAGGAACTGAAATCGGATGCATAGATGACCTACTGTACTTGATTATTCTATAGGAAATGCGTGAAGCTTTTGAGCAGGAGGCCAAGCAGATCAACAAGCCCAGGCTAATGATCACTGCTGCAGTAGCTGCTGGCATCTCCAACATCCAGTCCAGCTATGAGATCCCCCAGCTGGCCCAGTGAGTCAGTCACCCTAGCCTCAAACTCCTGTAGTTATCACTTTTGCAAGGTGGACTTGTCCTCAGTCTGTCTTGCTATTCAGGGACCTCATTTAGGAGGCTTTGGGAGTGGTATCTTTTGCCTGCATAGGTGTGGGGAATGACTATCACGAATGTTTTTAAATCCCTTACCCCACCTCAGGTACCTGGACTACATCCACATCATGACCTATGACCTCCATGGCTCCTGGGAGGGCTACACTGGAGAGAACAGCTCCCTGTACAAATGCGAGACTGACACTGGCAGCAACGCCTACCTCAGTGTGGTGAGTCCCTGCACACATGCAGATGCAGACCAGAGATGAGGCTGTACATCATATGGAAATTCAGGGACAAAACAAATGAAAATTCTGCAAATGTCTCACTTGGATAACCATCCTTTCCAGTGGCTGAGCCTATCTCATTAACTATAATGTCACCAAAATGCTTTGAAAAAATACTATCCGTCTGTCATTAACATCATACAATTTTGCCTGTTAGAACAGTGGACTATCATAACTAAGCACTGGGTCATCAGCCTGGTGGAGCCTCTAGCTAACATGTTGTCATTGCAGGATCACATCATGAACTACTGGAAGGACAATGGGGTCCCAGCCGAGAAGCTCATCGTTGGATCCCCCACCTATGGCCACACCTTCGTCCTGAGTGACTCCTGCAACACTGGCGTTGGTGCCCCCACCTCTGGCGCTGGTCCTACTGGCCCTACACCAGGCAGGCTGGGTTCTGGGCCTACTATGAAGTAGGTAGATTAGGCTGTACAGTTCTGTGAATTCCATGCCCTGTGCTGAACAGAATGAATGCTCATTCTGTCCGCTACTTAATCTACTTAAAATACAGCTATCATTCCAAATGCTTCAAGAGTTTAAGTACCCTATTCATTTACCTAATCCAGTATGAAGAGCACTTAGAATGTGCAATATCCCTTCAAGCACCAGACTACATATTTAAGGTCATTTATATTAGCATGTAAGAAAATAAAAGAACTATATCTCTCAAATTAATGTGGGCTCCCAAAATCAAGTATTAAGGACAGGGATAACAGGAATATTTCAAAAGCGACTTGATATTATTTACAAATAACAACCCACAATTAGAAACCAGGAAAATCCCAATTGGAGACATGAAAGAAAAAGACAATCGAAGAGGCAAGTGTTTGTTTCTTCTTTCATGGGGATCTTATTTAAAAGATTTGAATCTCTTGACTTTTTAAAGATCTGTACCTTCCTGAAAAATGGAGCCACTCAGGCATGGGATGTTCCTCAGGGTGTGCCCTACGCCGATCAGGGCAACGAGTGGGTTGGTTATGATGATGTCAAGAGCTTCTGTCTCAAGGTAAGGTCAGCCTGTCTGACATACTGCGGGCCCAGCCGTGAGTCCAGGGAAGTAAAATGACCTCTGGTGTCCTCTATCCTTAAATAGGCTCAGTGGCTTAAGGAGAACAATTTTGGAGGTGCCATGGTCTGGGCCATTGACCTGGATGACTTCACAGGCACTTTCTGCAACCAGGGCAAGTTCCCCCTGATCAACACCCTGAAGAAAGCTCTTGGGCTGCAGAGTGCAAGTAAGTGAAAACAGAAGGGTGCCAGGGGTATACAATTGCTCCTTCTCCAGCTCAAAAGGCAGCTCTAACATCTGTCCGCCCCCACTGGCCAGGGAGTCACTTCCCATTTCACCTCACTGCTCTTGCCCAGCTGAGACACAGGTGCTCCATTCTTTCCCTACCCTTGAACTTCCAGGTCAGGAATGTCATGCTCTTATGGGAAACCGGGCCTACCTGAGTGAGTTTTCCACCTCGGCTAAGTCTTAAAGGTGTGGAAAAGCCCCAAGAAATTCGGCTGACCTTCAATATATAAACATTTACTTTTCTATGAACACTTCCCTCGTGAAACGTCTCTTTCAGCCCACCTGGAGACTGAACAAGAAACCCTCAGTACTGCTCACATGTTTCTAATCTGTAATTCAGGGGAAATACCAAATCCTTAAATTTTTTCCAGATTTTTCTCTTAGAGCTCATTGACTTGCCACTTATACCCAGATCCTAGGCAAGTATTTTGCACATATTGGTGCTCAGTAATTTTTTTTTTAATGATTTTGACATCATAAAGGACGAGAGAACTTTTTAAATTTAAAAGCAGAGTGGCTTGAAATTATAGCTTTTCCTGAGTGTGGAGTTATCTTGTGATGTCCTCACTTGTAGGGATCCAGAGCTAACAGCACTCCACCTCCAGACCTTCTCCTCAGGGCCATTAGTCTTCTCCCCTCTAGGTGAGGGTGGGAGCCTCTTCCAGGTCCATGAGTCTGTTTTGTGCTGTTTCAGGTTGCACTGCCCCTGCTCAGCCCGTGGAACCCATAACTCCTACTCCCAGGAGCTGAAGTGGAGGCGGAAGTGGGAGCGGAAGTGGGAGCAGGAGCCCAGCTCTGGAAGCAGCTCTGGGGGCAGTTCTGGGGGCAGTGGATTCTGTGCCAGAAAAGCCAACGGCCTCTACCCTGTGGCGAATAACAGAAATGCCTTCTGGCACTGCCTGAATGGAGTCAGGTACCAGCAGAACTGCCAGGCCAGGCATGTCTTTGACACCAGCTGTGATTGCTGCAACTGGGCATAAACCTGACCTGTCTCCATTCCCGGGTCTCCTTCGCTTAGTACATCTTGCTCCTACCTAGAGTTCTGCAATAAAAGCTGTCAGTCAAAACATGAGCCTTGGGGCGCCTGGGTGGCTCAGTCATTAAGCGTCTGCCTTCGGCTCAGGTCATGATCCCAGGGTCCTGGGATCCAGCCCCACATCAGGCTCCCTGCTCTGCGGGAAGCCTGCTTCTCCCTCTCCCACTGCCCCTGCTTGTGTTCCCTCTCTCGCTGTATCTCTCTCTGTCAAATAAATAAAATCTTAAAAAAAAAAAAATACTGTCTCCATATCCATCTTTATGTTTTCTTCAAGAATTTAATTCTTGGGGCGCCTGGATGGTACAGTCATCAAGCGTCTGCCTTGGGCTCAGGTCACGATCCTAGGGTCCTGGGTTCGAGCCCCGCATGGGGCTCCCCACTCAGCGGGAAGCCTGCTTCTCCCTCTCCCACTCCCCCTGCTTGTGTTCCTTCTCTCGCTGTGTCTCTCTCTGTCAAATAAATAAATAATCTTTTTAAAAAAATTTTTATTATTATGTTATGTTAATCACCATACATTACATCATTAGTTTTTTTTTTTAATTTTTTTATTGTTATGTTAATCACCATATATTACATCATTAGTTTTTGGTGCAGTGTTCCATGATTCATTGTTTGTTCATAACACCCAGTGCTCCATGCAGAACGTGCCCTCCTCAATACCCATCACCAGGCTAACCCATCCCCCTACCCCCTCCCCTCCAGAACCCTCAGTTCGTTTCTCAGAGTCCATCGTCTCTCATGGTTCGTCTCCCCCTCCGACTCCCCCCCCTTCATTCTTCCCCTCCTGCTATCTTCTTCTTTTTTTTTTTTTTTAACATATAATGTATTATTTGTTTCAGAGGTACAGGTCTGTGATTCAAATAAAAAAATCTTGAAGAAAACAACAACAACAACAACATGAGCCTTTTTGGGTTAAGTGATTGGGGTGGAAACATTTCTAGATGTGAAAATAAAGGCTGCTCAGGGGCAGGGGGTGGCCTAAGAAAAGAGTGTGTGAGGAAGTGGGGGAGCCTGTTGATCTGCATGAAGGTCGGAGGCTGTCAGGAGGAAATGCTTGAATGTTTGGTGCTGGGATGGGATGAGGGCATGAAGAAGATAGGTCCGTAGCCTGGAGACTGCCCTCAGGAAAGAGCCAGAGCGATTCCGTGACACTTGGGGGCACAGGCCTGTGGGGCTTGCTCGAAAAGATGAAGCCCAGGGCACTCTGTCCATACCTGCTGAGGTCCCAGAGCTGGCCCAGCGCCTCCTAGACCAGGATCCTTTGGGGATGTCTGCCCAGCCTGTGGACCCGCAGTGCTCCTTCATCAGGGGATTGTCCCCTTCTTTGAAGCCATGGCCGTGGTCCCCAGCTGCTGTGCTTATACTGCATCTTCTCCTCCCCTGGCCTGGCTGATTGACTAGGATGGACATCATCAGACTCAAGAAGGCTAATCAGATCATCAAGCCTTGAAATCTGCAACAGACAACAAGGAGTGGCTGTCATACCCTGAGAACGGCTTGCCCTGGGATACTTAAACTCAGGAGCTGTAGTGAGAGGCTGTGGAGGAGGGCAGTTGCTTTGACTACAAAGCAAGGAGACCAAAGGTGAGCTGCAGTTGAAACCCTGCACGAGAGACGGAAGACACGGACAGCTTTCCGCCTTTTGATTCTAGCTCCTTCCTGAGACTCAGATGCCTTTGTGCCCTTGGGCTCTGTGAAACACCCCTATACCTCTACCGTAAATTCCTCTTTGCTGCTTAAGCTGGCTTCAGTCTATTTTTTATTGCAACTAGAAGAATCCTGATACAATGGCTCCTTTTTTTTTTTCTGGCAGGCTTAGTGTATGTCAAACTCTGTTCTAGGTGTTTTACATGTATTTTATTGTTTAATTCTCCCAGCCACCCTGTGAGGAAGATAACATTAGTTCCAGAAAACTGCGGCACAGAGGAATAAGTCACCTGCCCGAGATCACCCAAGCTAATAAGTCGCAGACCCAGATCCCAAGCCAGGCAGGCTGGCTCCAGAGCTCACAGTCCTAACTACTCTACTTCACCACCTCCCTTGATACAGATGTTATGGTTCACACTGTAGATGGCCACTTTGTTGATAGTGATAAGGCACAAGCAGCATTCTGGGTAATGATGACACATTCATGAGCTCACAACACTTGTGGTTATTATGTGCCAGATAATATTCTAGGTACTAAAGACATATTGGTAAATAAGATAAAGATTCCACCCCTATGGTGGTTATATTTTGATGGTGAGAGTGTTAGGCAAACAAAGAAATGAAAAAAAGGGTAACAGTGATAGAAAGTGAAAAGGAGACGAATGTACTTTAGTTTGGGCAGTCCGGGAAGGCCTCTGTGGGGGGCAGGGGCCTGGGTGGCACAGTCAGGTGAGTGCCCGACTCTTGGTTTCGCTCAGGTGGTGGGATCGAGCCCCGTGTCAGGTGTGGAGTCTGTTTGAGATCCTCTCTCGCTTTCCCCCTGCCCTTCCCCAACCCCTTCTCTCTCTCAAATAAATAAATCTTTTTTTTTTTTTTTTTTTTTTTTAAGGAAGGCCTTTGTGGGGAGATGAGCCTTGACATTCAAGAAGAGCCAGTCATTTTGAGATCTGGGAAGAGGGAGTTTTGGGCACAGGTGCAGCAACTACAGAGTCCTTGAGGTGGAGATGAACACGGCACATTAGAAGAAAGAAGACCAGGGCTGCACTGGGGTAGTGGGCACAGGAAAGAAATAGGGAGGGGTCAGATCACGCAAGGTCTTGAAACATGGTTAGAAGTTTGGATTTTATTGTAGGTGAGCTGTGGAGCCATTGGAAGTTTATAGCAGGGATGGAGAGGTGGTAACATGATCTAAATTCACCATTGAGAAGAGAGGGCTGGAATAGGGTTACAGAACGTGGGAAAATCGCACTCATGATTGTAGCTGATGTATTGAGTTCTGAGCGCTGACATGACATGCCTTGAAGATCAAAAACATAGATATGGGAGTGTCCTCAATAAGCAGGTGAAGGCAAAAGTCAGCAAAATTGGGTACTATCATAATTACGTTTCTAACCAAAGAATAAGAAAGCCTAGAGTTAAATAGAGCATAGGAATCTAGGCAGACTCTTTGGAAGGAGACACGAGGATGCAGGGAACTGGACTTGGTGAAGGACACGAAAGAGGCCATTGACTCTGAGGAAAAGCATCTTTTGTTTTTTTTAAGATTTTATTTATTTATCTGAAAGAGAGAGCATGAACAGATGGGGAGCGGCAGGCAGAGGGAGAAGCAGGCTCCCTGCTGAGCAGGGAGCCCGATGTGGGACTCGATCCCAGGACCCTGGGATCACGACCTGAGCCCAAGGCAGACACTTAACCAACTGAGCCACCCAGGCGCCCTGAAGAAAAGCACCTTTGAACAACACAGTGGCCAGCTGCTAGATCAAAGTGGTTTCCCAGACTAATACCTTCTTCCGATGTCACTATTTTCCCATAAAGACTGATTCTGTCACCATTTCTAGAATGCAGAAATTACTGCAGCCTAAAAAAATGGTGCCCCCCATTTTTCCTGCTTCATTTACATATTAATTAGTCAATGCAATGAATGTTTACTGCATACCTACTACATGCAAGAAGAGGACAGGCACAATCCAGCTCTAGATCCATGAAGGTTCTAATGTCACCTCCTTTGACTCTTCTCATTCCCTCCACTTCAACTATGTTAGCCTCTTTTCTGTTTCTCGTATAGTCCAGGCCACTTACTGCCTCAGGGCCTTTGTGCAAGCTACGACACTCTCCTCAGGTTTCCATTTGACTTTTGACCTCATTTTGTTCAGGCCCTTCCTCAAAGCCAACTTCTGAGCGAGGCCAATCCTGGCTGCACAACCTAAAATTGAAAGCCCCTTATTCCTTCTGCCCTTCCTGTGCTTCTTTTCTCTTGGTACCTGCCATATCATACATCTTATGTATTTACCATTTTTATTGTCTGCCTCCTTCGTAGAATTAACATCTGTGAGGATAAGGATTTCGGTTTACTGCTATGTTCCCATTGCCTAGAGTGCCTGGCATATTACAAGAGTTTTATAAGTGCTCGTTGAATAAATAAATCGGTGAGGGCAGGAAGGGAGACAGGAACTAAGAAGGTGAGTATTCCAAGCATGAGACTTTGTACTTTATATAGACTATCTCCTGCATGGTGAATATTGTCCCCACATTATAGGTGAGGCAATTGAGATCTTGTGAGAAAACCTTGCCCAAAATTATGCTGTCAATAATTAGAAGAACTGATTTTCAAAGAGGGGCCTTTCCGTCTTCCTTCTCACCATAATGCTACCCTTCAGAAAGCAATGTCACAATGACTTGGAGGGCTTCAAGGGTGGGGCTGCTGCTTAGCAGCCAGTCTGAGTTACACCCTTCATCTTTATCTGTTCATGAGAGTGGTGACTCATAGAGCCATTGTTGAATGAGGGAAACAGGTCAGTTCAAAGGCCCTCCTGGGGACATCTGGTACAGAGCTTCTTGGAGATCTTCAAGGTCCAAGCCATCTGATCCACTTGAGTACATGCGTGACAAAATCCTGCCAGGGATCACCCAGCCATTTCTTTGGAACTTTACTAATGGTAATCATGTTCTTTAAACTCTAGTACATCTATGAAAACTCATTCCTTCGGTATGGGAGTCTTTTATACATAAAAGTCCTGATCCAGGCAGGGCAGGGGGCAGTGCTCTTCTTAGCAAGTCCTGAGCCTTGATAAGAAGTGGCACCCATTTAGATGAAAGGGCAACTTTTTTTTTTTTTTTTTCGGACAGAGGTACTCTGGGAGTTACCTGTGGTTCTGGGCATGGAGGTGGTAGATCAGAAGTGCATTAACTTTTGTTAAATGCCAATTATAGGCTAGTCATTTGCTGTGTAAGATTTGTCTTGTGTTATCTCTTAAATTCCCATGGCAGCCCTAAGGAGGCAAGAAATTTGTGCCATTTTATAGATGAATCAAGGCTAAGTAGCTTCCACAAAGTCATGTAGCTAGTAAATGACACACCAGTACCTGTTGGAAACCAGTTCTGAGAGTCTTCAAAGCCTGTGTTCATTCCTCTACCACCAGATGAGAGGGGGCTGGTACTTAAGTCTGGAAAGTGGGATTTAGAAAGTCTCTGTTCCTCTCCTTCTTTCACCTTCTGAAGACACATCTATTCTCCAGCAGAACCCCTATTCTCTAGATCAGAGGTTCTCAATCCTATTCAGACCCCATCCTGCTTTGAGTAAAAAATTATTTTGTAACACCCCTTTTATTATCCTAATTAAATTCATGGATAACATAACCTGCCACGCATAATTTCATAAATAATATAATGCCATAATTGTAAAGGAGAAAAATAATTTCTAATAAAATAATATGCATTTCAATATATAAATGCTCAGATGTGACTACTTTATAAGACAATGAAGTAGTCAGACTCTTGCACCATATAATAAACAATGAATGAGCCTAGAATTAAGAAAGAAGGTTAAATGTTATACAAGCCGTTTAGGAAAATAAAAAAGCAGATTTATAAGTGGATGCCAGGACAAAGACCAGTGTTTAAGAAAATTAATAACACTCCAGACTTACTGTTTCCTGACAACAAAAAGAGGTGAATAGCTTTAATTACAGTAGGGATAATACTCAACTAATTACCAACCAGTGAGGTAAAAAAAGGAAAAGGAGTACGACTATGTTATTTTTGAAAAGAGGTAAATGTTAATGTGCTTCCTCTAGGATTGCCAGATTTTTAAAAATAAACTATTTTATTGGTCTATCATGCACACCAAAAAGGGCCCAAATCATTACTGAACCGATTAATGAAATATGCGAGGTGACCTCCTCAGTGTAAGCAGTATACCCAGTCCAAGAAATGGAACACCATTATCGCTCCAAAAGCCCTTCTCATGTCCCCTCTCTTTTACTGCTTCCACCCTCCTTAAAAGGCACCCCCATTCTAACTTCTAACACATAAATTAGTTTGCCTATTTCTGGATTTATGTAAATGTACTCATGCAGTATGTAAATGTTCATGTTAAATTATTTCATTCAACACTGTGAGATTAAGCTAGATTGTTATATGTGCAGGATTTTTTTTTCTATTTATTGCTATATAGTATTCTTTCATATGAGGATTGCACAACTTGTTTTTCCATTCTACCATTAATGGGCATTTAGTTGTTCCAGTATGGGACTGTTTGGATCATGTTGTTTTTAATGTTCTTACACATGCCTTTGTGGTGCACATTTGTATGCATTCCTGCTGAGTACATACCAAGGAGCAGGAATTATTAGGTCATAGGGATGTCTACTTCAGCCTTGGTATAAATACTGCCAAACAGTTTTCGAGGTGAATGTATCAATTTCCATTTACACTAAAAGTGTATTCAAGATTTCCAGCTGCTTTGCATCCTAGCAGGACCAAGCGTTATCTGTCTTTATAATTTTAGCCATCTTGTGGGTAGCTCATTGTGGTTTAAATTTCTAACTCCTTTATGACTACTGAAGTTGAGCACTTTTTATATGTTTACTGGTTATTTGGATATTCTTCTTTCTGAGTTCCCCATTCAAGTATTTTACATATTTTTTATTAAGTTGTTTTGTCTTATTGATCTGTAATAGTTGCTTTATATATCCTAGATCAACACTATCCAATGTCAATATAATGTGAGCAATGTGTTTAATTTTAAATTTCTAATAGCCATATTAAAAAAGTAAAAAGAAACATGTAAAGTTAATTTCGCTACTGTTTTATTTAACCTGATATATCCAAAATATTATCATCTCAACATGCAACCAATATAAAATTTATTAATGTGATATTTTGTACTCTTTCTTTTCATTCTAAGTCTTTAAATTCTGATGTGTATTTTACACTTATACAAATCTCAATTTAAATTAACCACATTTCTGGGTGCCTGGGTGGCTCAGTTGGTTAAGCATCTGCCTTCAGCTCAGGTCATGATCCCAGGGTTCTGGGATGGAATCCCACATCGGGCTCCCTGCTCAGTGGAGAGCCTACTTCTCCCTCTGACTACCGCTCCCCCTGCTTGTCTCTGTCTCTCTCTCTCTCTGTCAAATAAATAAATAAATAATAAATAAATTAACCACATTTCAAGTGCCCAATAGTTAATATGGGTAGGGGCTCATACATTGGATGGACACTGCAGGTCTTGATGCTTTTGTGCTTATGTCTTCCTCCATATCTTGCTTATTTCTCACTTTTCTATGGGTATCTTTTTTTAATTATTATTTTAAAACATTTTCAAACCTAAAGAAAAGTTGCAAAGATAGTACAAAGGATTCTCTTACCTATTTACCCCAATTCTTTAATTGTTAAATGTTAACTTCTCTCTCTCTCTCTCTCTCTCCCTCTCTCTCTCACTATACACACACACACACACACATCCAGTTGACCTTTGAACACATGAGGTTAAGAGTGCTCACCCCCTGAGCGGTCGAAAATCCACCTATAACTTTTGATTCCCCCAAAATTTAATAGTCTACTGTTGATAAGAAGCCCTACAAATAACATAAAGAGCTGATTAACATGTATTTTGTATGTTATACGCATTATACACTGTATTCTTACCATAAGGTAAGTTAGAGAAAATAAACTATTAAGAAAATCGTAAGAGAGAATACATTTATAATGCTGTACTGTAAAAAAAAAATCTGCACATAAGTGGAACTTTTCATTGTTTCTCATCTGTCTCTTATACTTTTTTCCCTGTATTCTCTGTCCTTTTGCATCTCTAAGCTTCAGGTCTGAATATTTTCTTCCGATTCAATTCCCAGTTCTTTCATTCTTTTTTTCAGCTTTTGTAATCTGCTGTTAAACTCATGCCTTGCGTTCTTACTTTTAGAGATGGCACTTTATATTTGTACAATTTTTATTTGATTCCTTTTTATGTAGGACATATGACAATGCACTGTTTGATGGGACAATGTGCTGCAGGGTGTCCAGCCTCCCTGGCCCGGTGACCAGGAGCATCCCCTCAGTAATTTTTAACAAGCAAAATGCTTCCTCAAGTTTCCAAAATATCCTGTAGGATTCAGTATCACCTTTTTTGGGAAATCTTACATTAAATGTGTGAAATCATCCTTGCAGACAGTTCTAGGCCAGGGTGTGTGTGGATCCCAGGGTCATCCTTAGAGGCTAAAGGGTAGCATGGGGCAGTCACACCCTGTGTCTGCTGCCTCCCACATCTGATAACTCCTAAAGCTATCCAAAACTCAAGAGAAAAACAGGTTGGTGTTAATATCCAGGACAGGTAAAGGTAAAGAAGGTAAAGAAGTCAACACACACCATGACCTTTCTTCTTGGGTTAGGATGGGAGTGCTCCTGAGGGGACTGGGTACCATCTTAATAATAACCTCTTGCAATTGTCACTTGCCAAGTACCAGGGCCTGATTGCTTTCAACCCGTTTTCTCAATCCTGCCGTTACCCAATAAAGAGGAATTATTATTCCTAATTTGGAGATGAGGAAACTGGGACTTAAACCTTTAAGTGACTGCCCAAGATTTTACAACTATTAAGCACTTCTGTGATTCCTCTGCAGTCCCTGCTCCACTCAAGATTTCCAACCCTTTTAAAACCTCGTGCGTGGAGCGCCTGGGTGGCTCAGTCGTTAGGTGTTCGGCTGAGGTCATGATCCCAGGGTGCTGGGATTGAGCCCCGCATCGGGCTCCCTGCTCCGTGAGTCAGCTTCTCCCTCTCCCTGCTGCTCCCCCTAGTTGTGTTCTCTCTCTCTCTCTCTCTGTCAAATAAAATCTTAAAAAAAAAAAGAAAAGAAATAAAGAAAAGAAAAGCCTCGTGCGTGCCACGTTTAGAGGCAGAAGGCGGCACCCTGCAGAAAAATGGGTCTAAGAGGGGCCTAATAGGGAACTGTCTGGGCTAAGCTCCATTTAGTCCCCAATTCCCCTGCTGTGGGCGTTGTCCTGGGAGCCCACGCCACCCGCCATCACTGCAGGGGCTGCGTTTTCCTAGGTCCCTGATCCTGGCAGTCCAGATTTCGGGGCATTCTGAACCCTGCGTCCCTCCCTCTTCAGCAGCGCATTCCCGGTGGCCCAACTTCCAAAGCCCTTCTGCTTAACCCCTCACCCGCGCAGCTGCTGTAGCCGCGAGTCCAGCAAACTCCCACCAGCACCCAGCCACAGAGTTCACCGTGCTCTCCCCCCGGGACCAAGGGGTGCGGGAGTCCCGCCCCACTGCGCAGGCGCGCGCGGAGCCACACCCCTTGCGTCCCCCTGCGTTCCCTTAGCAACGCGGTACACAAATGCTTGCCCGGGCCACCGGCGCGATGTGTTTAGGCAAAGCGGGTTCGCTGGGCTGGGATAGAGGAATCAAGGGTAGAGGGCAGGAGGAAGAGTGGGGAGGCTGGCGGGCGGGGGGATGCAGTCCATCCCCTCCACGGGGTTCGGTCTAGTTTTTGTTCTCGAGTGGGCCCCAGTCCCGTCTCGGCCTACCTACAGCCCGCGCGCCCCCAGAGCGCTCACTTGGATCCAGGGGCCTTCCTCATGTGGAGTTTCTGCTCTTTCTTGATCTTCAGAGTTGCTGGTTAACTACCCCTTTGGTACACGTCAACAGAGGAAGCTCTTTCCTCACCACCACCCCCCAAACTTGTTGGGGAACAAGTTTCTTCCTCTTCGAGGAGCGCCCCACAGAGGGCCAGGATGTTACATTGCAGAAGATGTGAGTATACACCTTCCCTTGGGGGGGTCCCAGTTCCCTGACTATCTGCAAATACCCAGGTTCCATGGAAGAAAAATTCGATGGAATTTGTGATCTTTGGGGTGGCAACATGAGAAGGTGCCCTGGTCCTCTGCAGCCAGCTGTCAGATCCAATGTAGGAAATTAAAGGACCCTTGCTCCCCACTTCCACCACCCACCAAACGCAAGCCTTTCTTCATATAGTCCTCTATATCATCCCCACTCCATTCCCACCTTCAAAAGCTCCAAACCAATGCCTCCCATTAGTCCAAACTGGGACTGTTGCTGTGCTGCTAGATCAGTTTATGAAATGTCATCAGACTGAGGGTGGGATTACGGCAAATTCAGCTCTGTGGAGCTTACGGGACTGGATTCACTGGAATGCACCAGAATGTCATTTACTCTACCTAGCCAGCCACATTTCTTTGCAGACTGGTATACCTGCCTTGCTTATATAATTGTTTCTATGGTCTTCACTCAGAGGGGTCAAAAAAGAAAGCAACTTCTGCGGAAGATTCAGATACCAACATTTTGAGTTCACTCTGTTTTGATGACTATAATATTCTCTGTGTATTTTCTTTCTTTCTTTTTTTTTTAAATATACTACCTGAAGGTATATGGATTGGCATACAACCTCTCTAAGATCCCGACCAGTAGAAAAGGATATACTTTTGGTGCCAGAACAGCTGAGAGGTTTAAGGAAATCAACAAGGTTAGAAATGGCTTGAATGTGCTTTGATTTTAGTGTGATCCACGTTGCTGCATGTATTTGCCTCGGGAAGCAAAGTGGGGAGAGCGGAAAGTTACCAAAAATTGTGTCCTGAAATTTAAGAAAAATATTTAGACAAACGCTATAAAGAAGTCTATCTGAAAAGCTTGGTTGTTAGCATCTCAAATGTGTGTGAGAGCCCCGGGAGCATGAAAACAATTCTTCAAAGAAATGGTATCAAGACCGAGCTTCAGGGCTGACACAGCTGACATTAAGTACCAAAGCTTTGTTTCTATTATCTTGCCACTTAAAAAACAAATTGCTACTTTTAAACCCTTTTGTGTGATTGGATTTCAAGCCTAAAAGTCTTCAGTATAGATCCTAATCTGTTGTTGGATATTTTTCTGACAGTGGAGCTCAAAGAGAGGGGTACTGGCTCTAAAAAATCTCTGAGTGGGATGGTGGGGGCAGCAGGTGCAACAAGTCACCTTGGTCGTTTAACTCCTGCAGATCTCTTTCTACAGCCCCAGCTTATGAATCTTTAGATAGCTGAACCCCACACTTATATTGGATTTCTGCCTCCTGTAGCCTTATATCTATAGCTGGGGTGGTGAAACTATAGCTGATACAAGAAGAGGATGAGTTTGTTTTCTTTAATTAGAGGCTTTATATGTATATATATCACGCTCTAACATGTTTATCTTTTTCTGACAAACAGGACATGATGCTTTACCCCGGCATGTACCAGGCTGCAAATCCTCAGGAGCAAATACACAAACAAAATTTTGCTCCATTTAATGCCTTGTTGCCTCGATTTAGGACATACTCAAAGGGCAGTTATTATCCTGGGTATGTCTCCTCTCTCCTGGAGCATTTCATCAAACAGCAATAGGAAAGGATGTATAAAGGAGGGGTTCCATCCAAACCATGCCAGCTGAATAAGAAACCACCACCCATCTTTAAAGAGCCAACCTCTGACCTTCCAGATATCTGGCATTATAGAGTTCTAAATCATAGTGTTTCACTCAATCAATAGCTATAAATGTGCCAGGCACTTCCAAGGGGTCCAGAGATTTTGCATTAAACCCCTCACACAAGGTTCCTCATTCCTTGGAACTTACACTCTCAAATCCGGACAGATGAGAAGCAAATACACTCAAAAAAAAAAAAGTCAATGGTAATAAGGACGGTTACCATATAATTTAGCAGTCAGACAGTGACACTTCTGAGAGTGAGCTTACTAATTAAGGCAAGACCGTAGCCATGAGCTAGGTTTGCCACAGGCACACCAGGCGGTGTGGTGACCCAGTGATGTGCTGTGAAGACAGTGAACAGGGTGGTGGTGATGGATGGATGGTGCTACTTTGGATGTCCAGGAATGTCTTTAGGGGCAACGACACTTGACCTGAAGTCTGAATGACAAGACTGAGCCAGCCCTGTGAAGATCTGGGCTAGGGCTTCCCAGGCAGGAGGAGCTGCAAGTGCAAAAGCTGTAAGCTGGGGAGGGACTGGTGGGAGGAATAAGGAGGAGGCTGGTGTGGCTAGAGTGTGGAGAGCAAAGAGGAACTGAAAACAGAGCAGGAGTGCTGGGGCTGAGCGCATGGCCCTTGTAGACCACGTGCTTCAGGAAGCCATTCAGCAAGTGTGGAACCGCGGGGCAAAGGGTCAAGGTCTTTGTTTTGCTCGTGAGAAATCCACGGATCAGTGAGTGAGTGTAACTTTCTCAAGGTTGCATTAAGGAAGTGGAAGTGTTGACCTTTGGTCCATTCTAAATACTGTTTCCAACACAACAGCAAAGAGTCTACACAAAAGACCAAGTGTTATGAACAAAGGCAATTATAATGCCACATCAATCAAACTTTAACTGGTTCTGCCTCCCCGTCCTGAGATTGCTGATTGAATTATCATTACACTTTTACCCCCAGTTTCCGATCACAGGCAGTACTTATTCATGACCACGGTAGGCTCTTTTCTCACCCACCACTCCTGGGATCTTTTGGTCTCTCAGCCAAGGATACTGGGTTGCAGAAATATTTTTCAAACTAGAGTTCATTTTAATCCTAACTGGGATGTCAAGACTAGATCTCTCTCTCTTTTTTTTTTAAAGATTTTATTTATTTGAGAGAGAGAGAGAAAGAGCACAAGCAGGGGGAGTGGCAGAGGGAGAAGGAGAAGCAGGCTCCCCGCTGAGCAGGGAGCCCAACGTGGAGCTCAGTCCCAGGACCCCAGGACCATGACCTGAGCCGAAGGCAGATGCTTAACTCACTGAGCCACCCAGGCGCCCCAAGACTATATATCTTTAACACTCACAGCTTATCAGAAATACATTAACAGGCAAGGGAACCCCACACTTGCCCCACATGAAAAAGTTAAATGGGCTGTTACTTTTTCTCAAGGAATTAGGCCGAGTTCAGGGATAGCTGTGGTACTGACGGAGTTCCTATATGGTCCCTAAGTCATTACACGTGATGCTTTGTATTTTTATTTCTAGCCCTGGCACATACAACCCGCAGGTGAAGCCACCCCCCAAAATCACCTGGCCAATGAAATTTGGATCTCCAGACTGGGCTCAGATTCCATGTCTACAGAAAAGAACCCTAAAAGCTGAGGTAAAAAGCCTGGACTTGTGTAGAGCCCTCTCTCTTGTACTTTCATATGTACCAAGGGTTCTTATCCAGGAGTGTCTGAATGAGCTTCAGGAAGTTCTTGTTCCCCTGACAGCATATGCATGTGCTGTTTTGTGCAGACATGCATATGAGAATCTTTTTGGAGAGTTGCACCGTTTTGTTAGATTTTTAAAGGTGGGTATGACTGACAAAAGTCACATTGTCTTACTTAATCCTCAAATAATCTTCTGGTGCAGGAACAGGACAATTATACCTCAGTGATAGAGGAGGAAAATCAGGCTCTAAGGGATTAAGAGACTTGTGCAAGTTGACAACTTGAATCTAGATCTTGTGACTCCTAAGCCCGTACACTTTCCATACACCACTAGAGTATTAGGTCATCAGGGCGCTGTAGAGCATTCTGGTAAGAAAATGGATTCAGGGAACAGACTGCCTGGGTTCAAATGCTAGCTCCCATATTGCTGGCTGTGTGATCTCCAGCAATTTTTCCAAGCCTCAGTTTTCATTTCTTTAAAATGGATGTAATAATAGAATCAAGCTGATAAGGTTTTAAAGATCAAGCAAATATAGAAAAGCATTTGACGTAGTACATATAACATAATAAATGCTCCACCCATGTGAGCTATCATAATTCCAGAGGTGCTGTTTTTTAAGAGGAACCTTGGATTAATTCCACAGCTATTTGTTAAATGCCTAACGTAGCAACATCATCATGCTAGACCTATGAGTAACAGGTATCAAACACATAATCTTTGTTGTTGAGAAGTTTACCAGTTATACTTGGAGATTTACCAAGTCCTAGCATGACAGCACAGCAGCATGACAGAGACTAGCTGTACGTTGACAGAATCCTAAGACGAGGCTCATATGGGGTGGGCTACAGCTGGGCCACAACAGCAGTGATGCGCACTTCTATTTTGCACAGCCAGAAGGACAGGAGGCGGAGGGTTCTCATTAGAATATTGACCTAGACAACATTCCTTCGTTGCAGTTGTCCACCGACAAGGACTTCAGAAAGCACCGGAACCGTGTGGCCTACCTAAGCCTGTTTTACAATTGAGGAGCTGTGACCACCTTCACGTGCTCCTCCTGACCATAGATCCAGGACTGAGGACAGAGCTGCTCTTCCCCCCAGCACTGCCCTGCTCTCTTGTCTGCCAGCATGGGGCCCAGGGAGGGAAGGGGCTCATCACCACTGTGTGAGAACAGAAAGGCTACATCAGACTCTTCTGTGTCCATGTGCTGGTTTGTCATATACATGCATAGATGGGCCTGGGTTCCTGCCCAGTGTTCAAGGGGGTGGCTCCATTTTACTGAAATAGTCATGGGTCTCTGTCCTCATGCTCTAATTCCCAGGTTCCAGTTTTATGTATTCTACCACTAGCCCTGGAAAGGGGGCTGCTGGCCTCTCCATATCAAGGATTGGATGACTACCTTGGGCTTATTCATGGGCTTGCTACACACGGAGGGTACTTACAGGCAGAGTAAAACATTTATATTTTAGAAACTCTTCCAGATTTCTGAGTTTCTGACATGCAATGGGCAGGTCAGGAATTTGTCCTTTTCCCAGACTGATATTAAAGTCACTGGATCAGAAATTCCCCACTTCCCATTCCTTCATCCATGCCATTTGTAGGTCATCATATTAATTGAGTTCCTACCATGTGTCAGGAAGAGTGGCAAGGACTGGGAATATCGCAGGAATCAAAATAACCTCATCTCCTGGTCTGGAAGCTACAGAAGCAGTGCCCTGCTGTAGACGTATCCGGAATACCTGACTTCCTGGAACACACCCTCTAGGCCTTAGACATGCTGTACTTTCTAGCACCTTCTAGCAACCCACAGAGAAACTCACTTTTACATTCTGGTATCTGAGCATGTGAAAAGAGGCAGAGAGCACAGCAGCCTGAAAAAGCAGAGGCCTGGTGGAAGTATATAACAGGACAAGAGAGAAATGGCATGGAAAAATCTAACCTGAGCCTTGGCCAGTTGAAGCTGGGGGCTGGATCCCTGCTCCCTGATCCTTGCTGGAGAGACAAAAGGTCTGGGGTCTGTGTGACTTACCAGCTCAAAGCAGCACCACCCCATCTCAGCTGCAGTCCAGCACAAAGGCCTGGGGCTCTGGGCTCTCTACGTAAGGTCTGAGCCTAGAAGGGCCTCATTATCTCTGTGAAAGTGGAACAGCTGCGGAAGGCAGAGTACCAGAAATCCAGCCTAAAGCCTGCTTCTGGGTCTACATTTGTCCATTCCTGAGCCCCACCTCCCACCAACCGCCCAGACTATTTTCCTGTCAGAGCCTCTACCTGCTGTAGCCAAGTGCAGAGAACTCATTACACATCAAATCTTCTCAACAAGGTAATATTCTTCTGCACATGTCTTTGATGGTGAATGGCACATGGAAGCAGGCCTTAATCAAAACCTCTACCATGATGGTGCAAAGAGGAGATTTTGAGATTTCTGGTGACATTTGCACAGTAAGAGCTGGGTCAAAGTGGAACTAAGAAAGGGGGAAGCCAAGAGTTCACTACTATTGGTTGGCTCTAAATTCTGGATTTAGGTGTCAGATACAAAGGGGTCTTCCATTTCTATTTAGCTCTTCCGGCCATGATGGTGAGCCTAGGAAAATGGCCAGAGTCCTAGAGCAGAAACTCTACCAGGAACAAAGGATATGCCTCTATCTGAAGTTGAGTCTTTATGGAAGCTAGACCCTGGGGGACCCCAGGTGAGGACTAGGGAACAGCAGAGGAGCCCTGCCAGCAGAGCCCTCTTCCTCAAATATCTGATCATAGGTCTCTCCTCCACTGAAACCTACATGGGTCCGTTTGACAGGAGAATCAAGTCCAGACATTTAGCAAGGCCCTGCCCCTCTGACCGTAACCCACCTTGGCTGCCTCGTTTCCTACTATCCTCTCCAGTACCTTGTGTCCAGCCAGTCGGGATTTCCTGATGCTCTACAATTACACAAGCTCTCTCCTGCCTCTGTGCTGTCCTTATGCCAGTTTCTGCATGAGATCCCTTTCTAACTCTCTCTACCCAGTGAGTTCCTACACGTACTTGAAGGCGAAATCTAACATGGTTTCCTTTGTGATACTTCCTCTTTCCTGCCACCCCCAGGCACCATTCGCTGTAACAGTCTTTATGTCACTTGTATTATCATGAATGTGGTTGTATAGCAGGCATTGCTAAGCACTTGTTATCACAAGACATGTAGATCTGGGGACCGAAAGAGAAAAATGAACAGTCTCTTTTCTCTTGATCATAATCGAGTTGTGGAGGCAGACGTGCAATGGGTACAATACAGTGCAATGTGTAGTGAACTGTCAGAGGTACAAAGTGCTATGGGGGGAGGGAAGGAGGAGTAATAACCTCTCATGGGGGGGGGTAGGCGGAGGACACGCAGGAAGATGTCAGGGATCAGGGAAGATTTTACTTACACAAAGAGATTTCAATAAATACCTTAGGAATAAATTAATGATATTCCATCAGTGGTGATGGCATAAGCAGTAAATGGAAAGAAAACTCTAGAATGTGTTTTACAAGTATAACCCAAATATGGACTGGGGTCCATGTGGCCACTTTCTGCGTGAATTCACATTTAAAAAAATGCATTACAGCAGCTAAAAACAATTAAAGAGGAATTCCAATTTTTGTATCACTTACAGAACATTAAAAAGCCTCTAATTTGTAAGCATAAGCAACATTTCTCAAAATCTTCATCCCGTGTTCCCCTTCATCAATCCTATGTTGCTGTGGAACATCCCCCCCAAGAAACTTCAAATTCCAAAGCTTTATTTTCACCTCTCCCATCCAGAGTTTCTATCCCTTCTCTCTTCCCTGTTACCTTCCAGCTTTTTAAAAATCTCATTTACTCCTCATTCCTTTCACCTTTTTTGACCCACTAGCATCTCTCTTCCTCTCTTCATCTCTCTCTCTTTTTCTGTCCCAGTCCTTCAGTCTCTGTCACATAACATACAAGAATCAGACAGACAAGATCTTTATTAGTGTGGTGGGGACAGAGTGGCATATTGGAAGGTAGGGAACACTCCCATATTAATAAATCTTGTCCCTATCCTACCATGATAGACAAGGTGGAACAGACCATAAACTGTGGACAGCTTCTGTTGGGTGCTATTTTCTAGAATCCAGGAGCAGACAGAATTGCTAGCTCTGGCTTTACCAATACCATATGTTGTTCCAGTGTCTGCGGTTTGTCCCTGCTGATGAATTTCAGGATACTCATGATAACTTGGATTTGTTGTATTTCAGTGCTGAGAACTTTGTAGCGATTATATCTCCATCTCAAGATCTTTGCTCTATATAGTTGAGGCCATGAATAGAGGTGATACTGAGGCAGAAACAGTGGCTGATGGGGCAGGGATGAGGATGCAGGTGAATTGGGGCTGAGCTGAGCTTCCTTCCCTTTGACAAACGAAGGCTATATCTCCCATAAGAGAGACGCAACAGAAAGAAAAAGGAATTGTCAGAGTGTAGACATTAGCCAATTCCATAAGATCAACTCCATTGTGTGTTGGTGAAGGGGAATGATGCAATGATGTAGAAAAATGTACACCTCCATCTACCACTACCACCCACAAACATCTAGATTGAGAATTCTTTGCATCTTTCTTTCCAGGTAAATCCTTCTAATTACATTTCTTGAAAGAACTTTGGGTCCCAGAGCAATACAAGTTTTGACCTCCCTAAAGGCAAAATTACTGCCTTAGAAGAACCCACTGCAGATGATTGTTCATAACCTACTGTGGAATGCAAGTTCAGCTACTGGGCTTATTTCAGACAGGAAACATGCTCAAGAGCAATACACTGTACTTGATAGAAAATTGCTAGTGAGTCAATGCCATGTCTCATTTGTAATCGCATGCCTCTGTGGCTTGCACATAGCAGACTTTATCATATAGCAACACAATAAAAATATTTAACACAATTGATCTGGATCTGATTTTAACACTAACTGTATGATTACCTGTCCACACCCCACTTTCTTCCACTGTAAAATGAGATTGGGGTTCTAAACTCAAAAGCTTTCAGGCCCAGGCAGGCAAAGGACATATGTGAGCAGCCTGAGAGCACCCATAGTGAGTAGGGAAGAAAGGGGTCTGTGAAAATACCAGAAAAATTTCATTAAAACTGTGCTGCTTTCTTCAAGAAGAAACACCATTTTGTAATCTGAGTTGGCCTCAGAGCACCAGTTTGAAATGTTCTCCAAGGATTCTTTTTCTTCTCTAACATTCAAGAATGGAGAGAAGAATGTGTTGGAAGGGAGAGTGCTGGGAGGGCTGGTCACCTCCACCAGAGTACTTTATGTAGGTACTACTGTGTCCTTAAAATCTATGTGCGGGTCCTCACTCCGAGACCTCTGCTCTGTGTTCTCGCCCATTGGGCAATTCACAGATTCCCCCAAAGAACTGTTGCTAACTTTTTTTTTTTTAAGATTTCATTTATTTATTTGAGAGAGAGAATGAGATAGATCATGAGGGTCAGAGGGAGAAGCAGACTCCCTGCTGAGCAGGGAGCCCGATGCGGGACTCGATCCCGGGACTCCAGGATCATGACCCGAGCCGAAGGCAGTCGCTCAACGAACTGAGCCACCCAGGCGCCCCTGTTGCTGACTTTCAATCTAGAATAAACTACTACAAGCAAAACACAAAGAAGACATTTAGAAGGAACAGCAAGGACGTTTGGAGATTCTTGATTTATTAGTTGCAGGAAGTAAGATTCTAGTGCACAGAGGGATCAGACTAGTCTAAAATGCTGCTGTCAGCCCAGAGAAACAGTAGGGCAATCCCAGAGTTCTGCTGGGAGGGTGGAGACAGCTGCCTCTTGCTAGTCTAGTTAGAGACAGCAAAACCCATCCTGTTGTTCCCAATGTCGTAGACAGTGTAATATTCCTTGAGGAAAACATCTCCCAGAATCCACAGGGGCTGCCCAGTGGGGGAGGGCAGGTAAGTGGCCTCAATCCCAAGCGTGCAGTAGCCATTATTCTGCAGACAAAGAACATCAGGATATAACCAGGTGCATGGAGACGCCTTTCCCTACAGGAACTTCCCACCCTATGTTCCTTGACACCTCTGGGGTCTCTGGCTTCTTGTTCACCCTCAGCCCTGCCACTAGTGACTCCCCATAGGTGCTCAGATGTGAGCTGGGACACACAACAGCTGTTTGTGCCCATCCAATCCCATTTCCCTGGAGCCTGGAGTGCATACGTACGTTGAAGACATAGGCAGAGGGAGGCAGAGGTAATTGGGTCCCGCTGATGACGAAGGTAATGGTGGGCATGCTCTGTAGGGAGCTGCAGTTGACCACATACTGAGACAGAAGAGAAGCAGAGCTGTAGAGTGCCAGGGGACTGGGGGCCCAGACAAAGGGCCCAAGTCCCCCATTCCCTGTGAGACTCTCTTCCTGACCTTCCAGCAGAGGTTGGTTGAGAGCATGGAAGGCAAAGGCTGATTCCCAAGTACAACACCGACCAGATGCTTTTGCTTTCCTGGGCCTCCCTGGACACATCTCAGCTCTGAGATTTTGATTGTGTTGATATGGCCACAAGGAGTTAGGCTCATTCCAGAACACGAATTTCTACTGCCAGAAAGTACCACTTACAGAGAAGAAGCATGGGCACATCCTGTGTGAAGCATGTTCTCACATAAGTGTGTACCTACCCACGTACTCATCACAAACACACACACACACACACACACACACACACCCTGAGGGACCAAGATTTAGTCTGACTAAACTAGACTCTTGCATGCAGGAGGAGCAAACTGCAGAAGCAAGTATAGGGGAACAGGGGTGGGCACAGGAGGCTGCTCAGAGTAAAAGCCAAAGGAGTATTCCTAGGGAAGAAAGAAACCCAAGTGGAATGGAGAAATGCAATATGCCTGGCTCTGTTCATAGAGTCAAATGACAGTGCCACACCAAGGTGAGATGTGTTCCAAGGGGCTGCAATGGAACAGCCACCACTCCTGACAATCATTCAGCCCATACTCACAGTTGGAGTTGGTGTTATTCCCTCCTCTTATGCCTCCTTGCCTGAAAGGCCATGCTGTGTCCCTAACCTGATCTGATCTTCCAGGAGCTCAGGTTCCCCCCGCCCCCCAACCCTTCCTCCTGTGCTGAGACTATGTGCATGTACAGAGAAACCCTTGGCTTCTGGTTACTCACATCACCATTCTGAGCCTCCTGGGCTCTGGTTGCCTGCAGGAAGGAGCTCATGAACTGCTGGGGAACAGCTAGCACATAGGTCCCTGTATCCACAACGGCCTGGCAGCCTTGGAAGCACAAGCCAGTGGCCTGGGTACCGATGAGAAACCTGAGGGAAAGAGCAGTGGAAAAGAATCAGGTGCCTCTGCCACAAACATGTGCCATGTCCACTGAGAGGTAGTGCCCAGCTGTTGTATGGTCTTGAGCAAAGGCCAAAGAAGTATATCTTTAATTGGTGGTGATGGGAGATTTCCTGAAGGCTTGGAGTGTAGAAGTAACCGATTCATGGTCCTAAGCTCTGGGAACAGATATGCTTGGGCTCAAATTTTGAAATTTGTGAAATGTGTGACTTTGGATAAGTTACTGAACCTCTGAGCCTTGATTCCTTTATCTACACAGTGAAATATACTATTGACCACCTCATAGTGTTGTAGTGGAATGTACATGCAAAAATATATATAAAATATTTAGCACAGTATCTGGCACATCAAAAACATCAATGATAGCTGTTACTTTTACTGATGAAGGACTTGGTAAGGACTGTGCTACTTGGGATAATGAAGCTCCCAGGAACAAAGACATGGATTCACAGAAGCCTAGGAATGACCAACCTGCTGACATGACAAGTTTCAGTGACCAAGTCAAAAAGTTTAGGCAAGCGCTAGATGCCTAAATGCTAGATGTCTACTGAGCTCCAGAACAATCAGCCTGAGGGTTTGCTGATTCTTTCAGAAGTTTATGCCAATGCAAGAACAGGAAATATTGTCACACTGGAGGAACATCCTAGGGGTGTCCATAATCCATAGGAACTTTCCCCTGTACTTACTCATCGATGGCAATCTGCCAGTACATTTCCCGGGTGACAGGAGTCCAGACGATCTCACCAGAATAAAATTGGGAGTCCACACCTCCCAAGATGAGCTCCCCACCATACTTATAGGTTGGTTGGCTATGGAGAAAAGGAGAAGAGCATGAGTTCCCACAATACACATATCAGGCAGCTCCTTCCTCCCCTCTCACCATCCCTCTCTCTTTCAGACACAGAGGAACCACAGGACGAGGGGTCTTGTCCGCTGACCTGCTCTTCAGACTCCACCAGGCTCAAGGCACAAGGGAGAGGAGCCTCCTCAGAGGAACACCCAGAGTATCAGAGAACTGGAAATATAAACTATGCCCATAAAAGAGGAGATGGAATTGGAAACCAGGCCCCTGAAAACAAAACAAAGCATCCCAGGGAAACCCTTCTGGGGACAAAGTGAGAACAAGAAGAAACACCTCAGAGAGTGTCTGGAATTGGGGCCTGACAGAGAGAGATCTCCTGTGTGCAGTGAAGGGGATGCTCCTGTCATGTTCAAGTTGGTAACTAGACAGTGTTAAGGGGATTCAGGCCTCCTCTGTTCCCTACTCTGGGCCTGCCAGTCACTGAAGAAAGATATTTGGCCTCAGGTTCCCTGAGGATCATGTGATTAGGAAAAAGAATCTGTAAGTAAAGTTTGCCATGAAAGCTCAAAGCCAGTAGAGTAAGAAAAGTACTGGATTTGTGACCAAGATATTTGTGTTTGAGTCGTGGCTTCACACTTATCAGACCTTGCTCAATATTGACCACCTGTCTGAGCCTGCATTGCCTCAGTGGAAAAATGGGGCCAATGGCAAGATTTTTGAGATGTCATGTGAAGTAATAACTATAAGAACTCTTTGTAGGGCCAAATATGTTATTACAAATATCATTTATAATTCTCTTTATTATAAATCTGATTTTACTATATTAGTAAGTAATCATGTGGCTTGTTCTAAAGCCCTACAGCTATGCAAATCTAATACAACAATGTCCACATTTACTGACTAAATCTTGAGGGACTATAGTTCATTTTTAAGGAAAGAGTCATCTTATGGCTTTGGCCTAAATTAAAAATTCTTCTAGTGCAGGGGCTCCTGGGTGGCTCAGTGGGTGGGGTGTCTATCTTTGGCTCAAGTCATGATCCCAGGGTTCTGGGATCCAGCCCCACAATCGGGCTTCCCTGCTCAGTGGGGAGTCTGTTTCTCCCTCTCCCTCTGCCCCTCCTCCCTGCTCATACCCTCTCTCTCAAATAAATAAATAAAATCTTAAAAAAAACTCCTCTACTACATTAAAATAAAATTCCTACAAAAATGTAATTACAAATTTTCAGAAATGCATGAAATGCACATAGCCGGTTATACTCATTGTGTCAAGATATGTTAAAAACTTGGCCTTGTCTGATGTTGACTTGCTGAAAGCTCCCACAGCCTCATTTGCTGAGACCTACCCAGGGCAAGGGTGCTCACCGAGAGAAGTAGAAACTGAAGATGGGCTGGGTGAGCTGGCCTTGCTGCACCATGCTCTGCATGACTGTTTGGGCATTCCCCACTGCCAGGTTGGGGTAGGCCATTCCCAGAATACCATCAAAGTTTGCATAATAGAAGGGATTGCTGGGCTCAATCTCACTCAGACCAAATAGCTGGTTATTGATGACGATGTTCTGAACCTGGGACAAGCAGGGAAAAAAGATCAATAGTTCAGGTGGATAAAGCCTTCCCAGACTTAGGTGCCCAGGGAATGGAATCTAGACCCTTTTTTGGGGAGAGGAAGTTGGCTTCTTTCATGCTTAGCTCAATCATGGGTGGGATATGGAAGATGAAGAGACAACAGCATCATCCAACCATGTATGTCTTGGAAAGAAGAGTGTGGGTGTTGGGGAAGCAGAGGCTGTTGTGTTCTGGAGTTAAGAGTTTCCACTTCCACGGACAGTGAAAGGACAGTGGCTGGCTTTATATTGAAAAATCCATGTGCACAAATAACATAGGAACTGTGGGTGATTGATGTAAAAGGAAAGAAAATAGTGAAAGGAAGATCTTCAAATACCTAGCGTAAAGTCATGTGCAGGAGGAAGCAGATGTGCTCCATGTGGCCGCAGAGGTCAGTACCAGGGAGCAAAGTCACAGGGAGGCACAATGTAAAGAGCTCCCTGCAGTCAGGACTGCTGTGGGACCAAGTCCTGTCTTGGGAGAAAGGTTTAATTAGATGGCCTTTGGTATCTTTTCCAACCATCAGCTTCTGGGCGTTCGTGCCTACCTAGTAATCATGGGTCTCTCTGACAGCTTTAGCCTCTAAAAAAGGGGAGCTAAAGAGCAGACCCACAGAAGGATGAGAACAGCACTTACATTAACAGTGTCATATCCCAGGAGCACAGTCAGGCTGCCACTTCCATAATACAGTGTATAGGTTTGCCCATTGTTTCTGTAGGTAGAGGAACTGCTGGGGTTGAACCTGTTGTGACTGGCTGTGCAAGGATAGAATGGAAATTTAATGTCAACACATTTTCCCAAAAACTTGGAGGACAGTTATCCTTGATGGCCTGAGACCGTCAGACCGAGCCTGGGATTGGGCCTCAGCCTCAGATCCTTTGTGCTGAAGACAATCTGTAGCCCCAGAAAAGTCTGTCCCTTTGGGAAACAGATGTTGCCCCTTCCTTCCATTTCCTGAGGGATGGCTCAACTCAAAGTGACAGGAATTGGGGCCCACAGGAGAAAGCTGAGGAAAGGGAACAATGTAGAAAAGAATGGAAGCCTTGGTCTATTTCTGCTGTCTCTCTCCAGAACTGTAGCACTTGTGAAATGTAGACCAAGGGCAAGATTTCCAGATGGTCTGAATTTAAGGAGGATGAGATCATGGGTCTGCACCAAGAACTCTGGACTTGGATGCTGAAATTGTGCTCAATCCTGACTCTGCCCTGCCCTCTGCTCCTATCCATGGGTGGGTGATGACGGTGGTATACTCACAGCAGGCCTGGCTCTGGCAGTAGGTGGAGGGCACCCACAGGTTGGAGGAGCCTGTGTCAAAGAGGACCAGGAAATTTTGTGGCGGTGTCCCAATGCTGATCTCTCCAAAGTAGTAGGACTGCAAAGAAAAGTTTGTCACTCTCATGAAGTAGCCAAGCCTTGTCCTAAGGATGGGGAAGATGTTGACTCACTAGAAACCACATTTTGGACAAAGTATATTCTTCTCTTTCCAGAAGTTCTCCTTCACATCTAGAGCCAGATCCCCTCAATATTTCCCATTTTTGTCCCTAATTGAAAGACTTTGACTAGGTGAGAACTGGTCTGGCAAGCCAGTCTCTTCTTCCAAAGCATTTTCTACTCTGTATCAGGTGATAACACCATGGATTTACCTTATATGCCAGAACATGCAAACTTGGAAAAGCAATCACTTTTTCTCCATTCCCAGTGCCCAAACCCCTCCCCACATCACACACACACACACACACACACACACACACACACACACACACACACACACATCCTTCTTTTTCTTCCAGTGTTAGATATTTCCCCACCATTCCCCTCCCTCTGGTCACACAGTAGCTAAGGTGCCAGGAAATCCACAGGAAGGTGAAACTTAGTTTAGTAATGAGAAGTAGCATGGAAAGCAAGAAGAGAACTTCACTGAGCCACAGTTTAAGTTGTAAGTGAATTTGGACCAGTCATGTCAGTTACCTGCCTCTCCTTCCACCATCTATAGAAAGTGGAAGTCAAAATAGGAGATCCCTAGGGTGGCTTCTAGATCTGACACTCATGTAACATCTAAGGACAGTCCATAGGACACCAGTGTGTTGAGATGCCCTGAGGAGACACTGCAGCCTCAGGAACACTCAAATACTTGCTCTGAGTACCAGTGTATGTTTCCAAACAGGGAGATCTATGGCACCTGGAGCCACTGGAGATTTTGCTTGGAAGCTTAGCATGTGCTTTCCTTCTTTCCCCTGCAGCCCATCACTGGGACTGCCTTTGGCTCTCTCAATTGACTTGAATATGGTCACTGTGGATCTCTTAACCGTATAAATGGAGCTTCAGAGAATGAGCCAGTAATGAGAAGGAAGGAAGGAATGGGAATACAATAGTGTTAAGTGGTACCAACTCATAACTTATCCAGAGACTTTCCACAGGAAAGTGAGACTTAGGTTTAGTAAAAAGTCCAAAATCAGAGCTGATGAGAGGTCTAAGTAAATATCCAAGAATGGTTATTAGCCAAGGGTTATGGACGCCACCTCCCCTTCACTTACATTCAGGTAATTGGTGAAAGGTTCATAAGCAACAGCATCATTATTGTAAAGATACTTGGCGGCTGGATCAACCTTTGGGTGGTTCTTCAGGAATGTCTCTAATACACCCCGCTCTTCCATTACCTGGCGGATGGACTTGCCTTTCTTCAGAATGATTCTGCAGAGATTAGGGCAAACAAAAGGAGTGAGTTTCACCTTCCCCATTAAAGAAATCACTTCAATGATCTGATCTGGAGTTTTTAAACCTACTTCTACTCAAGAAGAGGCTCTTATAAGAAATTCTTCTGGATTGTAGCAAGTTCTGCAGTCACTCCAGTATTTCCAGCCTGAAAACCCACTATAACATATATTTGGGGTTTCCTGCTTACATACACTGTTTCCACAGAATAAATACCTGTTCTTTCCCAGTCCCTCCTCTAAGTTTTATAGATATTGTACATCCTTCCTTCTTGGCTAACAAAACACCAACCCACCTTTACTCACACACACACACACACACACACACACACATCATCATCATCATCATCATCATCATCATCATCCATTTCAAGTCTAGGGTCCCTGCGGTTTTTGGGTTCATGTACCAAGACGCAATCTGCCTGCCTTTCCATAAGATCTGCAGGGGAAGGCCTTTGCTCTCCCCTAGCTTGTGATGCTCCCTTAGGGCTGAAATTCACAGTGAAACTGAATCCCCATACATACCTTTCCACACCTTCTGAGAGGTGTAGACAAATGAAGACCAAGACCAGGATCTTCATGGTGCTGATTTTAGTGGCCCACAGACACACCAGGACACAGTGGCACACCCAAGGGCTGGGACACACAGAGCGAGATTGGGTCTCTCTTTTATACCCTGATCTCCCTGAACTTTTCACCATAGGCACATGGGCTTCTTAGCCTTGTACCAACTTGGGCCCTTATACATCCATGGATTCTGTTTGTTTTTCCTCCTGGCAAGAATTATAGCCTTTAATATCCACTCTGCAGTCAATTTAAAAAGCGATTAGTGGCTTTGCTGATGTAATCCAAAGATTAGGATGTGATAACAAATGTGAAATGCACTGGGGACAAAGGATCCTGGTGCCCACATCTATTGGGAAATGGGTGCTGGCAACTTCTGCCAGAACAATGGAACAATTTGTTCTTTGGTTCCAAAGTCCATGTGCTTTTTGGAGATTTACAGTAGACTCTCCACTTCTTTTTCCCCTTTTCCTTCCTGTTCCTCTCATCAGACCCATCTATAGTCTTCTGATATGATTCTCATAGTTCATGACACTCTGATCTTTATTTTCAATTTTTTAGTTCACAATTAGCCAACATTTATGGAATGTCTATTCTGTGCTTACCTCTGCACATAAGCTCTGGGAGTACAAAAAAAAATTCAGATATGGTCCTTGTATGCATAGTCAGCATCCTGCCTAGACATATAATCTAATTATGAGATGATGTGATCACTCTAGCATCCAAATGTGTGTTGAATGAATAAGAATGATTAAGAACAGTATTGGGGGGGCGGAGCAAGATGGCGGAGGAGTAGGAGACCTGGATTTCGTCTGGTCTCAGGAATTCAGCTGAAGAGGGATCAAACCATTCTGAACACCTACGAACTCAACAGGGGATCGAAGAAGAGAGTAGCAACAACTCTGAACAGAGAAGCGACCACTTTCTGGAAGGTAGGATGTGCGGAGAAGTGAAATCGAGGCGATATTCGGGAGGATAGATGGCGGGGGAGGGGGCCTCCGTCGGCCGCTTCTGGCAAGTGCTAGAGCTGCGGAGCACAAAATTGGAACTTTTAGAAGTCGGCTCGGCGGAGGGACGTCGCTCCCGTGGCTAAGCGGGGGGTGGAACCCTCGCGGGACAGTGTGGTCTCAGGACGCTTGGGGTCACAGAAAGACTGGGGCTGCCTGAGAGCAGCAGAGCTCCCAGATATCGGAGCGGGGAAGCCAGCTGCAGAGACGGAGCCGAGGCGCGGGTTCGCAGCTCGGGGTTGCCATAAACTGTGATCCGCGGCCCAGTTGGGCCACTGCGCCTCCAGCAGGGACTCAACAAGCAGCAGAGCTGGGGAGACTCCCTTCCCTCCCCCGGGAGGAGCAGCGCGGGAGCGCACCGCAGGGATCTGCTGGGTTTGGAGACTCCACACGGGGTTGGGTGCCAGAGATAAAAACGCTCCGTCACAGGCCGGGTGAGCACGGAGTGCAGCCGGAGACCGGCGAGACAGGAGTGACTGCTTTTGTCTGGGGGCACACTGAGGAGCGGGGCCCCGAGTTCTCAGCTCCTCCGGGCAGAGAGTGGGAGGCCACCATTTTCACCCTGGTCCTCCAAAGCTGTACCAAGGGCTTGCAGGGAACAAAAGCTCCTGAGAGCAAACCCGAGCAGCTTGCTTAGCCCGGACGGACAAGGGCGGGGCAATTCTGCCTCCAAAGACATTTGGGAACCATGGCAACAGGCCCCTCCCCCAGAAGATCAGCACGAACAGCCAGCAAGCCAAGACCAAGTTTACCGATCAAGGAGAATGGAAGAACTCCAGCGCTAGGGGAATACTGCACATAGAATTCATGGCTTTTTTACCATGATTCATTAGTTTTTCAAAGTTAATTTTTTTACTGTTTTTTGTGGGTTTTTTTTGAATTTTTCTTTTTCCTTTTCAACCAACATCTTATCAATCCCTTTTTTAAAAAAACATTTTTTATTTTTCATTTTTAGAGTCATATTTTATCCCTTCATAGTAGTTACCCTTATTTTTGGCATATATATATATATATATATATATATATAAGTTGTTCTCTCTTTAAAATTTTGATATACAGTTTCTTCTAACAGATCAAAATATACCCTAAATCACTAGAGTATGGCTTTGTTCTAGTCTCCTGCCTGATCACAGTGTCTCCCATTTTTTTTCTTTTCTTTTTTCTTTTTTTTAAATCTTCTTCTTTCCTCTTTCAAACAACTTCTTATCAATTCCATTTATAAAACCTTTTATAAGTTTCATCTTTACATTCATCTTCCATCCCTTCATTGTATCAACCTTATTTTGTACATATATAAGTCTTTCTTCCTTTAAAATTGTAGGAGGCACTTTCTTCTAATAGACCAAAATACACCCAAAATCTAGTGTGTGGCACTGATCTATGCACTAGCCTGATCATATTTGATCATATTCTGGGTTTTTTTTGTTTTGTTTTGTTCTGGTTTTGTTTGTTTTTATCTTTTTCTTTTTCTTTTTTTTCTCTTTCTTTTTTCTTTCTTTCCCTTTCTTTTCCCCTGGTTTCAGGTCTTTTCTGATTTGTATAGAGTATATTTGCTGGGGATGTTGTTAACCTGTTAGCATTTTGTTCTCATTTATCTGTTCTCCTCTGGACAAAATGACAAGATGAAAAACATCACCTCAGCAAAAAGAACAAGAGGTAGTACCGTCTGCCAGGGACCTACTCAATACTGACATTAGTACGATGTCGGACCTAGAGTTCAGAATCATGACTTTAAAGATACTAGCTGGGCTTGAAAAAAGCATGGAAGTTATTAGAGACACCCTTCCTGGAGAAATAAAAGAACTAAAATCTAACCAAGTCGAAATCAAAAAGGCTATTAATGAAAGTGCAATCAAAAATGGGGGCACTAACTGCTAGGATAAATGAGGCAGAAGAGAGAATCAGCGATATAGAAGACCAAATGATGGAAAATAAAGAGGCTGAGAAAAAGAGAGATAAACAACTACAGGATCACAAGGGCAGAGTTTGAGAGATAAGTGATACGATAAGATGAAACAACATTAGAATGATTGGGATCGCAGAAGAAGAAGAAAGAGAGAGAGGGGCAGAAGGTATATTGGAGCAAATTATAGCAGAGAACTTCCCTAATGTGGGGAAGGAAACAGGCATCAAAATCCAGGAGGCACAGAGAACCGCTCTCAAAATCAATAAAAATAGGTCAACACCCCGACATCTAATAGTAAAACTTACGAGTCTCAGAGACAAAGAGAAAATCCTGAAAGCAGCTCGGGAGAAGAGATATGTAACCTACAATGGTAAAAATATTAGATTGGCAACAGACCTATCCACAGAGACCTGGCAGGCCAGAAAGGACTGGCAAGATATCTTCAGAGCACTAAACGAGAAAAATATGCAGCCAAGAATACTATATCCAGCTAGGCTGTCATTGAAAATAGAAGGAGAGATAAAAAGCTTCCAGAACAAACAAAAACTAAAGGAATTTGCAAACACGAAACCAGCCCTCCAAGAAATATTGAAAGGGGTCCTCTAAGCAAAGAGAGAGCCTAAAAGCAGCAAAGATCAGAAAGGAACACAGACAACATACAGTAACAGTCACCTTACAGGCAATACAATGGCACTAAATTCATACCTTTCAATAGTTACCATGAATGTAAATGGGCTCAATGCCCCAATCAAAAGACACAGGCTATCAGATTGGATTAAAAAACAAGACCCATCAATATGCTGTCTGCAAGAGACTCATTTTAGAACCAAAGACACCCCCAGATTGAAAGTGAGGGAGTGGAAAACCATTTACCATGCTAATGGACACCAAAAGAAAGCTGGGGTGGCAATCCTTATATCAGACAAACTAGATTTTAAAACAAAGACTGTAATAAGAGATGAGGAAGGACACTATATCCTACTTAAAGGGTCTATCCAACAAGAAGATCTAACAATTGTAAATATCTATGCCCCGAACATGGGAGCAGCCAATTATATAAGGCAATTAATAACAAAAGCAAAGAAACACATTGACAACAATACAATAACAGTGGGGGACTTTAACACCCCCCTGACTGGAATGGACACATCATCTAAGCAAAAGATCAACAAGGAAATAAAGACTTTAAATGAAACACTGGACCAAATGGACTTCACAGACATATTCAGAACATTCCATCCCAAAGCAACGGAATACACATTCTTCTCTAGTGCCCATGGAACCTTCTCCAGAATTGATCACATCCTAGGTCACAAATCAGGTCCCAACCAGTACCAAAAGATTGGGATTATTCCCTGCATATTTTCAGACCACAATGCTTTGAAACTAGAACTCAATCACAAGAGGAAAGTCGGAAAGAACTCAAATACATGGAGGCTAAAGAGCATCCTACTAAAGAATGAATGGGTCAAGCAGGAAATTAAAGAAGAATTAAAAAAATTCATGGAAACCAATGAAAATGAAAACACAACTGTTCAAAACCTTTGGGATACAGCAAAGGCAGTCCTGAGAGGAAAGTATATAGCAATACAAGCCTTTCTCAAAAACAAGAAAGGTCTCAGGCGCCTGGGTGGCTCAGCTGGTTAAGCGACTGCCTTCGGCTCAGGTCATGATCCTGGAGTCCCAGGATCGAGTCCTACATCGGGCTCCCTGCTCAGCAGGGAGTCTGCTTCTCCCTCTGACCCTCTTCCCTCTCGTGCTCTCTATCTCTCATTCTCTCTCTCTCAAATAAATAAATAAATAAATAAATAAATAAGAAACAAGAAAGGTCTCAAATACACAACCTAACCCTACACCTAAAGGAGCTAGAAAAAAACAGCAAATAAAGCCTAAACCCAGCAGGAGAAGAGAAATAATAAAGATCAGAGCAGAAATCAATGAAATAGAAACCAAAAGAACAGTAGAACAGATCAATGAAACTAGGAGCTGGTGCTTTGAAAGAATTAACAAGATTGATAAACCCCTGGCCAGACTTATCAAAAAGAAAAGAGAAATGACCCAAATCAACAAAATCATGAATGAAAGAGGAGAGATCACAACCAACACCAAAGAAATACAAACAATTATAAGAACGTATTATGAGCAACTCTATGCCAGCAAATTAGATAACTTGGAAGAAATGGGTGCATTCCTAGAGATGTATCAACTACCAAAACTGAACCAGGAAGAAATAGAAAACCTGAACAGACCTATAACCACTAAGGAAATTGAAGTAGTCATCAAAAATCTCCCAACAAACAAAAGCCCAGGGCCAGATGGCTTCCCAGGGGAATTCTATCAAACATTTAAAGAAGAATTAATACCTATTCTCCTGAAACTGTTCCAAAAAATAGAAATGGAAGGAAAACTTCCAAACTCATTTTATGAGGCCAGCATTACCTTGATCCCCAAACCAGACAAAGACCCCATCAAAAAGGAGAATTACAGACCAATATTCTTGATGAACATGGATGCAAAAATTCTCACCAAAATACTAGCCAATAGGATCCAACAGTCCATTAAAAGGATTATTCACCACGACCAAGTGGGATTTATCCCTGGGCTGCAAGGTTGGTTCAACATCCGCAAATCAAACAACGTGATACAATATATTAACAAAAGAAAGAACAAGAGTCATATGATCCTCTCAATAGAGGCAGAAAAAGCATTTGACAAAGTACAGCATCCTTTCTTGATCAAAACTCTTCAGAGTATAGGGATAGAGGGTACATACCTCAATATCATAAAAGCCATCTATGAAAAACCCACAGCGAATATCATTCTCAATGGGGAAAAGCTGAGAGCTTTTCCTCTAAGGTCAGGAACACGGCAGGGATGTCCACTCTCACCACTGCTATTCAACATAGCATTAGAAGTCCTAGCCACAGCAATCAGACACCAAAAAGAAATCAAAGGCATCCAAGTCGGCAAAGAGGAAGTCAAACTCTCACTCTTTGCAGATGATATGATACTCTATGTGGAAAACCCAAAAGACTCCACCCCAAAACTGCTAGAACTCATACAGGAATTCAGTAAAGTAGCAGGCTATAAAATCAATGCACAGAAATCAGTGGCATTCCTATACACCAACAACAAGACAGAAAAGAGACAAATCAAGGAGTCGATCCCATTTACAATGGCACCCAAAACCATAAGATACCTAGGAATAAATTTAACCAAAGAGGCAAAGGATCTGTACTCAGAAAACTATAAAATACTCATGAAAGAAATGGAAGAAGACACAAAGAAATGGCAAAACGTTCCATGCTCATGGATTGGAAGAACAAACATTGTGAAGATGTCCATGCTACCTAGAGCAATCTACACATTCAATGCAATCCCCATCAAAATACCATCCACTTTTTTCAAAGAAATGGAACAAATAATCCTAAAAGTTGTATGGAACCAGAAAAGACCCCGAATAGCCAGAGGAATGTTGAAAAAGAAAAGCAAAGCTGGCGGCATCACAATTCCGGACTTCCAGCTCTATTACAAAGCTGTCATCATCAAGACAGTATGGTACTGGCACAAAAACAGACACATAGATCAATGGAACAGAATCGAGAGCCCAGAAATGGACCCTCAACTCTATGGTCAACTAATCTTTGACAGAGCACGAAAGAATGTCCAATGGAAAAAAAAAGACAGTCTCTTCAATAAATGGTGTTTGGAAAATCAGACAGCCACATGCAGAAGAATGAAACTGGACCATTTCCTTACACCACACACAAAAATAGACTCCAAATGGTTGAAAGACCTAAACGTGAGACAGGAGTCCATCCAAATCCTAAAGGAGAACACAGGTAGCAACCTCTTCGACCTCAGCCGCAGCAACTTCTTCCTAGAGACATCGCCAAAGGCACGGAAGCCAGGGCAAAAATGAACTATTGGGATTTCATCAAGATAAAAAGCTTTTGTACAGCAAATGAAACACTTCACAAAACCAAAAGACAACCAACAGAATGGGAGAAAATATTTGCAAGTGACATATCAGATAAAGGGCTAGTATCCAAAATCTATAAAGAACTTATCAAACTCAACACCCAAAGAACAAATAATCCAATCAAGAAATGGGCAGAAAACATGAACAGACATTTTTCCAAAGAAGACATCCAAATGGCCAACAGACACATGAAAAAGTGCTCAACATCGCTCGGCATCAGGGAAATCCAAATCAAAACCTCCATGAGATACCACCTCACACCAGTCAGAATGGCTAAAATTAACAAGTCAGGAAACGACAGATGTTGGCAGGGATGCAGAGAAAGGGGAACCCTCCTACACTGTTGGTGGGAATGCAAGCTGGTGCAACCCCTCTGGAAAACAGTATGGAGGTTCCTCAAACAGTTGAAAATAGAGCTACCATACGATCCAGCAATTGCACTACTGGGTATTTACCCCAAAGATACAAATGTAGGGATCCGAAGGGGTACGTGCACCCCAATGTTTATAGCAGCAATGTCCACAATAGCCAAACTGTGGAAAGAGCCAAGATGTCCATCGACAGATGAATGGATAAAGAAGAAGTGGTATATATACACAATGGAATATTATCCAGCCATAGAAAGGAATGAGATCTTGCCATTTGCAACGACATGGATGGAACTGGAGGGTGTTATGCTGAGTGAAATAAGTCAATCAGAGAAAGACATGTATCATATGACCTCGCTGATATGAGGAATTCTTAACCTCAGGAAACAAACTGAGGGTTGCTGGAGTGGTGGGGGGGTGGGAGGGATGGGGTGGCTGGGTGACAGACATTGGGGAGGGTATGTGCTATGGTGAGCGCTGTGAATTGTGCAAGACTGTTGAATCACAGATTGGTACTTCTGAAACAAATAATGCAATATATGTTAAGAAAAAAAAAGAATAAGAAGATAGCAGGAGGGGAAGAATGAAGGGGAGTAAGTCGGAGGGGGAGACAAACCATGAGAGACAATGGACTCTGAAAAACAAACTGAGGTTTCTAGAGGGGAGGGGGTTGGGGGGATGGGTTAGCCTGGTGATGGGTATTAAAGAGGGCACGTACAGCGTGGAGCACTGGGTGTTATGCACAAACAATGAATCATGGAACACTACATCAAAAACTAATGATGTAATGTATGGTGATTAACATAACAATAAAAAAATTTTAAAAAAAAGAACAGTATTGGGTCGTCTGGGTGGCTCAGTTGGTTAAGTGTCTGCCTTTGGCTCAGATTATGATCCCAGGGTCCTGGGATTGAGCCCTGAGTCAGGCGCCCTGCTCAGCAGAGAGTCTGCTTCTCTCTCTCCCCCTGCCCCACCCACCCCGGATCGTGTGCTCCCTCTCTCTCTCTCTCTCTCTCTCGCTCTGCTCTCTCTCAAATAAATAAAACCTTTTTAAAAAAAAGAACAGTATTAATAAAGCAAGCAGAAGCAAGAAGTAATAGCTCCTGGGGGGATGGAAAGGCCTTCAGAGAAGAGGTAATTTGAGTTAGCATCTTCCTGGTTGGTAGATGAGAAAGTAAGGAAAGCGGGAAAAGCCACTGGAGGCAGAAGCAAAGCCTGAGCAATGGCACCCAGAAGTGCAGTTTGTGTCATGAAATCAGAAAACACTGTGACCAGTGTGGCCACAAGAGCACTTCTCAACATGGCTCTTCACAAGCCAAGACCCATCCAAAGGACCTGCACGGGTCTACACAGTCTTTATCATGCCAATTGGCTCTGGAAATTATTTTCTCCCCAGGATTCCATTGCAATGGAAAGGACTGTAATGCTAAAACAGGAATACTCTTGATTCTACAAAACTATATTAAAACAGCATGGATTCAGTATCCACAGTATTTTAACTTCTATTTCATCAAACTATTTATTATTAAGCCTCATACTAATGGAGCACACTGAGGAGCATCTGGAGCAAACTCCTGGAGCACAGTATTAAGTGTTTACACAGGCATGACTGGATGGTGAGGTGGACCTCATATGTCATGCTAAGTAACATGGACTTTATTCCTTAAGCAGTAAGGAGCCATTAATTTGTTTTAATCAAGGAAACGACACACTTAATGCCTTCCAAAGACCCTTTACTCGTTTCTAGATTGGAGCCTTTTCGAAGGTGAAAGAGGCCAGTTTACAGAATGATTCCCTAGGTAAAGTTGTAGTGGGCATGAGAGAAGTTACTGGAACTTTGTCATGAATGTACCTGGAAGCCTTTGAGCTATGCACAAACCCAAAGAGTTTCCAATTTCATATGCATGATTTAATGTTTCTTTGTAGAAAGAAATTGTTAGAGGGAAACTGGAAGATCTATAGAAGATATAACTACAACTCCCACTTATCGACCTTGGACCAGGCACATATTTCATTTAACCATTGTAACAACCGTAGAAGCTGATTTAACTTCCCTGTGATCACATAGTTAATCAAAGGCAGAGCTGGGACTTCAAGTCCTGTTTGTCTGAACTCAACCTGTATCTCAGCACAGCCTCCTCCTCTAAGCCTGGGGTGTTCACGCTCTCTCTGCCTCAATGTGCACAAAAGTATCAGCTTTAATGATAATGACAGAGATTTACATGTGATTTAATTTTCTGTAGAACGGGATTCTAATGGCTTTTCTTCCACTCTTCTAGTTGTCGGCTAGAAAATGTAACCCTGTATGCTGCTGCCTCCTGGTGGCAACATTCCTAACTTCACAGAAACAGGGTTTTGGAACCTTTTATGGGACTCTTCAGAATTATCTACCAGGAGAGGGGAGAGGGTAGCAAGATACAGAGGCTTCCATTCCGTTATTCAAAGGGTGTTCAGGGACATTTTCTTCAAGGTACTGGGTCTATTAGGGTGTCATTGCTCTAGCCCTTTCCAGTGGTGAAAGCAGGAAATATATTTATGGATACACATATTTCTACATCCATTTCTAAATCAACCAATCCATATATATTTTTAAAACCACGATTTCCCGCTGTTACTTCTGAATCCAACACCCCAGGGTTCATTCTCGCCTTTCCTTTTTCCCTATCTATAACTATTTCTCTGACTGTGAGAAACACGGCTCTTCTTATCCACAGTATGTTTCCTTCTGTGTTTAATCCTGGAATACACATAAAGCAGTCTCAGAATTGCTAACCTATATACCTATAAACAGCAAATTTGCTAGAGTACCGTATTTGTCCATAGTTCCTTTTGTCTTTAGCCTTTCGATATAGAGGCAAAATTCTGTTTTCCAAAGCTGCTAAGGTTAGTTCTTTCCTTCTCTAATTCCTTCAATGTGATTATATTGTTTTTGTATTTTTAATACAGTTAAATACATTTGTTACTCTTTCTATTTCAATTTTGAGTTTCAAGGAAGGTTGGAACTGAGACTTGGCCACTGCGGTGAACAGCATGGGCATCACCAGTGACCTTGGCAAGAGGAGTTCTGATATATTCACGGGAGCAGATGTTACACCGGAGTGAAATAAAAGGAGAATGGGAAACTGTGCTGGAAGAGATTCTGTCTCTGACCACCCGTGAGGGGAGTAGTTGTGCAAGGCAGAGAGGGAAACACATAATCCACATTGGAAAACGTTGGCACAGGCTAGACACAAACTCCCTCCTTCCAAAAAAAGCAGTAGGGGAAAGTGAACTTGAAAGGCAGATGCTGATGGGCGCCTGGGTGGCTCAGTCGTTAAGCGTCTGCCTTCGGCTCAGGTCATGATCCCAGGGTCCTGGGATCAAGTCCCACATCGGGCTCCCTGCTCAGAGGGAAGCCTGCTTCTCCCTCTCCCACTCCCCCTGCTTGTGTTCCCTCTCTTGCTGTGTCTCTCTCTGTCAAATAAATAAATAATAATAATAATAAAGAAAAAAAAAAAGAAAGGCAGATGCTGACAATTGCATTGCACAGGTCATTTCAAGAAAAGAACTTCAGAGAACTCAGATGAATTCTTGTGTTTCCAGTTTATTCAACAGGAAAGAGATGATTTCACTGGCTTTGGGGCCTGCTTGTACCCATGAATGGTTTATAAATGTCTAGGTAAAAGCAGCTCCTGTCAGGGGGCCTACAAGAAAAGACGAGGGCTTTCCCCAGCTTCTGCCTTCAACAGAGTTTAGGCTCCTTGACCCACAGCAGAATTTTCTGGGTTTTCTTTTTTTAGAGAAAGAGCGCTTGTTGGAAGGGTCATCGAGTTGACAGAGGAATCATTTCCGTTAATGGGAACACAGGGGTTGTCAAAAGCAGGAGGAATGTGTCCTGGGGCTAGATGACAGGCCCTGAGGATGGCCTCCTGCTTTCGACTTCCATCTGAAGAACAATATAATCCAACAGGGGATCAGTGTCCACCTCAGAAGTCAAATCCTCTTCTCTAAGAGTCTTGGTCTGCCCATCAGGAGTGACTGTCATCTTTCCAGAGGGGATAGTCATCATTTCAGGGGCTACAGCCCTCTTTCCAAGGGGCATGATCTTCCCTTTAGAGGTCCAACGATCATTAGGAATCATAGTCGTCTCTCCATGGGTCATGGTCTCTCCAAGAGTCTCAGTCCTCCCTTCCAGAGCTACAGTGGGCTTTCCAAAGGACTGAGTTTCCCCCATAGGGGTCACAATCCCACCTCTGGGGCTTGTAGTCATATTTTGAGACTTACTACGGGAATGAATGGTCGGAGACTTTCCTCCTGAGAACGAAATCCTCATGTCAGTGGTCAACGCTTTGGTTATAGTTGTCCTTTCAGAATTCATAGCAGTTGAGAGCCAAAAGTTTGGTGAAGGAGTTGAGCTGACCTCTAGAGAAAATCATTGGAACAGGATGAGACTCCTACTGTTTCCTTCCCATCCTATCAATTACTGGCAGGACTACAACCACTCCAGGGCTGAAGTACCTGCTCCCAAAATCCAGAGTTGAAGGATTTCATAATACACCCACTTGAGGGCATAGATAAAACCCCACCGCACGGAAGCCCTGCTCCTTCACTTCATTACGTTAATGGGACCCCAGACACTTATGGGCACTCAGCACATTTACTACATTTCTGGTGAATGACCCCGGGGAGCCTGCCAGTTTTCTATGCTTAAGGCCTCACTTTGACCTCACTGATTGCACATGCAGCAAGACCTTGCTCTCCCCAAGGCCTAATAACAGAAACCTCCTGTGTCCCCCATTGTAGGAGGCACCAGGAACAATGCCAATGGGCAAGGAGGCCACTCTAGACAGCATTTTGTAAAGAACTGGGTTAGAGTCCCATCTCTGCCCCTGACTAGCAGTTTTAGCTTTCTGAGCCTCAGTTTCTTGGTCTGCAAAATGATGGTTATAAACCATCTCAAAGAATGTTTCAGTTCTACCATGCTAGGTTCCATCTCCTAAACACCAGGGCAGTCTCTACTATCAAAGAGATGTCAAAAGAAATCTGACTTCCTTTTCTGGCCCTTGTCCCATGAAAACAGGAGGAAGCAACAGAGAAATAAACTGGCATATATTGAACACTAACTATGAGCCAGTAGTTTTCACTCCTTATCTCATTTAGTTCTTGTAATAATGTCATGAGTATAAGGATCATTCCTGTTTCACAGATAGGGAAACCAAAGCTCAGAGGGGTCACATGGAGCACGCCTGTAAACCAAGAAAATGGATTGGCCTGACATCAAAGCTTATTCTCTTCCCCCGATGTCATGCTGCCTCACCAAAGCCTTCGCATCTAACAGAAGGGACCCAGCCAGAGCCTGGTTATACAACTTCCAACCCCAGTTCCAGGCCATAGCTACTCACCAGTCTGCACCAGGAGACTATTCAACTTGTTGACAAGGGGGAAAGGGCCAGTGCCACAGAAAACGCCCTTGGCGTCATCCAGGTCCAATGTCCACACCATGGCTCCCCCAAAATGCTCTCTCTTTATGAACATTGCCTGAAAAAGTAGTAGTCAGTCAACCTGCTATGCTGGGCATCCCCCAGACTGGGTACAATGGCAAAACACCAAAGACAGAGCCTCGGGAAACACTACAAGAGCAGGAAAGCCTGTGTTTGTAGTCAGTCAACCTGCTATGCTGGGCATCCCCCAGACTGGGTACAATGGCAAAACACTAAAGACAGAGCCTCAGAAAACACTGCAAGAGCAGGAAAGCCTGTGTTTGAATCCAGCCTCTAACCACTTCCTAGCTGAGTGATCTTGAAAAGGTCACACAAATCTCGTGTCTTTGGGTGCCTGGGTGGGTCAGTCGGTTAAGCATCTGCCTTAGGCTCAGGTCATGATCCCAGGGTCCTGGGATTGAGCCCCGCATCGGGCTCCCTGCTCGGCAGGGAGCCTGCTTCTCCCTCTCCCTCTGCCCCGCCCCCCCCCCCGTTTGTGTGCTCTCTCTCTCTCCAATAAATAAATAAAATCTTTAAAAACAACTACAACAACAAAACCTTATGTGTCTTAGTTGCCTCATTTGTAAAAAAGGAATAGTAACATTTCCAATAGTTTTAGGGTCCAAAGAATTCCTACATGTACATGCTACAGCACGGATGGAGCTCAAAGACATTACACTGAGTGAAAGAAGCCAGTCATGAAAGGACAACTACGATATGATTCCACTCACAGGGGGTACTTGGAGTAGTCACGTTTGTATAAATGGAAAGCAGAGTGGTGATTACCACGGGCTGGGGAAGAGGTGGAGGGGGCAGTCTGGGAAGATGAGAAAGTTCTGGAGATGCAAGGTGGTATAGTTACACGATGATATGAATGCGCTGCTGAGCTGGACACCTAAAAATGTGTTAAATGGCAAATTTTATGTTATGTATATTTTGCCACAATTTTAAAAATGGATTTTTTTTAAAAGAGTTCCTACCTGTAGAATATTTGGAGCGATACCTTGCACCTAGTAAATGTTCATAAATATTAAAAACTGTTTCAGCAAGATCCCAATGCTAATCACCGTTATCATCATTCTAAATCATAGATATTGCTATATTACTTTAAAATCACTTCCATATAACTTATCTCACAGTGATACTATAAAGAAGAGATAAACTACATTCACAGATAAGAAAATAAAGGCTTTTTTCCATGATTTCTAAAACCTCAGATATAATGACGTGGCAGGGTTTAGACTCAAATCCAGGTCCTATTACTACTTTGCTAGTGTTCTCTGTCACGGGTGATGGAAAAGACAGACTCCATCACATCCACATAGCTGCATGACTTGGCCAAGTCAGTTGGCTCCTTTCTGGGATTTGCTTTCCCCAAATATAAAATAAGAAGAAGGAGGGACCCAGTTAGAGTTCAGCTGAAACTGTGAGGATTCCAAGTTTTTATCCTGCTTACAAACAAACAGGTCAGCCTGCCAGTTTTATGTGTACACGTGTGCACACACACACCATCGCTGGATCAGAGAACAGATCATTATTACTCACAGCAACAGAACAGTCAGAATAGCACCTTGACTTTGGTCCCCAGGCCCCAGTTGCCCAGAGAATGACATGGCGAAAGCCAGATAGCTACCTGCATGTGCAGGAAGGCAAATCAAACCCTCGTCCCCTCCGGAGAGATTGAGAGCTTCCTGGAATGTAGACAAGTCCTCTCTAGGAAGGGGACCTCTACATCTCTGAATGTCAGCAAAGGCCTGGGGGAGGGGGAAAGGCAAGTTCCTATTTTTATTAGAGCTGGTCTGCTTCTTTTGCTCAGAATGCCCAGACAGTGCAGGAACACTGAGAAATCCATGGATAATTATCTCCTAATGATAATCTCTGAGGTTTCTTTCAGCTCTGGGATTCTGTGATGAAATCCCTTAATCACCCTCACACAGGGCTGTCCTCCTCTAGCTCTGCAAGGCACAGTGACGGCCCCTCAAAGCGAGGACACCATTCCTGGCTGGCCTCAGGCCTCCCCCAACACGAAGGTCAATGCCCTCTCCCGTGTCCTGTGGGTCATATTTTTTAATTCCATCCAACTGGGTAATTCCACTGAGTCACTGAATTTTTCTGTTTGTGTCTCCTGGAGGCTGAAAGCCAGGGTCTTTACCTCTCTCCCCACAGCAGGCTTCACTCAGTGACATGCACAGAGGACGTACACACTGGATTCTGCCCTCTGGTGCTTTCTACCCCAAACTTCCCCCAAAGAACAGCCGACACCTGCTGCTTCTCCATCACCTATAATAGAGGAGACAGTGACTTCTAATAAGCCCCGATATCCAGGAAGTTGCCAAGTCCTGACAATTACTCATTCAAAAATTACCTCTTCTTCCAACGACCTGGTCCAGACCCTCATTATCTTCCCTGCACACCTCTGTGTTCCTCAGAGCTTCCAAAATGCCAAACTGGTTACAGCAGGATCACATGGGGACATACGAAGAACAGTTTCCAGATTCTTTCTAAGACCGGCTGAATATTCGGGGCGTGGAGCCAAGACCTTCTACGTTTATCAAGTCTCAGGTGATTCCAAAGCAGAGGCAGGTTTGGAAATCACCAAAGCATGTCATTTCTGTTGGAATTCACTGTAGAAACCTGCTCCGCTCACCTTCATTCAACACTGCTTGCACAGGGTGAGGGGGTGACCAGAGTTAGGTTCTAAAGGTTTCAAACTTGCAGGTCATATGCCTGGTCAGAAACCTGATTTTGCTTCCAAGTGTTTGAATTTCTGACAAATTTTTTCTTGTGATTGAGTTCCAGTTTTAAAGCATTATGGTCTGAGAATATGCAGGGAATAATCTCAATCTTTTGGTATCGGTTGAGACCTGATTTGTGACCCAGTATGTGGTCTATTCTGGAGAAGGCTCCATGTGCGCTCGAAAAGAATGAGTATTCTGTTGTTTTAGGGTGGGATGTTCTGTATGTAGCAGCAATGTCCACAATCGCCAAACTGTGGAAAGAGCCGAGATGCCCTTCAACAGACGAATGGATAAAGAAGATGTGGTCCATATATACAATGGAATATTACTCAGCCATCAGAAAGGATGAATACCCAACTTTTACATCAACATGGATGGGACTGGAGGAGATTATGCTAAGTGAAATACGTCAAGCAGAGAAAGTCAATTATCATATGGTTTCACTTATTTGTGGAACATAAGTAATAGCATGGAGGACATTAGGAGAAGGAAGGGAAAAATGAAGGGGCGGAAATCAGAGGGGGAGACGAACCATGAGAGACTATGGACTCTGAGAAACAAACTGAGGGTTCTAGAGGGGAGGGGGGTGGGGGGATGGGTTAGCCCGGTGATGGGTATTAAGGAGGGCACGTTCTGCATGGAGCACTGGGTGTTATACGAAAACAATGAATCGTGGATCACCACATCAAAAACTAATGATGTATTGTATGGTGACTAACATAACATAATAAAATTAAATCAAAAAAAAAAAGAAAGAAAGAAACCTGATTTTGTGTTAAAATGCCTGCAAGAAGAGGGCCAAACACCTTGACCAGCATTCAAGTCCCTCTATAAACTGGCTGGCAGTTTATTGCCTTCTCTTACACTTTACAAAAATTCTCTGCCCCACCCAAATTCTTTGAATGTACTTTGAATGAGCTTTCAGTCCCCACTGAACCTCTCCCCATGTCATTACTTCCTACTGTTGCTCACCTCCCTCGGGAACACTCTCCTATTCTGACACATATCAGTGATATTCATGGAGCGTTTAGCATGATCTACCTTGTATTGTATTTACCTGTTATGGAATTATCTGGTCCGAACAGAAAAGAAGAAACTTGCCAAAAATTTGTGTAAACTGAGAGAAGTCATTTCTCCCCTAAAACTGAGATTCCTTCTCTTCAAAAGGCGAGTGTTGGATAGATGGGATTAGGAAACCCTAGGTAGGGCAGGTATGCCCGAGACTCACCTGATTTAGTCAACCTCACCGTTTTATCCTCCACCTAGGACACGCACACACATGCATGCACACATGCGCGCACGCATGCACACACACACACACACACACACACACACACACACACACACACTGTACAGATAAGAGCCTCATGAGAGCCCGAAGGAAACTATATGCTGGAGCAAGAAAGGACCAAGGTCTTACCTTGTAACTGAAGCTGGTGGCATCATCATAGCCAACCCACTCCTTCCCCTTGTAGGCATATGGAACATGCTGAAAATCAATCCAGCGCTTTGTTGCTCTCTGGAGAAAGGAGCAAATCTGCCAGGAGGATCACCAGGTTAGTTCTGGGAAGTGCCATGGAGAGAAACATCAGCAGGCACACTGCTCTTTTCCCAGTGGTGAAGAATCCAAAGGATCCCTCACCAGGGAGTGGGAAGAGGCAGACCAAAGAGGGAGTGGGAAGCCACTCACAGAAGACCTTCTCTCTTTCCTGAACAAATTCCTACTAGAACATGTTCCTTTCTCTAATGTCTGTGATGGAAAGAGAGAACCAAGGAGTGGCTGACATCCTTAGAAACCAAACCAGGCTTTGCTAAAGAATGACAATGCCAAACTACTAACGGTAACCTATCTGACCTTGACCAAACCTGTATCTTTTCCAAAGAGTTACCATAAACAAACCTCTCCTCTTTTCATTAGCAATCAGCATGAAGGACCCAGTCTTGGTAGCTACCAAACTAGCTTGTGAACCTCTAATAAATTTAAAGTTCTCAAAGGTAGGGAGAACTGGGTTGTTACAATCATTCGAGCATCTGAGTGTCTACTAGGTGCCCGGCCTCGTGCTATAAACCACACGTCAGCCAGTAGCAGAAGATCATGTCTGAGGCTTTTTTTCTTTCCTTTCTTCCTCTTTTTGGTTCTTTAAAGGTTCTATCAACATCTCTTTGGCCTGTAATGTCCTTCAAGAACATAATTTCCACTATGCCATCACTGGCTTAGCAGGGAAACATCTCCAGCCAGCCGGCAGAGAGCAGGGGAGACCCTGCGCCTCCACTCCTACCTCCAGCACCCACACACACCATGTGCCTCTCAGTACCTGCTGTCCTTTGCCTTCGAGGCCCTTCCCTCTCATCATTCTTGCCCATCAGGATTCTTCCTGTGCTCCAAAGCTCTGCTCCCTGAGACCTTTCCAGATCCCTAAGCCACACCCCCATGCCTCTTAATTGTCCTCTCTTGTGTTTTATATCCCCTTGAGTCCATGTCTCTTTTCTCCACTCAGTAGAAAGCTTGGATGAGATGGAGAATAAGGGAATGGAACTGGGGGAAGAGGAAAGAATCTGTAGGAGGGAATGTCTTGGAATTGCTTCAGAATAATCTAGTAGTGGGAGAGAGGGGGTCAGGGAGCAAAGATGAAACAAGATTGGCCCGGAGTGGTTAGTGATTGAAGCTAGTGAGGGGCAGGTGGTAGTGGGGGAGGGGGAGAGAAGGTTACACTATTCTTTCACTTTTGCAAATGTTTGAAATTATATATATTTCAGATACTAATTATTTTTATTTAGGCCAGATAGTAGTAAGTCAGAATTGACTTGTATAACAGTTAAGATTCTTTTGAGGGGTCCCCCCTCCACTTAGACTCCACCCAGCCCCTCATCCCTTATGAGGGACTCAAATACATTCCCCTGAAGAAAAAGGAAATATCTCAGAGAGCGGATTTCTCTTGAGCTAGTAAACCACTTCGTTGTCCTGTCTCCAGCCCTCACCCTTGCCTCTGCCTGGTTGTCTTTGCTCTTGCCCTGTTAAAGGATGGAGAAGCCCTAACTAACAGACAGACATCCCTATTCTTGTCACCTCATAATAAGCCAAGAAGCCAGCTTGCTTGGTGTACTTTCCCGGAGACGCAGGTCCCACAGCTTTGGCCTGCAGTCCATTCTTAGAGGTTTTGAGGAGGCGAAAGGTACGTCCATAGGTGGGGAATCCCATGAGGAGCTTCTCTGGGGGTGCCCCCAGCTTACGCCAGTAATTCATGGCATATGCCTGCAGGTAGGAAGAACACAAATCCCTCCGTGTTACTGAGGGCCAATGGCCTGGGCTCAGGGCAGGTGTCCGGGCCCCTTGAGATCATTCCTTACCGAAGAGCTGGGGTCTCCAGACAGAGAGAACAGGGGACTATTGTGCCCTGTGAACATTTCCCAGCTTCCATGAAAGTCATAAGACAAGACGTTGATGAAATCCAGGAGTCTGTGAGGGCGAGAGGAGGAGATCTGCAGATTCGGCTAACTAGATTTTCAAGTCAGATCACCAGAGGACTAACTGGCTAACTAGCTGTGTGCTGGCCACCCAAGCTGCCTACTTGAGATGTGCCACCGCAGCAAACTGCTGGTCAGGAACAGCCATGCCTCAGGTCCCATGCCATCCTGAGAGCTTCCATGGAGGTAGGCAGGAGTCAGACAAGAAAACACATTTGTAGGGCGCCTGGGCGGCTCAGCCGGTTAAGCATCTGTCTTTGGCTCAGGTCATGATCTTGGGGTCCTGGGATCGCGCCCCACATCGGGCTCCTTGCTCGGCGGGGAGTCTGCTTCTCTCCCTCTGCCCCTTCCCCCTGCTCGTGCTCGTGCTTGCGCGCTCTCTCTCTCAAATAAATACATAAAACTTTCTAAAAAACTTAAAAAAGGAAACACGTTCGTGCCTGACGCAAGTGCTAACAGGTTGTGTAAATTGTCATGAGGAAGGTGGTACTCACAGCAGCTAAAGAGCTTCTGTCCTTCCACCACTCAAGGCACCAGCGAAACCACGTCTTCCAGAGCGCTTTCAGAATGAACCAGTGTCAGTAAGCACTTACCGGGTCACAGGCGTAAAGGTGTACAAGGATTCCATCATTTAATTTTAATGTGGCCAATGGCCTCAGCGCCACAGCAGTGTCCATTTTAGAGCGGAAGACATTGAGGCCCTGACAGGCTCACTAACCTGCCTAAGGTCACCCAGCCGGCAGACGGTGGGACTCCCTCAGTCCTGCCTGCTATTAAGACCAAAGCTGACAAACTCTATGCCCCATGGGGCCTCTCCCCTTTTTCCCCGACACTGAACCCCGGCCCCCTGGTGTAATCACACGCAGAAACACCCCGTCCCCTCTTCCGTTCCGCATCGGCCTCCGCTCCTCATCTGTAAACACTCCATTCTTGAGGTTGGAGAAAATTAGCCCAGAGCTGGCATGTCCAGAAAGAGTTACGAGCTATTCTTCGTTCGGCTTTGTAACTTCTGCACAGACACCCGTGCTCAGAAAGCTAGGCCTGGCTGCGCATGCCTATTTTTGTATTTGTGGCAGTGGTTGATTAATCATCTGCCTCTGATGCCAGCCATGGGCCACACAGCGTATGTCTACCGCTGTCCCCTGGCATGGCAGAGGCCAGGCCCGTGGGACGCTTTCTCGTGAGCCCCAGCAAAGGGCTTTGCAGAATGCCCTACCCAAGACGATGTGATTATGGGGACCGCCTCTGATGTCCTAAAGAAAGCCCAGACTATGTGGAGCTAACCTTTGTCCCCACCCATGCCCCTCAGCGGCCCGCCCCCCCCAACCAGCACCTGTACATGGAGGACTCACAGGCAGGGCTTGAGAGGTGCTGCCGTTCTGAGCATGACCTGCCTCCTTCCCTCCAACATCCTGCCCCACCAGGCAGCACCCTCTCACCTTCCCAGAAGGCGCACATCATAAGCTGTTTGGATGATGTGCGGGTCCCCAGAGACAGCCGCAGAAAGCAGCAGCCGTGGACGCATGGTGAGCGTGGCCTCCTGCTGGAAGGCAAACAGGAGCTCCTACCAAGAAAGAGGCAGACGCAGAGACCCAGACCAAATAGTCAGGGAAAGGAAGGATCAGCCAGGAAAGCTTTATTTGCAGAGCCCCCTGAGCCAGGCTCTGGGGGCACAGAGGTGAGGCAGACACAGGCCCTGCCCCCAGGCTCGCGAGAGAGGTGGCCTTGAGCCACCGCAGTAAGTGGCTTAACAGAGGGGTAGAGGGGTGGCGGGCAAGGTCAAGAGCACAAGCTGCAGACTGCCTGCCTGAGGGGGGGCCAGGCCGCTGCACAGAGGGAAGCATCACTTGGGCTGCAGGGCTGGAACAGGACCTGGATGTGACCAAGAAAAAGAGCCACAAGACTCCTAGCTCTTTGGCCTGACCTTTCTAAGATGATGGTAGTGAGAGAACATTCCCCTACCCCCATCCCCGTCCCTGGCCTTCTGCTCGTCCTATGCCATGAGCCCAGCTACGATAAAAAGTAGAACCACTGCTGGATCCTGCAGCTGCCAGACTTGGCCTTACCTCAATTAAGAGGAGAAAAGTCCACCGGTCACTCTTGGGGCTGCCTCTCAGTCCAGGGTACAAGAAGAAGAGGTCCAGACCATCAAACTTATGTCTCCTCAGGAGGGATACAACCGAACCGATAAACCTTTCCCGGCTGGATAATGTAGACAGCATAGTGGTGAACCTGCGGGAGCCCCAGGGTGAGGCGAGGAAGGGGGGCTCTCTGCAGAACCACAACCTCCACAAAGCCCCTCGGTTCGTGCCCTGTGGAGGGCACACAGGTATGGCTGGGGGAAAGGAAGGTAGGTCAACCCTTCTTAGAAGCCCCTCCCCGCACTGCGGGCTAAATACCCGGCGGTGATGGGGAATTCAAGCAGCAGGGAGGGGCTGCAGAGTCTCACCTGGTTGTGCCAAAGTTCCACCCACCAATGGACAGCAGTGTTCTCAGCTCCCTGTTCCTGTGATGTGGGAGAGAGGGAGGTGAGCTGGGGACCCACTCCAGTGTCCCTGGGGAACGGTGGAAAGTAGACGGGGGAGGGGGGAGAAGTGAAAGGGGAAGGCAGGTGGAGGGAGGGAGAGAGAAGAGCAGAGCAAAGCACAGGGAAGAAAAGAAAGGAAAAGAGGGGTGAATAATCAACCCACGGTCTTCACAACCCAGGACCCCCGCAGGCTGTCCAAAGTCCACAAAACTCCCCCACATCCCCATGATGCTCCCACGCAAAGGAAGAGAAAGTAGTAGTCCAAAATGTTTCTTTTCACTGTTTTCTTAGTGGACAAATATTTTTTGAGCAATTACTATGTGCGGTTGATTGCTTTAGGTGCTTGACCGAGATACAACAGAGAGTGAAAGAGACAAGCTCCCTGCTCTCAGGGAGCTTATGATCTAGTGACAAGGATTTTTGCCTTGGCCATCTATAACCATTCACGCAGAGACAGACCCCCCCTTGGACAGGGACAGAACCCAGGAGTTGTGGGGATAGGAATACTTAAGCAAGCACTTAGTGAGCACCAGCTCTGTGCAAGGCACTCACCCAGCTGCTGGTATACAAACATATTGGAGACCCTGCTCCTTCCCTTAGGGGGCTCATTGGCTGGGGGGTGCAGGTGACAAATGGTAATAAAGATACTAGCATTTGTGATGTGCAGGCTCTCCTTGAAGCATTCTAACAGCATTAGTACATGAACTCCGCCCCACTGGCTTGAAGGATGAGTTGCAGGTTACCAGGCAGAGGCAACAAAGGCCTCACAAGGGCAAGGAGGCAAGAATTAGCTTGGGGTGTTATTCAACAGGGAGTTCTCAGGCAGGGATGCTCCCGGGCCCCACTTGAGAGGCGGCTAGGACCAGAAGAATCAGAAGAAAGTTGATGAGTAACAAGAGAAAGAGGATTAATTTTCTTCTGTCTGTAAAACCTGAAAAAAAAAAAAAAAGATCCCCACATGCAACATGAACACACCTCTGCTTGAGCTTGTTGAACTCTGGGTAGGTAATTTTCTCATCCTGGGAATCCTTAGCAACAATCTGATTGTTGTTCATTGAGGCAAAGGCAAATATCAGGTGGGTGCAGAGAAAGGGATCCAGGTCTCGGGGCAAGATGGAGGCAGGGCTGGGGCGACCCTGTGCCCAGCTGGTAAAATAACACACCAGTTTGTGGGCAGCGCCTGGCAAGGGAGAACACACGTTAGCTGGCAGAGACCAAAGGAGGGGATGGAGCTCGGCTTCCACAGAGCACTGTGAACACAGTCCAAGAGGCCGGGCCACCAGAACACTCCCCAAGCAAACACAGCCCAAAGTGACCCTGAGGTCTGGTCCCCCTGCCACCCCTACTGCTGAGGCCCCAGGGGCGAAAGAATGCCTTATGGAATGCTGTTCAGAATGGATCCTCAAGCCTGGATCCTGGCACACAAAGCGACACAAGTGGCGGGACGGAAAATCCTCCGCTGAACTGCAGCGGATCAATGATGCTGGACACAGGAGCCGGGGCAGGGAGGGGCTGCAGAGGACACACCACACGGAGCACCTCTCAGTCAGAGAAGCTCCCTGGCTCTGGGGAGGAAGACAGGATTTCCTTACCATCGCGCTGTTTCAGCACAAGAACCAGCCCTGCAGGAAACAAAGGATGGAATCACACTCACATTCCCATGCTCGCCCAGAGTGACATGCCCCAGCCCCGCCTCCAGCCCTCCAGTGCACCCACCAACTGGGCCCCATAGCCAGACACAGACACACACATGGAGACACGCTGCGTTCACTGGCTTCCTCTTCTCTAAGTTGAGCCAGTGTTGCCAGATCTACTGAAGCTCCTGTTTACCCCAACAACCACCACATGGATACGCACATGCTTAGCACAGGGACAAGGATGACTTAGAAGTCCCAGCAAAAGCTCTAGGCCAGTGGTTCTCACCCTGGCTGCAAGTATAAAAAAGCAGTGATGTTCTCCTCCCCTAGAGATTCTGATATCACTGGTCCAAGGTGGAACTGGGCATAAAGATATTTAATGGGTAGCTGGAGTGGAGGACCACTGCTCAGATCTCTCCTGCCGGGGCACCTCCGGCCCTTCACTATGTCCCGTCCCACCTCCACCTAATCCAGCCTCCGAGTCCCTGGCTGCTTCTCGGGCACTTGAGAGGTGACAAACATAGGAAGCCTGGTATCTCCTGGACTGAGTGACGTTGTGGGGGCTGGAACCTGCCACACTCACCAATCCACAGCAACAACCTGCCCATCTCAGAAGTCTGGGAGCGGCGAGGCTAGGGCTCGAGCCCCTTTATAGGAGCTCTGGGACAGCCCTGGGACAGCGCTGGCATAGCCTGGCCACACACACCCACACACAAAACCAGGGCCAGTGATGAATGGGCTGCTGCCCGAGTCAGAGTGACCCCAGCACCTCCCATCCTCCCTCTCCAGCCGAGCTGTAGCTCTCAGAGCCAACAAAGCAATAGGTCCGTCTGACCCTGGCACACAGTGGGTGTCTGCCAAGGGCCATGGCGAGGGCAGGGTAGTAACTCAGCCCTGTTCCTGGGATTTGCCCCGCCGTGGACTGAGTATGAGAGTAAACACTGCACGGAGGCAGTAATTCTACTGTTACCAGATTATTGGTTAGGGAAGCAGTGTAATACAAAGTTTAGAAGCCCCAGCTTTGGACCTAGGCAGGCCAAGGTTTGAATCTCAGTGTCATCGGTTAGTTTTATAATCGTGGGCGTTACTTAGTTAGATCTTTGAGCTTCAGCTTCCACACTTGCAAAATGATAACAGCTCATACTCACCTCATAAGGTTTTATAGGAATTAAAAAGATAATATATGAAAAACTGTTAGTTCAGGACTTCGCATGGAATAAGGGCTCAGTAAATGGTAGCTGTTATTAAGGATGCGACAGAGTGAGGGTCTCAAACTCACATGCTGACACTTGCCAGGCAGGTAACATAAATGGGTGAAGTGGACACAATATAAGAGCTCACTCTCCACTTTATTAGAACAACAGCAGTTCAAGCCCCGTGATACACATGAACTAACATGAAGCCTCTTGGTCAGGAGACAATAGAGATTGGTATAAACAGGGACAACACTCCAAGTAGCCACTAATGGTTACCATGTAGTGAAATAGATCCCATGTTGAAAGATCCCTCAATTTCCTTCTTCCTTCCTTCCTTTCTTTGTCAGAGAGACACAGAGAGAGCACAAGCAGAGGGAGCAGCTGGCAGAGGGAGAAGCAGGCTCCCCGCTGAGCAGAGAGCCCGATGTGGGACTCGATCCCAGGACCCTGGGATCATGTCCTGAGCCGAAGGCAGATGCTTAACCAACTGAGCCACCCAGGCGTCCCGATCTCTCAATTTCTTAAGAGAAGACAAAAATCTGAATCTTTGTGTGGGTGAACAATGTTTGAGCCAGTGTACGAGCCAGTGCTGAGAATGTGTTATGAACCTAAGGAACATAAGGAATATAATTCTGGATACCTGAGAGCCAGTGTTTTTAAAATACAACAACAATATGAAGGATAAACAAAATAGATCTGTAGCCAGATGCTTTTATGATCCATCCGTTTCCTCTTCCTGCTACAGAGGATCTCAGATCATGAGTAGGTCCCATATTTCAGGGTCTGAATCTCAATCATGGAGGACCAGAAATCGGATGCCCATCTTCTCAGAGACTGGTAGTTCACCTAGTCTACATGTCACTGAGGTACTAACCAGATGTCAACATAGTAAATTACACAGGGAAATACAAGGACTAGTGGTTGAATTTGCATCCCCCTTCCAGCATGAAGAAACCAGACAATCACTTTTTTAATCAGAAGATTGTTTAGATAGCATGGAACAAAGACATTAAATGGTATAGAATGTTTAGGCAAAGGCTATTTCCGTAAAACTCTAGGCAGACCTGATGGAATACCCCACCTAAAAGAGACTGTCTCCATTTGTTCATCCATCTTTGTCTTCCTTTAAGTATTCAACAAATATTCATTGAGCACGTGCCAGGCCCTGCTAGGCACTCTGGATACAATGGTGAGCAAGGGTTTCTGCTCTCACAGAGCTTGTAGTCTAGTGAACAGATTGATCACACCCCCAAGAGCTAGACACATACTCTTGAAGTATGTGTCTCATCTCTCTTGGATAGGGACAACGGGGAAAACATGAGTTTTGTTGCTGAACAGATTTGAGATCCAGTTCTTACCCTGCACCATCACTCGGGCCACCTCAGTCCCATCTGCATGCTCAGTGCCACACTCCATTCCTTGGGCTGAGAGTAACCTGAATCAGGAGATAGTTAAGCCTCCTGATACAAACATTGGATCAGGCCAGGCAACAACTTGTACCACTGGTTACGTTACCCCTGGTGTAGTTTCTAACACTAATGACCATGCTCTTGCTTCCCAATTCCTAGCCTAAGTCACCTAATTCTTGTTAACAGGTCTCTGCATTCCTTTCTCCTCCTGTTCTGTAAACTAGACACTACAGTGGTTCCCCGGGGCTTGCGTTCCGACTCGGTCTTGCCAGGCACGTGGGGCCCTTGCTATCTTTTAAGACCCCCCCCCTTGAAGTGAATGCCTGCCTTTCTCTACTTCTAGGCCTCCCCTCAGGCCCCCTCTTCCTGTCCCCCGGATTCCATATCACTGAGATTTCCCACTAGGTTTGTGCCCTTCCATCCCAACTCCTGCCAAAAGCACTAGTTCTTAATGCTGTCTCCAGGACAGAGTTAAATCTGCCCGCCAATCTGAACCATCTTCACCTGCACCTGGGTCAGTCCTCTGGGATCCTATTCTGCTACAGTGGTAAGGCTGGATCTCAGACCTAACCATTCCATGCCTTAGGATGACTGAGGAGGAAGAGAACACCACAAGGTAACAATGGGTGCCCAGGAGTGACCTCCGTTTCATTCAGCGATGACCATGGCAAGGAAGGCAACTATGACTCCATGTGTATAGCAGATGATGAACAGTAAATGCTGAATGAGGGTTATGTTCAAAGTCACTGCGCCATGTCACTCTGTCTGCTCTCATTCCTTGAGTTCTTGCTCTCAAAAAATACAACCATTGTTACATATTTTACACCCCCACCCGGATACTTGAAAATACTCCTCCCTAGTGCTTAGCCTGTTCTCACGACTAAGAAGACATTTACAAACGTCTTTTAGTTGGCTTGCTGAAGAAAGGCCTACAGCAGTGCACCCCCTCCCATATCTTACAATACTCAACTAGATGCAGGCAAGATCACAGAGCTGAAATACTTTGGTTTTAACAAAGCGTTCAGCCAAATCTTTTGCGATACTCGTGTGGATAAATTGGTTAAGTATGACTTGAACAAAATCAATTGGTTGAATCTAAGAGCCCAAAGAATGTTGACTATATTGGTGCAAACTTGAAAGATTTTTACCATTTTACATCTTTAAAATGAATGGGATGGGGGTTGCCCGGCAGGCTGTTGGTAGAGGGTGCGACTCTTGACCTCAGGGTTGTGAATTTGAGCCCCACGTGTGGTGTGTTTACTTAAAATAGAATATTAAAAAAAAAAAAATGGGATAGAGCAGTGTATCCCAATATTTCATGATTTTTGGTCGTACATGAGGATTTTAAACACATTAATGTATATTAAAAGTATAGATTTCCCCACAACCCTAATTTCATAGATATTGTTTAAAAATTGAGGCAATTCAGGGCGCCTGGGTGGCTCAGTTGGTTAAGCGACTGCCTTCGGCTCAGGTCATGATCCTGGAGTCCCGGGATCGAGTCCCGCATCGGGCTCCCTGCTCAGCGGGGAGTCTGCTTCTCCCTCTGACCCTCTCCCCTCTCATGCTATCTCATTCTCTCTCTCAAATAAATAAAATCTTAAAAAAAAAAATTGAGGCAATTCAAAGAATATTTTAATAAACTAATAAAGATAGTGCTGGAATGGATGATTTTGCTGCTGTAATGTGATGGTGAATCATCAAGTCATGCCTATATAGCTATTAAAAGAACTGGCCTCCTGCTGTCCTGTGGGGCAGGAGACACCTTGGGAATCAGCAATGTCTGGTGCCAAATTAAACCCTATGGAGCTCCTTCAGCATATGGCTTGGGACCCTACCCAAAAAGTGAGCCTCATGTAACCGTGGTAACTGCAGATCAGCAGTGGACTACAGTGGGTCACGAGGATGGGCTTCAGAATAAGAACAATGAAGATGGGGAAATGGATCTACTCTAGCATTAGACACCTGAACCAGTGATATTAAATGCAATATATATGCCTGTAGCTTTAACAAGTAAAATGAGCCTGTTCCCAACCATCACCAGTTAAGTCCATGCTCAGGCTACTGAAACTCTCCTCACGTCTGGGACTCACTGAACCACATGGGCTATCACATTTCTCATTGAGAAGTCACTTTCTATTCTAAACCACCTTTTTTGCTCACTTTAACATACACATTCAACCCAAACTGGGACAGCCATTCCAACCTGGGATGGTGATTTTGATCAGATTTGCAAATGTCTTGGTGGCAATCACTAATAGATGTGATTACTCTCATCAGCACAGACCTGAATCCAAACCAATTTTCTTTTACAGTAAGATGATGTGGTTTTTCAAAAACTAGGTTTTCCTTCTTTGCTGTCATTTTAATCACCTTGAAACAGACATTTCCTTGGGTTCTCATCTCCACTGCTTTCCCCTCTACCATTCCTGAGTTCAGGAGGAAAAGGGCTAGGCAATTTTGGTTCCGACCCACCTCACCCCTCCTCTCTCTAAGCCATCACAACTTTGTGAAGTTTATCTCTGGGAAGAACTTAAGCATTTCCATCCACCCACCCACCCACCCTATTACCTTCCAAGAAGTTATGGTCAGGAACAGTGAAGGCTTTCTTCCCGTCTTACCCCAAACCCAGTAATCACATGACGACAAATTCCAATGTTTTTATTCATGGTTATTGTGACGACAGGGCTCATGTTTGGCAAGGGTGAAGCATGGAAGCTTTTCTTACAAATATTTTGTCCATATTCCTTCAAACTGCCCCAGTTTCATGTGATTTTAGCTGAGCTAAACTTTCAAAGCACCAAAGCACATAATATATTGTATTTAGTTTCATAATCAGTAATTGACCATGACTTCTCACAGTAACCAGTCCACCAACCCAAGTAACCTAACGTTTAAGTCCCAACTAGCTACTCTAAGGGGTTAGGGAAGCACATACACAAAAATACTGGGCTATGACTGATACCCTGATGACTCACGTAAGTGAGATGTGTCTAACTACACATAACACACGCTTCAAAAGACAGGCCAACAAAGCCTAAGCTTTTTATTTCTCCAACTAGTATTTCTGATTCTCTGATGCTGTACTTTAAAATTGTCAGAGTCCACAAAAACAGCATTCAGACTTCCTATATCCAGAGAAAGGAGTCCAGAAGCCAGGAGAGGTCAGGCCCCAAGCTATTTTCCAGTGAGAAACATGGCAGACATTTCTCTGTGAGTCTGTGTCAGTTTTTAACTTAACTGAAATGCCTTTATGCTCTCCACCATCCCCCAGCCTTTTTCCACGGGATCTATGACAGGAAAACACTCATCTTTCACATATACAATTCCATGGGGTGACGGGTGGGGGGGGGGGGCGTTATGCAGGCACCAGCCAAAATTTTATTCAGCCAGAAAATGGATTTTTGACTCAGTTTAATGGCAAAGAGATTTGCAAAACCACGAGGAGTGTCCTGGCTTTTCCTCGAGGTGAGCTGGGCGGGATTTTTGTGAGTGGAAGCATTGCCATAAGAAAGGCAGATTAAGTTCTATAAAAAATAAAGTTGCTCCTATCTCCACGGGTAGTATATAAGCTGCTTCCAAGAATCCAGGGATGCCCACATCCCACACCTCATCCAGTCATGGCCAATCCCTCATGCACAGCTACACAGGAAGCGTAAAACCCTTTTGTAAACTTTTTTTTTTTTGGTGGGGGGAGGGCTTGGGAAAGAAAGATGTAAGATGAATTTTTTTAATTCCCTCCCACCACCAAAAACTATGTATCTACACACACACTAAGACACACATACATATCCAATTTTAAGAAAGTTTTTCTTCCCTATGACTACAGGATCCCAAAACCCAGCCTCCCTCAGGTTGAGAGACAGTGCCTATTAACTGCCCAGATCTGGTGTACCAACATACTGTATAAGGCTCCCGTGTGGTCTCACAGACGGAGTGGACACTCATGGGGGGTTTGCTTTTTGTCTTAAATCCACTCTACTCGGCCACACTCTTAGGTCCAAGGGCTGGGAGAGGCTCTGTAGGCAGGACATGGTGGATGACCTGATGGTCCCAGCCCACTGTGGTAAGGAGAGAGTGATTGAGCGGGGACCAAGTAGCATCTCTCACAAAGTCTCTATGGGCTCGGCTTCTAAACCTAGACAAGAAAAAAGGTAAGTTAGGGCACGGTGAGAGACAAGAGGAAAAAGCAGACTTGGAGGAGAGAATCCAACACAACCAGGGCACCTTTGTGGATGTGTGACACAAACTTCACCGTATGTGTGGCCTTGTCACCACGGTAGCAGTGTACTTATCCACACAGAACTTCATCAATCATTCAATCCAGTGCTCTCATTTCATAAAGAAATGGTGGCTAGAGCAAGGGTCGTAACATGGGCCAGGATCAGAGAGCAAATCATGGCTCTCTCAGCGAGAAGGAAGTATTAATTCCGGTACCGTGTTTGCTGCCTTTCACCCCAAGCAGGTCGCATTTCACGTATGTGTTCTTTAAGTGAAAGGGGTAGACTGTCCCTTTCTGGAGACAGCTGCAACACCGGACTTGGAAATCCCACCTACCACCACACTTCCCCTTTACCAGGGACAGAGTTGGCTGTGAGTCACCCCCAGGAACAGGGAGAGTCAGTGTCAGCCTGCTCCCACCGCCCAGTCCCCTTGAGTGAGACCGTGCACTTTGATGAAGACAGAAAGGACCCAGCCAACCACAGCTCTTCTCCCCGATTCCTCATCATAGGACCCCATTTCACACTTACACCTCAGAAAGGCCTGAGTCCAGCACAGCAAGTGAGCAGTCCTCACTGACAGAGGCCAGGAACGGGGTACTAGGAGAGCAAGGGGAGGGTTAGGACAGATAAAGCCATGGTCCCAAGATGAATCCTGCCAGGTCCAGCCCCCACCCCCCACCCTAAAGTGACCCAGAGGAGGTGGCCTGGTCCCCACTTCAGGTTAAGGTCTGGCTACCACTCAAGTCCACATTACAAGTTCCAGGGAAAGAGAAGGGAAATGGAGTAAGCCAGGGTGGACAATCATCCTGGCAACCAACTACCCCATCTGGTCCCTCCCTGCAGCTTTAGCAAGAACGCAGAAGCTGTCCCACCACACAGTCTCAGAAGCCCACAACATTAATCATTCTGGGTGTTGAGCAGGAACAGCACCTTATTTTAGCCCTGTGCAGACAGAAAACCATACTACCCAAAAAAGGACTATGGTCTTCAGAGATCGTTAGAGTTCTGAAACTTCAGCTAGACCACTGTCTGCTTTAAGGAATGACCTAATCAGCTAATGCTCTGCAAACATAAGCAAGCCCCAGCACTGTCCCATTCATACCCATCAGGCCCCTGGGGACAAAGGACAGTACCTGTGTGGGGAGAACACTAGCCCAGTGACACACTGGGAGTGCACAGCTGAGCTGAGGGCACACCTTGCACTCTTGGTGTCCACAAGGGAGACAGTTCCACTCTCGTTCCCTAAAGAGGAAGCCCATCACAGTGGATAAGAACATGGGCCCTGAAGTCAGCCAGACCTGGATTTGAATGCTAGCTCCTCAACCTTTTATGAGCTAACCACTCTGAGCATCAGTTTCTTCTTTCATCAAATAGGGTAATTAGTCACTGGTGGTTGTGAAAATTAACGAACGAGGCAGTTATTATTTTATCCACAAACTATGTCACCACATGTACAGCCTCCTGGCTATGAGAGCACAGGAGCTATCCCTACTCAACAACAGAGTTCCCTATATAGCAATCCACTTGTTTTGTGGTACACTGACTTCTGCCCATGCCCAGAATATAGGAGCTGGAGCACACAATCAGGAATCAAATCTAAAAAGTCATCATGTTTTCCAAAGCCAAACTAAAACCACTTTTGGATTATCCCACCTTCCCACTGGCATAATTCACATAACGCCCAAGTCCGCCACTGAGACGAGTGGCCCGAGCCTTGTGCATTACAGGGTCAGCGTGCTCTCATCCTCCCCCTTCCCAGAGTCAAAATGCTGTGGGACAGGTTGCCTTACCAAAGACAAAGACTTCACTCTGCTGAGGATGCCAAGCCAGGGAGGTAGGAAGGTAGCCTGAGGCAGTGCAGCCTGCAGAGAGAAGAGGGACCCGAAACGGGACTCAGAGCCCAGCCCCGTGAAGAAGCTTCTCAAAGTCACTCCAAGTCTCAGAAGCACCTTTATTTGCCTTCGCAAACCCTGCTAAGGCAGTTGTGTCCTTGCCCTTGACCCTCATACCCTTATTTATCCTTCGGCCTCCTGTCCTTTCTGGACACGAGTCATAGGCAGATTTCAGGCATAAAGCATGAAGGCAACAATTCTGGCCCCCTTGTCCATCCTTCCCAGAAATGTAAAGTAAATCAGCCACCCACAAACCAACCCTTCCTCTTGGTACCCACAGCACAAAATGGAATCAATCAACAGAGCCTCAGTGGGGAAAAAAGTGATTATGTCCCTTATGTCACACTGACTGAGCATCTGATGACTTTGCCTCTGTCTCTGGCCAAGGAAGCCTCTTCCAGGTGGGTTCCTAGTACCACCCTCCCACCACTGGCTCTCAGACTTACCCATCTGTGATGCTGGCTTGGGACAGCGGGTATCCCAGAGTAAAATTCTGTTGTCCTAGAAGAAGGAACAGAAAAAGAGCTTCACAGTCCAAAAAGCGGCTGCTGGCCAAGTCTCCACACTAGACTTGTGGCCAGAGGGTTGGAGTGTGGTTAGGAAGTAGGGAGGGAAGGAAAGGCTGTATCTCACCTCACTGCATGAAAGGAACACGGAATCCTTGTGCGGGGAGGCTGTGACACAGGTGACCTGCCCGGAGTGAGCTGTGAAGGAGAGTGAAAAGGGAGTATGACAGAGCAGAAGCCGGGGGCATTACTACCACACAGCCCAGATACTACCAAGGGAGGTGTGAGAAACAGGCCTTATCTCATGACACAATTTAACAAACTTTGTAAGAGATTTTGGATTAGACAAAACCTAAGAGAAAATGTTGATGGAGTTCTAAAACCTAAAAAGACTTGGGGAAGAAAATGAATTAATAAAGACAAGAAAGAAAAATTAGTGGCTGAGCAAGAAGAGTGAAGGGATCTATATCCCAGAACAGCAATTTTCCATACGACAGTACACACACACCTCCAGATAACATACAGACACTTTCAAGGGAGGTCTGCACACTGATACATTCTGGGAAATAAACTTTTCCAAAATTCTCTTTCCTGAAATCGAACTGAGACGCTGCCAGAGTCTGCCAGTGCCCCTTTCCTGCCTCGGGCTTTCAATTCCTCTTCTCCCAGTTGTAGAAGGGACGCACACCTCTCACCCACTCCACATTGCACCATGGTATGGTGCACAATGCCCAGGTATACGAAACCCTAAGGTATTAAACCAAAGGGGCTTTTCCCTAAGAGCCAAAGAGCAAAAGAAAGAGCACCTGGCTAAAATTCAGTGCAGGGGCTGGCCTTGTTTCATCCTACCACAAATCACAACATACCACAAGCGCTAGAGTGATTCTGGGACTTAGCTCCGCCTAGCAATGAAAATTTTGAAAACTATGAGAGATGGTTGTCATAAGGACACATCTGACAAGTTGAACTGAACTTAAAAATGAAGTCAGACTTTTTCTAATAGAAAGTTAAGTCTAACTTGGCCAGCTGGCTTAACAATGCAGGGTTAGTTTTTAGCCAGTTAGGTTATTTGGTAGACATTTTTCAGAGATTAAAGGGGCTTACTCTGCAAATCCAGGGCACAATAATGATATGGCCAGAAAGTATCTCCTTTGCAACTATTTAAACTTAAGTTAGATGCCAATTTAAAAATGTGTGAGAAGGTAGTTTTTCAAAAATTTTTCAGGAGGCCTACATGCTAAAAACTTTAAAGATCACTGGTCTATGTTAATTACAGGCTGTGGAAACCACATATTCTAAGGACATTTAACCAGACTACCTGAGATAGTCCGAATATGGCTCTGCCCAAGACAAGAAGATGTAATCAAACCACCCTTTATAGTTCTTTCCTAGCCCTAGAATCCATGGAAAGCCAACACAATGAAAAGGAATTGATTGCGCACTTGAAAGCAAAGCTCAGAGACAAGTACCTAGGGAAAATACAAAAGATAAAGTGGTTCCTCTGCCCTCAAGGGATCTGCAATTCAGTGGGGGGGAAAAAAACAGAATACAAAGAACTAATGAAAAAAGATGAACGGAGGAAGTGCTGAAAGGGTTAGGGCAGACCAGGAACACCCTTCATAGGCCTAAGAAACAAAAGGCATGTGTAGTAGACTCCACAATGGCATTTTAACATTGTTGGACCATTTACAAGTCTTGAACACTGAAGGTCCGAGATCTTTAGGAGTTTGTGATTTTTGCTTTGGCACATATGTGAACCATACACTTTGCAGTTAGAATTGGCAGGGAATGGCACTTAGCCATTGAGTGAACCAGTGATCATCGAACATCTACATCTCTTAGCCACACAATAAATGCTCCAGGTATTATCTTTATGAAGAATGGCTCCCAGAATAAAGTCGGCTGCTACTGCTGTTAATGAAAATGAGTTAAAAAAAAAAAAAAAAGTAACATTAATAGAAAGTGATGGCTCTCACCAGAAAAATAGAAATTTTATGGAGGTGAATATTCAAAAGTTCAAGATTCACAAGTCTCAGGGTTTATTCTTGGAGAATGTCAAGGATCTACTATGATTGGTTCTAATTAGAGCAGTATGTTTGAAGGGGGAGTGAAAGGGCTTGAACGCCATGACAAGAAAATGGATATTAACCCACAAGCCACACAAACCACGAAAGATGAGGGACTGCAGATGGACAGATGAGGTGAGTGCCACCATCTGTGCGAAGTAAAACCTGAAAGCAAAAGGCAGCATCAGAAATGGAAAGGGAAATCACTGACCAAGTGGTAAAAGACTCCAAAGGACTCTGGGACCCACTGATAGTGAGGAAGCAGGAGGGGTGGAAAAGGACTGAGAGCTGGAGTCTCATGTGGCCAAGAAGATGGTGAGGCCATTACTGGAAATAGGGAAATTAAGAAAAGGCAACGGATAGGTATTGGGGCCTGACTATAGTTTTGGAAGAAAACTATCAGGCAGAAGGGCAAGGAACTGCTGCCCCTGATATCCAAAGTTCAAAGAGCCCAAGGGGAGAATAAAAACAAAACAGCTAAGGCCAGGACTAAAAAGAACGTGCACTCACCCCGGTATGAACTCAGTACCATCTGCTGGGCAAGGTCCCAAACCTTGATGCTAAGAAGCAAAAGAAAACAGATCCTTAATTCTGACTTACAGTATCTACATAAAAACATGTGTTCCAACAAGAACTTCTTTTAACTGACATGTTCTATGTCATTGCCTACTGGGCTTCTGCTAGGGCCTATTCACAATGGATTGTACTATCTCTAGAGAAATGTTATAGACATGTCATAATTAATCACTGCGTTCTTACAACACCCCCAAAACTACTCGATGAGGCTAATAGGATGTAAAGACACCCAAAAAAGGTCTCAAATGCAGGACTGGGGCGCCTGGGTGGCTCAGCCGTTAAGCGTCTGCCTTAAGCTCAGCTCACGATCCGGGAGTCCTGGGATGGAGTCCCAGGATGGAGTCCCGTATCAGGCTCCCTGCTGAGTGGGGAGCCTGTTTCTCCTTCTACCCTTAACCCTGCTCGTGCTCTCTCACGTGCGCTCCTTCTCTCTTTCAAATAAATAAATAAAATCTTTAAAAAATAAAAAAAATTTTTTTTTAATTAAAAAAAATAAAAATAAAATAAAATGCAGGATCAATGAGCACAAGGACCCACCAGAAGTCTTTGCCACCGCTGACAGCTTGTATGCCAGAGCTCAGGACACTAACTGTAGACACAATGTCATCATGCTCATACTTGCAGAACTTGCTGACAATGAGTGTCTCGTTCTCATCCAGCTCCCACAATTCAACAGCTCCTGTTGGGAGTGGGGAGAAGGTAGAGGGAAATGAGTGTGGATTACACCAAGACTGTAATTCACTTCTAGGATTCAAGTGAGTCCACGGTCACTAAACTAACAAAGTAAGCTATTCCTATAAAAGCAAAACCCATTATCACTACAGGATTTAGCTAATTTCCAAGCCATCTGGCTTTATGCTGGCATGACTGTCTTCTTAATAACAGTCCAGACAATTAGGTCAGGGAAAGCTTCTAGAAAGACACAGAAAGATGGAATGGCTGGCAAAACCCATTATCTGGCTTCCATGAGAAAACACTGGAAAATAAGTCCCAAGAGACGAGGATTAAAGTCTCAATAATCTGTGTAGTACATAGTCCAGCGTGGTTAAATCTTCCCAATTGCTTTGTATTTGTTGAACAATTTGTGTAAATGCCTTATAGCTTCTTCACAAATGTTGTGAATTACTGAACGTCTTGCACAGTGACAGGTCAAGTACAGAGAACCCCCAAAAGTTGTCTTGAATATGTTGTGCTGAAGCTCAAATGTCAGAGGCTCAGTCTTTCATGTCCCACTTTTATCTTTCCATGCAATGCCTGCCAATATCCAAATACTGATTTTTTTTTTAACTCCAAAGACTCCAGTGCTGAACCTGACTTTCAAAACAAAGCAGAATGAAGACATTTAAAAAGAAGAAAACGGGAGGAGATGGAAAGCAGCAGAAACTGACTTAACCATCATCTTTAAGATCAAGATTATCCTTGGTCTGGGTTGAGGGGGGATACTGGGAAGGTTACAGGGAAGAAAAATGGTTCTAATCCACTTCTTAATTTTGTTAGAAATTCCCACCAGGCAATTTAGAATCTCGGAAAGGTATTTTCCCGCTACACAGGAGCTCTCCTTCGGGCCAACACCCTCAAGCTCCCCAAGCACTGAGTATGGGGCAGTAAGGATTGAACACGGTCCGATCTGTATCCCATGCTCCATTCCACCTGTGGGGTTGTGGAGAAAGTGACTCACCTGAATCGGAAGCCACTAGGATACCTCTGTCCCCAACCCAAGTGAGGTCAGCCACTCCGGCCTCCGTCTGGACTCCAGCGGAGCAGAAGCCTTCGTTGGGGGCTGCACAAGGGTCCTTGAACAGCCAGAGGGAGCCAGCCCAGCAGCGGCCACTCAGGCTGGAGGCCCCGAGCAGGAGAGCCCCATCTAAAGGAAGTACAAGCTGTCAGCGCGGGAGGAGTGAAAGGGCTCGTCTCCATGGTGACCACACTGTACAGCACGCGGGCCGAGTCTGGATCTGAGCTCGGAAACCCGGGGCAAAGGTGGGGACTGAACTAAGCGACGCGAGGCAGGGGTCAGGAAGGCATGCGGGGCGGGGGCGGGCTAGAAAGGCCAGTCCTGGGAAAGGGCATCCCGAGCCAGGGTGAGGTAGCTCCCAGGCCCGGGATCTCGGCTCACCGGACCGATACCGCGCAGCCTCCAACTGCCGTTCCATACAAGCGGGCGCATTAGGGGGAAGGTTCCACTCGCGGACCGCCGGGGGCACTAGGGGCGGCGGGGTTTCCTTCCGCATCTCCACGGTTCTATCTTCAACCTAGACCCAAACGGGACCGCCGCCCGAGATCCAGCTCCGGCAGCCCACGTGGTGCCCCTCTGGGCCTCCGCCCCTCTCCACAGGCTACGGCCACTCTACATCTCGCGAGAATTGCTTCTACTCTTCCATTCTGCGGCCGGCTGCGGCCCTCTGGCAAAGAGTTCTCCGCGTTCAGTGCCTCTTATCGCGAGAAAAAGAATTCGAGGCAAAGTCAGTGGACGAAGGGCACAATGTTCTCTTCTCGCGAGACTTGTGAGCGACCATCTTGCTCCCGCCCCTGACAGAGACTCTTGCCCGGGTCACTGGGACGCAGAACCTGCTGTCCGGACCCTGGTTGACCATGCTGTCCCGGGTGGTTTTTTCTGCGGCCGCCGCAGCGGGTAACCCATCTACACCCTAGTCCGGGCTATCAGAGTGATTGCAAAGGAGTGCGTCTAGGGTTACTGGAGGGGGTGGGAGGAAAGGGGGTGTAGGAAGGTGCAGCAAGATTTGGGCCCGAGTGGGAAAGGAATTGCGCCGCTCACAAGGGGCGCGCGTGGGGGTCTCGGGAGACTGGAAAGAGGGGTGCATGGCCTTAGTGGGCGGGCCCCGCGGGGACCGAGGAAAGGACAGACCAGATTTCACCTTGACCTTGCTCACCTGCGCCTTGTTTATGTGCAGCCCCCTGTCTGAAGAACGCAGCTCTCCTTGGTCCAGGGTAAGTAAGAGGGGTGTAATACTTCCTTCGTCCTTGTTTTATCACCTCATTTCACTTCTCTGTAACCTCCTTTTAGCTTTAGGCCCGAAATTAACTTTCTTTAGGTAATTTTGAAAGGCTTAAAGCTTCATTCAAACACTGGTGCACCTGTAACTGTCTGAAACATTGTCTTACCATCTCATGGCAGAGACTAAGAGGGTAAATGATGTGTTCTAACTAAACTAGGAGCTGGTTTTGGTGTCTTCTAAGCCCCGCCCCTTTTCCTTGTGACCTTCGTCTGGACTTAGCTGCCGGCTGCCACAGCGGGAATCGGAGTTTCTGGATTGCATACCCAAAAGCAAGTTTTATTAAATAAAATAATGAAGCATGTTATTTTTAGTCTGTCTCCCAGATGCCGACTTTTACTGCCAGATCATAAGAGTCAGAGAAATCATTCATTGATTCAGTAAATATTTATCTTGCCACTTACATGACAAAAGATAGAAAAATAAGTAAGGCTAACCTGTTTTCCAGTGGAGCTCAGTCTCTTGAGAGGAGGCAGCTATAGAGTAGTGCTTTAGAGCAGACTCTAAAGCTAGAGTTATACCTGGTTCCTCCACTAGAAGTTGTGTGACCTCAGTTTCCTCCTCTACAAAATGGAGATAATAGTATATTATGGTTAGGAGAACTAAGACTTAATTCCTGTAAAACTCTAAAAACAGCATTCCATATATAATACATAGTATGTGATAAGTGTTGACATCTGTTTTTAATGTTTCATAAATCATGTTAGTTTTCTTTGGAATTTCTCTTTTTGCATCCAGACTTAGCCCTAAATCTTGCCAAAATTTGACAACTCTTTTTGCCTTGAAAAAATGGCTTTTAATCCACCTGTAATTAATTTTTGTGTGCAATAAAGTGAGGCTACAATTGCTTCCAACTTACCAGAGAAAAAAGATTCCATACAGACAGGTAAACAATTTTAATAGAAGTCATAAATAAATAAATAAATAGATATGTAAGATGTAAGGAACATACTTGATTTCTGTTTCACCTTCCATATCTAATATAGGGAGAAGACCAAGGCTCTTCCGCCAAATTATATCTGGACTTATAACCATTCTTCCACTACCACTGCTACTGAAGTGTGAACCACCATCAATTTTCACCTGGTCTATTTCAGTAGTCTCTTAACTAGTCTCCTTGCATCTCTATTCTTGTCCCATTATAGCCCATTCTCCTAGTAGATTTAGGGATTACTTGAGGCCCCCCATCCCCCACCCCAACAAAACCCTCCAGAGCTCCTCATGCCACTGAAATAAAATCCAAAGTTACCATAACCCAGAAGGCCCAACGTGAATTCATCTCCTCCTACCTCTTAATTTATCTCCTTATATTCTTTTTAGCTTACTCTCTAGCCATGCTGGCGTCCTTGCTGTTGCTGTGAAAAGCTTATTATTACCTCAGGATCTTTGTACTTGCTCTCCCTTCTTTTCCCCAGGTCACTGACTCAAATGTCATCTGACCTATCAAAAAAGCTTTTTCTCATTCCATTGCTCCCTGGCTGCTTACCTTACCCCATTTTTCTTCATAGACTTTCAGCAGCCTGGAATTGTGTATGGACATACACAGTCACACTGCTACAACCCCACTGGAATGTGAAGGCTGGGACCTTGTCTGCTTGTTGCTATGCTCCCAGCACCTGACATAAGGGTGAATGAATGTAAGATTGGGGAGGCCTTTAATAAAAAGGATGTGCTCGAGATGTTCTGAAGGCTGTTGGGGTTGGCAGCTATTTAGTGAAAGCCATTCCAGGCAGAAGGAGCAGCGTGAGGCATGTTGTTTGTTTTTTTTGTTTGTTTTAGTTCCATATGGCTAGAGGATAGGAGAACGAAGGAAAGGAGCATAGAAGATCTGAGAGGTTCCGAATCATGTATACTATGTTAAGGAGTTTTGTGTAGGCAGGGGAACCTGTTGAAGAGCTTTAAAGTCAAATTTGCATTTTAAAAACATTGGTACAAGTGTAGAGGGGCTAGGTTTAAAGGGGTGTTTGTTGAGAAGCAGAGAGACCAGGTTTTGGATGAAGTAGTTTAGGCCAGAGATGAAGAGGGCTTCAACTAAGACAGTTAAGGAGAGGATTTGAGTTGGCCTAAAGCAAGTTCTCTCGTTCTGTGATTTAAATTAGTGGTTCTTGGAGCACCTGGGTGGCTCAGTTGGTTGAGCGTCCGACTCTTGATCTCAGCTCAGGTCTTGATCTCAGGGTCTTGAGTTCAAGCCCCATGTTGGACTCCACATTGGCCATGGAACCTACTTTAAAAACAAAGGGGTGCCTGGGGGGCTGAGTCAGTTAAGCATTTGCCTTCGGCTCAGGTCATGATCCCAGGGTCCTGGGAACAAGCCCCGCATCAGGCTCCCTGCCCCTGCTCCCTCTCCCTCTGCCTGCCACTCCCCCTGCTTGTGTTCTCTCTCTCTCTTTCTCTCTCTCTGTCAAATAAATAAAAATCTTTATAAAAATAATGAAAATGAATAAATCAGTGGTTCTGAATAAATGAATAAATAAATCACTATTGCCCTCCAGGGGACATTTGACAATGTCTGAAGACATTTTTGGTTGTCACCACTGGGTGGGGGGGGGGGATGCTGACTGGCATTTAATGTCATAAAGGCCATGGGGATGCTGCTTATCACTACAGTGCACAGAACAGCCTTCCACAGCAACAAAAAAATGTCTATACTGATGAGGTTGAGAAATCCTGATTTAAATGAAAGAATCTTGAGCATGATTCTCAAAAAAAGTTGGTGGGCTAGGTAATACATTGGGAGGCAGAAATAACCTTCAAAAGATAGAAGTGTCAAACTAAAATCAATGAAATAATATAAACTCTTACATTGTAAAGGGATAGAGGTAGAATGGGGATGTGTGGGACAAAACAGACTGAGAATTTGAAGGAGACTGAGCTTGGCAGCTTATATAAAAAGGACTAGAGGATTTTGTTTCATCAGAATTTTAATGAGATACTACACTGTAACTGCTAAAAATGCAGTCTTGGGCTGTTGGAATATGAGAATAGTTTACAAATCCATGGTACAATAATTCAAGCTCAGTAATGGCATCAGTAAGTTCTTATTTGTAGGATGAATGAATCGGTGAAGCTGTATTTAGAGTATTATCTTCGGTCCTGTATACCTCACTATAGTGAACAGAACCAGAGGGCTCCTTGTGGACCGTCAGGATTGTGAGGGAACTGAGGTGTTTAACCCAGATATATGGGCATAATGTATGTTACATAGAAAAATAAAATTAGAACTAATGGATAGATCGGTTTCAAGTATGTACACAGCAGTTCAGTTTAAAGATGAACGTAATTAGAGCTACCCAACACTGAAAAGGCCTGTTTCACACAGTGGTTGGTTAGCACCCCATCACAGAGAATACCCAAAAAGGTCAAAAGTTCTGGCCATCAGGGTGCTCACAACACAGTGGAGATTTAATAGCTGATTGCTTACATAGAACTTTACTGTATGCTTAGCACTGTTCGAAGCAAAAATCCTCACAGCAGCCCTATAAAATCATATTCTTCATTCTCATTTTACCTAGAGGAATTTGCAATTACAAAAGCTTAATCTAGTTGCTCAAAGTCAAGTGGCTGGTCTAGGATTTAAACCCAGATAATCTGGCTTTAAAGTTACGTTCTTATATGTTGTAATTCTAATAGTAAACATACAGAGTGCTAGACAGATGACCTTTAATACCTGCAGAGTAGCCTTTAATTTTGTGTAATTGCCGCCCATAGGGTATTGCAGGCAACAAGGATCTTCCACACAGGGCAGCCAAGTCTTGCCCCTGTACCACCTCTTCCTGAACATGGAGGAAAAGTTCGTTTGGGGCTGATCCCCGAAGAATTCTTCCAGTTCCTTTATCCCAAAACTGGCGTAACAGGTAAGCATTTGCCCGGTGTTTGATAGTATGTTTAGATGGTATAGTTTATGTTTACCTAGGATTTTAGTGGTCTCTTACCTCTTCCACATACACACGAAATGAAGTCAGTAAAGTAAATTGTGGAAGTAATTCAGTGGAACAGTTGTGACTTGTCTTTGAAGTAAACGTGGTTGGGATTTTAACTTTATAGTATTGTCTCCATTTGTTGATACACCACATCCACTGAATGCCAGCTCTGTGCCAGGTACTCTTCTGGGCATACAGTGGCAAGCTGAGGTGGCTGCCATCACGGAACACACGTTCTGTCATAGGATAGACAGTAAAGAAATGAGTAATTGGAGGATACATTGTCAAGTAATGGAAAGAGCTATGGATTAAAATAAAGCTAGGTAAGACAATAGAGGTTATTGTATATATACGTAAAAACAGAAGTTGGGCCATGTTTATCAATTTTTTCTTTTAAGAAGGCATACACTATTCTGAAATATTACATTTTTGTAATGTAGTCTGTTTTCACTTACATTATTTAATCCTCACAGCAGTCCTGTAAGAGATTTTTATTACCAAGCATAACTAGAAAATAGAGAATTTGTGGAGATTTATTCTCTCTTTAGTGACTGGGTTGAACTTAAACCCAGGCTCTCCAATTCAGTATTCTTTGACGGCATCCACGGGCCTTTCTTGCTCCAACTACTGCTGTGACTAGGGAACACTGGAAACCAAGGTTGTTGTGGTTTTTTTTAACCCTCCAGGCGAGTGGCCGAAAATAGCATTTCTATAATGGAAATTGCAAGAAACATTAGGGTCCTCAGATCCCCATGGGAGATAAAAATGTTACCTATGATAGGCTTTTTTGCCAGTTCACAGGTGAAATTTTTAATTTACATTCAAATTTAAAGTTTATATATTGGAGGCAAATTTTAAAAAGAGCTGCTGAAGCTTTAGGAAACTGGATAAAATACATTTGAAACTGTTAACCTTTTTATTCTTGTAATAATGTCATAACATCCTTTGGTTGGTACTTGTGTTGCTCAGAAACACTGTAAAATGCTGCCCTTTAAGGGGGCAGCTTTGTCCTTGCCAATATCTTCTGAGGCACAACAGAAAATCCTAAAGAAATGTACATGATGGTTTTGTGTCCTTTCAGAACTCACAGCCTGGTATTAAAGAAAAAGGTAGCTATATTTGAAGCATTATAACTGTAGTACTATAGGTACTATAGGAATTGGGAATCCTGATAATGAATTCATCCTTTTACATACATACTACTTTCTATTAGGGTTTTTTTTGTTTGCTTGCTTGCTTATTTCCAGTGTCAGGTTCCTGTTCAATAAAAATAGGCAGGAGTGGATAAATTTTATCCTGACCAGTATTCCCATTCAATAAATAATATATTTTGCTGCACAAATTACTTAAGCAGTTGTGCTAGACACTCTACATAATTTCTCAGTTTCATCTACCCTGTGAAGAAAGTACTGTTCCCATTTTACAGATGAGGAAACTAAACTCAGATAATTTATATTGCTCAGTTTCTTCTGTGTTGCAGAGTCAGATTTCCCGGAGTCCAGATCCTTGTTTTATTTTTCAACGCTACCATACTGCTCCTCGGTGGGATTATTTATAAATCCAGCTACTTTAAATCAGTACATAACACCTTCAACTAATCAAATGTAGAACTTTCTTTCTTTCCTTTCATATGCAGTATATCCATCATAAAATAACTTTTCCTTCTTTTAGGACCGTATGTGCTTGGAACTGGACTTATCCTTTATTTTCTGTCCAAAGAAATATATGTGATTACTGCAGAGACCTTCTCTGCCATATCAACAATAGGGTTGCTTATCTATGTAGTTAAAAAATATGGTGCCTCTATTGGAGAATTTGCTGATAAACTCAATGAGGTAAGAACTGTAAACCTGATTTCTCATTTTAGACTGTATTAAAAGCATGAGTACCATCAAGTGAAGTTTCCGATGTTAATGTTAGGGGACAAGCATATAGAAATGAATCTAATTACAATGATTAAAATTATAAGTGTTAATGTTGGTCACTAATTTGAGATAAATTTTTTTAAATCTACAAAACTTTGTCCAGTTTTTCCATAGTTATGTTCATTCGATAAGATATTGCGTAGCTACTATGAGCAATTATTTTTAAGGATTTGTGCATTTCTTCCTGTATATATATATATACGTTTCTTGAGGGGTGTTTTCACAAATGAGGACTGTAACTTTGAAGAAGCATAGAATGAAGCTGTTTTTGTTATCCTTTATGCTTTTGCTGATCTTTGTTGTAAAATCATAATTGCAGCAAAAAATTGCCCAACTAGAAGAGGTGAAGCAGGCTTCCATCAAACAAATCCAGGATGCAATTGATATGGAGAAGTCACAGCAGGCCCTGGTTCACAAGCGCCATTACCTTTTTGATGTCCAGAGGGTAGGTTTCAGAACCTTCTAAGGAAAATAAAGTTACTCATTTGTGTGCGTTTAAAACAAAAATTAGAATTTTATGACGAATGGTTGAATATGTTGAGCATATTTTATTTAGAAAAGAGATTCGGGTGGGGCTTGGCAATTACAGCTATTTATATATTTAATATCTATCAAGTGGATAAATAGTTACTCTAAAATGGATCCACACAGAAAGAAAGTAGTCATAAAATTATAGCTGACTAAAAAATGGTACTCACTATCTAAGGCCATAGGTGAAATACATGCTGTGTGGTTCATGTATGCTTGCTGTGAGGAAATCTTAACTTGACATACTTGCTATGAGGAAATCTGAGACCTTATATTGCAATTCACAAAGCAAATTCAGATAGCTGTAAAGCTTTTTACCATGGTCAAGGCATCATTAGATTCTAAAATACTTCATTTCTGAAACATTTTTAGGAATATGCTCAAGGATTTTTTGTTTTAACAACCACGTTGTTTACTTTGAGCCCCTGCTTTATGCCTGGTGTTTACAGTGAGATGCCCTTATATTGAAATTTTATGTTACAGAAGCACGTATGAAATGAAAAATGACATGCTAAGGTAAAATATCTGAAATGGTAAAGATCTAGGCCAGTATTTTTTAGTGTGGTCTTAGTACCACATGTATCAGTCCTCTTTGGTGCAGGTTTATGGACCCAGTCCAAGACTTGTGCGATCAAAACCTCTGTTAGGAGCTGTCTAAGAATCTATATTTTTAAAAACTGAACCCTAAAGATTCTTAAGCACATAAATGTTTGAAAACCTCAGGAAACTTTAAAACCTCTTTCCATACATATTTAGATTTCAACCAGAGAATGCTTCCTATCTCATACATGATATGTACACACAAAATCTGACTTTTGAAGATGTAGCTCTTTAATAAGAAACAGATGGTAGTCTTTATGTTTTTACTTATTTATGAAATAGTTAATGACTACTGATTGAGCTCTTCCCGTGTGGAGACTCTGGTCAAGGCAAGTGTTTGGGAATAAAAGAAAGTCTGTCTTCTAGCCACGGGTTGAGAGGACAGAAAAATTATTGAGCAGATAGGAATGTCAGTGGTAATAAGTGCTATGTAGAACAACAAACTAGGAAAGGAAAAGAGATTTTAGAAGAAGGGAGTTAACTTTTATTGGGCAGTCTAGAAAGGCCTCTAATGTGTTACTTGAACAGACACCTGAAGTGTTGGTGCAAGCTATGTGGACTTGTGGGGAAATAGTATTTTAGCAGAGGGAAGAAAAATCTCAAGGGCCCTAAACCTGGAAGCTTACTTGGTATAGTCAAGGAATAGTAAGGAGACCAGTTGAAGCAGAATGGGTGAGGAGAAAAATCCAAGTAGAGAGTGGTCAGGGGCTAGACTGGGTCAAGTCTTAGAGGCTTCTCTGTGGACTCTGATCCATTCTCTGAATAAGAAAATCATTGAAGCTTTAAGCAGAGGAGTAATACGATCTCACTTGCCTTTTGAAGGGTCACTCTGGTTGCAAATAGCCTTTGGTCTTTTAGCATTGGTTTGAAATGCCTACAAGTTAGCCAAGTAGAGTTGTTAGGTTTAGACTATTGGATATATGAGTCTAGAATTTATGGAATTCTGGAGAATTCCAGAATTCGAGGCTGGAGATTTGGGAGTCATAAGCTGACAGGTGGTACTTAAAGTTATAAGACTAGAGCATGGTGGAGAAAAACCGGTGAAAACACGGACAGTTCCAACGTGTAGTCATCCTAGTTATGGTCAAGAAATAAAGGGCCTAAGAATTTGCCATGGATTTAGCAACATGGAAATTATTGGTAACCTTGGTAAGGGCTATTTTAGGGAAGTAATGGGAGTTGGTTGAAGAAAAGGTGGAAGGGAAGAAATTGGAGTCAGAGTATAGACAACTGTCAAAATTGTCAAGGCATTTTACTCTAATGGTGGGCAAAGTAATTCATTGCTAGGATGGGAGGATATAGGAATCAAGATTTTTTTAAAGGATGGAAAGTAAAGTTAACACGTTAGCATCTGATAAAAGGAGAGAGAGAGAAGAAAATTGATGCAAAAAAAAGGGAGAGAGAGGTGCTGGAGTGATGCCCTTCAGTAGGCCAGAGGGCTTGGAATATAACGTGCAGGTGGAGGGGCTGGTGTCAGCAGCTCAGCCAGAGTTACAGAAGGGAAGGCAAAGTACACGAGTATGGATTCAGATAGACTGGTTTATGTGGTGGTAGAAGTTTGTGGAAGTTCTCTTACTGCTCCCCTTTTCTCAGTGAACTAGGATGAAGGTCATTGCTGAGAGTGAAAGTAGTCAAGGAGATACTAAAGGCTTAGGAGAAAGAGGACCAGGAGGGTGAATGGACTAAAGAAATGTACTTAGAGGTATTAAAGGTCTACTTGAAATTAATACCTCTATTTAACAGGCAGACCTATAAAGATTCTCATTACAGACTAGAAGATAACATTCCTGTCACTCTTATTAATTCGATATTATTCTGGAGATAGTAGCTGGATTCGAAAAGAGAAACAAATAAGAGGTACATAATTTAGGAAAGAAAAGGCAGTTATAGGTTACCTGATTATATAACTAGAAAACCTAAGAGTATCAACATAATTATTAAAATAATTTAATTTCATTCAGGTGTCTGGGTATACCGTTAATATCTATAAGTGAAATCAGTACCCTTCCATATACAAATAAGTCAGTTAGAAAATAAACTAGAAGAAGATGAATTGTCTAGGAAAAGATGCCTCGAGTGAATTTCACTAGAAATGTGCAAAGTTTTTATTTCAAAAAACATAACAATGCTTGTGAGGTGTAAGGTGCTAAGAACCTTGTTCTTAGATTGGAAGACTCAGTGTTACAAAGACATCAGTTCTCCCTACTTTGATCTCTACATTTAACACATTCCTAGAAGGATAATACTTACAGCTTGGAGGGAGGGCATGTTGGGACTTGGACAAATTGATTATTAGTTAAAAAAAAAAAGGAGGGAGGAAGGAAGGAAGAATAACCAGGAATATTTTGAAAAAGAGAAGTAATGAGGAACGGTCCTACCAAATATGAAAACCCATTATAAGACATAAGGAGTTGTAAACAGTATGGTGCAGTGCATGAACAGAAAGTCAGGGTGGCCCAGCGGGGAAGATCTAGAGATCCAGCTAAACGCTAAGGCAGTGCAGACATGGCAGTTCCGTTGTAAAAGGGAGAGTGGGCACCTGTGTAGACAGAGGGTTGGTTTCTTACCTTTGACTTTCTACTAAAATAAATTTCAAACAAATTAAAGATCTTCGTAAGAAAAGAAGCCATAAAGTAGAAAAAGAGAACACAAAAAAATACCTTTGGAGTTGACAAGGCCTTTCCAATAAAGATAACAAAATCTAGAAACTTAACGTATGGTGACAGATGTTAACTAGACTTTGGTGGTGGTTTCACAGTGTATATGAAATATCGAATCTATGTTAAGCACCTGAAATTATACTTCAATTTATAAGAATTTTAAATTAACACCTCAATTTTTTAAAAATTCCATGGATCAAGAAGATGTGGTGCATGCGCGCGCACACACACACACGAGAGTGTTACTGAGCCATCAGAAAGAATGAAACCTTGCCATTTGCCATAACATGGATGGGGCTAGAGAGTATTATGCTAAGTGAAATAAGTCAGAGAAAGATTTCACTCGTGGAATTTAAGAAACAAAACAAATGAACATGGAGGACAAAAAAGAGAGGCAAACCAGGAAACAGACTCTTAGCTGTAGGTGACAGACTGACGGTTAGCAGAGGGGAGGTGGGTGGGGGATGGGTGGAATAGGTGATGGGGATTAAGGAGGGCACTCGCCGTGATGAGCACTGGGTGTTGTATGGAGGTGTTGAATCGCTATATTCCACACCTGAAGCTAATATTACACTGTATGTTAACTAACTGGAATTTAAATAAAAACTTAGAAGTGAAAAAAATAAAAATTAAAAAAATCCAGAAACTATAAGAGGAAAAGTTGTTAAATTGATCTCATGAAAGTTTTACGTGTAAAAATGAGCATAAAGTTAAACGACAAACTGGGAAGAAGATGTGCGTTCCGTGTAACACAAGGGTGGTTAGTTACCTTAGGAGAGACCAACATCCCAGTAGTAAAACTAGGCATAGGACACAGACCATTCGTAAATAAACAAATGTAAATGGTTTCTAAATATGTAAATGTTCATACATAAATGTTTAATAATGACATTAAAATTCCTATTTTTTTCTGCTTATGAGAATAGAGTAAAAGGTTTTGTAAATATCATCGGTCAGGGTTTGAAGTGATAGGCATTTGTGTTGCTGGTAGGAGAATGAAATGGTACAACTTTATGTGGAATGTGACAGTATTAATCACAGTTTAAAAGCATGGGCTTTATAGCTTGGCTCCTTGTATTTGGATCTTGGCTTCACAATTTATTAACTCTGTACCCTTGGACAAGTTCCTTCTGCTTCAGTTTCTTTGCTATAAAATAGATATAATAATAGTAACTATCCCATGGTATGCTTGTAAGACTTAACTGAATTGACACACAGTTTTTAGAATATAGTAGGTACTCAACATGTTGTTATTACAGCAAGTATTTTTTTTTTGTCAACTTTATTTTTTATTTACTTATTTAAAGATTTTATTAGAGAGCAAGTGAGGAAGTGAGCACGAGCAGGGGGAGAGGCAGAGGGAAAAGTAGACTTCCCGCTGAGCAGGGAACCAGATGTGGGGCCCCATCCCAGGACCCTGGGATCATAACCTGAGCTGAAGGCAGATGCCTGATGACTGAGCCACCCAGGTGCCCCATTTACAGCAAATATTTACACATAAGTGCAAAGACATATACAACAGATGCAGCATTATTTCTGGTAGAATTGGAAGCGATCTGATGTATTAATAGCGCTTAGTTAAATAAACTCTGGATTATGGGACCCCAGTATAGTAGAATTCAATTTTACTTAAAATTGTGGGTCTAGATGTCATAATTAGTAAAAGTGATCTGTGTGCGTGTGTATGTGTGCATGCCTGCCTATACCTTTATTTTGTTTATTGAATATTTCTGGGAGGGAATACAAGAAATTCAGGAAGATGGTGGCTTGTGGGCGGACTGGAGGAAACTCACTGTATGTACTTTCAGGTATATTTTTACCATATGCTATTGGAATTTATTTACCACATTCATCTCTTACCTATTCATATTAAATAATTTTGCATAAAATACAAGAAAGTGGTGTTAGGGTATTGTAACCAACAGAATCCTCAGAGTGGAAGTGATCCTTCAGTGACGCCAAGTTTTTCATCAATTCTTAATCTTGCTTCAGAATAACATTGCTATGGCACTGGAACTTACTTACCGGGAACGGCTGCACAGAGTATACAAGGAAGTGAAGAATCGCCTGGACTATCACATCTCTGTGCAGAACATGATGCGCCGAAAGGAACAAGAGCACATGATAAACTGGGTGGAGAAGCATGTGGTGCAGAGCATCTCTGCACAGCAGGTGTGTGGTGTTCTGAAGCTTCTGGAGTTGTATGGGCCTCTGCTGGTGCTGTTAGGATAGGAATAGCTGGAAAGGAGTCTTTAGCCTAGAGACGCTGGGGTCGCCCTGGTTCATTGTTCTGGGTAGTGGTAACCTGGAAGACGCTGCACAGCTAACTTGATGGCTTTCCTCCCCCTCAGAATTTGGTCACCAAAGGGTCTCTTGCTGTGAGACAGCGGCAGATAGTTGAGAACACTGATTGTGGCACACTTGTATTCACAAGTTCCATCATGTGGGAAACGCTAACCAACATAGTTCATTTCTCTGTACGACAGACTGGATAAAGCTTTTTCTGAGTCCCTTCCATTCCCTAATTCCATGATCTCTATTCCATTTCCTTGTCCCGGCCACTTACATGATTTGTCTTGAACAGAAAAGAAATGTGTTTTATTATTGACCTAAATTTGTTTTCTTTTTTAAAGTTTATATTTTTTTAATTATGACTTGACTTCTTCCCCAAATATTTAGGATATGTAGGCATTTCTGATCATTTTCTGTATTACCATCAAGGACTAGAAGAACAGGGTCTACCAACACTTAGTGAATTTTCTTTTTTTCAGTAAATTGTCTTTTACATAATTTAGAAATGGAGAAAACACTAAAAAAAAATTATTCTTAACATTCCTATGTTATTAATGTTTGTTAGGTTGCTCTTTTTCAAGCAGCTGTTAGCTATACAAGCTAACATCAGTGGCACATGGTTATGGGAGTGTCTGGCTTCAAATTCTATATAGATTTCACTCATAAAAGCTGTGAGCCGTGAGATTTTAACTAATTCCCTGGGTTTGCTTAGAATAAATTCCATCTCCCCAATGGTACACAAAAAATTCCTAGTAGTCTGTCATGTCATCTGAGATTCTATAAGAACTTCAAGATCTTGTAGGAGCTCTCCTTTAAAATTACAGTACTTATACCTGCTTCTGTGATTTGGAGAGGTCTAACCAGATTTCTCTTTCCTTATCACAGGAAAAGGAGACAATTGCCAAGTGCATTGCAGATCTAAAGCTGCTTGCAAAGAAGGCTCAAGCACAGCCAGTTCTGTAAATGCGTCTATCCTGGTGGAGACAGCTAGAAACATTTGACTAAAGAAACTAGTCCATGGAACAAAATCTTTCTGTATTGATGTCTACTGAAGTTAAACTTAACCTTTCCTAAAAATGAAAAGTTTGTTTCATATAGAGAATTAAAACAATCTATTGGCCAATGAGATGTTTTTCATCCTTCTTGCTCTGTATTTTGAGTTCCATGATCACTTTTGAATGAGCAGTGCTGTTAATAAAATTCGTTGGCTGACTAACGATTACCAAGTTACAGTATAAATTTGTAATTCTACCATCTTGCACTTTATTTTTTTTTATTTCATTGATTCTATTCAATATCGTTCTATATGTCCTTCCAGAAAGGGGTTGTTTTTCTGTTCGTAGAATTGCACTAGTCTTTTCTTTGATCTCCTGTTGAGTTCCTAGGTGTTCAGAATGGTTTGATAACTATCTAGCTGAATTCCTGGGACTAGACAAAATAGAAGTCTCCTACTCCTCCACCATCTTGCTCCTCCCACCCATCTTGCACTTTATAAGTGATAAGTTGAAGCTAGGATTTTCAGGTTGCATAATATTCTGAAATATTTTAACATTTATCATATGGGTAAAAATTAAACATGTCATTGAGCTGATAATTTAGTGGTAAGCTATTTCTGGCTAACTGACAAGTTATAGGAAATTTAAAGCTTTTTTATTCTTAAAATAACTAAAGGAAATGTATATCAAATCACATTATTGGCTTTATTGTTTTAGTCGTATGTCTGTAGAAAATATGGACCCAGTGTGTCATAAAATTACCCTAAAGAGGCCAGCAGGTAAGTCAGAAAATTCTGCCTTTCCATAGGTTTATCTGCATTTAATTCTCCCATACTTATAAAAGGATGTACTTGTACACAAAGGACAACTTACATAATAGGAAATATTTGAAAATATGTACCATTTGGTTAATTGCTGTTTTCACTGACTTACTAGCATTTTAATTTGTGTAACAGCCAATGTCAGGTCAGTATTTATTGGTGGCTAATGTATTCCTGCTATAGAAATCAGATTGACATCTTTATTGTTACTTAAAGAGGTTTTGCTAGGTCAGCAGAGGTGTTCCAAATTATTTAACAAAGGATTTATAAATACCTAGTTTGTGCTAAGCACCATCCTGTACTGGTGACACATATAAAATTCCCTCTCAGAAAGTTAAAAATCTAGAAAGGCAGTAAGAATATATGAACAATAGAGACTTTAGCACGGGTGCTTTGAGAGTATGACAACAAGTACCATTTCCAGTAGTCGCACTACCCCTTTCTTGTATAGAACTATCAGTCAGCATTCAGTCAGAGAAGCAGAACTAGTAGGGTATAGGTTTATATGGGATTTGACTTGACACTGTCGTGGGAGCTAGTTAAGCATGGCTTTCCGAGGCCGTTACCTTTGTTTCTGATGTAGGAGCTTGAAGTCCAAGAGCAGACAGTAAAGAAGGGAAGATGGCTGTAAAGTGGGAGACACAGGAACAAGTAGAAATCGCAAGCACAGATTGAAACCCTTGTCGTTTTTATTACCTGGGACTTTGATGGTATGACTCGAAAAGCCTGGGTCCTTTTTCACCCATACCTTGTCCAAAGGTTAGAAAAGCTTGAAGGGTGATCCAGGGAAAGGTTGGGAAGTTGCAGGCCCACCTTCAACTGGTGAGCTGCAGATGAGCAACAACATGTATGAGCTACTAAATAGTTATTGCTTCACATCTGCCCTCTAAAATTGCTCAAGAATTGAATGCTCACTCTTAACCAAAACATTCAGGGAAGAGAATTCTGGGAAGTAGTTCAGCCTAACCCACTTGACACATTATGAACCACCACAATAACTAGCCTATTAATAAATGTTAACCTGAATAAATAATAAAGCAAAAATCTAATCCCAAGAAGTCAATGAATATCCAGTAAAACGGAGAGAGCAGAAAGGTGAGAGGTCACAAAAGAAAGGCTGAGCTGGCATTTGAAAGAGGAAGTTAGCCAAAAGAATGAGGGGTTGGGTCCAGAAAGAAGGAGCAGTATTTGTGATTGTAGAGAAGCTAATGTAGGAGAGTAACATTTTTAAAATTCAAGAAGTTAACTCGAGTGAAATATAAGGAGTTATATTAGGGTCCTTAAATACTGTGTTTAGCGGTTGGATTTCGTTCTGAGGACAGGGGAGCCAGTGAAAGGTTTTAAGCAGAGGAATGACAACTAGATTTTTGTTCCAGAAAAGGCACTATCAACAGTAGAGGACAGTTCAGAGAGAGGCAAAGCTAGCTCAGCTGCAGGGTCATTCTGCCAAAAGACATTGAAGACCTTAACCAAAGGCCTTGTCACTGAGGTTGGACAGGAGGGAATTGAGAAACACTGAAGGCAACATTAGTGGGACTTGAGTGTGCAGAATATGGAAGAAGGGAGTAATCAATGTGAGTCACGGCTTTCTTGCTTGAAAGGGAAGAGAATGGGAGGTACTATTATTCACTGTGATTTCAAGAAAGAGTAAGTCTTAGAGCCATGAAAGAACATCAGTGTTTCAGAAATGATAGAGAATTCCGCAAAAGAAGGAATAGCCAGTTACTGGAGGAAAACTGGGAGAGAGCAGTGTCAAAAATCAAGACTTTGGAGAGTTCCATGTCAGAAGAGCCACTTTTTCAGGGAGATTAAGAGGACTCAAAGTGCCCATTAGAGTTAATAGCTTGGAAGTCTCTGGCCCTTCTTAGAGTAGTTTTGTTTGAATAGCAGGGACAAAAGATAGATCACAGTTGGTCGTAAAGGTTTGAAAGGCAGTGGGGAAATAGACCTACATAAAATAATTTCCAGAACACTACTTATCCTCACTTGTATTGTCTACACACCTATTGGATACCTTAAAGACATCTCAAATGTAAGTTAAAAATAGATCTCTCAGTCTCCACCCCCAGCCTGCTCTTCACTAAGTCTTCTCCATCTCAGATAATGGTACCACCATGCACCCAAGTTGGTCAGCCCAAAAAACTAGGAGTCAGCCTTAGTCCCTTTCACTTTTTTTTTTTTTTTAAGATTTTATTTATGAGAGAGAGCAAGCACAAGGGGGGTGGGGAGGCAGACTAAGCTGATTCCCCCCTGAGCAGAGAGCCTGATGATATGGGGCTCCTAGACCCCAGGACCCTGGGACCATGACCTGAGCTGAAGGCAGACACTTGATGGAGTCACCCAGGCACCCCACCCTTTCACTTTTCTATCTAATCCATCAGCAAGTCTTGTTTACCTCTACTTTCAAAACTGATTATAAATCTGTCCCCTGCTACCACTGCCTAATCCAAGCTGCCATGTTTCACTTGGGCTACTACAATTCTCTGTTGTCACACTTGCACCCCTTATATTTATTATAAAATATAAGTCAAATCCTATCACTCCCCTGCATAAAACTTTGTAATGCCCCATTTAGAATAGACTCTAATTCTTACCATTATTTACAAGGTACTATATGATCTGGTCCCCAGCAATCTCTCTGACCTCATCTACCACTCTCCCTGTTCATTCTGCTTTGGCCACCTATTCTTTGCTGTTCCTCACACGTCTAAACTTTTCCAGTTTGCAGACTTTGCACAAACTCAGAGCTTCCCGGATAGGTTGCCACAGTTGGAAAATATGCCAGGAGATACTACTCCTTAATATGTGGGGCAGCCAGGCTGATCCTCGGGCCAATGATTTCAAGCTGAGAACAGCTTCATCTGGGGCTCCTCACCAGGCCACTTGGTCCGAGCAGATTCTGAGAACAGGCCCCCACAGTCCCCAGAACCAGAGAACCGGATGAGTGACATCCTGCACTCAGCAACACTGAAACATTGCCAAGAGAGAGTGCTCTGCCACCCGGACATAAGCAATAGTGGCCAGTTGTAGAGCACATGCTGCTTCTGTTGGGCAAGGGGTCATGGATGTGCTGGAGGAATTTGTTTACCTGTGTCCAAGGAGTATGGTGTCAACCCAAAGTGAAGCCTGCCAGCAGCCAGAAGAGGTGATAAGCCGAGCAGGGGTCCTAGAGGCAAAACTCCAGACCCCAACTCCAAATCTCTACCTTCAAATTATCAGAAATGTATTTCTATGTGGTAGATGTGGTTTGGGACCTACCAACAGGCTGTGTGGTGACTGGCTGTGCAGTCTGCAGATTAGAGTATCATGATTATTTTTTAAGTACATGATATGAAAACATCTAATTGAATTTGAAGTATTTTTGTATTTGCAAAAGAAATAGATTACAATGTCAATGAAAAAAAGGAAATGTTAGGTCTTTGTTATAAGTTTTACAGTGAGCATAAAAAAATTTATTAATGATAATTAATAATCTGAAGACCATTCCAGTCAAGTCAATCACCCTAATTCAGTGGCTATTCTTAACATCCTTCATGGTGAGATAACCAGAAATGTTTCCTGATGTGATTAAAAATAAAGTAGACAATATCACCTATGATGTAATCTAGCCAAAAATAATTAACTTGAATCTATCAAGGCTTAAGATGGAAATTCCAGTTTCCAGGAACTGCAGGAGATAGAGGAACAAGATAAATGACACTAAAGGAAGTAATTAAGGATTGTGTTTCTCCATGTATTAGGTGTTAAGTGTTTTCCATTAAAATTTTTGATGTTCTCTGTTAAGGTCTGGTACCTCTTTTATATAACATTTATTCTAAAACTCTCTATTCTTTATTAGTATAAAATGTACCTTAAATTTTGTTTGTTGTTAAGAAATAAAATTAAGATGTAGATTCCTGGAACTTTGTTATTGGGGCGAAAACGCAATTGAAATGCAAAATCTTGTAACATTTGCTTCCAGTAATGGTAGACTAGGTAATTCAGACCAACTGTCCAACTGAAGAAATTGTTAACATTTGGATGAGATATAAAACATATCTTAAGAATACTAAAGCACAAAGAGGTAATGAGAAATTATCAGGCCAAGAACTGAGAGACAGTGGAAATTCAGAGAGGTGAGTTTAGGACTTGGGCCCACTTATGCTGTGGGAGCATTTGCCAGTCTGAAAGAGATAGCTAAGAGACTAAGCTATTCTTTTGGTGACCTCACAGGACTAGAGGAGTGAAAGATGGAGTTCAGGACCCATTGAGGACGGAGACCCAAGTAAACATCACCACTGCCTACCACCAACACACACACAGTCAGCTTTTGGTGAAGACCAAAAAACCCAGCCCTTCCACGGCCAGCACCCTGCTGTGAGCGGACGACTCCATGAACACTCAGCCCTGAACTTGGATTAAGGTGATCCCAGATAGCTGGTGCCCCCAGGTTCCTGGCAAAAGCAATACAAGAAACCTGGTTTAGAGGAACAAAACACGATCCTAGTCTTTTCTTCTACAAACGATTTTCAAACCCAATTTTACAGTAAAAGATAATCAGATGATTAGGAGATAAGGATCTGTAAGCAAGAACTAAATAAGCCATAAACTAATTATGCTTACTGTATTAATGCAGATGAAAGTCAAGTTTGAAAATGTTGACAAAAATAACATTTAAAAGAAACAAAATTTGAAAAATACAAATTCTAGAACTGAAAAAAATACATAGAAATATTAGCTCAGTTGGCCACTGTCAATAGCAGATTAGACAAAGGTGAATGGAGCAATTATGAACTGGAAATAATTTAGAATATCTAGAAGGAAGAAGAGAGAGACAAAGATGAAAAATACCAAAGGGAGAGTTGGAGACAGAGAAGATAAAATAAGGTCTAATACGTAGTTGGAATTCCCAAAGAAAATGAGGCAGAGGCGATATTTAAAGAGCTCATGGCCAGAAGATCATGACACGAAATGGTCGATATGTGGGGGGAAATTACCTAACTAGAATTCTATAGCAGTAAAAGTATCTTTTAAGAATGAAAGAGAAAGATTTTGAGAGAACTAAAAATGAGTTAGCAACCAGTGGCACTTTGTTGAAAGACTAAAAGGTATTAAGGAAAATGGGGCTCCTCGGTGGTTCAGTTGGTTAAGCGTCTGCCTTCGGCTCCGGTCATGATCCCCGGGTCCTGGGATCGAGCCCCGTGTTGAGCTTCCTGCTCTGCAGAGTCTGCTTCTCTCTCTCTCTCTCTGTCCCTCTGCCCCTCACCGCTGCTTGTTCTCTCTCTCTCTTTCTCAAATAAAATCTTTTTTAAAAAAAGGAAAATGATCCCACAGAAAATGCCAGAAACAGGGAAAAAGGAAGAAAAACATAGCTGTTAAATATGTGAGTAAATCTAAGTGAACTTTGTAAGTGTAAATATCAACTCTTGGGATTTTAAAATATTTTTATGTAGAAGTAGACAAATTCATAATTACATCAGTGACTAAAAAATTAATAAGCAGGTTATAGAATTTGAACAAAACAACAAACTACTTAAAAGAGATATATAGAACACTACTCCCAATAATCACAGGCTACACATTCTTCTCAAGTACCAATGAAATAGCATACAAGGGGCCCCTGGGTGGCTCAGAGTCAGTTAAGCCTCTGACTCTTCGTTCTGGCTCAGGTCATGATTTCAGGGTTGTGAGATCGAGCCCCGTGTAGGGCTCTGTGCTGAGTGCAGAATCGACTTGAGATTCTCTTTCCCTCTCTGTCTGCCACTCCTCATGCTCTCTCTCTCACTCAAATAAATAAATCTTAAAAAAAAAGAAATAGTATACAAAAATTGACCATATAATATTGCATAATGCATGCCTCAACTGATTTTAAAGATTGAAATCATGCATAATATTTTTGCTGATCACAGAGCAATTGTGCTTAAAAGTTGTTAACAAAATGATAAGGAAATCCACATGTATTTGGAAATTAAGACATGCATTTCTAAATAATCCATGCATCAAGGAAGAAATTAGAAAGGAAATTAGAAAGTATTGTGAAATGAATGATTAAAAAAAAAAAAGATACAGAACCACAAGGAGAACAAAATCTGGCCCAAAACTTCCTGAAGTCGGATTTGTGGTTAGAGATTCCTCAAAGAAAAGTTGTTTTGTTTTTCTCTTTGTCCTCTGCCCAGAGCCAAGATTAGAATAAGCCAGTGTGACAGGCAGAATTCTGCACTGCCCCACAGTGCTGCCCTCATGTCACCCTCAGTAAAATCCCCTCCCCTGAGCACAGATGGAATCTGTGACTTGCATCTAATGAATACAATATATAGCAAAGGCGATATGTTACCACTCCCTCCATTGGGTTACTTTATGTGGCAAAGGTGATGTGAAGTCACTCCCACTGCTGCATTACACTGTATAAGACCATCCTAGCAGCCTGGCAAGACTCTCCTGCTGGCCTTAAAGAAGTGGACTGCCATGTTGTGAACTACCTATGAACAGGGCCACAGGCAGTGAATGGCAGGCGCCAGCAGACAGGCAGTAAAAAGCTGGGGCCCTTAGTCATACAGCTGAAAGGAAATGAATTCTTGTAACAAATGGAGTTTGGAAGAGGATCTCTCCCCAGTCAAGCCTCTGATGAAACCAAGGCCCCAGCCAATACCTGCACGGCACCGCGGTGAGACCCTAAGCAGAGAACCCTGGTAAACTGTACCCAAGCCTCTAACCCACAGACACTGAGAGAATAAATGTGTACTCTTTTAGGCCTGGAAATGTGTGATTGTTATGCTGCTGTCAAAAGCTAGTACAACAAGGATCCTTAACATTTCCACCTGTGGTGTGGCTTTCTTCCTAATCCACCCTCTGTGGGTCTCCTTTCAGAGGGCCTGATGCAAATTCCCCCCCTTTGTGCAGGCTTTAGACTTGGTTTCCTGATCTCATGGACATGGCCTTTTGACCCTAGCTCTGGGTCAACAAAAATTAGTGGCTATTTCCGGAGCAAAGACCAACTCCAGGTCTCACTCAACCTGCTTCCTTTCTACCTTTGAGGATTTCCAACATCCAGTTCAGCCACGCATTTTTAAATCTAGTGTTTAAAATGTTTCATCCAGCGTTGGTTGGTGTTCTTTAACAAGAGGATCTCTTTAAAGATCCAATCTATGTCCTGGGATTCGTGTTCACCGTTCAACCCACTGAAGTCTTATTCTCCACCACTGCCACACCCTAAGCTGCATTCGCAGAAAAGATCATGATCCCTTCATTCCAAATCCAGTCCACTCTTTCCAGTCTTCGTGTTACTGGGCCTCCCTCTCGGCAGCATCTGGTGTTACTGGCCACAGTTTTCCTTCCTTCCTTTCCTCCCTGGCTTCTAATACCGTGTGTTTGCTATCACTGCTTCCTCTCAATTTCCTTAGCTGACAACTGTCTGCCTCCTTCCTAAATATTGGTGTTCCTCAGGGTTCTGTCCTATGAATTTTTATTCCCACTCTACAGACTACCTGGACAATCTTAGCCGTCCCATGGCTTTTACTATCACGTGTATGCTGATGATTTCCTCATCTGTATCTCAAATTGTATTAGGCAGGATAGGTTAGGTTAAGTGAGATAAGAAACTACCCCCAAATCTTCGTGTAACATGGAAAAGCTTATTTTTTGCTCATAGAGAATCCACCACAGGTCCAAGTGACCCTCCAGAGAAACTGTCCTCCATATGATGACACAGTGATCCAGCTTCAGAGTCTACAAACTTACCTTCATACCACAAAATCTCCATGATCGCCCTGCAGGAGAAGGGGTCAGAAGAGGTTTTACTTCAGTGATTAAATGCTTCAACTCAAAGGGAATACATCACTTTCATTCATAGTCTGTTGGCCACAACAAGTCACATGGCACCACCCAACCACAGGTGAGGCTCTGGGCCAGAGGAGAGGAGAACTGGTTGTGGGCCAGAACTAGGACTGTCTACCACACAAATCTAGATCTCTTTCATGAGCCCCAGGCCTGTGTGCCCTCACCACACCTCTGCCTGAATGTTCCATGAGCACCCTGAAGTCAATGTGTTGAAGAATAAACACATTATTTGTCCAATCCTACACCCCTTTCTTTTATATCTGCACTATTAGTCAGTGACACAATGCAGAAATCTGGGAGCTACCCTGAGCTCCTCTCTCCCATACCTTCCTCTTACAAGTAATAAATGACTAGATTCATCACCTCTCTGCCCCATCTTTGCTTCCCTATGGCCACTGCCTCTGGTCAGAGCTCTGGAATGGTAAAGGACTTGCCATCTGCTGCCTGCCCGTCCCCAGTCCCTCCTATGTTCTGTTGCCTAAACCCAATGTGACCGTGTCACTCCTCTTTAGCCATCTCTCCATTCCCTCTAAGGTAAGATTTGTTTAGGGTCCTCCATTACCTGGTCTTGTCCTTCTTCTCCAGCCTTTCCTCTTCCATTCCCCATCCCCACCTGACCCTCATTCCCCACTGCACCAGCCATGGCAAAATACTTGCATTTCCTGGACTGTAACCAACATGACAAAGTAGGCCTTTGCTCATGCAGTTCCTCTGCCTGGAATACACTTCCTTCCCCTGCCTGCCTAGAAAATGTGATTCATCTTTCAAGACACAACTCATACATCATCTCCTCTATGATGTTTCTTGTGACACTCAGTCTCTCTCCTTATTGTGTAAGCTCAGCCTTTTCTCTGTTGAGTCCCACTCCATCCGGTGCAGATGTCAGCATTGCATCTACAACATTTCATTATGCTCTTTACTGCAGAATTTGGCAGTGCATTTGGTTCATAGTAGGTGCTCAGTTATTGTTGGATTAATTAATTGCCACTCTAAGTCTTGAGCTACTACTGTTTCCCTCTCTGGCTCTTCCTCCTTCAGCCCTTTGGTAACATCTTTGATCTTTTTCCCTTCTGACCTTCTGCCCTTCCTTGTTCCTGCTACCGCTCTCCTAGACATCACTCAAATTCACTTATATCTTGGGCTTGAAAAAACATAGAAGACACTAGAGAATCCCTTTTTGGAGAAATAAAAGAACTAAAATCTAATCAAGTCGAAATAAAAAAGGCTACTAATGAGATACAATAAAAAATGGAAGTCCTAACTGCTAGGATAAATGAGGCATAAGAGAGAATTAATGTTACAGAAGACAAAATGATGGAGAATAAAGAAGCTGAGAAAAAGAGATAAACAACTACTGGAGCACAAGGGGAGAATTTGAGAGATAAGTGATACCATAAAGTGAAACAGTACTAGAGCAATTGGGATCCCAGAAGAAGAGGAAAGAGAGAAAGGGGGAGAACATATATCTGAGCAAATTATAGCTGAGAACTTCCTCAATCTGGGGAAGGAAACAGGCATTCAAGTCCAGGAGGCACAGAGAACCGCCCCCCTCAAAATCAATAAAAATAGGTCAATATATCAACATGTAATAGTGAAGCTTGCAAATTTCAGAGACAAAGAAAAATCCTGAAAGCGGCTCAGGACAGGAGGTCTATAACCTACAAGGGTAGACACATTAGACTGGCAGCAGGCCAGAAAGGACAGGCATGATATATTCAGGGTGCTAAATGAGAAAAATTTGCAGCCAAGAATACTATATCCAGCAAGGCTGTCATTCAAAATAGGAGAGATGAAAAGCTTTCAGGAAAAACAGAAACTAAAAGAAATTGACTAAACCAGCCCTGCAAGAAATATTAAAGGAGGATCCTTTAAGCAAAGAGAAAGCCCAAAAGTAACATCAACCAGAAAGGAACAGAGACAATATGCAGAAACTGACTGTACAGGTAATACAATGGCACTAAATTCATATCTTTCAATAGTTACTCTGAATGTAAATGGGCTAAATGCCCCAGTCAAAAGACACAGTATCAGAATGAGTAAAAAAGCAAGACCCATCAGTATGCTGTCTGCAAGAAACTCATTTTAGACCCAAAGACACCCCCAGATTGAAAGTGAGAGGGTGGAAAACCATTTGTCATACTAATGGACATTAAAAGAAAGCTGGGGTAGCAATCCTTCTATCAGACAAATTAGATTTTAAACCAAAGACTGTAATAAAAGATGAGGTAGGATATTATATCATAATTAAAGGGTCTATTCAACAAGAGATCTAACAATTGTAAATATTTATACCCCTAACATGGGAGCAGCCAGTTATATAAACCAATTAATAACAATATTAAAGAAATACATTGATAATGATACAATAATAGTAGGGGACTTTAACACCCCACTCATGCAATGGACAGATCATCTAAGCAAAAGACAACAAGGAAACAAGGACTTTAAATGACACACTGGACCAGATGGACTTCACAGATATATTCAGAGCATTCCATCCTAAAGCAACAAAATACACATTCTTCTCGAGTGCACATGGAACATTCTCCAGAATAGATCACATACTGGGTCACAAATCAGGTCTCAACTGATACCAAAATATTGGGATTATTCACTGCATATTTTCAGACCACAATGCTTTGAAACTTGTACTCATCACAAGAGGAAATTTGGAAAGAACTCAAACACATGGAGGTTAAAGAGCATCCTACTATAAAGAATGAATGGGTCAATCAGGAAATTAAAGAAGAATTAAAAAAATCCATGGAAACAAGTGAAAATGAAAACACAACTGTTCAAAACCTTTGGGATGCAGCAAAGGCAGTCCTAAGAGGGAAGTATTAGCAAAACAAGCCTTTCTCAAGAAACAAGAAAGGTCTCGAGCTGGAGAAAGAACAGCAAATAAAGCTAAACCAAGCAGGAGAAGAGAATAAAGATTAGAGCAGAAATCAATGAAATAGAAACCAAAAGAACAGTAGAACAGATCAATGAAACTAGGAGCTGGTTCTTTGAAAGAATAAGATCAATGAACCCCTGGTGACTTCTCAAAAAGAAAAGAGAAAGGACCCAAATAAATAAAATCATGAATGAAAGAGGAAAGATCACAACCAATACCGAAGAAATACAAACACTTATAAGAACATATGAGTAACTATATGAGTAACTATATGCCAACAAATTAGACAATCTGGAAGAAATGGATGCATTCCTACAGATGTATAAACTACTAAAACTGAAAAGGAAGAAATAGAAAACCTGATAAGAAGAAGAAATATAAGAAATAGAAAACCCATAACCAGCAAGGAAATTGAAGCAGTAATAAAAAAAATCTCCCAACAAACAAGGGTCCAGGGCCAGATGGCTTCCCAGGGAAATTCTACCAAACATTTAAAAAAGAATTAACAACTATTCTACTGAAGCTGTTTCAAAAAATAGAAATGGAAGGAAAACTTCCAAACTCGTTCTATGAGGCCAGCATTACCTTGATCCCCAAACCAAAGACCCCACCAAAAAAGAGAATTATAAACCAATATCCCTTATGAACATGGATGCCAAAATTCTCACCAAGATACTAGCCAAGAGGATCTGACAGTACATTAAAAGGATTATTCACCACGACCAAGTGGGATTTATTCCTGGGCTGCAAAGGGTGGTTCAACATTTACAAATCAATCAACATGCTTGATCACATTAATAAAAGAAAAGACAACATGATACATAACATTAATAGAAGAAAAGACAAGAAACATATGATTCCCTCAATTGACGCAGAGAAAGCATTTGACAAAATACAGCATCGTTTCTTTTTTTAAAAATTTTTTATTGTGATGTTAATCACCATACATTACATCATTAGTTTTTGATGTAGTGTTCCATGATTCATTGTTTGTGCATAACACCCATTGCTCCATGCAGAGCGTGCCCTCTTTAATACCCATCACCAGGCTAACCCATCCTCCCACCCCTCTCCCCATTTTTCAGAGTCCATCGTCTCTCATGGTTCGTCTCCCCCTCCAATTTCCCCCACTTCATTCTTCCCCTCCTGCTATCTTCTTCTTTTTTACAGCATCCTTTCTTGATTAAAATTCTCCACAGCATAGGGATAGAGGAACATACCTCGATATCATAAAAGCCATCTATGAAAAGCCCACTGCGAAAATCATTCTCAATTGGGAAAAACTGAGCGCTTTTCCCCTAAGGTCAGGAACACAACAGGGATGTCCTCTCTCACCACTATTATTCAACATAGTATTAGAAGTCCTAGCCTCAGCAATCAGACAACAAAAAGAAATAAAGGCATCCAAATCAGCAAAGAAGAAGTCACACTCTCACTCTTCACAAATGCCATGATATTCTGTGTGGAAAACCCAAAAGACTCCACCACAAAATTGCAAGAACTCATATAGGAATTCAGCAAAATGGCAGGATATAAAATCAATGCACAGAAATCAGTTGCATTTCTATACACAATGAGACAGAAGAAAGAGAAAGTAAAGAGTCAATCCCATTTAAAATTGCACCCCAAACCATAAGATACCTAGGAATAAACCTAACCAAAGAGGCAAAGGATCTTTACTCAGAAAACTATAGAACACTCATGAAAGAAATTGAGGAAGACAAAAAGAAATGGAAAAACGTTCCATGCTCATGGACTGGAAGAACAAATATTGTTAAAATGTCCATGCTACCTAGAGCAATCTACACATTCAATGCAATCCCCATCAAAATACCATCAACTATTGTCACAGAACTGGAACAAATAATCCTAAAATTTGTATGGAACCAGAAAAGACCCCGAATAGCCAAAGGAATGTTATAAAAGAAAACCAAAACTGGTGGCATCACAATTCCGGACTTCAAGCTCTATTACAAAGCTGTCATCATCAAGACAGTACGGTACTGGCACAAAAACAGACACACAGATCAATGGAACAGAATCGAGAGCCCAGAAATGGACCCTCAACTCTATGGTCAACTAATCTTTGACAAAGCAAGGAAGAATGTCCAGTGGAAAAAAGACAGCCTCTTTAAAAAATGTGTTGGGAAAATCGGACAGCCACATGCAGAAGAATGAAACTGGACCATTTCCTTACACCATACACAAAAAATAGGCTCAAAATGGATGAAAGATGTGAGACAGGAATCCATCAAAATCCTAGAGGAGAACACAGGCAGCAACCTCTTCGACCTCAGTTGCAGCAACTTCTTGCTAGACACATTACCAAAGGCAAGGGAAACAAAGGCAGAAATGAAATATTGGGACTTCATCAAGATAAAAGCTTTTGCACAGCAAAGGAAACAGTCAACAAAACCAAAAGACAACCGAGAGAATGGGAGAAGATATTTGCAAATGACATATCAGATAAAGGGCTGGTATCCAAAATCTATAAAGAACTTATCAAACTCAACACCCAAAGAACAAATAATCAAATCAAAAAATGGGCAGAAGGCCTCGCGGCCCGGCTGGGCGCTAAGATGGCGGCCGTGTGAGTTACATGTTGTGTGAGGATCCCTGGGCTGCGGCATGGCTCCGGCCCCGCCAATGGCCGTCACCATCACGCTCAAAATGCTGCACCAGCAGACCTTCAAAATCCGCATGGAGCCTGACAAGACGGTGAAGGTGCTAAAGGAAAAGATAGAAGCTAAGAAGGGTCGTGATGCCTTCCCTGTGGCTGGACAGAAAGCCATTTATGCTGGCAAGATCCTGAGTGATGACGTGCCCATCAGGGACTATCGCATTGATGAGAAGAACTTTGTGGTCGTTATGGTGACCAAGGCCAAAACTAGCCCAGGCACCTCAGTACCCCCAGAGGCCTCACCCACTGCTGCCCCAGAGTCCTCCACATCCTTTCCTCCGGCCCCTGCCTCAGGCATGTCCCATCCCCCACCTACTGCCAGAGAGGACAAGAGCCCATTGGAGGAATCAGTCCCCACGACATCCCCAGAGTCCGTGTCAGGCTCTGTTCCCTCTTCAGGTAGCAGCGGGCGAGAGGAAGACGTGGCATCCACGCTAGTGACTGGTTCTGAGTATGAGACAATGCTGACAGAGATCATGTCCATGGGCTATGAACAGGAGCGGGTCGTGGCCACCCTGAGAGCCAGCTACAACAACCCCCACCGAGCCGTGGAGTATCTACTCACGGGAATTCCTGGGAGCCCCGAGCCAGAACATGGTTCTGTCCAGGAGAGCCAGGTGTCTGAGCAGCCAGCCACAGAAGGAGGAGAGAACCCCCTGGAGTTCCTGCGGGACCAGCCCCAGTTCCAGAACATGCGGCAGGTGATTCAGCAGAACCTGGCACTGTTGCCTGCCCTGCTCCAGCAGCTGGGCCAAGAGAATCCTCAGCTTTTCCAGCAAATTAGTCGACACCAGGAGCAGTTCATCCAGATGCTCAAGGAGCCCCCCGGGGAGCTGGCAGACATCTCTGATGTGGAGGGTGAGGTGGGCGCCATAGGTGAGGAGGCTCCGCAGATGAACTACATCCAGGTGACGCTGCAGGAGAAAGAAGCAGTAGAGAGGTTGAAAGCCCTGAGCTTCCCAGAGAGCTTGGTGATCCAGGCCTACTTCGCTTATGAAAAAAACGAGAACTTGGCTGCCAACTTCCTTCTGAGTCAGAACTTTGATGACGAGTGATGCAGCGAGGCCAGGCCGTCCCCCAACCTCCCCACCCCCCAACTCCACAAAAGTTTTATAAAAGAAAAAAATATATATATATTCATGTTTATTTAAGAAGTGGGGAAAAAATCAAAAACCTTAAAAAAAACCACCCTGATTTCCCACCCTCCTCAAGTGGACCCCATTCCCATCTTGGCCTGAGAAGACCTAGGCCAGACAGCTGTCCCCCATCCCCCACCCCAGCCCTGCCTGCTCTAAGAAACTGGCAGGACTGGAGGTGACAGATGGGCCCGTCTTGGCCTCTGTCCCAGCTCCCTGCAGCCAGATGCAGAGGTGGCTGCTTGCTTCCCCCTCCCCCTGAAGAGCCCCTGAGACCTCCCCCCACCTTCTTCCAGGGTGAGGGGAATCTGGAGCCCCAAACTTTGATCCTCCATTGGAGTGCCCCAACCTTTCCATCTGGGGGTAAGCACTCAGAGGCTCAAGGACCCTCCCCACCCCAGCCTGGCCTGCATCCCTTCGTGGGAGAGGAGGAGGCCTGGGGAGGGCGTCACGCCAGAGCTGCTCTGGAGGTCAAGGCCACGCCCCCCAACCCCAGGACAGAACTGTGTCTCTGATAAAAGTTTTGAAGTGAATAAAGTTTTAAAAGCCAAAAAAAAAAAAAAAAAAGAAAGAAATGGGCAGAAGACATGAACAGACATTTCTCCAAAGAAGACATCCAAATGGCCAACAGACACATGAAAAAATGCTCAAAATCACTCAGCATCAGGGAAATACAAATCAAAACCTCAATGAGATACAATCTCACACCAGAATGGCTAAAATTAACAAGTGAGGAAATGGCATATGTTGTTGAGGATGCAGAGAAAGGGGAACCCTCTTTTTTATTGTTATGTTAATCACCATACATTACATCATTAGTTTTTGATGTAGTGTTCCATGATTCATTGTTTGTGCATAACACCCAGTGCTCCACGCAGAATGTGCCCTCTTTAATACCCATCACCAGGCTAACCCGTCCCCTCACCCCCCTCCCCTCTAGAACCCTGTTTGTTTTTCAGAGTCCATCATCTCTCATGGTTCGTCTCCCCCTCCGATTTACCCCCCTTCATTCTTCCCCTCCTGCTATCTTCTTTTTTTTTCTTGGCATATATCGCATTATTTGTTTCAGAGGTACAGATCTGTGATTCAACAGTCTTGCACAATTCACAGCGCTCACCATAGCACATACCCTCCCCAATGTCTATCACCCAGCCATCCCATCCTACCCACCCCCCAGCACTCCAGCAACCCTCAGTTTGTTTCCTGAGATTAAGAATTCCTCATATCAGTGAGGTCATATGATACATGTCTTTCTCTGATTGACTTATTTCACTCAGCATAACACCCTCCAGTTCCATCCACGTTCTTGCAAATGGCAAGATCTCATTCCTTTTGTTGGCTGCATAATATTCCATTGTGTATATATACCACCTCTTCTTTATCCATTCATCTGTCAATGGGCATCTTGGCTCTTTCCACAGTTTGGCTATTGTGGACATTTCTGCTATAAACATTGGGGGGCATGTACCCCTTCGGATCCCTACATTTGTATCTTTGTGGTAAATACCCAGTAGTGCAATTGCTGGATCGTATGGTAGCTCTATTTTCAACTGTTTGAGGAACCTCCATACTGTTTTCCAGAGGGGTTGCACCAGCTCACATTCCCACCAACAGTGTAGGAGGTTCCCCTTTCTTCACATCCCCGCCAGCATCTGTCATTTCCTGACTTGTTAATTTTAGCCATTCTGACTGGTGTGAGGTGGTATCTCATTGAGGTTTTGATTTGGATTTCCCTGATGCCGAGCGATGTTGAGCACTTTTTCATGTGTCTGTTGGCCATTTGAATGTCTTCTTTGGAAAAATGTCTGTTCCATGTCTTCTGCCCACTTCTTGATTGGATCATTTGTTCTTTGGGTGTTGAGTTTGATAAGTTCTTTATAGATTTTGGATACTAGCCCTTTATCTGATATGTCATTTGCAAATATCTTCTCCCATTCTGTCAGTTGTCTTTTGGTTTTGTTGACTGTTTCTTTTGCTATGCAAAAGCTTTTTATCTTGATGAAATCCCAATAGTTCATTTTTGCCCTTGCTTCCCTTGCCTTTGGCGATGTGTCTAGGAAGAAGTTGCTGTGGCTGAGGTCGAAGAGGTTGCTGCCTGTGTTCTCCTTTAGGATTTTGATGGACTCCTGTCTCACATTTAGGTCTTTCAACCATTTGGAGTCTATTTTTGTGTGTGGTGTAAGGAAATGGTCCAGTTTCATTCTTCTGCATGTGGCTGTCCGATTTTCCCAACACCACTTGTTGAAGAGACTGTCTTTTTTCCATTCGACATTCTTTCCTGCTTTGTCAAAGATTAGTTGACCATAGAGTTGAGGGTCCATTTCTGGGCTCTCTATTCTGTTCCATTAATCTGTGTGTCTGTTTTTGTGCCAGTACCATACTGTCTTGATGATGACAGCTTTGTAATAGAGCTGGAAGTCTGGAATTGTGATGCCACCAGCTTTGCTTTCCCTTTTCAACATTCCTCTGGCTATTCGGGGTCTTTTCTGGTTCCATACAAATTTTAGTGTTCTTTGTTCCATTTCTTTGAAAAAAGTGGGTGGTATTTTGATGGGGATTGCATTGAATGTGTAGATTTCTCTAGGTAGCATTGACATCTTCACAATGTTTGTTCTTCCAATCCATGAGCATGGAACGTTTTTCCATTTCTTTATGTCTTCCTCAATTTCTTTCATGAGTATTTTATAGTTTTCCGAGTACAGGTCCTTTGCCTGTTTGGTTAGATTTATTCCTAGGTATCTTATGGTTTTGGGTGCAATTGTAAATGGGATCGACTCCTTAATTTCTCTCTCTTCTGTCTTGTTGTTGGTGTATAGGAATGCCACTAATTTCTTTTTTTTTTAATTTTTTTATTGTTATGTTAATCACCATACATTACATAATTTGTTTTGGTGTACTGTTACATGATTCATTGTTTGTTCATAACACCCAGTGCTCCATGCAGAATGTGCCCTCCTCAATACCCATCACCAGGCTAACCCATCCCCCTACCTTCCTCCCCTCCAGAAACCTCAGTTTGTTTTTCAGAGTCCATCATCTCTCCTGGTTCGTCTCCCCCTCTGACTTACTCCCCTTCATTCTTCCTCTCCTGCTATCTTCATCTTTTTCTTTTTTCTTAAAATATGTTGCGTTATTTGTTTCAGAAGTACAGATCTGTGATTCAACAGTCTTACACAATTCACAGCACTCACCGTAGCACATATCTTCCCCAATGTCCATCACCCAGCCACCCCATCCCTCCCCCCCCCGACCACTCCAGCAACCCTCAGTTTGTTCCTGAGATTAAGAATTCCTCATATCAGTGAGGTCATATGATACATGTCTTTCTCTGATTGACTTATTGTACTCAGCATAACACCCTCCAGTTCTATCCACATCGTTGCAAATGGCAAGATCTCATTCCTTTTGATGGCTGCATAATATTCCATTGTGTATATATACCACATCTTCTTTATCCATTCATCTGTCGATGGACATCTTGGCTCTTTCCACAGTTTGGCTATTGTGGACATTGCTGCTATAAACATTGGGGTGCACATACCCCTTCGGGTCCCTACATTTGTATCTTTGGGGTAAATACCCAGTAGTGCAATTGCTGGATCGAATGGTAGATCTAATTTCAACTGTTTGAGGAACCTCCATACTGTTTTCCAGAGGGGTTGCACCAGCTTGCATTCCCACCAACAGTGTAGGAGGGTTCCCCTTTCTCCACATCCCCGCCAACATCTGTCGTTCCCTGACTTGTTAATTTTAGCCATTCTGACGGGTGTGAGGTGGTATCTCATGGAGGTTTTGATTTGGATTTCCCTGATGCCGAGCGATGTTGAGCACTTTTTCATGTGCCTGTTGGCCATTTGGATGTCTTCTTTGGAAAAATGTCTGTTCATGTCTTCTGCCCATTTCTTGATTGGATTATTTGTTCTTTGGGTGTTGAGTTTGATAAGTTCTTTATAGATTTTGGATACTAGCCCTTTATCTGATATGTCATTTGCAAATATTTTCTCCCATTCTGTCGGTTGCCTTTTGGTTTTGTGGACTGTTTCTTTTGCTGTGCAAAAGCTTTTTATCTTGATGAAATCCCAATAGTTCATTTTTGCCCTGGCTTCCTGTGCCTTTGGTGATGTTTCTAGGAAGAAGTTGCTGCGGCTGAGGTCGAAGAGGTTGCTACCTGTGTTCTCCTTTAGGATTTGGATGGACTCCTGTCTCACGTTTAGGTCTTTCAACCATTTGGAGCCTATTTTTGTGTGTGGTGTAAGGAAATGGTCCAGTTTCATTCTTCTGCATGTGGCTGTCCAATTTTCCCAACACCATTTGTTGAAGAGACTGTCTTTTTTCCACTAGACATTCTTTCCTGCTTTGTCAAAGATAAGTTGATCATAGAGTTGAGGGTCCATTTCTGGGCTCTCGATTCTGTTCCATTGATCTATGTGTCTGTTTTTGTGCCAGTACCATACTGTCTTGATGATGACAGCTTTGTAATAGAGCTGGAAGTCCGGAATTGTGATGCCGCCAGCTTTGCTTTTCTTTTTCAACATTCCTCTGGCTATTCGGGGTCTCTTCTGGTTCCATACAAATTTTAGGTTTATTTGTTCCATTTCTTTGAAAAAAGTGGATGGTATTTTGATGGGGATTGCATTGAATGTGTAGATTGCTCTAGGTAGCATTGACATCTTCACAATGTTGGTTCTTCCAATCCATGAGCATGGAACGTTTTGCCATTTCTTTGTGTCTTCTTCAATTTCTTTCCTGAGTATTTTATAGTTTTCTGAGTACAGATCCTTTGCCTCTTTGGTTAAATTTATTCCTAGGTATCTTATGGTTTTGGGTGCAATTGTGAATGGGATCGACTCCTTGATTTGTCTCTTTTCTGTCTTGTTGTTGGTGTATAGGAATGCCACTGATTTCTGTGCATTGATTTTATAGCCTGCTACTTGACTGAATTCCTGGATGAGTTCTAGCAGTTTTGGGGTGGAGTCTTTTGGGTTTTCCACATAAAGTATCATATCATCTGCAAAGAGTGAGAATTTGACTTCCTCTTTGCCGATTTGGATGCCTTTGATTTCTTTTTGTTGTCTGATTGCTGTGGCTAGGACTTCTAATACTATGTTGAATAGCAGTGGTGAGAGTGGACATCCCTGCCGCGTTCCTGACCTTAGGGGGAAACCTCTCAGCTTTTCCCCATTGAGAATGATATTCGCTGTAGGTTTTTCATAGATGGCTTTTATGATATTGAGGTATGTACCCTCTGTCCCTATAGTCTGAAGAGTTTTGATCAAGAAAGGATGCTGTACTTTGTCAAATGCTTTTTCTGCATCTATTGAGAGGATCATATGATTCTTGCTCTTTCTTTTGTTAATGTATTGTATCACATTGACTGATTTGCGGATGTTGAACCAACCTTGCAGCCCAGGGATAAATCCCACTTGGTCGTGGTGAATAATCCTTTTAATGGACTGTTGGATCCTATTGGCTAGTATTTTGGTGAGAATTTTTGCATCCATGTTCATCAAGGATATTGGTCTGTAATTCTCCTTTTTGATGGGTCTTTGTCTGGTTTGGGGATCAAGGTAATGGTGGCCTCATAAAATGAGTTTGGAAGTTTTCCTTCCATTTCTATTTTTTGGAACAGTTTCAGGAGAATAGGTATTAATTCTTCTTTAAATGTTTGGTAGAATTCCCCTGGGAAGCCATCTGGCCCTGGGCTTTTGTTTGTTGGGAGATTTTTGATGACTGCTTCAATTTCCTTAGTGGTTATAGGTCTGTTCAGGTTTTCTATTTCTTCCTGGTTCAATTTTGGTAGTTGATACATCTCTAGGAATGCATCCATGTCTTCCAGATTATCTAATTTGCTGGCATAGAGTTGCTCATAATATGTTCTTATAATTGTTTGTACTTCTTTGGTGTTGGTTGTGATCTCTCCTCTTTCATTCATGATTTTGTTGATTTGGGTCATTTCTCTTTTCTTTTTTTTCATTAAAAATTCTTTATTTAGTATATTCTCTCATCCAGAGAATAAACTTTATAAACATAGGTTGTTTTAAAATATTGTAGCCGTAGTTTTTGGATAGGTAATTTGATTAGTAGAATTATAAATGCAAAAAGGGAAAAGGATTACCAGAAGTAAGACATTATTTCTAACAAAGCTTCAGGAAAATCTTGATTATTACAACCCTTTGTATCTTACAAATTTTGCATATATGGTTTTTGGTCTTCAGAGCCCTCTACCAGTAAGGCACATGCAATAGTAAAAAATTTGCTACTGCAGCCTTGGGGAACATCTCTTAGTGTGGTGTTGGTGCTTCTCTGACAAAATACACTTTTAATCAAGACAGTCACATATTTATGTACATTCTAAATTCCAAGTATACACACTGCAATTGAACTGATGGACTGAAATAAAATCATAAATCCTAGATTAACCATAGTAGCCTCTCACAAACTATATTTCATAAAAATATGAAATGTTAATGCAGATGGAATGGCAACTGACTTTATGCAAGTTCATACACTGAAACTAAACATGAAATTTCAAGCTGTGATACGGAGTGATTCTGTGACCAAGCAGCATCCCTTCATTGTATAAATAGCAATGAGCTACTGTTTTTCTTAAAGCCAGACTAATGATGGTTTTGATGATCAACACTGTCCTTTACCCTTATCCATGACTCAAAATGGAGGACTCTAACTGTCCCTTGATTTTTTAGCTTGCTTAAGACGAGGCCTGGAAAGGGAAAAGATCATTGAAATATCTGCGGGAGTATCATCTCCTTACTGCAGATAATCCTTGACAACAACAGGAGCCTTTGATTCAGCCAGATTGCAAGAGATTCCATGTCAGTGTCCTGTAAGGTTCCCGTGTTCCTGGAGAACATCATGCAAACTTCTTAGTGGCTGTGAACCTCTCCATGTACTTATCATATTCTTCCAGTTCTCGAAGTTTCTTTATTTCAAAAAGGTTGCCTTCCACAGCAAGCAGACAGATCTGGGAATCACTGAGAATGCTCTGTGGCAGCATGCTGAGCTCAAGACAGTTCTCTTCCAGGCAAAGAACTTTAAGGCGAGGACAGCAAGGTATCTTTACTGAGATCTGAGATATCTGGTTCTGGCTGAGATTGAGTTCGATGACCTGCAGCTCCCCCCACTATGTAAGGTATGCTCCGAATCTGGTTCTTGGAGAGATTCACCACATCCAAGTGCCGTAGGCTACAGAGCTGTGGTGGTAGTGCTTGTAGCTGGTTCCCAGAGAGACTCAGGGTCTTGAGGGCTGCCAGTTGCCCAAAGGTAGATGGTAGCTCTCTCAAGTGATTGTTGTTTAGGCTTAGCATCTCTAGTTTTTTCAGATTGCATAACTCCTCAGGAAGAATAGTCAGTTTGTTGTTGTTCAAGGAGAGGCTCTTCAGCAGAGTGAACTTTCCTATAATCATAGGCGGTAGGCTCTCAATCTTGTTGTTGGACAGGTCGATGGTCCTTAGATTGCTGGTCAGCTTCTGCAACTCTGAGGGGAACTCAGTCAGCCCACAGTCCTTAAGCTGAAAGACACCAGTTTTCTGCGCGGTTTCCACATGAGCGCGGAGGGCACTGTTTCCCATTCTAGGGCCGCGGCTCAGGTCCCCCTCAGCTCACAGCCGGCTAAGCAAGGGAAGACCCGCAGCCCATGCTCTCTCTTTTCTTTTTGATAAGTCTGGCCAGGGATTTATCAATCTGGTTAATTCTTTCAAAGAATCAGCTCCTAGTTTTGTTGATCTGTTCTATTGTTCTTTTGGTTTCTATTTCATTGATTTCTGCTCTGATCTTTATTATTTCTCTTCTCCTGCTGGGTTTAGGCTTTATTTGCTGTTTTTTTCTCTAGCTCCTTTAGGTGTAGGGTTAGGTTGTGTACTTGAGACCTTTCTTGTTTCTTGAGAAAGGCTTGTATTGCTATATACTTTCCTCTCAGGACTGCCTTTACTGCATCCCAAAGATTTTGAACAGTTGTGTTTTCATTTTCATTGGTTTCCATGAATTTTTTTAATTCTTTAATTTCCTGGTTGACCCATTCATTCTTTAGTAGGATGCTCTTTAGCCTCCATGTATTTGAGTTCTTTCTGACTTTCCTCTTGTGATTGAGTTCTAGTTTCAAAGAATTGTGGTCTGAAAATATGCAGGGAATAATCCCAATCTTTTGGTACCAGTTGAGACCTGATTTGTGACCTAGGATGTGATCAATTCTGGAGAATGTGCCATGGGCACTACAGAAGAAAGTGTATTCCATTGCTTTGGCATGGAATGTTCTGAATATGTCTGTGAAGTCCATTTGGTCCAGTGTGTCATTTAAAGTCTTTATTTCCTTGTTGATCTTTTGCTTAGATGATGTGTCCATTTCAGTCAGGGGGGTGTTAAAGTCCCCCACTATTATTGTATTATTGTCAATGTGTTTCTTTGCTTTTGTTATTAATTGCCTTATGTAATTGGCTGCTCCCATGTTAGGGGCATAGATATTTACAATTGTTAGATCTTCTTGTTGGATAGACCCTTTAAGTAGGATATAGTGTCCTTCCTCATCTCTTATTAGAGTCTTTGTTTTAAAATCTAATTTGTCTGATATAAGGATTGCCACCCCAGCTTTCTTTTGGTGTCCATTAGCATGGTAAATCGTTTTCCACCCCCTCACTTTCAATGTGGGAGTGTCTTTGGGTCTAAAATGAGTTTCCTGCAGACAGCATATCGATGGGTCTTGTTTTTTAATCCAATCTGATAGCCTGTGTCTTTTGACTGGGGCATTGAGCCCATTTACGTTCAGGGTAACTATTGAAAGATATGAATTTAGTGTCATTGTATTGCCTGTAAGGTGACTGTGACTGTATATTGTCTGTGTTCCTTTCTGGTCTGTGCTGCTTTTAGGCTCTCTCTTTGCTTAGAGGACCCCTTTCAATATTTCTTGTAGGACTGGTTTCGTGTTTGCAAATTCCTTTAGTTTTTGTTTGTCCTGGAAGATTTTTATCCCTCCTTCTATTTTCAATGACAGCCTAGCTGTATATAGTATTCTTGGCTGCATATATTTCTCATTTAGTGCTCTGAAGATATCATGCCCGTACTTTCTGGCCTGCCAGGTCTCTGTGGATAGGTCTGTTGCCAATCTAATGTTTCTACCATTATAGGTTACATATCTCTTCTCCAAGCAGCTTTCAAGATTTTCTCTTTTTCTCTGAGACTTGTAAGTTTTACTCTTAGATGTCGGGGTGTTGACCTATTTTTATTGATTTTGAGAGGGGTTCTCTGTGCCTCCTGCATTTTGATGCCTGTTTCCTTCCCCACATTAGGGAAGTTCTCTGCTATAATTTGCTCCAATATACCTTCTGCCCCTCTCTCTCTTTCTTCTTCTTCTGGGATCCCAATTATTCTAATGTTGTTTTGTCTTATGGTATTACTTATCTCTCGAATTCTGCCCTTGTGATCCAGTAGTTTATCTCTCTTTTTCTCAGCCTCTTTATTTTCCATCATTTGGTCTTCTATATCACTGATTCTCTCTTCTGCCTCATTTATCCTAGCAGTTAGTGCCCCCATTTTTGATTGCACCTCATTAAGAGCCTTTTTGATTTCGACTTGGTTAGCTTTTAGTTCTTTTATTTCTCCAGGAAGGGTGTCTCTAACAACTTCCATGCTTTTTTCAAGCCCAGCTAGTATCTTTAAAGTCATGATTCTGAACTCTAGGCCCGACATTGCACTAATGTCCATTTTGAGTAGGTCCCTGGCAGACAGTACTACCTCTTGTTCTTTTTGCTGAGGTGATTTTTTTCGTCTTGTCATTTTGTCCAGAGGAGACTAGATGAATGAGAGAACAAAATGCTAACAGGTTAACAATGTCCCCAGAAAATATATTCTAAACAAATCAGAAAAGACCTGAACCCAGGGGAAAAGAAAGGGAAAGAAATAAAAAAGAAAGAGGAAAAAAAAGAAAAAGAAAAAGATAAAAGCAAACAAAAACAGAACAAAACAAAAAAGAACAGAATATGATCAAATATGGTCAGGCTGGTGCCTAGATCAGTGCCACACACTAGATTTTGGGTGTATTTTGGTCTGTTAGAAGAAAGCGCCTCCTAAAATTTTAAAGAAAGAAAGATTTATATATATACAAAATAAGGGGTGATACAACGAAGGGATGGAATATGACTGTAAAGATGAAAATTATAAAAAAAATTTAAAAAAGGAACTGATAAGAAGGTGTTTGAAAAAAGAAAGAAGAGGATTAAAAAAAAGGAAAGGAAGAAAGAAAAAAAAGGGGGGGAGAATGTGATCAGGCAGGAGACTAGAACAAAGCCATACACTAGAGATTTAGGGTATATTTTGATATGTTAGAAGAAACTGTATCTCAAAATTTTAAAGAGAGAACAACTTATATATATATATATGCCAAAAATAAGGGTAACTACTATGAAGGGATAGAATATGACTCTAAAAATGAAAAATAATTTTTTTTTAAAAAAAGGGATTGATAAGATGTTGGTTGAAAAGGGAAAAAGAAAATTTCAAAAAAAAAAACAGTTACAAAAATTAACTTTGAAAGACTAATGAATTATGGTAAAAAAGCCATGAATTCTATGTGCGGTATTCCCCTAGGGCTGGAGTTCTCCCATTCTCATTGATCGGTAAACTTGGTCTTGGCTGGCTGTTCTTGCTGATCTTCTGGGGGAGGGGCCTGTTGCCGTGGTTCCCAAATGTCTTTGCCAGAGGCGACCCTTTTTGGTCCGGGCTCAGTAATCTTCTCGGGTGTGCTCTCGGAAGCTTTTGTTCCCTGCAGGCTCTCCATACAGCTTTGGAGGACAACAGTGAAAATGGCGGCCTCCCAATCTCCACCCTGGAGGAGCCGAGAACTCGGGGCCCTGCTCCTCAGTGCGCCCCCAGAGAAAAGCAGTCACTCTCGTGTCCCCGGTCTCTGGCCGCACTCCGTGCTCACCCGGCCTGTGACCGAGCGTTTCTATGTCTGGCACCCGACCCGGTGTGGAGTCTCTAAACCCAGCAGATCCCTGCAGTGCGCTTCCGCGCCACTCCTCCCGGGGGAGGGAGGGGAGTCTCCCCGGATCTGCCGCTTGTTGGGTCCCTCCTGGAGGAGCAGTGGCCCAACTGGGCCGTGGATCACAGTTTATGGCAACCCCGAGCTGAGAGCCCGCGCCTCGGCTCCGTCTCTGCAGCCGGCTTCCCCGCTCTGATACGTGGGAGCTCTGCCACACTCAGGCATCCCCGGTCTTTCTGTGACCCCGAGGGTCTTGAGACCACACTGTCCCACGAGGGTTCCACCCCCCGTTTAGCCACTGGAGCGATGTCCCTCAGCGGAGATGACTTCTAAAAGTTCCAATTTTGTGCTCCGCAGCTCTAGCACTTGCCAGAAGCGGTCGACGGGGGCCCCCTCCCCCGCCATCTATCCTCCCGAATATCGCCTCGGATTCATTTCTCCACACGTCCTACCTTCCAGTAAGTGGTTGCTTTTCTGTTCAGAGAGTTGTTGCTATTCTTTTCTTCGATCTCCTGTTGAGTTCGTAGGTGTTTAGAATGGTTTGATCCCTATCCAGATGAATTTCTGATACCAGACGAAATCCAGGTCTCCTACTCTTCCGCCATCTTGCTCTGCCCCTACCAGTGAAAGCGGAACCCTCTTATACTGTTGGTAGGAATGCAATCTGGTGCAGCCATTCTGGAAAACAGTATGAAGTTTCCTCAAGAAGTTAAAAATAGAGCCATCCTATGACCCAGTAATTGCACTACTAGGGATTTACCCCAAAGATACAAATGTCGTAATCTGAAGGGGCACCTGCATCCCAGTGTTTATAACAGCAATGTCCACAATAGCCAAACTATGGAAAGAGCCCAGATGTCCATCGACAGATGAATGGATAAAGAAAATGTGGCATACATATAACAATGGAATACTACTCAGCCATCAAAAAAATGAAATCTTGGAGGCTCCGGAGGCAGTGCCGCACAGGACAGAGCGGAAGTGCTCAGCTGGCCCTTCCCGGACCGTGCGAAGCGCTGGCGCGGCTGCCTGCCCGCGTCCTTCCCGTGGCCCTCGGGGACCGCGCTCGGCCGCAGGGAGCGGCGAGTTACAGAATGTCCGAAGGTGACAGTGTTGGAGATTCTGTCAATGGGAAGCCTTCTGTGGTGTGCAGATTTTCCACAAGACTTGGACAGATCTATCAGTCCTGGCTAGACAAGTCCACGCCTTACACAGCCGTGCAGTGGGTGGTGAAACTGGGCCTGAGCTTTGTCTATATGATTCGAGTTTACCTCCTGCAGAGCTGGTACATCATGACCTATGCCTTGGGGATCTACCACCTCAATCTTTTCATAGCCTTTCTCTCGCCCAAAGTGGACCCTTCCTTGATGGAGGACTCAGATGACGGCCCCTCATTACCAACCAAACAGAACGAGGAGTTCCAGCCCTTTATTCGAAGGCTTCCAGAGTTTAAATTTTGGCATGCGGCAACCAAGGGCATCCTCGTGGCCATGGCCTGCACCTTCTTTGAGGCTTTCAATGTCCCGGTGTTCTGGCCCATCCTGGTGATGTACTTCATCATGCTTTTCTGTATCACCATGAAGAGGCAAATAAAGCACATGATAAAGTACCGGTACATCCCGTTCACGCATGGCAAGAGGACGTACAAGGGGAAGGAGGACGCAGGCAAGACGTTTGCGAGCTAGCTGCTCAGCCGGACCCACCACAGAGTCGAGGATGGTTCTGAGCCATTGTAACAATGCCTTCTTCCTTCACATAAAGTAGTTGATTTCGAGGGAGTCGAATTTTCTTTTTAAAAAGGAGCTTCAATTACTTGTAACCAAAATATCAGGTTCTTGAAGAAACTGACATTTAAACCAAATTGCATTGATTTATTTTTCAGTGACATTCAAGTGTTCAAATGGACAGAATTCTAGTAAACTGCTGCCTGGGCGGACAACCGGGTGGGGGCGTGGGGAGGGGCGGGCGGTCTCTGTTGCTTGGCGGCCGTGGAACAGACCTCCTACATGGAAGGAGCCGGGTTGTGCCCCAGCTGCCCCCACCCTGGACGCCCGTGGCCACGTCACCCAGCTGGAGGATGATGCTAACCTGATTCCTGCGCATTGGAAGAACATTTGAAAGGTGATTTCCAAGTAACTCTGGGGTTTCTAATGAGAGTTTCCCACTTTCATCTCACCAGAGATGTTTAAAGTTGGTCTCTTATCATAATGACTCAAAACTTTGTTCTTAATTACCATGATTGCTTTTGAGGGCCTGGAATTATAAATATATATATTAAAAAAAATGAAATCTTGCCATTTGCAATGATGTGGATGGAACTAGAGGGTATTACGCTAAGCAAAATAAGTCAATCAGAGAAAGACAATTATCATATGATCTCACTGATAAGTGGAATTTAAGAAACAAAATAGAGGATCATAGATAAAAAATAAAATGCGACTAAATCTGAGAGGAGACAAACCATAAGGGACTCTTAATCATAGGAAAAAAACTGAGGGTTGCTGGGGGGGAGGAGGGTGGAGGGATGGGGTAACTGGGTGATGGACAGTAAGGAGGACACGTGATGTAATGAGCACTGTGTATTAAATAAGACTGATGGATCACTGAACTCTACCTCTGAAACTAATAATATACTATATGTTAATTGAATTTAATTTAAAAAATTAAATTTGAAAAAAAATGCTCCACTCTTTTCTTTTTTTAAAGATTTTATTTATTTGAGAGACAGAGAGCATGAGAGAGGGGAGGTGCAGAGGGAGAAGCAGACTCCCTGCCGAGCAGGAAGCCTGACACGGGACTTGATCCTGGGACTCTAGGATCATGACCTGAGCAGAAGGCAGTCGCTTAACCAACTGAGCCACCCAGGAGCCCCCAAAATGCTCCACTCTTGAACCACACTGATCTTTGGGAAAAACATCCCCTGAATCCCAGCAACCAGTCCCAGGCCTGGGGCACTCCCTATGTGGTTCCTTTCTGCCCCCTCCATCCAAACCCCTTCCATGCCCCAGGCCCCCAGCTCCGGGTCCACCTGCATGCAGCCTTGCCCAGTTTCACCAGCTCTGCCAGCTCTGCCAGTTCTTCCTTTTCCCTTGTCTGTGAGTTGCTATGCCCTCTGCCTGAAACTGTCTTCTGGGGCTCCTTGCCTGAGCAGCTCTTTCCCATCCTCTGGTTCTCAGTGTCTGCTCCTTGGACAGACCATCCCCACTCATCCATTTCATCTAAAGACCTTCTGCCATCATTTAATCTAGCCTAGCATGGCACTCTGCTTGTGTCCTTCATGGCCCTTAACACAGTCTGTAATGTCTGTTGTTTTCATGTTTATGATTTCTCTTCTCAATTAGAAAATAGGCACCATGAGAAAATTTTCTGCCTTGTTCTCTGAAATATCCACAGCAGCTAGTTCACAGTTTATGTAGAAAGTACATGTATTAATATTTTAAATATCTTTTTTCAAATTATAGAATATTTCTTATTTTCAGATACTACACCAAAAAAAAAAAAATAGCATGCGTTTCTTGATTAAGAGATCCAGAGATAGTGATTCTAAATTAAAGGTGTTTTTTCTCTATTTCAATAGTTTCTTTGAGCTACTGAGAGGATAATCTGATGAGGATTATCCAATCTGTTCCTCTGATAACTTTGGCCTCATAAGCATAAGAATTCTTGCTTTATTTTCCATAAACTCCATAAATTGAGGACATTCTTTTGTACAGAGAATAATAATTTCAGGGATTATTTTCTTTTGTCACATTTCCTGAATCCTTAAATATCAGATTTCACTCTCAAGGTACTGTTTTCTTATAGGGCATACCTATAAGAAACACAATAGAGTGACCAGGACCTCTATGGTGTTCTTAGAAATTACTATGCTCCAAATTTCTTAAATATCTGTGAATACATGATAGTGAATCTTTCACAAATTCTATTTTGGTTAATATTTCTAAATCCATATGTTTATTTTTCTAAATTCATCCTCCTTTATTTTTCACTACTTCTTTTAAGATGCAGAGTACTTTATTAACATTATTTTACGGATAAATGTTTATAAGGAAATGACTCGCCTTCCCTCTGAAGGGATCTCCATAACTCTTTTTTTTTTTTTAAGATTTTATGTATTTATTTTGAGAGAGAGAGAGAGCCTGAGTGTGATTGGGGAGGAGGGTCAGAGGGAGAGGGAGAGAGAATCTCCAGCAGACTCCTCGCTGAGCGCAGAGCCCCATATGGGCTCAATCTCATGGCCCTGAGAACATGACTTGAGTCAAAACCAAGAGTCAGATGCTTAACTGACTGAGCCACTCAGGCGCCCCCAGGGATCTGCATAACCCCTAACACACTTCATGTCTGCCCAGCTAGTACCTCACGCTTGACACTGCTCCCTCCTTATCAACCTCATCTTTCTGGTTAGAACAAGTGAGATTTGAAGATGCTTGATGACAATGATAAAGCCATATTGCTGGGAACTCCACCTTATCTCACATGATGGTTAAATACTTAATAAATACTTAATTAGAAATAAACTTCTCTTAACCCCCTATGTTCTAGTGTTCATGTGTCAAAAGATACAAAAGAAGCTGTTCATGGGATTTAAAAATATATGGTGTTATAAAAAATTATATATATATATAAAATGTTGGCCTCAAAGAGGAAGTCTGAACTCAAGTTTGCAACACACAGCTTGGCGGATAGTGGCAGTAAACCATTATTTCGTCATCTCTGAAAAGTAGGCATAGTCACAGAAGCAAGTGAAAAGTTCAGTCCTAGGCGACTGGCGTCTTACGACCGGACTTTGTCTTAGAAGGTAAATACATTTACCCCATGCTTTTAATCTAGATGAAATAATCATTCACCCAAAGAAAACGTCATCTAATTTTTAGTGGTTTCTATCATTTTTTTTTCTGTTTAACTTTATTTGGTGGGGGAAGTGCTGTATTTGAGTGGCTGCACGTAGCTGGTGGATTTTACGGCAATCGGTAAGAGTCTCCCGGTACTGGACAAAACCTGAGAAAGTATATATAGTGCTGTTTCTATTTTGATTTATGCTCTGTCAAATGTTTGGAGTGTTGTTTTCAAACGGAAACGTGTTTCCTGCTTTTCTTGGCCTGGATCTGTAAGAATTTATTTCCCTGCTGCACTGTGCGATGGTTTTGTCTTTCAGAATGGGTTGGCCCCCAAATTTTTCTGTGGGATGGTTGTAAATTCAGAGCCACTTATGTGAGGGTTAAGATTTTACAGGAGCCTACGATCCTCTCATCTTCCACGTCCCCAGTGGCGAGGTCTGATATAAATTCACAGGATAAGATCATGCTCTTTTTAGGGCAAACATATATTTCAATATTTTAAAAATACTCTATATTTTCTGGTGCTCTGCAAAGAGCACTGTTGACTTTTAAATTAGAAAAGGAGCAAAAATGCTAGAAAAATTGTTACCACTGGTGATTCTCCTGCGGATGGTGGGCTTCCTAGTCTCGTGTCTCAGAATTCTCACCAGATGTCCCTTGTCGGCGCTTTATCCTAGAGTATGTTATTTGGTCGATTCTAAAGACTTATTATTGTCGCTGTTGTGAGTGGCACATGGTGATGAGGTATCCTTCTAACCCTCCCCATGTCCAAGGACTGGAAATTGATTTACTTTTGAAAGCTGAATAAATAAACACAAATAATAGAGGGCATTTACTGTCTAAATAAATTACCTTAAAATATAGCAGGTCTAAGCAGAGTCAAAAATTCTTATCATGGGTGTGCCTAAATATGAAGTAAAACTGTGGTTTCCTAACATGGTTTTGTTCTTTAAATAAAAGTGGAGACCATTTTTATCAACAACGAAACGGGTTAAGCAAGCTATCATACATGGCTATAACGGAAAGAATTCTCACCACTAAAAATGCTTATAGAAAGTTTTGAGTGGCATGGGAAAGATGTTTATGATTTAAAAAAAAACTTAGTAAAAACAACAAAAAAGGAGATATGAAGTCTCAACTAGCTTTTAGGAAATTCATGGAAGTATAACTAAAAAGAAATACACTAAAATATTAATAATTGTTAGTAGGATTTCGGTGATTTTACTCTGCTGCTTTTAGGTAACTTCTACTTTTTAGTACAAATAAATAAAAGGGAAAATACAGAAAAGTTAACATAAGTAGAACCATAGCCTAGATAAAGACACTGACATACTTGAAAAGACAATATGTGCACAGACTAAAAGTTCTCATCCAGCCTAGAGGAAGGATCTTCACGAGAAAGTGGGTCAAAGGTTACCCAGCACTGCCAGGGAGGAGTAAGGCAAATATGTTAGATCTCTATGATGTTCAATATTAAAATCATCCATTCATCTTCTCCCATACTTAGTTCAATTCAATGCCAAGCAAAACTGTGGTTTTAACTGGCTTTCTCACGTGTTCCGATAGAACGCGCTGGTGACACCAACATGTTCCTTATGTCATTTCAGTTTATATATCAGTCTCCTGTGAGTTAGTTGGTGTGAGTTGGTTCTGGATCAATCAGTCAATTCTTGGTGCCCTGCTAAGATCAGATTTGTGGACCTGCACAGCTGAGGACTGGTTGCTGAGGTGTGGTAACCACACCATGTAAAGTCCGTGACCACTGTCCTCACTAGAACGCCCACCATGACTAGCCTCTCTCTCATCAATACTGCTCTGGTATTAAAACCACAATCTCAGAGTTCGCCCCTGGGCTACCTTTACTTTCTAGGCTTTCAAAGAGGAACATTTTTTATTCTCGGGAAGACAGCATGGGAGGATGGCATTCCAAACCTGAACCCAACAATGGTAAGTCCAGGACAGAAACCATTACCTGCCTCACTACTGAGTTAACACGGCCTGGATTAACCAGTAACTGTACTAAAGAGTTGCATGGGACAACATTTCTGAAGTTGGAAGAATTAAATTTTACCCAATGCCAGGAAGAGTGACAAGGGGAACCAGGGAAAACAATCTGTCCTCCCAAGTTGAGTAAAAAGTGTCTGTGTGCTCAGTACTAGACCAGCTGGGTAGCTTAGGACAATGCAGTTCACTTCCCTTACTGGCCCCCTGTTTATAGTGCCGGCCTTGGGAGAGCTCACTGTGGCTGCCTTTGGCTAGTCACTGTTAGAAGCTGCCCTGCAAACAAAGCAAAAAACTAAAAAAGGCAGAAGCTTCCAATGTCAAGTTCCCCAAAACTTTGGGAAATGCTAGTTCTGGGTTTTGCTTTTGATTCTCTACTCCCTGGCCTTGACATTGTCTGCTCTGTCCAAGGAAGCTCATCTCCCTGGGGTCCATTAAATCTTGGAGGGAACAATAGGAGATGTGTTTGTTTGTCAAACGGGCACATGGGGCGGCAGAAACACGAGGCTCCTCTCCCGCGTGGGTAGCTGATTGTTTTCTCAGTTCTAACTCTAGTTTTCACGTTAAAGGATCCAGGATGTGAAACATCGTTCTCTCCTTTTGCAGGGTGGGGCCCTCCATCGTTTACCTCCCCTGGGTGCTTGGACAGGGTGGGGAACCTGGGGACATCTAAACCGAAAAAACTCAGGAGCCGTGGTGGAGACACTAAGCCCCTTTGTGTTCTCTCATCTCCCGCAGACATACAAAGTGCCAGCACAGCAGCCCCAACCATTGCCTCTGCACCCTACTTCCTGGAATACACCAAGTAAGCCAGCACTCTCCTGCCTATCATTTCATCTTGTACTGCATGGCAGTGGATTTTGTGCTGACAGCCTCGTCTGATGCGAGTTGAGGAAGCATGTCTGGGGAAAAGGGACGAGAAACAGTTGAAGAGCTGAATCGTTTTTTTATATTTAGAGTGTGGGTCTTAACCAGGAGTGCCCCAGGAAGGGGAGATCCTCTGAGAGATCCATGAATCCTCTCAGCTCATTGATAAACTGTGTGTGTATGGGCTTATGAAGATTTTTGAGGGGCGCAGGAGCCCACAGTTTGCACTGAGGCCTCAAACAGTTCTGGAACCCCAAAGCAGAAAGTTGAAAAGCCGTGGGTAAGAGTAAAAGTCACTGAAGCAGCATGAAAGCTATTTCAGGGATTCACCCGCGGGCGGGAACGGTGACCCTCTGGCCTTTGGCAGAGGCCTTCAGAAAGCCCAGTGGGTCATCTGCTCCCTTTCTTTGCCAAAACAGGATACAGCATTTGGTCTTAGCCTTTATCGCGGGGGTCCTACTGACGCTGCTGCTGGTGGTCCTTATCTTCTTCATCAGAAAGAGCTACAGGAAATGTAAGTGGTCCCTGAGAGCTGGGACAGCTCTTCTGGCTCTAACACTGAGAAGAGCTGCGGGGGAGTAAAAGCCTGGTCCCCGACCTTGTCTGCAGACTGAGGACCTGAATCCCTTTGCTTCTCTCCCTGCCCTCCCCGCCCCTCCATTTTTGCCGCCTCCAACGCCCACCCCTGCACCCCAGCCTGCAGAGAGAGGCTTCCCATTCCTCCAGGCCCCATTGGTGAGACTTGTCCCTCTCTTTCCTGGCACCTGTGGCAGGTCACCGCAGCCCCTGGGCCCTGAATCCTCCCTTAGACCCTCCCTCCAGCCGAGATCCTCCGGCCAAGGTAAGACGACCACCCTGCTTCTGGGACACTAGGCATGTGCATCTTCTGATCTCTTTGGTCCTCTGTGACCCCATCCTCTGAGTGGCTTCTAAAGACACACCTTCCTCCAAATTGAACTCACTTATTCCTCCTCCTTCTTCCTCTGCAGCTTTCATCCCCGGAGGAAGCACTTACCTATGCGAGCGTAGCTTTCAAAATCTCAGAAGAAAAGAGTGATCATCTGACCAAGAAACATTCTGCACCCTTGGAGCCAGTTGTCTATGCTCCAATCAAAGTGACGGACTCCCCCTGCCTTTCCAATGAGGCTTGATGCCAGTCCCTCTTATTCTTGGCTCCATCTTTATATATCACTTTCCCTTAGGACAAATTCTGGACCACAGTGTGGCCAAACTAGTTGGAGCTGTTTGGGTGGGATCTGGAAATGTTAGCCAGCAGTTGTGAAGACTGAGGGGTAGTCCTTCTCTTGGCCTGAGAAGAGACTGCCGGCCCTCCTGCTTGGACGGACAGCCTGCTAGCCCTTTGAGGGCTGAGACAGCCTAACTGGTCCCCTTCCAAAGTGTGTGGGTACAGAGCCCAGCGCACAGTGTTCACTCGGTTCCACTGACCAGCTTGGAAGAAGTCAGCCAAAGGGGCAAGTTAGCAAGATTTACAAATAAATGCAACCGCTCTTGCAATGCTGGCCCCTCCTGCATCATTTACTTGTCTGGTCCTGTCATGCCCAGAGATCTGGAACTCCTCCACAGCCAGAAGCCTAACAGAGGTGACAGTACTCCAGAACAAGCTCAGGATTGATCAGGGCCCAGGTCTCAAGCTCAGCACCAACTAGCTGCGGTCTTTTGGTAAGTGTAACTGCTTCCTCGTGAAAACAGAACTAATAACATTTACCTCTTAGTGTGAGAATAAGTGAGATGTCATCTCCTGAGGTACTTTATACGTCCCAAGAGTTTTACACAAATGTAAGATTCCTCTTGTATAAAGCGCTATTCAAATGTAGAGTCCACCTCTTTGCTATAGCATAAAAGATATGCAGAGTGATATTATATGGGAGCTAAAAATTTAAATGTTAACGCTCCCAAATCCTAATGGATGATCCCACAGACAGTCCCAGTAAAAATACCAATAAGATTTTCTTTTTATTTTTTTAAAGATGTTATTTATTTGAGAGAGAGAGAGAAAGCACTAGCAGAGGGAGAGGCAGAGGGAGAAGCAGACGCCTGCTGAGCAGAGAGCCCAAAGCAGGGCTCCATCCCAGGACCCGGAGATCATGACCTGAGCCAAAGTCAGACGCTTAACAGACTGAGCCACCCAGGCACTCCCCAATAAGATTATTTTTCGTTCAGTAAGGTTTCTCTAAAGTCCCTGTGTAGACAATAAACCAGAAAGCAAATCCAAGAAAATGTATAAAATGAAGCAAAATAATATAGGAAGGCTAGCCCTTCCTATAACTAACACTTCCTATAACTAACACTAACTAAAAGTACTGTTTTATCAAGCATGACTCATTAAAATGTTTTCATGGTTCGTGAGTAAACACGTTCCCATTCCTTCCAGGCCCAGTTGGTGAGACTTGTCCCTCTCTAAGAAGACTAGATATAGATATACATGAGGAAATTGAGAGTATGATGAAGATGGCATATCTAGTCATTTGGAGGAAATTGGTTTATCCATAAAAGGTGTTTCGACAGTAGGCAGCCATGTGGATGAAAATAAGATCAGATCCACATCTCCCTCCTTAAATCAAGATAAATTCTAGATGCATCAAAAATTTAACTACAAAGTAAAAGCATTAGGAGAGTATATGGGAGAACTTTAAAAATAGAGTGGTCCCCGCCTCAAATGTATGACCCAAAGCCAATAAGCCAGAAAATTTGATTAATTAGACTTACAAAATACCATTCAAAATGCCAAGCCTGGAAAATATTGCAAAGCATCTCATAGCCAAAGGGCTAATTTTCTTAATATACTCAGAGCTTCTGTAAGTCAGTAGGGAAAAAATCAGCAACTCAGTAGAAAAAAAAAAAAGCACAAAGGATGAGTCTGGGTTGGTCACAGAAAAGGAAATATGAATGGCTTTTCAATATATGAGGAGATACTCAAGTTTACTCATAATAAGAGAAATAGTAATTAAGATTCCAATTAGATGTTTTCCATCAATGAGATTAGCAACATTCAAGAAGTTTGCTAACAAACTGCTTGGGCAGGACTGCGGGGAACCAAGACGCACATACAATTTGCAATGGCAGGCAATTTGGCAAAAGCTAACCATGTTTTAAATCCTATAGCTGCAAAAACATCCTGTAGAAAATCACCTGTATAGTTTAAATTGTAGCATTCACCAAACTGCCTAAAACTTAGTGAGGCTCATCATAGTCTAAGTATATTCCAAGTGCTTGGCATGTGTTCATGGAAGCCTCACAAAACACTAGGTTACAATTATTATTATTATTCCCATTTTAGAAGAGAAAGGGAGACACAGAGGGGCTGAGTATCGTGCCCGAGTTCTCATTGTTAGTAAGTAGTGGCGCTGGGGCTTGGCTCTAGAGTTTGCCCGTTTTTCCACTATGTTCAACTCTGAAACAGTGAAAGAGCAAGAAAACCCTCAGTGTCTATCCAGAGGGGACTAGCTAATGGAGTACAATGTAGCCATTAAAAAAAAGGAAGCCGCTCTATGTTCTAGGAAGAAAAGATCTCTAAGTTAAGTTAAATGTAAGGTGCAAGCTGCTGAACAGAATTCTGACTGCTCTGTTCATGACCAGGGGAGAGAGAGAGAGAGAGAGAGAGAGAGAGTGTGTGTGTGTGTGTGTGTGTGCGCGCGCGCGCGTGCCCGTGTGCACCGGTATTTGTACATATTTAGTCTCTGAAAGGAAACACCGTCATCTGCTCTCAGTGAGTGCTCCTGGCCAGGGGATCTTGATAACTGAGGGACTGAGGGGCAGGGAGGGGAGGAGTTATTTTCCCTTAAAAGCCCTTTTGTAACTTTTGAAGTTCTTCACTTCCCTTGTTGAGGATCTTCAGGGGACCTGATACCTGGTGCTCCCATCCCCACCTGAATTCTGAACCGGCTGAGAAATAAGAGGACCCGGCTGAGAAATAAGAGGACTCGGCAGATAGAGAACAAAGTACCATATTTATCACACAGCGGGCACTGGAGAACATAGTGTGTATATGGCTGCAGGGAACCGGGAATCCCCTCCCCTCTCCACATCCAAACCCGTGGCTCAGCTGCACCTGGGGCGGGGGGAGGGCGGGTTGCAAAAGAGATCATGTGTACTTTGAAAGCTGCACACACAAGGTTAAAAAAAGGAAGAGGGAGGGCAGAGCAGTTTCACCCAGAGTCTGACCCATGAACTCAAATCAGACGGGTCACTCCTCCAAGGGGGCGTCCCCTGAGGAGTGTTACCTTCATGGGGCTCAGTCTATAGCGAAAGGAGCCGGAGGGGGAGAAAAGCAGCCTCCACAAATCTCTTTTAACAAGTGTATCAGGTAGTATGTTTAAAAACAGAGGTAGGGAAATTCAAGTTCAAAGAGATCAAATAATGTAGCCACTGTCTCCCAGCACGTAGGGGGCGGAGCAACACTTCCATCCAGTCCTCTGACTTCCGATCTCCTGCATCTCGCCTGCACACCAAGCTGCCCCACCCAGAGCAGGCAGAGTGGCAGAGAACTTGCAAGGGAAAGTCAGGGGACCTGATCGAGAGAGCTCTTGACCGCTGGATTTTGAGCAGACGGTGGAAGAGTGGTCCCAGTGTGGGAGCGAAAGGACCAAGGAGAAAGACGGTTTGGGGACGTGGTCTTGTAAAGTGGCCACAGCACAGCAGAGTGGCTGTTCCGGGAGGGCAGCAGAGGCTCTTCTGTTGCTGGCTGGGGGAAGTGCCTCAGGGAGGCCGCTCTAGCTTTCACCGGTTCCCAGATTCTGGGCTGACAGCACACAACACTACTGACCTTGAAGCTAGAAGCCACGTCAGCTTTCCGGTTGAGAGCTAGTGCTTCCTCAAGGGCTCCGAGATGAGTAAGCCTCGTCCTAGGGCCACCCTCTTGGACATGAAATACCACATTAACTGCCCTTCCCTCTGTTTCCTTGAAGCTTTCTAACAAGAGACCTACGCTTACAGAGTTTTGGGTTTTGTCTCCCTACCATGAAAACTGGTGTGCCCCTAGTCTTGCTGGAGGGTGAAATGAGTAATTAAATAATTGACCGTAGATTTAGAAGGTCTTTGCCAGGGAAGGAAAGAAGAAAAGGCTCTAGAACCCTGGTTCGTGGAATCAGAACAAACCTGTAGGATTCTCAGGGGAAACGGTTCTCCAGATACATAAGTATAAACCCTGCATGACAACTAGAGGTGTCTTCATGTATCGCAAAAGATTGACGCCTGCTTTCTTGCCTTGGACAGGAGCATGGCCTAAGGGAGCCCAGACCGGATTTGCTGTTTGTAGAACCAGTGGGTTTGTCCTTCAATATGTGGCCACGGAGGAGGGACTGGAGTTGTTTTGTGGCTGAGGAAAAAGGCAGCACTTTTGATGTTCTTGAATCTGAGACTCTGGGACGCAGGGGGACTGGTCACAGGAAACAAGGAGCTGGCAGGAATGGGATGGTCCCCTCAGCCCGCCCCTTCCCATCAGGCTGCTGAGTAGCTTCGAGGTCCCCACCGATGGAGGGGTTGGGGTGGAAACTGAAGGAACCGTGTTCATGAAAGACGCTGTGAGAGCCTAGACCAAAATGTGCAGAGCAGGTGCGGAATCGTGTCAAGAGCCAGTCTCCTTGCCCCCGCCCTGCACTGACCCCGGGGCCGCCGAGCATCCTGAGTCCTGAGACTGGCCAGGACCCTTGTTTATAAGACACCAGAAGAGCAGGGGTTCATAAGGGCAGCAGAGGCAGGGATGGGGAGCCCCTGGGGACTCTCTGAAATAGCAGGGAAGACTCCACATGGGTTGAGAAGGTGCAGACATGCAGGTGGGAGTTCTGGTATTTATGGACAGTACAGCCTCCCTTGCACCCATGGCTGCTGATGCCTCCCTCAGTCTCGATTTGTGCTTCTGTATTTGACTGAATATTTCACTCACCACACCTTGGTTTCTCACTGATCCAGAGCGGCATCCATTCAGTCTGGGGACAGTGTCCCATTAGAGGACAATCTTTTCACCCAGAGAACCTGAGACCTGCTGGTTTGGCTTATATCCCTTGCTTTGGTAAGACAGTAGGTAATACCAAGGCAGAAATAAATATTGCAATATTGTACTTGAAACTTTTCTGGAAATACATTCTCCAGGGATATCCCAGGAGAAGTTAGTCGTACCAGAGGGTTCATTCAACACCAATCAGGAATTTATTGGCGAACCAAGAAAACACAAGTGATCTCTGGGCCCCCTGACCCAGATTCTGCCCCTCTTCTTCACTTGCTACTGCTGTTCTCAGCTAGCTGCAAGTGATCGCTGGCAAGTCGGAGGGTCCTGCAGAATACCTGAGATGTCACAATCATGACGACTCTATTGCAGGATCACTTAATTTATAAACTAAATAAATCTTCAGTCACATCTGTTCAGGATAAACCATTTTCTGTGGAGTCAGGACACATGAGGAGGGCTTCAGTGACTTGTCTACTTTGTGGGGAATAGAAAAAGGAAATTGAGTTGAGATCTGTTGCCTACCTCTGCTGCGTGTTTCTGCAGTAGAAGTTGCAAACTCTCTCATGGTGGCTTTATGGGGACTAAACACCACAGCTTGTTTTCAGGACAGAAATCGGCTGTCATTCCTTGAAAGCTCATCGGTCAGTCAGTAGGGAAGCTTGGTACATGGGGTTTGCATTCACCTCTCACCAAGCTTTGGTGATTTAATGCCACTGGACCCCTGCAGAGCCCAGGAATGTCAAAGCCAGAAGGGTCTTTGATTCCAGCTGCCATGTTCCAATTGCCTGAGTGTAAGGAAGTAGGCCACATCTAACAGAGGTCGCACAACTCCTTGCTCAAAAGGAATAGGGTTGGATTCCCTTGCCTCAACGTCCACAACACCATGTGCCTTTCCTGTAGAGTACTTACGCTAGCTGACAATTTTTCCTGTGTGATAGTTTGTCTCCCTCCCACTCTACATTATAAGTGCTCTGAAGCCAGATGCCATTTCTTTTGCTCGTCTTTGTATCCCCAGAATCTATCATGGTCCTTGTGCATTGAAAGAAGAGTGAAGGCATGAACAAAAACTCCTGGGGAATATGAGAATGGGGTCCTCAATGTATAGAGAAGAAAACAGGCCCAGAGAAGTGAAAAGTTACCCAAGATCATGCCTTAAAGAAGTGACAATGGGTTTTGCAAACATCTACAGTACGATTGTGTCTCGAACGGAGGGGTCTTGGGCACAACTGAGAAAGATGTTGCTTCGTCTACATTCCCCACCTCCACCAGTTCCCAAAGCTCTTAGAGGACAAAAGGGAGCCACGACTTTGATTTTTTAGGGCTCCTGCTCTGCCAAGGGGCCAAATTATCACAGGGAGAGTATGAAACCTCACAGCCTTAGCTTTGAATTCCAGATTCTTTTGGCTCTATCCTGTGTTTCAGAAGCAGGTGCTTCCAGGTGTGTGTGCGTGTGTGTGTGTGTGTGTGCGTGCGCACGCGTGCGTGCACATGCATGTTTTCTCTCATTCTCTGAAACATTGTTTTTCAGCACTTCCAGACCCAGAGGAGGGGGAAGTCTGTTCATAACTATGTCTACAGTCTCTGTTGCCCAGCATACTTCTGTGGCTTCTGAGCATAAAAAGAAAAACATAAAAAGCTCTGCTGGCCAAACAGTGGTGCTTGTATGTGGTGTTCTTTCTACCTTGTGTCCTCTTGAGAGGTTAGCAGAACCACCCCATGGTGCTCTTGAGGATTTTGGTTTCTCTGATGCTGCCCTAAAGGAAAGGTGAACAAAAATAAAAGAGAGAGAGAGAGAGAGAAAGGAAAGGTGGGCAGATCCACATAGTCCCTGCTGAACAAAATTCGTATTCTCTTTAGGAAGGAGGATCTCTAAAGATCAGGTAACTGTAGAGCCCAGGGCCCAGGAAGAGCCAAAGAGGGAACTTACCAGAGGTGTGGGGATCATAGAAGAAGGTTGACTGGTTTTCTGGCTTCTAGCAAGGTTTTTACCTATAGTCACCCGAGGGCAGAAGGAGGCACAAAGCTTAAGGGCCCTTCCTCTGATGGCTGAAGACCAGGGCTGAGGCCCATGGGCCTGTCCTCTCCTGGCCCTTCTCAAGGAGACTTTTTTATGTCTGCTTACCCAGGGGTCCCAGATGTCCTTTGACAGTCCCTCCAGGTGAACAAAAGGTTTCAAGCAAAGAGTAAGTCTATTTCCCAAAGTTTGTGTGCTGGGGAGGCAGGTGGTCTTCCACACACTGGGATCTACAGTGTGGTTGTCTCAAGGCCTCCCTCCTCCCTAGTCTACACATACTCCTACTTACCAAGGCCACCATGCTCTCTCTGTCACCTCTCATGGGGCCTTGGTCACCATGAAGCAGAATCTCCTCCAGCCCATGGGCTGGTTGCATTGGCCTCCCTGGGTCCAGGCAATAAGAGGGTCACATTCATTCATTTTAAAGCTACTCCTTGGTCCCTTTCATTTTCCCTAATTCCCACTGCCCAGTGGCTACTTACCCCTTCTATTCCTTTGACTTCTCCTTCTTTTGGACAAATGACTGATTATAGTGATGATCTCCAAGCCTGTGATCAGTATGCAGATTATGAGAATGGACATCCTGGAAGGAGTCACAGACAGAGACTTCATGTGGCTCGAATTCAGTTCTCTACTCAGGATCCCCTTTCCTGGGATCTGCCCCACCCAGTTCCAGTAGCTCCTGGCCACCGTGTCCCTTCAAAGTGCTCCTTCCCCCAGCCCAAGCCTGATTGGACTTGGGCTGGTGCGCAGACCAAGCAGGGCCGAGCCCCTTCCTCAGAGACTAACACAGACTTGGAGCAGGAAGATCCAGTGCTCAGACTGGCTGGTTTCTTGAACAGGGGAGACATAAGTTCAGGAGCTAGAAACGGCCAAAATGAAACAGAAGAGAGCAGTGCAAAGAGAGAGGCAGCAAGCACGAGAGCAGCAGATTAGAGAGTGAGAAAAAGTCCCAAAGACACTCCGGACCATTTCTGAGGGTGCCATGTCCCGCCCTTCACGTGTGAGACATTGCTCTCTCCTTAGGACGGATCTTCCTTTTTAGTTAAAATAATGAGAAGACTTTTTTTTTTTTTTTTTTTGCTATTTGGATCCAAGAGTCTTAAACTATATTCTTCTGAAAGAAACCACATGGTCACCTTGAAGATCCATAGTTCAGGTGGAGAAGTGGCAGGTGCAAATCAATTGCCACGCTGTGTCACCCTTGCCCACCTCACCCCCCAAAGTCGTTTGTCCTCACCTGGAGCGATCGGCCTTGTGGACCACTCCTGAAGCCCGGCAGCTTCTGGTATTTTTGTCTGATAGGTCTGCATCAGAAAGGATTTGCTGAGAGTCCAGTGAGCCAGTCTCCAAGCCTGCCCTTGCCTTCTACATCTCTGAGTCTCTGGCTGCCGTTCCCTCAACCCTCAGAGACTGAGTGTTCCAGACAAATGCTGGGCCAAGGGTGCCTTGCATGGGGCAGAGGGCAGAGGGAACAAGTAGGGGCTGAAATCCAGCCCACGCTCTGCTGGCCAAGCCATACTCCCTGTCACTGGGCTCCGTGCACCTGGAGGCAGGACTCCCTTTCCAGATTTGCCCAAAAGCCCTGTGTGGACTAGAAGTGGCCCATGGTTAGAGAGTCCCAGGTTGAAGGCTCTGGGAGGGGACACCAGAGGCACAAGAGGGCCAGTCCAATCCTTAAGGCATGAGCCAATAGGTGACATCATTGCCACACTGTGCTCCTGACAGCCACCAAAACCCAATGGGAGAACCTCCACCATGGCCACCTACATTGCCTTCTCTGGCAATTCCAGCTGGGGAGGAGTGGGGACTTAAACTAAGGAGCACATTTAGGTGAGACCTCTTTCATCCCGAGCCTAAAACTATACAGTAGAAACATGCTAGGTGTGAAGGATGTCACCCATTCAATAAGATGCTTGCTAAACAAATGACTCGTTGCTCAAGTGTGAGCAAGACTCTCTTTCCAGAACCAGGAGGCTTCCTAGGGCTTCCCTTAAGTTCTTGGTTTGTTTTCCTACTGGCATTGTGCTCTGGACTATGATAGAAAGACCATCCCTTCTAGAAATGGAAACAACTGAGAAGCCACAGAAGGAAAAAAGAGAAAGGTTAGTGCTTTCCATAAGCTCTTTGCCTGAGACAGAAGCTTTCTGATGTAAAAAGAGGTTTTGAGCATTTGACAGAAGAATTTTGGTGAGCATCTGGAGAACTCAGCCCTGGCCCAAAAGAGCAATTGACTGGCTTAGATAGACCTCCCCCTACAGCCTCCAGTCCAACCTACACCCACCCAGCAGCCTCCGGGTGTAAACTGCACTCCTGACCCGTGTTGCCATGATCTTCACCCCCGTTTCTGAGGGTGCTCATCCAGGCACCTGGGTCATTTTTTATAGCCTCACTCACCTCTCAAGAAATGGATCTTCAAGATTCTAGACCTACAAGCCTGGCTACGGAGCACAGGCGTGTGATAACAACCTCAGAGGCTTTCCTGGCCAGCAACACAAAGCCCTCCCACCTGTTAGCCGCCATGAGTCTCTTCCAAATCCCATGAGCCAGATTGCTGTGAGGGAAGGAAAGTTCCAAGAGTACCCTGGAGCCCATACACCCTCCTCTTCCCTGAATTCCAAGTTAGTCCCCAGCCATCAGCAACACCCTACTTTGAAGGGAAGGAGTGACCAGGTTACCCCAAAGAACCTAGGGGGAGCCTGATGTGGTGCTCCCCGGTCTCAGCGAGTATGTACCACACCAGTGAATACGAACGACTGTGTGTTACCCCTGACTGGACCCCTGACAGACTCCTTACTTTTCCCAGACCAAAAATCACTGGCGAGGCCTCCTCTGTTGTCCGTCACAACCAGCTCTGTAGAATCCATGTCATCCCTGGCAAAGTCCCGCTGGATGCCGCACCAGTACCAGCCCGCATCCTCCTTGGTCAGGCAGGACACAGCGATGATGAGCTGGCTTCCTGTGTCCCTCAGGGCCACGCGGTCAGTACTGTTGGGTGTGAAGGCAATGATGGTACAGTAGTCCCGGAAGTAGCCTTGGCACCAGTATTTGGGGTGGTCCTTATAGTGGGTATTGTAGCTGCAGGTAGCGGAAGCCATGTCCAGCACAGAACTTTCCTTGACCTTTTCGTCCATGACCATGGCATCTGTCAAAACACACATGGGCATGCGTCCACGTGTACACACACACACACACACACACACACACACACACACACACCATCGTTCCTTTAAACACGTCGCAGGTCCTGCCATCCTCCAGAAAAATCAGTTAAAGCACAGGAAGCTGAGTTTTTTTTTTTTATTTTGCCTATTTTGGGTTAGCCACTATTAGGGGCCACATAGAGTCCCCCTAAAATTCATATGTTGAGGTATTAGCTTCCAGTACCTCAGAATGTGACTGTATTTGGGGATTGAGCCTTTAAAGAGGTAATTAAGTTACAATGGGGTCATTAGAAAGGGCCTAATGCCACCAGACTGGTGTCCTTATGAAAAAGGAGCTTAAGATCAGATGACAGGCCGAGGGACAGTCATGTGAGGACACAGCAAGAAGGCCATGCAGAGAGGCCTCAACAGAAACCAAACCTGCCCACACCGCATTCTTGGAACTTCCAGCCTCTGGAAATGTGAAGAAATAAATCTCTGTCATTCAAGCCAGCCAGTCTGTGGTGTTGGTTCCAGCAGGCCTAACCAGCTACTACCACAACCCTGGACAAGTCTTGTGCCCTGGGCTGAGGGATCCCCCTCTTCACGAATATAGGTGGCCTCCCACCACTGCTTGGCAGGGGGCTTGAAGAGTCCGAGGCTTAACTGTGAGCAGATCCTTTGCCCCTACCCCCTACTCCACTGAGGCCCCTTCAAAAGGTGAGAAGGTTTGGAGGCTTCTGCTGGCTACATAGGGTTGAGAACAGAGGGAGTCAGGTTCTGCTCTTAGGAGCTAAGAACTTTCCATTTCCTCCATACAAGGCCTTCGGGGGCAGCTCCATCATCTCAGGATATTGCGTAGTGAGGAAGTCATGCACACCATGTCCCCCTTGACTGTGGCTGGGGAAGTATCTGAACAAGGAGCAGAGAGGGGGGCAGCAGGGGCCCCCCTGTCTCTCAGCTTTCCAGAGGTGGGCTAGGTCCCCACAAGTGCTACCTAGGACCAGCCTGCACGGCAGGCTTGCGCCCCCCCGTATGAATTGATACGACTTCATATTTTGTTCTCCTAACAACCCCACAAGGAAGACGGGGTGATGCTCAGTCTAGAGGCCTGGGCGCTGACCCAGGGAGAGACACAGCAGCTGTCAATTTCACCAGGCCAGTCCCCGGGGTCTCATCTCTGGGCTGCGGCACAGGGAGACAGCGGAAAGTCCTGGCCTTGTCCATCTGCACAAACCCTTTTGGGGGAGAATGGGGAGGGGAGGAGAGCTTATGCTGAGAGAGTCCAGAGCCTACGTCTTAGCTGAGGCTTTCAAATTCCTCACAACCCTCTTTTTAAACATTTCTTTTCTCCCCTCATTACCCTCTTATCAGAGCTAAGAACTAGGATGAGTTTGGACAGGACCTCTTATCTCCTCCGTTTATTTTCCTATCCCACTCCTGCCGTGGTTTGAGCGACAGAACCGGCATTGCAAGTAGGAGAGGAGAAGGAAATGCAAGGAAATGCAAGGTGTTTGGGAAGTTTGGAGGCTGGAGATGTTCCTTCCCCATGTCTTACCTGAAAGGACAGTCCAGAAGAGCAGAATGAAGGACCCCATGACTGGAAGGAAGTGAACAACCTTCAACTGGAATGACAAACCATGCCCAGGGGTCCCAGGAATCCTGGATCTGTTTAAGGGAAACCGAGATCTTTGAGCTTCAGCTGGTTTTATCCTGTTTGAAGAGACCAGGGCAAAGGGAAGAACCAGTCAATCCAAGCCGTGCTGCTGTGTATAGCTATCCAGGTTGTGCACTGCACAAGCGTACCTCATCAGAGGGATGCCATTTGTGGAAATAAACTTATTTATATAATAATATAGGCAACTGAAAAAACTGTGGGCTTCCTGGCACTCCCAAAACAGCAATGGAGATTCCCCCCTTGGATAAATGCACCCTGGTGCAACAAAGCCTTGTACCCACTTGGAAGAGCACAAGCACACACACCAGCGCTGGCACATATCCAGGTGTGCAACTGAGCCTGTCCTGCCAATGGGCCAGGTGAGAGTGCTAACTTCCCCGACTCCCAAGTGGACACTGAAGCCTCCCCCCAGGGAATGGAGTCAGGGGTGAAGCATGAAGCTGTTAGGAGCAGATGCACCCGGCATTTGGAGCATGAGTGTTGTACATGTGGGTGTTTGGGTGTCAGCAGCCAGGGCTGCTGCGCCCAGACCTCTTGAGAGCTTCCAGGGGCAGAGCTGGAACAAATCAAGGAGATCTGTCTGTGCATCGAGAGAAGCTTCTCTTGGTTCCTATTGGGACTCGTGGTCTGACAGCTGATTTTGAAAGTCTGAATTACAGAAGCACCCCTCCGGTGAATCTAGGCCGAACACTACTTATCACCCCCCAGAGTTAGCCCTCCCCATCAAGGGCCAGACGTGGATGAGTGTCCAGGTTGTTCAGCAATGTCCTCTTGTGGGGGAGGGGCCTGTCCCATTCCCACACGGTCAGCATTTGGGCCAGCAGCGGGCCTGCTTCCCGCGCCTGTTCTACCTGTGCCACATTGACTCCTCATCAAACCTCTGTGAGTTCAACAAATAAATCGCAAGGTGGAGAAAAAGCGGGGGAGGGGAAGGGAAGAAGGAAGGAGGAATCTATCCATTAAAAGGGGCTTAGGAGAAATAATGACAAATTGCAACATATGGAATTTATTTGGATCCTGACCAAAGGTCTAGACAGTGACTAGATAGTCAATGATGTTAAGAAATTACTAAGTTTTTTTCAGATGTGATAATGACAATGTCAAGAACCAGTTTCTGTCTGAGGGGCGCCTGGGTGGCACAGTCGGTTGAGTGTCAGACTCTTGGTTGTGGCTCAGGTCATGATCTCAGGGTCGTGAGATCGAGCCCTGCGTGGGGCTCCACACTCAGTGCAGAGTCTGCTTGAGATTCTTTCCCCCTCCCTCTCCCTGCCTCCTGGTCCGTCTCTCTCTCTCTCTCTCTTTCTAAAATAAATAAATAAAATCTTTTTTATTTTTTTTAAAGATTTTATTTATTTATTTGACAGAGAGAGACACAGCGAGAGAGGGAACACAAGCAGGGGGAGTGGGAGAGGGAGAAGCAGGCTTCCCGCTGAGCAAGGAGCCTGATGCGGGGCCCGATCCCTGGACCTGAGCCGAAGGCAGACGCTTAACGACTGAGCCACCCAGGTGCCCCAAATAAAATCTTTTTTAAAAGACTGGTGGAATTATGAGTTCCTTTTTAAAAAAAAATTGTAAAATCAATAAAAATAACCAGCCTCAAAGATGGCTCCTGGCATTCATGCTATTGTGCAATCCCTTTCAAAACTGAATTTGGGCTGGCCTGTGTGATCAAAAAAATCAATAAATACTGGGCCGCCTGGGTGGCTCAGTCGGTTGGGCACCCAGCTCTTGATTTTGGCTTGGGTCATGGTCTCGGGGTGCTGGGATTGAGCCCTGCATTGGGCTCAGTGCTCGGTGTGAAGTCTACTTGTCCCTCTCCCTCCCCTCGCTTGCTCTCTCTCAAATAATAAATAAAATCTTTTTTTAAAAAAGAAAAATCAATAAAAATTATGTAACAATTTATAATTCATATAGATATTGTGGTTGTATTTTTAAAAATCAGTTCTTATCTCTGAGAAAGCCACCTCCAAATGGACACTGGGAATGGCTCAGAGATAGCGCCGTGAAACCAAAGAAAGTAGCAGCCAAAGGAGAAATGGATTGGGTCCAGATATCAGTAAAGTGCCCAAGACATGAAAAGGTAACATTCTAAAGCAAATGAGAGGCCCAGACTTACAGAGAATGAACCATGTGTCTACTAGCATTCTGGGTATTTGTCGGTGCTCTTAGTTCTGCTGCTGCCTCATCAGGGTAGAATTAATTTTCACTCCTTAGATGTACAACTTAAGAGGATGAGTGGGTAATAACAATAAGCCAATTGATCATTTAAAAAATACCTTTCATAAAAAAAAACCAAAATGTTTGCAGATGAAATAATTTGATGTCCAAAATTTCAAGATAATCAGGGTGGGGCGGGTGGGTAGGGACATTAATGGAACAACATTGGCTGTAAGTTGACCATTTAGTAATGATCATCATTACTAAAGCAGGATAACAGATATCTGAGGGGTCATTATTCTGGCCTCTTCACTTTGGTGTGCCTGAAGTTTTCCATCATAAATAGTAAAAAACAAAAAACAAAACGAAACTCAGGTATGAGGAGGTTCCGTTTTAGGAAATTGCCCGAGTTCACACATCTAGTACCGCACGATGAGCTGATGCTAAATCTTCCACAATAGTACTCTTCCTTCTACAGTAGTAACAACATGGCGAAAGCGTAGAGACATTAGACTTCACAAGGGGACGTGACATACACCATGTCGTCTGAGCGGTCGGGGCAATAGACAGCTGTTTCCCCATCCTCAGCATACCCACTATGGCCTCTAAGGGCAGAGTGTCTCTGGAAAATGTGCATCTAGTTGTAAAAAACTGAATGTACCCATGGACAATGGCCAGACCATCTATAAAAATAGACCTCCGGACAGAACTCCTGGCCCAGGAAACCAGCGTCTTATCTCCAATAACTGGCCAGGGAAGCCAACCTGCTAGAGGTCAGATTTGTAGGACATCAGACCCTGGTCTCTAGCAAAAGTCCAGAATGCCAAACAATGATCCCTGTGACAACCAACCCAAAGTAGCTAGTAAAAACTGACGGCTCCCCAAATTTTTGTCCGGCTTCCACCTTGGGGCCAACCAGAGAAAGCCGAATATGCTTTCCTAACCAATCACACGGGCTGCCCCACTTGTGTGAGCCCACCCACAGCTTCCCCAGGCCACCAGCCTCCAGCCAGGGCGCAGCGAAGCCTCCCTGTTACCACCAGAGAGCTGGCCCACTCCACGGACCCCTTTAGTCTCTGCCAAAATACGAGTGGCAGTGACTGACTCTCTTGCTATTGCAAGCTTGGGGGTGGCCTTTGCTTGTTCTCACTTGGTCTTCATTTACCCACAGCTGACTTGATTAAAAAAAAAAATTAGGTATATAAACCCAGCTACTCAACATCTACCTTCGTTCCAGCGAATTCATAGGGAGAAGGAGGAAGCTAACGTCAGTATTGTCTGCGTAGTCTTTTTACGTTATTCCTTGAGAACCAAAAAACCCACAGCCACCCTCAGCTGTCCAGCTGAAGGGAATGAGCCAGGAGACGGGCTCAAGGAGGCTCCAGCAACGCTAATCTCTGAACCTGAAAGCAGGGTGGAGCTCGCCACTTCTACCACCGCTCCTCACCAGTGATTCTTAGTTCATCTTTTCTGAGTCCACTCCGAAAGGTATTGTCACTTTAAGGGCTTCTTCCGGGCCTGTGGAACATCTTAGCCCAGGATGTTCCCATTTGACCGAAACAAAATAAAATATTAAAAAAAAAAAAAAACAAATACAACTCCCCGCAAACCCTCAGTGGGTTTGCTAAGCAGTGGTCTTCAGAAAGAAAGAGAGAGAGAAGGGGAAAGATGAGGAGAAAAGGAGAAGAGAGGGAAAAAAAGTTTTTTTTCTGAGACCGAGAGACTACAGCTCCTCTTATGACACCAAATGACACCGGACAGACTGCTGCTTTGTTTTGAGAATTGGTCCCTTTAACGCAAGTTTCCCCAAAGAGCAGGTGCTAAGTGTTGATACAACAACTACTAGAGATTGTTTGAAAACTAAGAAATGCCTCTGTTTGGGACTGAAAACTAACTAGCACTTCCCTCAAGGGTCCAACTGGGCAAAGGTAGCTTCTGGGCAGAAGCATGCACCAGGGTCACCAGAAGCCCCACAGTAAAACCCAGGTCATTGTCCTGAGGGGCATTTTAACAAAGCACAAAAACTTAATTCATGGGTGGGGGGAAAGCCCTAAATCAAACAAGGGGATGCCATGAAGGGAAAAAAATGTGGTTTGGGGGGCAGCGCTGGCATTTTTAGAGAAGAAAGATCCCCAAATGTTGAAGGGGAGACTGACGAGATGAAGGCAACCTCCCACACTTCCAGGGACAGTGGAGGCAGGTCCGAGTCATTCGCCTTTAAGATACGATTGTGAGCGGCGCAGGGAAGTGGGTGGGTCGGCAACCCACTCAGTTTGGCATTAGTAGCAAAGTAGATGTAGTCTTCAAACTTTCCAGACAGTGTTCATTCTTCCTGGGGTGACAGGGATTCTCGAGAAGTGAGGACCTTTACTGAGATGAAATGTTAACTAGATAAATATGGTTATCGGGCTCTGGCCTAAGATTGCCGTCAGGATAAACTTTCAGAACCGGCTAAGAATTAATTAAAAAAAAAATCTTAAGTACACTTATTCTCTTTGAAGTGGTGTAATTGAAAGCCCCATCTCGCTGCTCTCATCAGGCTCAGATATTCATTGTTTAGGGAGAGTCCACAGCTGCAAATTTGGAGAGACCAAACCAGAGATGTCCTCTTGTATCTCCAGAGCCACACACAACGTGAGAAGGAGATGACTGGGACTCTCTCCCCACCTGGTGTCAGGATTAATGAGACATCAGTGATAGTACCTAAGGCAAACCCCCCCCGCCTCCAAAAATCCAGCAGTCCTCCCAGCATACAAACCACTGTGTTTATCCATGCATCTGCTAATTGTCCATTAGGTGAACTTGAGAGTTTGAACTTTGGAGAAGTTACAAGTCCCTCTTTGTGTCTGAGGATAGGTGGTGAGGAGCTTGCGTTCTCCCAAAAGGCAGGGCTGAGTTTAAATCCTGGCTTTACACTACTTATTAACTGTGTGACTATAGACAAGTTACTTAACCTCTCTGTGCCTCTGTTTTCCTTCTGCATAATGGACGGAACAATAATGGTGGCACCTACCTCGGAGATTGTCAGGATCCGAAGAGCTCATGTATGGAAAGTGCTTAGCACACAGAAAGCACTCCACAAATAATAGCTATCCTGTGTCTCTTTTCTGCCTCTTTTGATCCTTCTTTAACAATTGACGAACGGCTCATCAAGTTGGCAAATGCTCCGATTAGCCCGGGATAAAGGAGCGGGGTGTTATAGGGCAAGGGGTGAGGGCCCCAGAGTTCAAACAGGTGAACATGGCGTGGTTCCCAGTGGCAAGTAGTTTGAGTGCCAAGAGCAGCCAGCTGGGTCTGTGAGCCCCAAGTGACCCTGACCCTCAGAAAGAGCTACACAACAGTTAGCGGTCATCTTTTATTTACTCAAATACAGTTACAGATGAACTCAGCAGTTTCAGTTCCCCTTTGTGACACTCTGTTCCTGCTATCTCCCCGGCGTGTGCCGGTGTGGTTCCACACGGAGTGGAACTGAGTCACCACCACACCCATGTCCAGCGGGATTGGGACCTTGCATCAGTTAAATCAATGAGGCATCCTTCAGACTGACTCCTCCTCCTGTTGGGGCAGGAGGAACACAGGCAATAGTAATAGTAGGACATTCTCCTCGAGTCAGGCAACCAGAACATTGAATCAGAGAAGAAAGACAAGAAAACAATTAGATTATAGGAAGGGGCTTTAGGGGAGGTACAAGTGGAGGCAGCCAGTCAAATGTTCCCCACCTCAGTAGAAGAAATTAAGGACGACATGAAAGCCCCTGGGTCGGGTGGACAAGTCCTCAAGTGTTTACTGATGCTGAATCCAAAGGTCAGTGGGATGAAGTGTCATCTTTCCCAGACAACTACTCAGAAGTCTGATCCGTGCTTGGGTCCAAGGAATCAGAGGACTGGCAGATCATACAGGTTTTGAGGATGAAAAGATAGGTCTCCCTGAACTTCTTTATTTTATAAGCATAGACAATAGGGTTCATCATGGAGTTAGCATGGGAGAGCAGAATGCCCAAGTACAGAAAAATTTGTGACACCTCACCATGAAAGTAGGTGATACAGTTGATGATGGACAAAGGCAGCCAGGACAAAGCAAACAGGAAGAGAACCAGAAACAGAGACTTGGCCGTCTTGAACTCCCGTCCGTAAAATGCACCCGTGTCTTTGGAGCTCGAAAATTTCTGATTCAGTTTGTTCCGGATGATGTAGAATATGTCAAGATAGATGGCGCACATGACAATCAGGGGGATTAAAATCCAAGTGAAGAAGCTGAAGTAGACCATGTAGTCCATCCTCATGACAGAACGGAACTGGCAGGAAAGGAAGGTGACATTTCTGTGGTACTCTGAGGTCAGTTTCATGTTCCAGCCAAACATGGGCGTCAGTCCCACCAGGAACGACACCAGCCAGCAAAGGCCCAGGGCCAACCATATTCTTCTTTGAGTGGTGATCCTCCTGTATCTGTTTGAATGGAAGAGAATGGATGAGTTCATTTAGGAATTGCTAAAGGAAGGAGCGGGGGCGATGGGGATGGAGAGAGCAGGCATTCTAGCAAACTTCTCTGGGGGACTTTTTAAAAGAAATATGATGTAGAATGGGTTAGACATATGTTGCCACTCTCACAGCTCCATTTCCAGCCCGAGAATTCTTTGATTCGTGGAAGGTAAGAGTTTTCTATGTCTCTTGCGATTGCCTACCCAAGATGATCTTGTTTTGTTCGGCTGCGGGGCTGAAGGCCATGAGTTCGACTCTGCCTCTCCCACCCCGCCCTCCACCAGTGCCCGCCCCTGCTTCTCTATTTGCTCTGGCGGCCACACTTGGTGTTCGAGTCACAGGGCTGTAGGGAGGCGTGGAGGTCATGCTGAAGTGTTTCCAGGACCTCAAACGACTCGTCCAACGAGAGGCACCATTCCTCCTTCCACGGTCCTTCCTGACAACATCCACACAGACTACAAGAAGGACACTGCTTTTGTTACGTACTGACTGTGTCCTCGGGAGACTGTATCTCAGTTACATCTCACAACAAACTGAAGCTAGTTTTACGACAATCTCCATTCCCTTCCCGGTGACTGGGTGAGGGAGGATAACAGTAGTTACAGCGACCACTGAGTGAGCATAGACCGCACGCAGGCATTTTTCTTAGAGCCTGATATGTGTGACCCATGTAATTTTATGAGGAAGTGGCAATGACTGTCCCCACTTTATAGGTGAAAAAAAAAAAAAGAAAGAAAAAAAGAAACAGAGGCAGGTAACCCGGACAAGCTAGAAGTGGCAGAGGTAAAATGGAAACAAGTGAGTCCGAGTTCAAAGTCTCTTAACTGCTGTGGAAAGATGAGGAACCAAAGCAGCAGAAGTCACTTGCCCCAGCTCAGATCTCAAGATCTGGCCTTTGAGCCTGGGCTTTTTAGTATCAAAAGCTTGTTTGCAGCTCCCTCCCCATGTCTCTTCCCCAAGACCAGAGAGGAGGAGAGCAAGCTGATTGCCATTCAGGACACCTGGGGAATGAGATGTCTCCACTTGACGGTCTGTTCTGTTCTGGTCCCATCACATGAAAGGTTGCTACTACTTTCGGCAATGGAGAACTTTTTTTGGTCCCCTCCTCAACTTGGAAGAGGAAGCAAAGTTAAAATAACTTTAAAATAACCTACATCTGCAAATAACAGAACCGTCCATTTATTTATCTCCTCCTATTCTTCTCTGTCTGCTCCTTATGTTATCTAGTAGGTCTCTTATCATTTCTAAAACTCAAGAACATTTTTTACTAATTAAAGATGCATCAAGCTAGAGATGCTAATAAAAAAAATAGTAAATAACGATGCATCAAGCTTTCGTCCTCTTTAGCTCTTCCCCAGTCCCAGCTCAGCATTGTTAAATCCCTCACACACCAAATGGTGCAAAGAAACTTAGTGCCCTCTTTCAAGATCAGAGGCCAGACTGGATGTGTTTTCAGGGAAGAAGCCCCATGTCCCAGGCACCTCCTTCACTGCCCCACTCTGCCCCCTTTTACCTGACTGTAAGTTTGACTCGCAGGTATCGGTCCACAGCAATGGCCAGCAGGGACATGATGGAAGCATGAGTGAAGATCAGCAGCAGGCAGGTCATGAAAAGGCAGTTATAAAAGTGAATGGTGATGCCCAGGCTGATGACAATGGCCAAAGGCATGACGAGCACCCCAACGGCGATGTCAGCCAGGGCCAGGGAGACAATGAAATAGAAGGTGGTGGTCTGCAGGCTGGGGTTCAGCTTGACCACCCAGATGACCAGCACGTTGCCCACGATGGCACAGAGCCCGATGACAATCTCCACGGTGATGTAGGTAACCTTGGCCAACAACAGGGCAGTGCTATTGACAGCCATCTTGCTCTCCCCAAGCGTGCTGACAGGATCTGCGTGGCCCAGGGAGCCTAGCTCTTGCCAGGCATCTCGCTAGAGGTCCAGGGGCAGCAGCAACAGTCTAAAATTCACGACTCGCTCATTCCCTCTCTTCTCTGGTGGGACACTCCCTTGGAGACCCCGGCTTTTCTTAGAGAGAGCCCATCCAGGGGCAATAATCACTTTCCGCCCCTTTGCGGGCCACACATCCCTGGGCTCCCAGAAGCGTGAAGGACAGTTCTATGTGGGTTGAATCTGAAAGTGTCGCTTCTCTTAGTTCCGCAGACAGACACGCTCAAGGCCTCTGCCTCCTGCCCCCAGAGGGCCACTCGAGCTCCATCCAGATAAGCACCCCTCTTCAGGGGTGTTTCAGGAAGTGAGATGGGTCAAGAGGAAGCATAGACCAGAACGCTCAAAAAGACGATAGAAAGAGCAAGGGAGGGGTGTGAGGGGCATGGAGAAGGCTCAGAATTCATTCACTCGGGGACTGGATGGGAGTGTAGCGCTGCGTAGGAGAGCAGTAAGAGCACGGACTCAAATATTCTGGCTTTCTGCTACCTTAGCAGAAAGATCCCATGACAAGGAGGCAAATGGGAGCCACAGGGGAACAAGAACTAGATTTTGGTGGCAGCCTTAGCCAGAATTTATGGTTTCTTAGCGCATGCTACAGATTGAATGTTTGTGTCCTCCCCCCGCCACCACCAAAAAAAATTTATAGATTGAGATCTGAGCCTCAAAGTGACAGTATTAAGAGGTGGGGTCTTTGGGAGATGCCTGGGTCATGAGCATGGAGCCACCAGGCATGGGATTAGTGTCTTATAAGAGACACCCCACAGAGCTCCTTCACCCCTTCTGCCATTCATGAACCAAGGAGCTGGCTCTCGTCAGACTCCAAATCTGCTGGCACCTTGATCACGGGCTTCCCAGCCTCCAGAACTGAGAATTTCTGTGACTTATAAGCCACCCAGTCTTTGGTATTCTGTTACAGTAGCCTGAACAGACTAATACAGTGCAAAGCAGCAAGCCCTGAGAATTGAGTGGCATGAGTTGACTCCTGGCCAGGCATAGCTGGGACCCAGCTTTTGCCTCAGAGATCCTCTGCCAAAGGAACAAGTTAAGATGCCCTGCTTAGAAGGGCAAAAAACACAGCACCTCCCATAAGCACATCTGCTGACTCGACATTTCCCCTCGTCGGCCCCGCACACCCACTGGAGGTCTCATATGCCCTCGCCCCAGCAACCAGCCAGTGACAAACCTCCTTGAGGAACAACAGGATGACCGGCCCGGCAGAAAGGAGGGAAAGGGCCACAGGTGCACATCAGCACATGGCATACCCTCCCGCCCCGCCCGCAGGGAAAGAGGAACCACACTGCTTTCCTGGAAGTTGCTCACCTAGTCTGCAACTTCTGGAAACCAGACGCTTACAAGCAATTGTGATTTAAGGTCCATGGAGTTCAGATGCGTCTCAGTCCTGCCCAAAGGGGTGATTTAGAGGAAGGGGTGGGTGGATCTGAGCCCGCACCGTGGATTGAAGGGTTTATAATATTTGCCTTAAACACCAACCTATGTACAGCCAAAACTAAAATTCAGCGCTATCAACAGTGCTGTTCACATCCTCGCCAGGGCCCTGGTGAGATGCCTCGGGCTGCCACTTCTACGTCACCCTCTGCTCCCCGACCCTCATCCCCAGTTGGCCCAAGCTGAATCCCTTGCTCATGCCTTCTATACTTGCCACGTCTTCCTGGGCAAAACCACCCCCTCCCAAGATATGAAGGGGCAGTGCTCCCCAACTGCCTCTCCGCCACCCCAGCGTTTTCCAGTGTTACCTATGCCCACATCCCTGCGCCCTGGGAGCTTGAGAAGTTTTGTCAGCCTTTAGCGTGGCTTCTCATAAAGTTTCTACTACAGCTGCTTTCTTTATCTCTGCTTTGGAGAAGGAAGTCACAGAGAGCCATTTCTAGGAGGCTGCGTGCTACCAAAAGAAGTTACCCTAAAGCAACGGTTGAATCTTGGTGACCCACTGTAAAAAAAAAAAAAAAAAAAATGTACCCTCCCCGCCAGCACCTTGCCACCAGGTAGCACCCAAACAGCCCTATGTGAGAGAGAGACTGTCTGGTGTAGGGACGAGTCGTGTTGCCCGGTTAGGGCGAATGGACAGCAATGGAGCGGTTTCCTTAGGGGCTTGGCTGCCCCTAGGAAGGGCTAGGGGAGGGCTACCTGCCCCCCAGGTCTGCCTCACAGCCTTGCTCTGCATTTGAGAGCTGGTCAGACGACGGGCAGTTCCCGCACTTAAAGAGAGAGATGGGGGCCTCTGTGTGGTTATGGGACAGAAGCTGGGCAAGAGGTAAGGTGGCTGAGGCCAGGAAAGAGCCTGAGCCGTGGATCCAGCCACAGGAAGTGGACCGAGGCATTGGGCAACAACCGGACAGCTGGAGCTAGAAACCTGACTGGTGTGCTTGCAGATTCTTACCCCTTTTGTCCTCCTTTAGGACACAGGTGAGTCCTTTTGGAACCAGCCCATCTGGGCTGGGTTAGAGACACCAAGGAGAGGGCTTTGTGACCCAGCACCAGTGACAAGAACAGTGTGGTGGGTGCAGGACAGCATGTGGGAGAATCATCCAGGGGGAAAAGAAGAGGCAAGGGCCACACTTGGGACACCCGACCTACTCACCTCTTCCCACCCGGGAATTCTCTGGAAATTTCCTCTCTGTGAACAAGGCAGGCCTGAGCCCATCCCTGCTCAGGGAAGTGATTGGAGGGGTGAGGAGAGAGGTTTCCACAGTTACTTAGCATTTTGGCCTGGGAGTGGGCCCTGAGCCAACTTTTCCCTCCAGATGGAGCACCAGAAGACAGCCTGGAAAAGGGGACAGAGAGGCCAGGGCATATGGTCATCTTGCTTACCCACCCGCCACCCCCCAGACACACATGCCACAGCTGCTCTTGGGTAACTTCCCTCATCTCTCACAGAGAGACCACCTCAGCCCCCCGGAAGCCATTCCCAATGCAAGTGCCCTCACGGCCTCCGCGTAGCCCTCAGGATCAAGTCCAGCCTCCCTGGAATGGCATATGAGACCGTTCGAAGTGGGGGTCTCCCAGCTTCTGCAGCCTCCTGGTGCCTGGATCTCCCCCTCCTCCCTGAAACCGCAAGCACCATTATGCTTTCGCTTCCTTTCCCCTGTGCACCAGGCTCAGAAAGCCCTTCTCCCTGTGCCCACCTAAAACACAAGCGCTTTTCCTTCAAGACTGTTCTCAAACAGGACCCCGAAGAGAACTTCCCAGACATCCCCTCCCCATGCTGGGTTTATAAGCCCCCCTCCCTTGTTATCTCACAAGCTCCCGAAACGTAGGGACCTCCACTTTCCATTTCTAGCCCCACCACAATGCCTGGCAGATGGCGGTGCTCAAATATATTTTTGCTAAATGAATGAATAGGAAAGCACCTCAGTGACCCAGAGGGCATCAGCGTGGCACTGGGTATAGAATACCACTGGGTGTTAACAGCTGGGACCTGTTAAGTACGTTCCTTTATACCATCTAGAGTGCTGAGCATTTTACTTTCACGGTCTTATTCAACGTTCTATGATGAAATAGATACTATAATCACTGCGGAGCAAACTAAGGCTCAGAGAGGTGGTGTAATTTGCCCCAAGTGGTACAGCTAGGAAGTGGCAGAGCCCGCATTCAATCCCAGGCTCCTGGCTTCAGTAAATGAACGGGCAAGTGAACAACCATGGGCAGCTTTCACAATTACAAGCCGTCCCTGGACTTGATGTTGCCATATTATCAATTGGACGTCCTAACCCCCCACCTGGAAGAGGAAGTGGTGACCAGGACCGTGGAAGAGAGCACAAGTACCGTGTAGGTGTGGCACCTGCTCTGAATTACAAAGAGGTGGAGAAACCAGCAGGCCACTTGGCGGTGCCCCAAGGGGAGCTCTGGGACAGAAAGAAAATCTTTCACTGGACCAGAGTGCTAAAACTATTTTTTTAATAATAAAATAAATTATAAGGGAGACGGGGCTCAGGGAATTTCCCCGTCTAAAAGAAGGGTTGTGTCTGTTTCAGTTTTACTAAAAGAACCTGAACTCCACAGAGGAGGCAAGGACCAGGGAGGATCCGTCAAGCTGAACCACAGGAAAAGCATCTGGAGTCCTGGGGGGAGAAGGCCTCACCTATCCCAAACCCTGGCCGGACACACCTGGGCACAGCTCAGCCACAGCTCAGCCACAGAACTCCCTTGGGGTTCTGCTTGATGTCGTGACAGGCTGGCCAGAGAGCCATTCAGCTGCTCCTTTGCAGCTTCTCAGACAAGCCCGAAAATCTCCAGCAACGACCCTGCACCGGCAGCAGGATGTTATGTGGGCAGGACCCCCGGGGGCGCGGGAACCTTTGGAGACTTAGAACGGGACCAGGCAGCTGCTGAGACAGGATGTCGGGCAGGCGGGAGGTGGTGGCTTCTGCCTGGGGCTGGCTCGGACTGCCTCCACCACTGCCTGTGCAGTTCACAAAATCAGCTTGTTCAGTTCCTCTGGGCCCCATCACCACTTCCCCAAAACCTTATTATATGTTTACAGAGCTTCATGCTTGCTAGGCAGCAGCAGAGGCTTAGAAAGAACGAGACTGCCAAGACGGTGTCCTCTCCCGGCGCCCTTCCTTTCCCTGCTCTCAGTCAGCCCCCAAGGAGGAAGCTGGGCCCTCCAGAAGCCTTCTTCCAGAGGCTGATCTGGAGCCACCGTCCCCAGGGGGCTTCGTACTAGGGCCCCGGTGACTCGGCGACTCAAGCCACATGGGTTTGGCCAAGGAGCCAGGGACTCCTGAGGCCAAAGTCTGAGTTCAGGAGACTCACTCAGAACCAGTGCAAGGGGGGAAGGGAGAGTTCAAGGTTCCTTCACTGGGAGCCACAGGAAATCCTGCTCAGCAAAGGGGAACTCCTTGGTTAAACGCCCTACCCGCCAGACGCCCACTGACACCACACGGGTTAGAAGGCCTCCAGGCCCTAATGGAGAGTCCAGAGAAGGGTTCAGTTAACTCTAAACTTTTCCCAGGTTGTAGGCACCCAGGAAGCAAGGAGATGGTTCAAGCTACAAGAGTCTTAGCCGGGTAGAGGCTTCCCGGCGCCAGCTTCAAGAGCCTGAAAGGCTTATTCCGGAGCCTCTGCTGGGGCGCTGTGCTCAGCAGCGACCACCAGGTGGCAGCACATTCCCACAGCTGCTCAGGACGCAGGCGGAGGAAAAAAACGAGAAGCCGGGAGCCCTTGGTGGCACCCCCTTCCAGCACTGTTTAGCCAGCGACCTCAGATGGGCAGAACGTGAAGAAATTGAGAACTGAGGGCAAGGGAGATAAGGACAGGTTGCCAGCTGCCCAAGTTCAAGCCGATCCCATGGCATATTTCTGGGCAGTGCTTAAAGTCAGTCCTCTTCACTCAGGAAGGTTGAGAAGCTGCTCCTACTTTCAGACTTGTGAGTATTCCAATAAAAACAGTATCTGCGTTTTTCTTTAGAGTGTGTGAAGCCGCTCACACGCTCCAGTTCACTCAATTAACCAAACCACCCCGCGAGGCCCGTATTATTCATCTCGGCTCACAGCAGAAGAAACTGAGGCCCAGAGGTTGGAGGGGCCTGCTCAAGGCCAGAGGCAATGTGGGGAGGGGAGCCCGCCACTGGCCTCCTCACTTCAGGGGAGGACAGAGAAGACCGGAAGAGGGATTGCCACGTGAGGTCCCACTGGGGTGTTTAGCTGCCCCACGGCCCTGGTGCTTCCCTCGGCACCTGCCAAGCTCTGCCCAGTCCTCTCCCTTCCGTGGGCAGTCTTGCTGGCCTGTGCTGGCCAGCCTCCTGCCTTTCAGAGCCCGTGATTTCTCAGAACACCTTGCATGTCTTCACAACTCAGCGCCAGGCCTCTAATCACCCAGGCTGGTCAGGTGTCTCCCCAAATCCCAAAGCGGGGCAGGCCTCCGGAGCCCACTGTAGATCCTGGTGTCGACCCGCACAGCCTTTATTTAAACCCCAGAAGGTGCAGGAACGAACAAACTCTGGACAGGACAACCGCTGATCCTAAATGTTTACAGCGGGGCCATATCCTGCCCCCTACCCCGTTTTTTCAACCTTCTACCTAACCCACGTGATGACACTCCGTAATGAACTGGGAGCGTGGCGGGAGATTTGTAACCTCTCTCTTCTGCTGCTGTGTGTGTCTTCCCCTCCGACAGCTGCCTTTGAGAGAGCACCAACCACCTCGTAGGTAGGTATTGTCAGATCTATTCCACAGATGAGGAAACAGGCGTGGTGACAAATGAGTGACTTACTCTCGGCAACACAGCCAGTAAATGACACAGCTGGGGCCCAGACCCAAGCCTAGCCTGGCTTCAAAGCCCCGGCTCGTCCCAGTGCACCCCACGAGAACAGTTGCATAGCAATTATGCCAAAACCCAGTTTGTCATTGGAGGTAGACACTCTTCAGGGCCCTACTGGGTGAGTCTTGTGTCCCGGGTGGGGGCGAGCTATGGGGGGCAGTGCGTTATCTTGTCAGTTGTCTGTTCCCCAGGGCAGCTGAGATGGTGGTGGTTTGGGGCCCGTGGCAGGCAGCCAGCTCAGCCCTGCGTTCTCTGTGTGCGTTCCTTCATCTCGTCTGTGATCAGACAGCAGCAGACTGTATGCGAAATGCCTTCCCAGATAACCTGATCCTCTCTGCTTTTTATTAAAGGTAAATATAGAAAACTGTCATAGGAAGTACGTCTCAGCATTTCATCACGACTGAGGAGAACGATCTGTTGCCATGTTCCTTATAGAAAGTTTCTCGGGATAAATTTCACTGAGGAGTTTAGGGCTAGCGATGAGGTTGTTTTTCTTAATAAACCAGCCTGCCTTGTGTCACTGCTTAGTGGGAGGCTTTGTGTAATCCAGCTTTGCCAGGGCAGCGAAGAGGCTTGGAGCTGGGGTTCTGTCCCAGTGGCCACGCTTTGCGTAGGCTTTCCAGGGCATCTTTAGGCTCCATGTCATCCCTGGGCTCCCGGGGTGTGAGCGACTCCGTCATGCCCTGTTCTTTTACTGGGAGCGACCTCCCATCCTTTTTGGAAGTAGGCAAGGTATAATAAATACGTACAAGTAACCTGAGAAGGAGCACGAGCATTTATTCCGAAGGCAGATCTGCAAGGTGATTATTCCAGGCTGTTACACAAAGATTCTTGTCAGTCCCTCCCTGACTTTGGGGTGAGGTTCTTTTCCTCAACAAGTGGTCCACAGTCTTATCTTTTTTTTAAGATTTGTTTATTTGAGAGAGAGAGAAGGCAAGAGAGAGAGCACGGGGCGGGGGGGAGGGACAGAGGCAGAGGGAGAAGCAGGCTCCCCGCTGAGCAGGGAGCCCGATGCGGGGCTCGATCCCAGGACCCTGAGATCATGACCTGAGCTGAAGGCAGATGCTTAACCGAGTGAGCCACCCAGGTGTCCCCACAATTGTATTTTGGATGATCACTTTGGGCAAAAGAAAAAAAAAATGATGAGACAGAAAATGCCCCCTGGCGTTAACTGAGCTCTCCGAGGAGAGCTTTCCGGACACGGTTTGGAGAACCACTGTCGAGCACACACTACCACGTCATAAACAACCCCCTAGGAATGGTGCTGTATAGGGCATAATATTATTATTCCCCCAGGTAGACTTTATTTTTATTTACGTACACCCTGCCTACTTCCACAAAGGCTTGAAGTCACTAGCAGACTGAGTTAATAGCTTCCTCCTCTGCCCACCCACGTCAGCTGACACGTTCCTCCCCTTGAGGACTTACTACACCATTTGTAGGTATTTATTGACGTGACCGCTTCTCCCAGGAGCTAGTAAAGTCCTTAAGTAAACTTCATAAGAAATTATGCCTGATTCATCTTTAGATCTCCCGCCCACTCTCTTTGTCCCCAAAGTCCCAAGAGCCTAAAATAGTAGCCAGCACAAAGGGGACCCGCGATAAATTCTCACTGGTGCATGAAGTGGTGTTCTCAGGGCCTGGCGGCTCCTCACCCCGCGAGAGCCCTGACCACACCTCTCAACATCCAACCAGGAATTAGGAGGCACCCAGGGAGACCTCTTGCTCAGCAAAAATGGTTTTTTGCCTCTAACTTCAATCTCAAACCAGTTCAGACAGTGACCAGTTAGGGCCTCGGGAAAGGGACCCTCGGAGAGACTGTCTGATGGTTCCATCACATTTCGTGGTTTCCGCATTTGTACATGCGACAGCCCATGGCATTCATCTCTGTGATGTATCTAAAGCATGCCCCCTTCCACACGCACACACACGCACACTCACTCACTCACACACGTACTGGCCATCGTCTTACTCTGCTCATTTCCACTTCACAGTCAGAGCCAGTTTATCCACGACTTACTCTTCACCACTCTATCTGCCGGACCCCTCGAACCACCTCTGGCCCTGGCTGGCCAGTTCAGTCTGACACACGATGGCACGGGACTCACAAAGTCCGGGGTCTTGCCCCAGGTCACTGTGCTCCATGGCGGGGGGCGTGTTCCAGGACACAGGATTTGGGGAGGGATGGAGCACCGGAGGAAACTGATGCCCAGAGTGGCTAGTTCAAGGTCAGACCTGGAGAAGCGGCCAGGTTTCTTCCCTAGCAGAAATGGTTAGGAGTTCCTGTGTTTCATCAGGGCTGATTCTCTGAGTCTCCTGTTGGAGGGGCACTCTCCCTGTTCTATTTTGCAGGCTCTTTGGTCACCCGGTCCGCATCTCTCTGAACAGCCTGGGACCCCTCGAACCAAGCCCACGGTTGCCACGCCTGACCCGTGACAGTCTGCCCGTCGGTCCTCGCTCATGCGTGAATAGTGGGTTCAGCCGCGGCCAGACACCTCTTCGTGCCTGGGGAGGCCTGCTCCCCTGCACGCTGACCCACGTGCTTCAGGGGAGAAGTCGCCATTAGGTCCAGCCAGGGCTTCAAAACAAACCCGTCTTTCTTGTTTTAAATTGTTTCTAGGTGGAAGATGTTGGACAAATTTTTTATTCTCCGTGGCTTCGTTGCCCCTTTGATCAATGACAAAGATACCCGAGTGAAGCCCCAGTGAGGTGACTCTAGGCACAGCCGGTGTCACGGAGGCTGGTGCGTGGTGCAGGCTCGCACCCCCTGCATGGTTTGTCAGGGCCCTGGTGGGGGAGCAGGCAGGGTGCTACCTTCACCGGCAGGGTGCCTCCAGCTCCAGGCCCAGTGCTCCACTCAGGAGGTACCTCATAAATACTGAATTAAAGGAAAATCATGCCACACCTACCACCCCTCCCCAAACCGCGAGATACAGGCTTGCTAGGAATCTATTAAAGACGTGCCCCCAGATCCTGTTTTCTCCAGTGCTGCCTCTCAGTCTCTCACCCAAGGGGCTCTTTTCTGTTCCAATCTACCCCGATGTGCTCCTGGCTTCAGAATTCCACTTCCTTGGGAAGTGTCCAAAGGAGACTTTGGGGGGGCGATAATGCCTCCCTTTCACATCTTCGAGCTTGCCAGGAAGGGCCTTGTTGGCCCCATTCTGACTGGTTTGTCCACATTGGGGGTGGCACCTGCTTGTCCAGGAAAGCATCCACAGGCCTGCTCGGTGGGCTCACCAAGTGCCACCCATGAGTCCGCAGGGGCCGGGGAAGGGCGGCCTGCCAGCTCACTGGCCCCTAGAAGCCACTTGGGCCCCCAGTCTCCTGCTGGTGAAGCTCTTCCAGTGCGTGGGGGGCGAGGGTGTCTCAAGAGCCAGATTATCCTGAACAATAGCCATAGTGTCCAAGTCTCGCGTGCCATTCATTCTGGAGGGCCTGGCAGATCACCCGGCACTCTTCGCCCACTATGAAGGGGCCCCCCCTCCTTCGCACGGTGTGAGGGTTGCTGAATACACAGCCAACTCCTGCCAAAACAGCTGCATGGCAAACATCCGGGGCCACGGGAGGCCCATGATCTAATTTGCATTACATTTATTTGTATTTGCTCTCGACCTTAAATGCCAAACATCATCTAATCTTTCATTAACCCTGCAATCTTTTCCTGATTTCGAAGGAACGAAGAAATAGAATTGCTTCTTGGTCAAGGTTCCGCCTCGGGGCCAGGCTGTGAAGCCAGCCTGCAGTTGCTCCCAGCCTCCAAGATAGCATCTCTTTCTGTTCTCGTCCTTCCAAGATGAGTCAGCTGGCCCGCGCTGGTCCTTCCCAGAGGAGAGCTGGGCCTTGCTTCAGTGACCATGACTTCAGCCGGGACAACAGGACTCTGGGTCACTGCGAGACAATCCAGCCAGCGCTCCTTCCCTCCCCCAGCCCCCACCCTGCCCGGGGCCCATGACTAGGGCTTTTTGTGTTATCCTGCACTTGGCACCCTCCCCGTTTCCTGCCAATAATGCTGGCTGTTGTTTCTGAGCAAATGGAACAAATGACCACCGTGAACTCCACGCAATCTAGAAACTGGAAACATCTGCAGGGAGGCAAGGGCAGCCACCAGCTGGGGCAGGGCCGCGGGGAGGCAGCGGGAGAGGCTGTGGGAGGAAGATGCGCAAACTCCAGGGAGGAGGGCAGAGGGCACAGTCGCATCCGAGCAGGGCAAACAGGTGGCGGGGCCCTAGGGTCAGGCCCGAGGACTGCTGCCGGCCTCCTGGCTCCTCCTCGCTTTTCCTTGCAGGAGATTAACTCCGCTGTGTTGTGACCCAGTGAAAAGCGCGTGTGCGTGCCCTTTCGTGCATACCATTTTACACGTGGAATTCTATGTGCGAGCGGAAGTGGAGCTTACAAAATGGTGGGCCCAACTCCCCGTTTCACAGGTGACAGCAAAGGCCCTCAGAGGGAAGAGATAGAGTGAGTTAGAAGCAACGTCTAAACTCAGATCTGGCACAGAGGGGCGCCTGGGTGGCTCAGTCCGTTGAGCGTCCGACTCTTGGTTAGGGCTCAGATCATGATCTCAGGGTGGTGAGCTCGAGCCCCACGTTGGGCTACGAGCTCAGTGGGGTGGGCTTGAGATTCTCCCTCCCTCTGCCCCTCCCCCCACTCTCATGAGCGCGCATCCACGCTCTCTCTCTCAAATAAATCAATCTTAAAAAAATAAAAAATAAAAAAATTATGGTAGTACCTGGCACCGCCACCACTCACTGCGAGTGTGTGTGTCGTGTGGGAGGGCGCGCACGCACACACGCACGCACACACGCTCTCTACCGTGTCACCTCCCTTCGAGTCAAGTTGTTGAGAAAGGAAGGGGAAAAATAACAAGTGTCCATTGCCTACTGTATGCCAGGAGCCAGGCTGGGGGCCGGCCCAAGCAGTGGCGCAGGCATGGTGACGAGCCCTCCCGCGGGCAGCCGTGGGCCCGGCACCATGCTAAGGGCTCTGTCCCGGGCTCTCCCTCCATCCTTGCGGTGGTCATGTCATAGAGCCTATCGTTTCCATCACAGCTGCTTGGGGCAAGTAGGGAAAGCTGACATTTCGAAAGGATAAGGAGCTGGCCCGGGCCCTGCTCTCGAACGGGGGAGCCTGCTCCTGCCTCAGCAGCCCATTCCGTCCCCCGGCCACCCTGGTGGGGGTTTTGCCACTCTCCATGGATGACTGACAGAGGTTGAGCGTCTAGAATTGTGAATTTGACAGAGAGGTGGCCCCCGGGTCCACGCGTCCCCTATAGAGGGAATCTCCAGAGTGAAGGCCTAGTTCTTGACCCAGACTCTAACCTGGAAAGGCCTTTCTGAGCATCACGTGGAGACTGGCCCGGGGGACGTAGCCTGGCTCTTCCCACCTGATTTCACAGGGGCTGCAGAATCAGGAGGTCCCCCCGCCCCCGGTAAGGACTGAGCCTAGGTTCCTCTGTGTCTGGGAGAGGAATCTTCAGTTTCCCAAACTGTTACATGCCTGTCCTCGGCCCTGCTTCTTTGATGGAGGAAGGAGTCACCAGCTGAGTGGTATTTTTGGGTCCTGGCTGCAGGGCCAACCCAAGAGGTAGGGAGAGGGCAGTGTGTTCCCTGGTGGGAGTGGGGGTGCTGTCAGTCTCCTCCCAGCAGACGACAAGGAAGGTGCTCCCCGGGAGGAACTGTGGCTTGCACCAGAGGCAATGGGCCCATTCTCAGGGCTGCTGCTGCTGGGCTCCGTGGCTGCCACCTGAGCTGCCCGGCCGTGGGTCTGGAAGCTCGAGGAAGCCAGGGGCAACAGCCACGGAGCTCGGGGGCCTCTGTGTGGGGATGTGTCCCCCAGGCGGCCCCCAGAAGTCCCCCGTGCCAGCAGCAAAGCTCCCCTCCGCTACGGCGGGGGTGCTGGGGCTGGGACTGTCAGTATGATTCATCCACGACACAATCTGAGGATGCTGGTGGTACAGCCAGCCAGACACGCTCCCCTGGAACTCTGCAAGCCAGGAGGCACAGGAGGGGTGATCCCCGCAGACTGCAAGGGTGCACTGCTCTGGTCAGCACAGCCCGGCCCAGGAAGGGCCACCCCCAGTGGGATCAGCAGGGTGATGCCCAGGTTCAGGGCATTTGTACCCATCTACATGGCCCTGGGGAGTCCTAGAAGGGCAGGTTCCACATGACCCCTGCTGGGTGACTGCTCTGGGTGCACCCCCTACCTTAAGCCGGGAGTCCTGTGCCAGTCCGTCCTGCAGTGGCACCCCCCTGCCCCCACTATACTCCTCTGCCCCCGGGCGTGTCCCTGCCCTGCACAGCCAGCCCTCCCCTCCCAGGACCCTGCACGCATCACCATCACCGGGGTTCCAGTGGACCTGGGCAGGAAGCTGCTCTCAGGGCCTCTGAGGGAGGAGAGCAAAGGGGAGGGCCAAGAGGAAATCACAAAGATCAGTTTAAAAATAACCCTCCTCCGTGTCAGCCATGAGGAGGAGCTTGGGGAAGAGCCAGGTTCTGATGGTGGTGGCTCAGGGCAGCCTCAGAAAGGCCCAAAAGTGAATTGGCAGAGGCCCATCTGGGAGCACACCCCATGTCCTTATCAGATTTAGCAAGCCATCGCCAAACCCTGTCTCCGCAGAGACTTCCGGTCAGCCAGCATCTGTTTCCTCTCCTATATTTAAACAACCAGGTTAGTGAACTTGGGAGAGCGTTTCTGCCCAGGGGGATGAGCACAGCCCCCTGCAGAGCACACAGGGCAGAGGATGATGCTGAGGTCTTGGGGCCTGTGACTGGCTCCTGCTCAGCGTCCGCTGGATGAGCGGGGCCCAGAGTTCGGCGAGTGGCTGGGGAGGTCTGCCCCGATGGCTTTCTGGGCGCAAGCAGGTGCGATGCCTTCCAGCCCCACATGGAGGGAAGGGGACCCCCAGCAAAGCCAGAGACCCAAGAAATAACACCTACTTCACAGCCTTAGCCCTGAGCTCCTGGGTGTGTGACCCCTTCACACTGCCGGTTTGGGGATATATTCAGGCCTCTGGGCTACTTTTAGGCACTATTTCCACCTCTATGTAAACAGAGCTGTTTGTTTAGAGGAAGGGGCACAGCTTCTACCAGGAACCTTCTTCTGGTGCTGCTGGCTCCTCAGTCCCAGGCTATTGTGGTCTCATCTTGCTGCACACAAACACGCACACACACGCACACAGCACTAGCCTCATGAAACACTTAGTGAGGGGAGGGGCATCCCAGGAATCCTCTAGAAAATATCTCCTCCTGGCAGAAAGTGCCAACACTGAGTACCCTAACCATCCACATCCCCCCTCTTAGGCTGCCTAGAAATAGAGGCTGGGCTTTCCATTTGTCTTCCTGTCCTAACCATGGAGAATCCCAGCTGGTTGAATGTTGTATATCCTGGAACCGGCCCCACGTTGAGCATTTCTGAATTTCAGCCCACAAAAACACAGGCTGGAGTCATACCTAGAGTCAAGACCCCAGCTCTAGCCCGAAGGCTGTGAGAGTCTGGGCAAGCTATTTTATTTGCTTAGAACCTGTTTCCATGTTTGTGAAAGAAGACCGAAATAGGTTAATAGAAGCCATTTCAAAGAGTTGTCAAGGGGAGTCAATGAGATGATATTTACAAACATCTGGCACCTTGCCCAGCAGCAGCTGTGGGTCCTTAGCAGCTTGATGAACTTTCTACCACTGTGTCAATTACCCATTTATGTTTGGTTTGTGTTCCCCTCCATACTTCCTATCCAAAAATTCAGTTTCTTATTAAATCAGGGCTCCACTCGGCCCTGGCTCCATATTTATTCCCCTCGGGACAATAGCAAATATTGGATGAGCTGTTGCTATGCGAGACAGACCCGACCTTCGTGAGGCAGGTATCATTATTACCCCCATTTTATAGACTGTGGCCAAGTGAATTGCCCAAGATTATAGAGGCAGTAAATGGTAGAGCCAGGATTCAGACACAGGCAGGCTGAACCTCTTTGCTATACCTGCAGTCACTGTTCAGTGGGCCTTGGGTAGCACTACTGGGGACTTTTCCTGAACCTCAGACAGACTTGCATGATCCTTGCTTCTCTAGAATCTGGTTTTCCATCAACCACACTGAATGATAGCTACCGCTGACTCAGCACCTACCTGGTTTATGCCAGACATTTTGCATACATTATCGCTAAACTAAGATTTCTCAACCTCAGCTCTATTGACATTTTGGACCAGATAATTCTTTGCTGTGGGGGCGCTATCTCTGCATTGTAGGATGTTTAGAAGCATCCTTGGCCTTTCCCACTAAATGCCAGTAGCACCTCTCACCCCCAAGTCGTGACGATCATAAATGTCTCCAGATATCACCAGATGTTCCCAGGGAGGGGTGAGGGGAAGGGAGCAAAATCCCTCCTGGTTGAGAACTCCTGCTCTAAACAAGAACTCTGAAGTTCAGAGAGGTTACATGATTTTCTCAAGGTCCAAGGATGGCAGGCAGCAGAGACATGATCTGAACCAACGTCTGCCTGATACCAAGACCAAGTATTTGTCACTGTATCATGCCCTCCCCTGGTTCTAAATAAGGAAGGTGTGAACTGGACACCGAAATCTATTTGCCCAGAAGCAACAGCGTCAATATACTCTGACTCCCCGCTTCCCCCCGCCTTGCAAAGAATGTTCAGATTCTGAACTTATAGCCTCGAGCTGCTACTTCGCTGAGCAGAATCCAGATCTTAGATTTTTGGAGCTAAATCAACTGAGACCCAGGCCACTCTGCTGAGCCTAGGAATTCAAGCTCTCCTTTACCGTCCTGTGTCCCCTAAGTGGGCCACGCTCCTTGACTTGGGCATCCACTGTACCGGTCGGTTCTTCTGGAACCATGGGAAGGCTAAGGTCTTGGGACATAAGGGAAGCTCTTTCAGTTGCTTATCTTGGGCTACCATCCAGAAAAATTGCAGGGGCCAGAATCACAACTCCAACTTCTACCTGAGTTTCATCTCCTTTTGGTTCCAAATTCATTTGTTAAAATCTTGACATAAATGCACTGAATTTGCAAATGACACCACTTCCTGGGACACAGAAAGATGTGTCATTGAAGACAGACAGCCACCTACATCAGTACAAAGTTGCATGCAGGAACACTAATTCACAGCAGAGATGAAACCGCCCCACACTTAGGTTTCTTCCATCAGTTCTCTTCTCTAGCTTTTCCCTCCTCTTTGCTGGACCCTGCTGTGCACGGACACGGTTACTTACCACTGTCAGTGTGCTGTGTGTTAGGAAACAGGAGCCACTTTCCATGTGGCCTCCTTCATGCACAGGCAACACAAGAACCAAAAGTAAGTTCTTCAGGGAACTAAATAAGCCATCACGAAGAGTAGGTTCAGTGCCAGAGCCTGCTTGCTTTCCTTTATGAGGGAAATGATAGCCAGCAGCAGCTGCTCCCCATGCTAGCGAGATCCAGAAGCCTCGGTGACCACAGTAACTCTGTGGTCAGCGGCTGCCCCTCACTGTCCCCCAGGGGGCCCCCCATAGTGTTCCTCCTGACTAGAGCCATCACAGAAGAATTTTCAGCATGAGATCCTAAAATCAACCATCTCCCAACAAGTCGGTAGGAAGATGGTGGCAAAAGGGTAAGAATTGATCTCAGTCTCCGGTGCGGAATTTAAAAGCTTAGGACTTCTACTTTAAGATTCTAATTTGTCACCACCTTAACAGAAGAGGAAGATCGTTGGTGATAAAGACACAGGAACTGGGGCGTCTGGGTGGCTCAGGTGGCTCAGGTGGTGAAGCAGCCGACTCTTGATTTCGGCTGATCTCGGGGTCGTGGGATGGAGCCCCGTGTCGGGCTCCATGCTCAGCGTGGAGTCTGCTTAAGACTCTCTCCCTCTCCTTCTGCTCCTCCCCACCCACTCTCAAATACATAAATAAATCTTAAAAAATAAAAAAAAGACATAAGAACTTACCCAGAAGAGCTTGTCAATTATAACTAAGGGACTGTCTTGGGCTCAAGCCATGCATTTTTCAAACAGATCTTAAAACAATGTTTTTCAAGCTACAGGTATCAACCTAGTAGTGAATTATGAAATCAACTTAGTAGATCGTGATCAGAGTATATTTTCAATTGAATGGAACGAAATGAAATGGACATTTCAGATGATGTTGTGCATGGCAAGACTAATTTTGTTTCAGGTATAGGTTTCAGTGTATGGTGGGTAGCACTCTAAAATTAATTCCTTTTGTTTTACACCCTTTTAAAGTATATAATTAACATGCAGTAAACTTCACACATTTAAAGTGCACAGTTCGATGAATTTTCACATATGTATACATGTGTGAAACTATCACCACAATCAAAATAACATATCCAGGGTGCCTGGCTGGCTCAGTCAGTAGAGCATCTCAGGGTCATAAGTTTGGGCACCACTTTGGGCATAGATATTACTTAAAAATAAATAATTAAATCCCCCCTAAAAAAACATATTGTTTAAAAAAAAGAATTTATCTCTGCCCCCCAAACTTCCCTCATACTTTTTGTAATCTCTTCCCCCCCTTCTATCCACTAACTACTGATTTGCCTTCTGTCATTATAGTTTGTACTTTCTAGAATAGTGTAGAAAAGGGGTCGTATAGTAAGTGCACACTCTTTTTTTATCTGGCTCCTTTCAATCAGGCTGCTTATGTTGACATTCATCCACGTAGTTGCATGCATTGATAGTTTGTTCACTGTTACTGCTGAGTAGAATTCCACTCACGAATCTGTCACAAATTGCTTATGCATTCCCCTATTGATGGGCATCCAGATTGTTTCCGGTTTGGGACTACTACATTTAAAAGTGCCATAAGCATTCACACACAAGTCTTTATGTAGGCAATATGTTTTCTTGGGTAAATACCTGGTTATGGAATGACTGAATCATATGGTAGATATATATTTAGCTTCTTCAGAAACTGCCAAAACAAATCATAAAATGATTGCACCATTTTACATTTCCACCAGTAATGAGTGAAAGTTCCAGTTCCTCTAAATAGACACCTTGCCAATGCTTGGAATGGACAGTTGCATTAATTTTCAAAGATTCTGTGGCTATGTAGTCATAGCTCATTACTTTAATTTTCATATTCCTAATGACCAATGAGCTTGAGCATCTTTTCATGTTTGACATTTGTACATCTTCTTTGGTGAAGTGACTGTTAAATCTTTGTCCATTTTTTAATTGGGATATTCATCTTCCTAAGGAGTTGTGGGCGTCCTTTATATATTTTGTTACAAGTCCTTTGTCAGATATACATTCTGCAAATACTGTCTCCCAATTTGGGGCTAGCCTTTTCATTGTTTTAATAGCACCTTTTGAAAGGCAAAGGATTTAATATTGATCATTTTTTTCTTGCTTAGATATCCAATTTACTTATTTTTGCTTGTATAGTTTGTGGGGTTTGTGTCATGTTCAAGAAATTTTTGAGCCAAGCTTAAGACCACTAGATCCTTCTCCTATCCTAGAAATTTTATAGTTTTAGCCTGATATTCAAGTTTATGAACCATTTCAAGTTAATTTTTGTATATGGCATGAGGTAAGGATTGAAGTTCATTTTCTTTCATATAGCTAGCTATCTATTTGTTCTGGCACCATTTGGTAACAAGATTGTCCTTTCCCCATTCAGTTTCCTTGGCATCTTTCTTGAAATCAATTGACCCTTACGTGTGGGTCTATTTCTGGACTCTATATTCTGTTGCAACAATCTATTCGCTTGTCTTTACACCAATACCACAGCGTCGTGATCGTTGTGGGGTTTTTTGTTTGTTTTGTTTTTAAGATTTATTTACCTGAGAGAGAGAGAGACAGGGAGAGAGAGAGAGCACAAGCAAGAGGGAGAAGCAGGCTCCCCGCTGAGCAGGGAGCCTGATGCGGTGCTCGATCCCAGGACCCCGGGATCATGACCCGAGCCAAAGGCACACGCTTAACCAACTGAGCCACCCAGGTGCCCCTGACTGTTGTGGTTTTATAGTCAGTCTGGAAATCAAGTAATGTTGGAACTCTAACTTTGTTCTTTTTCAAAGTTGTTTTGGCTATTCTGGGCCTGTTGGATTTTCATATACATTTTAAAATCAGCTTTTCAATTTCTTCAAAAAAGCCTTCTGGGAATCTGATTGGTATTGCATTAAATTGATAGATCAGTTTGGGAGTGAATTGTCTTCTCAATAACACAGAATCTTAACAATCTATGAACACAATCCCTCTCTCCGTTTTATTAGGCCTTTTAATATTTTATCCAGGAAGGTTTTGTAGTTTTCAGTGTTCAGAGTTTACATATGATTTTGCAGATTGATGTAATGATATGGTTTTTATGTTTTTTAGTCTGTTAATATATGAATTATAGGTTGGGTTTTGAATGGCAAACCAACCTCCTATTTCTAGGGTAAATCCCACTTGGACATATGTGTTATCCTTTTTATGTCTTGTTAGATTTAATTTGCTAAGAATTTTAAGGATTTTTTTTTCTTGCATTTATTTCATGATGGATATTGGTCCACAGTTTTCTTTTCCTGTAGTGTCTGTCTGATTTCAGTATGAAAGCAATACTGGTTTCACAGACTGAATTGGGAAGTATTTTCATTTTCTAGAAGAGTTTTGGTAGTATTGATATTTCATCCTTAAATGTTTGATACAATTCACTAGTAAAGCTGTCTGGCCCCAGAGTTTTCTTTATGGGAAGATTTTTTTTTAAAAAGAAATTCAATTCATTTAGCTTTGATAGTCTGTGCCTTTCAAAATATTTCCTTCTGTGCCTTCTAAATTATTGAACTTATTAGCAAAGTTATAAATAATATCCACCTATTATCCATTTATTTATTTTTTTAAAGATTTTATTTATTTATTTGGCAGAGATAGACACAGCAAGAGAGGGAACACAAGCAGGGGGAGTGGGAGAGAGAGAAGCAGGTTTCCCGCGGAGCGGGGAGCCTGATGCGGGGCTCAATCCTAGGACCCTGGGATCATGACCTGAGCCGAAGGCAGACGCTTAACGACTGAGCCACCCAGGCGCCCCACTTATTATCCATTTAATCTGTATGGGAGCTGCAGTAATGTCCCCCCTTGGTAACTTTGTCTTCTTTTTTGTTAAGGTTTGTCAATTTTATTGATATTTTCAGAGAACCAGCATTTGGTTCACTGGTTTTTCTCTATCATTTTTCTGTTTTATATTTCATTGATTTCTGCTGTTATCTTTATTATTTTCTTTCTTATGCTTGCTTTGGGCTTAATTTACTTTTCTTTTTCTATTTTCTTAAGGTAGAAGCTGAGGCCATTGATTTAACCTTTCTAGTAGAAATGTTTAGTGCTATAAATTTCCCTCTAATCACAGCTTTATCTGTGTCCACAAATTTTGATGTTATATTTTTATTCCAAAATACTTTCTAATTTATCTTTTGTTTTCTTCTGTGACTTATGGATTATTTAGAAGTGTGTTAATTTCTAAATATTTGGGGACTTTCCTAAGATCTTTATATTATTTATTTCTAATTTAATTCCACATGGCTAGAGAACCATTTGTATAATTTATATCCTTTTGAGTTTCTTGGGACTTATTTCGTGGTTTATTGGTAAATGTTCTATATGTACATGTAAAGAATATGTATTCTGTTGCTGAGTGGATAGTTCTATGAATAATAATTAGGCCCAGTTAATTGATGGTTGTTTTTCAGTTTTTCCATAGACTTGCTAAATTCTGTCTACTCGTTCCAATAATTATTGAGTGAGGGGTGTTAAAATTCCAACTATAATTGTCTGTTTCCTCTTATAGTTCGATCAGTTTTTGTTTCATTTATTTTGAAGCTTTATTATTACACTCTATTAAACTCTCACTGTTTAGAGTTACTGTGTCCTCTTGATGAATTGACCCTTTTATCACTATGAAATAATGCTTTTTATCCTTAATAATATTCTTTGCTCTGAAATTGACTTTGATATTAACAGGGCCTCTCCAGCTTTCTTTTGATTATTGGTACCGTGGTGTATTATTTTCCATCCTGTTACTTTTAACCTATTTATGTGTTTATATTTAAAGTGGATTTCTTTGGAAACAACATATAGTTGATTCTTGCTTTTTTATATAATCTGACCATCTCTGCCTTTTAATTAGCATTTAATGTAATTATCGATATGGTTGGATTTAAACCTACTTTCTTGCTATTTGGTCTTTATTTATTCCATTTCTTTGGGGTTTCCTTTTTCCTTTTTTTATGCCTTCTTTTGGATTGAGTATTTGTTAGAATTTTTTTTAAATAGATTTTATTTCTTAGAGCAATTTTAAGTTCACAGCAAAATTGAGCAGCAAGTACAGAACGTTTCCATATATCCTCTGCCCCATATACACAGCCTCCACCACTATCAACAACCTGCACAGAGTGGTACACTTGTTATAATCAAAGAACCTATTATACTCACACATCATCATCGAAGTCCATACTTTACATTAGGGTTCACTCCTGGTGTTGTACATTCTATGGGTTTTGACAAATGTGTACTGACATGTATCTACCATTATAGTATCAAACAAAATGGTTTCACTGTCCTAAAAATTCTCTGTGCTCTACCTATTAACCCCACACTCCCCTTCAACTTCTGGCAACCCAGTGGGGTTTTTGGTTTTGTTTTGTTTGCTTTTTCCAGTTTTGCCTTTTTCAGATTGGCTTCTTTCACTTAGTAATATGCATTTTAGGTTCCTCCATGTCTTTTCATGGCTTAATAGTTCATTTATTTTTAGTGCTGAATAACATTCCACGGTCTGGATATACCACAGTTTATTATCCATTCAGCTACATAAGTCATCTTGGTTGCTTCCAAGTTTTGGCAATTATGAAAAAAGCTGCTATAAAAATCCATGTGCAGGTTTTTGTATAGATATAAAGTGTTTTGTTTTGTTTTTAAACTCATTTGGGTAACTACCAATGTGTGTGATTACTAGATCATATGGTAAGACTATGTTTTGTTTCATCAGGAACTACCAAATGTCTTCCAAAGTGGCTATACTATTTTGCATTCCCACCAGCAATGCATGAGATTTCCTGTTGCTCTACATCCTCGCCAGCATTTGGTGGTGTCAGTGTTTGGGATTTTGGCCATTCTACTAGATGGGTAGTAGTATCTCATTGTTTTAACTTGCATTTCCCTGATAACATAAGGTAGAGCATCTTTTCATATGTTTGTGTGAAAACTTGCATATTTTCTTTGGTGAGGTGTCTTATTCAAGTCTTTTGCCTATTTTTTAAATCTGGTTTTTCATTTTCTTACTGTTGAATTTTAAGAGTTCCTTGTATATTTTGAATAACAGTCCCTTATCAGATAGGTCTTTTGCAAATATTTTCTCCCAGTTTGTGGCTTGTCTTCTCATTCTTTTGACAGTGTCCTTTGCAGAAAAGAAAATTTTCAACTTAATGAGGTCCAGCATATGAATTATTATTATAATTATTATTTCTTTGGAAATAATAATTATAATAACAATAATAACAATCTTTGGATTGTGCCTTTGTTGTTTTATCTAAAAAGTCATTGCCATAACCAAAGTCATCTAGATTCCCTTCTTTTGTTATCTTCTAGTTGTTTTATAATTTTACATTTTACATTGAGACCTATGGTCTACTTAAGTTAATTTTTGTGAAGGGTATACAAGCTATGTCTAAATGTACTTTTGCATGTGGATATCCAATTGTTCCAGCTCCATTTGTTGAAAAGACTATCTTTTCTCCACTGTGTTGTCTTTGCTCCTTTGTTAAAGATCAGTTGACTGAATCTACGTGGGTCTCTTTTGGGGCTCTCTATGCTGTTCCACTGATCTATTTGTCTACTCTTTTGTCAATACCACTCTGTGTTGATTACTATAGCTTTACCATAAGTTGGGTAGTGTCAGTCCTCCAACTTTGTTCTTCTCCTTCAATATTGTGTTGGCTATTCTGGGTCTTTTGCCTCTCCATATAAACTTTAAGAATTCATTTTTTGATATCCATACAATAAAACTGGGGTTTTGACTGGGATTATGTTGAATCTGCAGCTCTAGATAGACAGAACTGATATCTTGACAATATTGAGTCTTCCTATATGTGAACACAGAATATATCTCCATGTATTTAGTTCTTCTTTGATTTCTTTCATCCGAGTTTTGCAGTTTTCCTCTCACAGGTATTTAATTGGGTTTATACCCAAGTATTTCATATTTATGTAATAATGCTAATGTAAATGACATTATGCTTTTAATTTCAAATTCCAATTTTTTATTGCTGGTATATAAAAAAAAAATTACTTTTGTATGTTGACCTTGTATCCTGCAAACTTGCTATAATTGCAAATTAATCCCAGGAGTTTGTTGTTGATTCATTGGAATTTTCTACGTAGAAAATCAGGTCATCTTTAAAAAGTTGACCGTTTTATTTCCTCCTTCCCAATCTGTATACCTTTTATTTCTTTTGGTTTTATTGCATTAGCGAGGACTTCCAGTACAATGTTGAAAAGGAAGAGTGAGAGAGGACATCCTTGCCCTGTTTCTGTAATTATATTTTTAATGATTCCATTTTATCCCCTTTTGTTGACTCTCGTTATAACTCTTTATTATTATTTTATAACAAAAGGTTTGTAGAATACAGCCTAGCTGCAAATATACCATTTCACACACAGCATAAGGCCATAAAACAATATACATCCACTTTCGCCTTCCTGGCCTTTGTGCCATTGCCATACATTTTACTTCTATAAATGTTATAATTATTGGTCATACTCTGGCTTCGTTACACGACAGGCAATTTTTTGATTGGATGCGCAGCCTTGTGAATTTTACCTTGTTAGTGCTAGACATTTTTGTACTCCTATAAATATTCTTGAGCTCTATTCTGGAGCACGGGTAAGTTACTTAGAAACAGTTTTATCCTTTCCAGGCTTGCTTCAGACTTGGTTTGGTGAGACCAGAGCTGCCTTTAGTCTAGGACTACCCCAAATCCCATCAATAATGAAGTCTTCCACTCTGGCTGAGAGGCGTGAACTCTCCTGCTCCCTTTGGGTGGTTCTGTCGAGCTGCAGATAATTTCCTCACATGCATGTGCTGAGCGGTACTCCACTAGCCTAGAGGGAGACCCTCTGGGAGTGCCCAGTGCTTTCTCTCTCTGCAGACTCTAGCCACCTTGGTTCCCCAGACTCCCATTTCCATTTCCTCAATCACCCTGATCTGCCTGACTTCCTCCTCCCTGCTTTGCAACCTAGAGACCCTTCCAGAGGTAATCTGGATGACCGTGGGGCTAACTTCATTTGTTTTCCTCTCTCAGGGAACACTGTCTTCACTGCCTGATAGTGTCCAAACACTGTTCATTACTCATTTGTCCAGCTTATTACTTGTTTCAGCCAGGAAAGGAAAATCTGGTTCCTCTTATTTTGTCTTGGTTGGAATTAAAAGTCTAAAAGGTATTTTTTATGTGGGTTGTGGGGGGAAAGAAAGTGTAAAAAATATTGCCTTTAAAGACACATTTTCATGAGCAATAAAATTCTACCCGTTGCAGAGTATAATCATGCAAAGGTCGACCAGCTTTAGAAAATCACCTCTTTAACAGAACCTTCCTGGGGTGTCTTTCTACTTTTTTTTTTTTAAGATTTTATTTATTTATTTGAGAGAGGGAGAATGAGAGAGAGAGAGCGCATGAGAGGGGGAAGGGTCAGAGGGCAAAGTAGACTCCCCACTGAGCAGGGACCCCCCCCCCCCCCAGTGCGGGACTCGATCCAGGGACTCCAGGATCATGACCTGAGCCGAAGGCAGTCGCTTAACCAACTGAGCCACCCAGGTGCCCCTGGGTTGTCTTTTTAAAAAGGGAGTTAGAAACTTGTATAAAGATTGAGAACTTGAATTCAAGTAGCATGAGTAATCATTAAAAGCATGTCCAAGAGACACTGGGAAATTGAGGCCAGCCCTAACAAACCGCACAGAACCGCCTCACGGAGAGGACAGACCGTCAGCAGAGAAGCGATTCTCAGATACCAATCAGTTCTGACTGATCATCAGTGATTCTTCCTCAGAGACCTAGCCAGAAGCACTGAAACAGTCCTCTCCTACCTCCCCTGCAGGCAGTGATGAGCTCGGACAGCCTGCCCTTGGCCTTGCAATGGGAGAGAAGTGGATTAGCTTGGCTCCTTCTACAGGCCTCTGAACACAATTAGAGCAAATCCTTCTTAGTGCTTGAGTTATATCCTCTGAGTAAATGAAGAACTTTGGGGATACAGTAACCCACTCCTAGGACCTCATGGTATTTAGTAGCTGAGGAAGTGTAGCTTCCAAAGCTTCCATATGCAAATGCCTTTCATACCTGGTAAGATGGAGGAGAATCTGAGACTTACATCTGACAAGGTATGCTGAGCTTATGCCATAGCTCTGGCCACCTATTTATTAGAGAGCTACTTGAATAGAAAATAGTTCCTAGGGTGCCAGGTTGCTCAGTCGGTTAAGCATCTGTCTTCGGCTCGGGTCATGATCCCGGGGTCCTGGGATCAAGCCCCACATCGGGCTCCCTGCTTGGCGGGAAGCCTGCTTCTCCCTCTCCCTCTGCCTGCTGCTTCCCTTGCTTGTGCACTTTTTCTCTCTGTGTCAAATAAATAAATAATCTTTAAAAACTAGTTCTTATTTGCACTTGGAAGGGCAATCTAGCATAATGTATAATGCACAAATTTAATATACAAATTTACCAGCTTTGGAGCTGAACAGACCTAGGATCAAATCCCACCTCTGCCACAAGTGAGTGTCCCTGGATAAGGCTCATAACTTCTCTGATGATCAGTTTCATGCATTTATAAAATGGTGGCGATATTCCCCATTGCAGCATGTTCTTGTGGGAAGTGTTCAGGTATGATTCCTGGCATGTAGTAGTCACTCAGTAACTCTAACTATAATTACTATTAAGGTAGCTATCTGGAGATGAAATGGTGACCACAAGAAAGAGATAGGAAGGTGGTACCTCTTCATACTTGCCAAAATGAAGACATGCTGTGCTCCAAAGTGAAGTCCATCCAAGCCTAAGAAAAACTAAGACAATCTCATTTGTACTCCCGATAAATCAAAATTGTCGGAGATGTCCCACGTGGGGATGATTGTTGTTGACCTTGACTGACGGTCCTTTACGGGCTGTCTTTTCCAGAGATTCAGTCTTTCCAGTGACAATGCCCCACACATGAAGCCCTGGGAGCCACTCAGCCCTGTGTACAGCCTGACCTCAGTGGGTGCTAGGAAGGCCCCGATAGGAAAGGCAATAGCACACTCCTTCCTCCAGAGACCTTGGCTCTAGTTCAAGGGCAAAGGTGGGTGAGCTGATAGCAGACTTGGCAAAGGAGCTACTGGGATCTGCTGGCATGGGCCCACCTCACCAGCAGGCCAGCAAGGTGTCCCCGGCTGCTAAATCTGGTCCCTGCTCTCCCGCACTAGTGTGTTTGTGGGTGGTCCTGTTTATCCATACTGCTCTGTAGAAAAGAGGATCAACTTGTATTTGCGTTTTTCAGAGACAGGGAGGTCACTTCTGCTTTAAAACAGCAACTTGCCTCCAAACCGAAATACCCAGTCTTAGGGTGGAGACAAGTAAATGTGTTATGATTGGAATTCTCCCTGGGACCCTCTAACCAACCCCCAAAAGGACAATTGCTGGTTAATTTATAAAGTGTGCAAAATATTTTATTTCTGTACCCACAGAACATAAGTTTTCCCCCCACTGAGACTCTGTATTTAAGTATAGGTCGTAAAAACTGGCCGCGTCAGCCAGCCAAGTTCCTCGGCACGCATTTACGCACCAATTTCAACTCCTTTCCCTTCTTGGTTGCCTCTCCTGGCTCCTCTGTGCTCTTCTTCCCACTTCTCTCTTTTTTTTTATCCTCTTCAATTTCTTTTTTATTGTAGCAACATACACTTAACATAAAATTTACCATCCAACCAATTCTTTAAGTGCACGGTTCAGTGGTAGTAGACACATTCACACTTTTGTGCAACCACCACCACCATCCATCCCCAAACCTCTTTATTTAATTTAGCTTTTAATTTAAATTCAATTAATCAACATGTAATGTGTTATCATAGGTAGAGCTCAGTGATTCATCAGTTGCATATAACACCTGGTGCTCATGACATCAGGTGCCCTCCTTCATGCCCATCACCCAGCTACCCCATCCCCCCACCCCACCCCTCCAGCCACCCTCAGTTTGTTTCCTAGAGTTGAGAGTCCTACCCCTCTCTTTTAATCTTGTAAAACTGAAACTGTACCCATTAAGCACTAACCCCCAGCTCCCTGCCACACCCCCAGCAAGCACGTCGCCCTTCCTGTCTCCTGGGTTCTGCCGCCTCCAAGTGCCTCACTCACATCACCTCTTCTCCTTAAGTCAAATCCTGCTCTTTCTTTTCTACGTGTAGCCAACCCACGTCTCATTTTCTCCTGGAAACAGAATCTGCCCAGATTTAATGGTTGTCTGGAGCTGCTAAAGGATTCTTAAAACCGTAAACAAATCATACGATAGTTTGAGAATAATGCCCCCGGAGTGCAAAGGGATGTATTATAAAAGCACATTTTCCTGTCCTGCCCCTTAGTTCACCATCATTTCCACTCCTCTCAGCTGGGGATTGTTAGCAGCTTGCTGTGTATTTGTCCAGAATTGTTCTGTGCTCACATGGCATTTATAGTGCAGCATACGGGTTAATAATAGACACTCCGGAGCCAGGATGCTGGAGATTTGAAGTCTGACTTTGCCATTTAGTTGGGTGATCTTGAGCAAGTTCTTAACTTCCCCTTCTTTGATTTCTTCATATAAACTTGAGATAATATTAGTATCCATTTTACAGGATTGTTGTGAAGGTTAGTAAGTTAACAAATGTAAAGCACTTAGAATAATGATTGGTGTATAATAAGCACTATACAGGTATTATTGTTGTGTGTTATTATTGTTATTATGCCTGTATTTCTATCTTTGTTACACAAATGGGATCATACCAAGTGTCCTACTGTGCAAGCTTATTTCACCTAATAAATATACCATCGATATCTTTCTTTCTCCTTTTTAAAGCTTTATTTATTTATTTATTTGAGAAAGAGAGAGACAGAGAGAGCACGAGTGGGGGGAGGGGCAGAGAGACAAGCAAAATCCCCGCTGAGCAGGGGGACCCTCCTCCCCATCCCCCAAGTGGGCTGGATCCCAGGACCCTGAGATCATAACCTGAGCCAGAGTCAGACGCTTAACCACTTAACCAAGCAAACCACCCAGGTACCCCCGTGGACATCTTTTAATATTAATTCAACTTCATTCATTGTAATGACACAGCATTTGATTGTATGGTTGTAAGATTTGGAGTTATTTTTTTTTAAGATTTTATTTATTCATTTGAGAGAGAGAGAGACAGAGACAGAGAGAGCACAAGCAGGGGGAGAGGCAGAGGGAGAGGGAGAAACAGACTCCCCACTGAGATGGGAGCCCGACATGGGTCTCGATCCCAGCACCTGGAAATTATGACCTGAGCTGAAGGCAATGCCCAACCATCTGAGTCGCCCAGGCACCCCATGAGTTAAAGTTATTTTTAAATCCAGGGTACAAGAAACTATAGAGCACACAACAGCATATCCCACAATATGTCCCAAGATATTAATCTTGGCCTCCTGGCTTGTGGGCACAGGTGGGGGATGACACACCAAACCTGTGTTTGCTCTTGTCAATGCTGAGCTCCTGAAGGACAGGACAGATTTCCTTCTATGCTCCTAGAGGTGCTGATTGCACTGTTTTACTCATAGAGGTTTGGCCTTCACAGTTGCTATTCTTATTGATCAATTCTTATAAGTGACCCTGTCCAAACATGGTTTTCCGGCAGGCTCTTGGAAGGGAAATCATCCCCTTCCTGCCCCTTCCCATGACCTGGACTGGAAAGGACTGATCCCTCAGGGAAGGACTATGTATAAACTGGCAGGAAAGGAGCTTGCGAGAGCACATGGGTGATGTGAGTATAAAATAAACAAATGGGTCAGCTGTGAGTGTGTGTGCGTGTGTATGTGTCTGCATGTGCATGCACACGTGTATGACTCAATGTCACGACTTCTTCCCTTGCTTTCCCCTCCTATTTACTCTTCTATTACTTTCTGCTCCTCTTATATCTGGGAAGCAGAGTATAAAGACAATGAATAGCTAAGACCTGTACCCGGAACTAAAACATAACACATACCACACAACATGCATCTCTAGAACACAACACAACATAAAGCCAAGAGGCATGAACGTTTGGGGAACACCCTGCTCACAGGAAATGAGTATAGTCTGTGGCCCTAAGTACCACTTTTGGGAGCCTGGCTCAACGACCTCTCAGCTTTGTGATTTAATCTCCCTGTGTTTCTTCTTCAGGGAAATAAAGATAACATCTATTTTATAGAGTCTATTTTATAGAGTCATATCTATAATATATACAGAATATATATTTTATAGAGTCATTTTATAGGACTAAGTGAATTAAATTCACTTAGGTGCCTCAACCAGTGCCTGGCACAGAGCAAGCACTGAATAAATGTCAATTATCACCATCACTGTATCTAAATGCATCCACCTATCCCTATCTCTCAACTTCAGTTTCCTTTCATGCCAGTTCCTCAAATTTCATCTGTTTAAAGAGAAATCACACACACAAAAAACTATCACACAGAGTTTAGCAGAAAAAAACACAATTTCTCATTTTAGACATTTTTCCCCAAAAGAGAGCCAGAGCCATTTCAGAGACCATCTGATTAGATCCTATAAGCAGGAGGCACAGAAATCCTTCTGGACCTTTGAAATCAGATGGGCATTTATTCAACACATTCCTGTATGGCGTAGTTCACAGAATTAAACTAACACAGCACAAGGACCCAGCAGTCCGGGAACTTACCTACCTAAAATGGTCGGCATAGGCAGGGCAAATCATTTAGGCGAGATCCAAGTATTTAATGCCCCTGTTCTACTGAAAAGACTTTTTTCACATACAGCTGAATGATTCACTTAGGCCAAGTGCTAATGAGGGCCTGATAACGCCCATACGGGGTACGCTTCTTGTTTTCTAGACTTTATGACAATGACTGACTGGTATTTTATTCTCCAGACCAATGTGTCCTGTGGGGTGTGTCTCCAAAAGAAGAGAATCAAAGAGGAATCAGAAAGATGCTGGCCATGGGGCTCTAGAAATCCAGCTGCCTTCTCCCAGCTTCTGGAGGCACAACAGCTCCATTGTGTGTGGAGAAAAATGAACTGAAGCTTTTCTGAAAGCATATTTGAACTTGGACCTCCGGTACATAGATTAGCAGCCAGCTCCCAGGCAAGACACCCCCTCCTCTCCTCTCCATCTTTGCAAGAGAATTCAGTTCCATTTAAGTCCAGGGGACATGGCAAAAACAACACTCCAAACACCACTTCCATTTTTGGCAATGGGATCCTTCAAACTGAGAAATAGCCCTTCAGCTCAGAGCCCTTTGGATTCTCTCTGTACCTCATATATCAGTTTCCTCTGCTCACTTCCCGGGAAAGGAATAAACCCTGAGAAATTGAGGTTCATTTTCTAAGTTGTTTCATAGGAGAAAGAACACCAGTATCAGCAAAAAGAACAAAGTCACTGATTTTTAACACCAGAAGGATGTTAGCTAGCCGCCAATCAACTCCCACATTTTTCAGACCAGGAAACCAAGGCCAAAGAGGCTAAGGGCCCAAGCTGCCCTTCGAGAGGTATCCCCAGGACAAACCATCTTAGGACCCCGGAGAGGCTAAGAGCCATGCCCTTGTTTCCCCTACTTATTTGCATTTTTAACTTCCTATTAGTTAACCCTTACTGATAAATTGCTATATACTAAGTGCCGCACTCAGAAGGAAGCAAAAGTCTACCCTACAGGACTTTATAGGGACTGGTTACTTTTTTTTTCTTGGAATACACTTCATCTCTCATACTCCTCCTCCCTGTCAATGAAATGATAAGCCATTCTTCTTGTCATGTTGGCTCAAATCCTTAGAGTCGGTCATGTTTTATGTTCGCTCCCTTTTGATACATCCAGGGCTATCACGTATCCATTTAAATATTTTCTCAACAGACATTTGTTCGTCTCCCACCGGGAGCCAAGCCCTGTCCCTCTCCATTCCTTCTTCTGTCACCTCATCCCCAGGCTTCATCACCCTCCAACAGACTGGCATCTGCAAGAGCTACCTGGCTCCCTTCAGGCCAACCTCTCTTGTCTCCAAGTGTTACGCCTGAGGAATTTTCCTGGAACAACTCACCTGTCATGCTGTTCTTCTGCTCCTCAGCCTACGGTTGGCTGCATCCTCTTACCCACCAATTCAGGTCCGAATTCCTCCCCTTGGTTTTCATGTTTTCCTGCAACCACCTCGTCTACCCAAACTCATTTCCCCACTGTTCTCACCCAACTCTTTCTTCAACTGGTAAAATTTCACTCATCCTTCAGGGCATGGCGTCAAGTATCGTCATCGAGTTCCTCTTCCTCAACGCCAGAATCATGGTTTCCTTTCGGGTTACCCTGGGCCCTCAGCTCTAACACAAGACTGCTCAGATTGCTGTATGATTCCTTGTGCGTCAGCTCTCTCCTCGCCTGGACTCTGAGCAGTTTGAACACAGGAGCCATCCTTTTTGTTTTGTATTCCAGTGTCCAGCAGAGTGTAGGGGCTTGGTAAATTCCTGCACGGAATGACTGAATAGCTCCTAGCACAGCACGGAGCTCTCTGCAGGTGCTCAAGGAAGACTTGCTGAGCACCTGAGGGTGATCTGATGTCAGAGCTCATCTTCCCGCGATATACGCAGGGATGTCAATGGCACTTACGACTTTGTTTAAAGGGGAAACTTCCTTTTTGGGATAATGGAGGCCAAAGAGGCTCAAAGTCTGAGCAGCACTTTGGAAAATTGTCCCTGGAACGAGCTGTCCTGGGACACCAGAAAGTTCTCCTTTAAGGGGAACCTTCCCTTGTGGACATGTGATTTCAGGGAATTAGAAAGAAGTTAGTTTGAACACATTTGGAAATGCTGAGGAATACAGATTATGTTTCCGAGGGAAACAATCCTATTTTACCAAGACTAAGGAAGATATATCTAATCTGGAATTAATAAACCTTAAGGAAAATTAAAACAATATAATTAGCAACATGAAACACACAGGGGCCATGGTAACCAGGATTAAAATAGATCCTTTTTTAAACTCTATACCTGAGGTGGGCTCGAACTCACGACCCTGAGTCAAGAGTTGTGCGCTCTACCACTGAGCCAGCCAGACACCCAAAATGGATGTGATCTTTTTTGCTGGACCGTTTTAGTTACTATTCATTTATTCAAGGGGATCCCCCCAACCCCTGTGTCCTTACTACCAGAACGGGGCTTCTCATTTTCTTTCAGTCCTCTCCTTAAATACCTAAACATTTAAAATTAAAGACTGCTTGTTTGCCATTTGTCAGCTCATATGGCATTTTCACAGTTTTTTAAAGAATGGTTGCATCACAAAATTGAGCATATCAGGATGAGGTCATGGATGATACCAGCCGTTAAAAATGCACTTCCTATGATAATACAGACAACTACAGAAATTTCACTGAAAAACACAATGTGTTCTTCTGGAATTACATATTGTATCAAACGTTTACCAGTTATAGACAAGATACTGTGCAGAAAACTATGTTGTACCCCAGTGACTCCTTGCTCTCAAGTTTACCAAATACAGAAGGAGGGTTGGCATTGGGAAGTTCATCCTCACACCCTTCACATGGCTACACAAATTGTGGTCTTTCCATTATCAGGTTCATTGCTTGGACACGCCATGTCTGTGTATGACTAATGGCTCTGAGTAGGGCATGAGCAGGAAGTTCCTGATGAGCGTGTGTCTCTTGTTGTGGCTGCTGAATCAGCCTCTCCTGGCATCCGGCCCCACAGAGTGGGCACCCACTACTACATATTTTGCCTAAACGCATTTGGCTCATCTTTGAGGTCCCAGAAGCCAAGGGTACAGAATCTCCTTTGGGTGTCGAACCATACTGTCTACAAAATAATTGCAACTTCTGCAGTCATTGGAATGCATTTGGGGAGAGAGTTGCAAGAATTAAAGAGCGAAGGTTGAGTAAAGCATGTTTCCATCTTAATGCACTCAAGAATAAAAAGCTTCCCAGGACCTCTGGCATTCCTCCAGGAAAGGACTCCTACATCACAGAGGAATTGGATTTTTGCCTAGTAGCCTTTGGAATGACCCAAATTTTATCTACTTTTTCAAATAGATGCCCTGCATGGTTATTTGGCAACAGGAGAGCTTTCCCAAACTATGATATGGAAGTCATCTGATACTTATATTCCCCTGCAAAATTTTGTATATTCTACATCCCAGTGAGCCTGATCTTCAGGAGCAATACAAGAGAATTGGTCCTAGTTGGGCCTCCCTTTGCCAATGGCAATGATATCCCAACCTTAGCAACAGGCCCTTGCCTTAGACACACAAAATTCCTTTTGGTTCTGTTGAATTAACTTTAACAAATATAATCTATGTGGCAAAAATTGTGTGCAGCCACTGGAAGTTAAACAAAAATAGAAGAAAATCTGGTCTCTGATCCTGAAGAACTTAACACGCAAGTGCTATATAATATGATGTCTTAACGGAGCAACATAGACTTGAGACCACTGGAACTCAGAAGAGCGGGTTGTAGCCCAACATGGGGGGTTGGGAAAAGCTTCTTGAAAAAGATGGCATATAACCTAATTTCTAAAGGAAGAATAAGCAGGAGTCACTCCCAAAAAGTAGGAAGGGTGCTCTTAGCAGGTGGAACGGTATAAGCAAAGGTCCAGCGGTATAAAGAGATGGGCTGTGATAAGAAATGCAAGCAGTTAGGCATAAGTTCAGAATTTATAGAAGAAGCACAAGGTGAAAGGTGGGGACAGAGGTGAGACAAAGAAGGGTAAATCTATAGAAGCAGGATGTGGAGAACATTGAATGGCCTGCTAAGGAGTTTGGACTTTATTCAGCACACGGTGAGGACCCATTGATGAGTTTTGCTTTGTTTATGTAGGGAGCTGTTTGGATAGATAACACTTTATTAAATTTGCCTTTTAATGTTTTGTTATCATGAAATTAATACTCATTTTATTAAAAAAAAAAACTAGGAACTACAACCCCAAATAGCAAAAACAATCTTTTTTTTTAAAGATTTTATTTATTTGAGACAGAGAGAATGAGAGAGAGAGAGAGAGAGAGCACATGAGAGGGGGGAGGGTCAGAGGGAGAAGCAGACTCCCTGCCGAGCAGGGAGCCTGATGTGGGACTCGATCCAGGGACTCCAGGATCATGACCTGAGCCGAAGGCAGTTGCTTAACCAACTGAGCCACCCAGCCACCCATAGCAAAAACAATCTTAAAAAAAAAAAAAAATGCTGGAGAAATCTTGCCATTTGCAAGGACATGGATGGAACTAGAGGGTATTATGCTAAGTGAAATAAGTCAATCAGAGAAAGACAATTATCATATGATCTCACCGATATTTGGAATTTGAGAAACAAGGCAGAGGCTCATAGGGGAAGAGAGGAAAAAATGAAACAAGATGAAACCAGAGAGGGAGACAAACCATAAGAGACTCTCAATCTTAGGAAACAAACTGAGGATTGCCGGGGTGGAGGGGGTGGGAGGGATGGGTGATGGCCACTGGGGAGGGTATGTGCTGTGGTGAGCGCTGTGAATTGTGCAAGACTGATGAATCACAGACCTGTACCCCTGAAACAAATAATACATTATATGTTAATTTAAAAAAAAGAAAGAAATTCCAATTTAAAAAAAAATGCTGGCGGCATCACACTTCCTGATTTCAAAGCCTATTACAAAGCTACTGTAATGCAAACAGTGTGGTACTAATATAAAGACAAATATATAGATCAATGGAATAGAATAGAGTGCCCAGAAATAAACAACATATATGGTAAATGATTTTTGACAAGAGTTTGAAGACTATTCAATGAGGAAAGGACAATCTTTTCAACAAAAAGTGTTGGGAAAACTGGATATTCACACATAAAGTTACCCTTACCTTACATCACATACAAAAATTGACTCAAAATGGATCTAAGATCTAAACATAAAGGCTAAAACTAGAAACCTCTTAGAAGAAAACACAAGGCGAAAGCTTCATGACATTGGATGTGGCAGTGATTTCTTGGATATGACATCAAAAGCACACGCAACAAAAGAAAAAAATAGGTAAATTGGACTATATCAAAATTTAAAACTTTTAAAAAAATTTTAAAATTTGTGCATCAAAAGACACTATTAACAGAGTAAAAAGGCAACCATGGAACTGGAGAAAATAATTGCGAATCATATATCTGATAAGAGGTTAATAAATTATATATATATATATATACACACACACATATATGTACATACATATATACATATACAATATATATAATCTCCTAAATCCCAACAATGAAAAAACAACCAAATTAAAAAATGGGCAAACTGAGTTGAATGGTCATTTCTCCAAGGAAGATATACAAATGGCCATTAAGCACATGAAAAGATGCTCAACATGACTAATCAGTAGGGAAACGCAAGTCAAAACCCCAGGGAGATACCAGTTCGCATCCATTAGGTGGCTATTACTAAAACAAACAGTAAATGAACAAGTATTGTGAGGATGTGGAGAAGTGAGAAATCCTGCCGCTGGTGGAAATATGGAAAAGAGTATGGCAGTTCCTCAACAAATTAAAAATAGAACTACTATATGATCCAGAAATGCCACTTTTGGGTATACCCAAAAGAACTGAAAGCAGAAACTCAGAGATGTGTACACCCACGTTCACAGCAGCATTACCCACACAGCCAGAAGATGGAAACAACACAAATGTCCATTGACAGAAAAATGGATAAGCAAAATGTGGTGTATTCATACAACAGAATATTATTCAGCCTTTTAAAATTTTTATTTAATTATTTATTTTAGAGAGAGAGAAAGAGAGTAAGCAGGGAGAGTAGGGAGGCGGAGAAGGGGAGGGGCAGAGGGAAAGAATCTCGAGGAGACACCCTGCTAAGCAGGGAGCCTGGAGAGAGGCTCAATCTTAGGACCCTGAGATCATGACCTTAACTGACTGAGCCACCCAGGTGCCCCAGAATATAATTCAGCTTTTAAAAGGAAGGAAATTCTGACACAGGCTACCACACGATGAGCCTTGAGGATATTATGCTGGGTGAAGTAACCAGTCACAAAAAAAAAAACCAAAAAACAAAAAACACAAATACTGTACAATTCCACTTAGGTGAAGTACCTAGAGTAGCCAATAATCAAATTCACAGAGAGAAAGTAGAATGATGGTTGCCAGGAGCTGGGGAGTATCTAATGGGTACAGAGTTTCAGTGTGGGAAGATGAAAACAATTCTGGAGCTGGATGGTGGGAACAGTGTCACAACAATATAGGTATACTTCATGCTCTTAAACCACACTTAAAAGTGGTTAAAATACTAAGTTTTGTGTTATTTGAATTTTAGCACCAAAAAACCCCCACCTGCGAACACAGAAAAGCAAAGAAAGTTATAGCCCTACACAGTATCTCCCTGTTCCTACCAAGTATAATACTCCGGAGTAGTAAATGGGAGAATACAAGATGTAATTCAATTTGTGCTTGAGGCAGTATAGAAAGAAGGATGGATTTCAGCAGGACAAAATCAAAGGCAGGGAGACTGGTTAGGCGGTGATAGCAAAAAGCCAAAAGATGAGATAAGCTTAGACTAGGGCAGTGCTAGTTCATTGTTAAAAAGAACATACACATTAGAAATATATTTAGGACCTAAAATGAGCAAGACTTGGTGAGTGACCAATGGTGAGGATGGAAGAAATGAACCCAGGTACCCAGCTTTAGAAGTCCAGTGAGTAGTGCACCATTACTTGAGACTAGATACATTGGAGATGCACAGAGAGACAGAAAACATAAATTGGAAATTTTAAGTAATTTAATCAAAATTTAAAATCATTCAATTAAAAAGTTAATAGTTGGGAATGTGATTGCGGTGGTTTCTTAATGTGTTGATTTGGTTAAAATGACTATTTCCCAGAACCCTCCTCTTCGTATGTTTCTGGTTAGGGTGGACCAAAGAGACATTTTATGTGAGCTTCGGAAAGTGGAAGGGAAGAAGCAACCATGTTTTCACGCGCATAAAGTTGGTGCAGAAGCAGGAGGCATGGATGGACCTCATGCTCATCGTCAATGATCTACCGGCTCATCTCCTTGGTGTGGGGCCACAGCCCGTCCTGCAGCTGCTCCACGTCCTCCTGGGTCTTCCTTCAACTTTTCTGACGCCTGGGACAAGTGAGTATTTAGCTCCATAGCAAAGTAGGTCAGCTCCTCCTGTCGAAGCTGGAGGTGATGAGAAACCAATGCAGGCTCCAGTCCTTCTTCATGGGCCTCCAGCTCAAGGCTCTGGGTTCCAGCCGGTTCCTGCTCTTCCTCCCCCACTTTACCTCCTCCTTCTCTTCCTGACTTTCCGCCCTGCAAACTTCGCGCTCTGCACCAGGCACAGAGAACACGACCTCACGGAGACCATGTAACCACATCTCACAATGGTGTGAGGTCTAATCTCAAGGGGTTTTGCTTCTCGGATTGAAAATTCTCTGACAGAGAATTTAGTGCTGGACAGGATTCCAGGGTCTAGGGCCCAAAGGATGAGTTCTCTGAATAGGTTCTGGGTTATATGGAATTCATTGTCTGATTTTGTTAGACTTAAAGGTGGTACTAATGGCCCCGGTTTCCAGTGGTAAAGAAGACACTAGTACTATGTGGCATGAAGTGACAAAAACAGTTACACAAATTGTCATACCTTGCCACCTTTAATCAAATGCTTATAGAACAGGGTTGGCAAACTTTTTCTGGAAAGGGACTGATAGTAAATATTTTAGGCTTTGTGAGCCACAGCCACTCAACTCTGTGGTTGTAGCTCAAAAGCAGCCATTAGACCATAAGTATATGAATGGGCGTGGCTGTGTTCTGATCAAACTTTATTTACAAAAACAGAGAGCAAGCCAGATTTTGGTCCGGGAAGCTACTTTGCCAACTTCTGCCATAAAAGGTAAAGCTTTGGGTGAACAAGTGTCTGCTGCAATAGGATATTTTAGTGACAATACGAGCTATAATAGGATTGATTGGTTGCTTCTAAGTGTGCTGAAGAACTTAGAGAAGGAAATGATGAACTCAGAGCTTTCCATTCTTATTCTTAGCTCAAGGTCCATATAGGGGATCTGAAATCATCTATGAGCACCCTAACAGAATCCTGACTGGTACAGTGATGAGAAAACTGAAATCAGTAGGTAAGTTGCGGGGAAACTGAAAAAGGAGGGATAAATGTGTAGGCAAGGCAATTTGGGACATGCCAAGTTTGGGGTGCCTATGGGATCTCCAAGTAGTGATGCTTAGCAGGCATCCACATGTACATGATGGTTATAATCACATAAAGAAATGAGATAACCAGGAGGGGGAAACAGAGAGAAAAGCAAGGAGCTAAGGCAGAACCCTGAGGGACCCAACCTCAAGGGACGGGCAGGGGAAGAGGGACCCGTAAAAGAGTCTGAGAATCTAAGACCCCTTGAAGAGAGGAGCCTCACGGAAGCCACAGAAGTGGAGAGTCTCAAGAAGCTGTGAGGGACAGCAATAAAACTGGGTCTGGTTGAGGTTGAGAAATTTGGTGAGTCAAGATTGAAAGAGACAGGAAAATGGCTCCTGCCTTCAGAAGAAACAACTGGAGAGGAGAAGCAAGAGGCGAATTTTAATGTAAGAGGTTTATGTTCCCGCTAGCATCTCCTTCTTTAAATAGCCATTGAACTGGGGGATGATGCACAGAGGTCAGACAAAGGAGAAGTGGCTGTGTGGCTCCCTTCCACGTGGGCAGAAGGACTGTAGGAGCTGCAGGAAGCTGCCTGGCGGCCTCCATTCTTTTGATGCAGTAGCAGGCGCCATTCGAGAGACAAGTGGAGGGCTATGTGGAGAGTTTGAAGAGAGAAGTGAAGTTTAGGAACAGTCACCTAAGGGTGGGGAAATCTGATTTACAGCAGTGCAGACATCATACCACACAGCCACACAGATGCCCTTGGTCTTCAACGTAGGCCGTGAAGGGAGCATTTCTCTTACGCACGTACTTATAATACCAGACGTGTTTGTCCTAGACCAGACCAGTTCTTAGACTTGAAATTTGTAATGTGTATTTCTATTGGTAACCATGGAGAGATGAAAATATAAAATAAAAATTTTTCTGGTTTTTAGCAGCTCCAAGAGCATCCTTTTAAATTCTTAATTCTCTAGGGAAATTGTCTGACCACTCATACAGATGAGCTAACCAACCTGCATAAATACAACAGTATTGACTCCCACAATATCTTACCAAAGTATTACTTGCAGATTTCTGTTTATTTCACCATGAAACTTCTTGGGATTTGTTCTTGGAGAACTGCAACCAGCCTTCTGAAATGCCAGGTGAGTAACTGTGTAGCTGTATGTCTACCCCTTCACAAACTCAGTTTTCTCCTGATAAAAGAAAACATAAAAACCAGAATTTGGAATGCAATGGGAAACTGAAATCAAAAGTCTATTGGTAGGTTCCCCCACGAGGTTATAATATCTAGAACGGTTCTAAAGAAATTTTACTAACCATACACATAGCAGAGGTATAAGTTATTTGGTAACCCAACTGTTAAGTGCAGTTTTTAATGGGTACTTTTTACTGATGAACAAGAAAGAAAGAGAGAGAGAGAAGAGAAGAGAAGAGAAGAGAAGAGAAAGAGAAAGAGAGAGAGAAAGAAAGAAACTAAAGTTCTGTGTGAACTCAGGTGTACATACATTATTTGGGGAAGGGGGAGGGGCAGAGGGAGAGGGAGAGAGAGAATCTTAAGCAGGCTCCACATTCAGCACAGAGCCCAACTTGGGGCTCAATCTCACAACCTTGAGATCATGACCTGAGCTGAAATCAGGAGCTGGATGCTTAACCAACTGAGCCACCCAGGCACCCCTGTACCAGTTTTAAATTATACAATGTAGTAACTTTCTGTATATGCCCCATGTTGTACAACAATCACCACTATCTCATTCCAGAACATTTCTATCTACCTAAAAAGAAACCCCGTACTTCTCAATTCCCTCCTCCCCCCATTCCCTAGCAACTATTAATCTACATTCTGATTCTATGGATTTGACTATTTCTATAAATGGAATAATAGAATATGTGACCTTTTGTATCTGAATTCTTTCACTTAACACAATGTTTTTAAGATTCATCCATATTATAGCATGTATCAGTACTTCCTTTTTATGGCTGAATAATAGTCCATTATATGGCTATATCACATTTGGTTGTTCACACTGTTTACAACCATTTTCACTATCCATCTCCAGAATTATTTTCATCTTCTAAAACTGAAACTCATAACCACTGAACAATAACTCCTTTCCTCTCTATGAACAGCCCTGGCAACCACCATGCTACTTTCTGTGTCCATGAATTTGACTACCCTAGGTACCTCATGTAAGTGGAATCATAGAGATTTGTCCTTCTGTAGCCAGCTTATTTCATTCAGCACAATGTTCCAAAAGTTCATCCATGTTGTAAGTTGTGTTGGAATTCCCTTCCTTTTTAAGACTGAAAAATATTCCATTGCATGTATATACCACATCTCTTTTATCCACCCGGTGATGGACACCTGAGTTGCTTTGGGTTATTGTAAATGGTGCTGTTGTGAACATGTGTGTACAAATGTCTGTTCTGAGTTCCTACTTTCAGTTCTTTGGGGTATATATCCAGAAGTGAAATTGCTAGATCATATGGTAATTCTGTTTTTAATTTTTAAAGAGTCACTATACTGTTTTCCACAGCCTGCACCATTTTACGTTCCCACCAATGGTGCACAAGTGTTTCAATGTCTCCACATCCTCACCAACACTTGTTATTTTGTGTTGTTTTCCTGGGCTTTGGCTTTCTTTTTGGTACTAGCCATACTAGTGGGTTTGAAGTGGAATAATGCCTTCTTAACAATAATCTATCCTTAAGTATTTCATTCTTTTTGATGGTATTGTAAATGGAATTTTTTTTTATTTCAGTTTTGGATTGCTCATTGCTAGTGTACAGAAATACAACTGATTTTTTATATATTGATCTTGTATCCTTCAACTTTGCTGAACTGAACTGTTCTACGTATGTGTCTATGTGTATCCCATTAATAAAAGTACCTATTGCTATGAGGATTAAATATGTTAACTAACGCTTGTCAAGTGATAAGTACTGGGCCTGGCACATAATAAACACTAAAAAATTGTTAGACACTAAATATTTATTAGACAGTAAATATTTATTAAAGGCCTATTACACACTTATCTGTAGGACCTGTACAGTGAACAAGACTGACAACAGGTGTCTTGGTCAATGTGGACTGCTTTAACAAATTACCACAGACTGGGTGGCTTAAATAACAAACATTTATCTCTCACAGTTCTGAAGGCTGGGAAGCCCAAGATCAAGGTGCCAGCAGATCCAGTGTCCGTTGAGGACTATCTTCTTGCTTTGCACATGTCCTCCTTCTGTATCCTCACATGGCAGAGAGATATCATCATCATCTTAGAAGTTCACGAATTCCATCAGTGAGGGCTCTACCTTTATGACCTAATTACCTCCCAAAGGCCCTTCCTCCAAATACCATCCCATTGGGGATTAGAGCTTCAACATAGGATTTTGGGGGGAGGGGACACTAACATTCAGCCAATAGCAACAGGTAAGATCTCAGATTTCATAGAGCTTACATGAAATATCCCAAAGACTTCATACTTGAATTGTTATTTTTCAGATTACTTCTGCTGGGAAACTATTTTTCATGGGTTTCTCATGTTGCTTCCCCTGTTGCAAGCAGAGGCACAGATGGCTCTATTTTCAGACTGTCTCCCTCTAGAGCAGAGAATACGTTTGTGTACTGTCTAGTTTAATACAGATAATATTCCCCTCCAGGCAAAAGTCAGGCAGAGGTTCTTGCAGACCACTACAAAAGATTTGAGTTTCTCAGGCCTGGGGTTCCTCAGCTGTGATAGTAAACCAGGGAGTATACAGCATTCACTCTGCATCTCCTCTGTGGGACCCAAGGAGCAAGGAGAATGGATGCGAAACTGAAACTCACACTGCTTGTTGTACCACAAATAATAAAGTCCTTTGTCTCTGACTCAGGAGTCTTGCATCTTCTGCCAACATCCTCGCAAGGGGCTAACTTTGTTGATTGCGGGCAGGGTAAAATGTCAGACCCTTCACAGTTTTTGATAACTTCCATCCAGTATGCTGTTACAAAGGTATCTTCCTGAAACCTAATTTCTACCTAGTACATCTAAATTTCTTTATCTGGCTTTTAGGCTCCTCCATACCTCTCCAACTGAATTGTCCATCTCTTCCTGAAGAAGACCTACTTTATGGGCCAGGATTTTCAAACGTATAGTATCATGCTCATTTCTACTTCTTACATTGGGTTCCTATCTCCCTCACTTTGGAATTTCTCTGTCATTCCCTTTTCTCTTACTTAGTCAGTTCAAATCCATTTCTCAAGACCTGTTTCAAGTCTAAAACCATCAGGAAAAGTCCTTGTTGATCATCCTTTCTGTGAACATCTATAGTACTTAAAAATGTGCACATGTAACATAGAGTTTGAGTACATATTATTGTCTAATATTATTTTCTAGAGGTTCCATGTGGGTATGCATTGTCTCCTCATTCTGATTGTAGGCAGGAAGCTGGGCACAAAGCAGAAACTGAATGTGATTGATTGAAGTGGGTAAATCAATGTGCACTGAAGCCAGAGATCCTAGAGGCAAATATCTACTACTTAATGGCTTTGCGACATTGGGCATATTATTTAACTTTTTTATGCCTCTGTTTCTTCATCTTTAAAGTGGCAATAATGATTGGGGCACCTGGGTGGCTCAGTCATTGGGTGTCTACTCTTGATTTCAGCTCAGGTCCTAGTCTCAGGGTCGTGGGATGGAGCCCTGTGTCAGGCTCCAAGCTGGGTGTGGAGCCTGCTTGAGATTCTCTCTCTCCCTTTTCCTCTGCTCCTCCTCCCCACTCTTTCTCTCAAAAAAAAAAAAAAGGGCGAGGGAACAATGACCATGATAATACCTATCTCATAGATTTGAGAATTAGCATAATATACATAAAACATAAATCAAAGATCAAGTCAGAAACATCACAGAATTTAGTGCTGTGGAAACCCATGGAAGTATATAGTGTTACAGAGGATTTCACATCTGAGCAACCGTTCTGCTATAAACCACCAGGTAAAATTTAACAAGCCTTCTGTTTCACAAGAAAATGAAGAAGATTTTCAAAGGTCAAAGATGAAACCATAGCCCAAACTCAAAGAGGAGGGTGAATGTTAAAGCAAGGGGCTGTTCTAGAGCATTTGCTGATACACAGTAATCTAGAGCATTTGTTTTAATGGCCACTTGGAGGAAGCACAAAAAGTCTGGAGTCCAAGTGAGCTCAAGAGTAAGATTAGAGACCCTAACATTTCTCTGAGAGTTGCAAAGGATTACACATTCAGTGAATAGTTAAAGAGACACACACATACCTCCCAAAAGAATATAGTAAATAATAATAATATCCATTGAGGTATTTCATGAATTTTTAACCACGCGTGAGACCCCAGATAAGTTTGGGGCCTGAGTTCAAATTTCCTCCATGTTCCAAAAACAAACAAGTCAAAAATTTAGTCAAAGTGGTCCAAGATTGGTAGTACCCAAGCATCTGGCGAAAGCAACCACAAATTCTCTCCACTCAGGCCTCTAAGAACTCCCACAAAGTTCCAAAGAATGTTAGCTCACAATCACAAATCACAAAATACATGAGGACACCAAATCCCCTGAGAGACACAGAAACAACATATAGGGGGAAAATTACCTTCCAAGACTTTAAGTATAGGTAGCAATGGTTATAGAATATTAAGTAAGTTTGTATAGTATGTTTACAAAATAGGAGAATTAACTAAAAGTATAAGAATAAGAGACTGAAAAATGACCAGACATGTGTAGAAAAGAACTAAATAGATCTTCCAAAATGAAACAAATGTAATAATTGAATTTAAAACTCAGTGGACAGATTAAATAGTAGACTGATCCAGAAGAAGAATTTGTAAATTGAAAAACAAAGCTGAAGATAGTATACAGAATTAATGTCACAAAGATAATGGAGACAAAGAAAGATTAAGGAACATGAAGGACAAAAGAAACAAACCAAAAAAACCCCATAAAGGACAAAGTAAGAAAGCCAAATCTGTGTCTACTCAGTTTTCCAAAAGAGAGACTAGAAAGGAAGGAGAAGAGGCAATATTTCATGAAATAATGATCTTTTCAACAAATGGTGTTGGGCAAACTGGATTATTTCACATGCAAAAAAATGAAGTTGGGCTCTTACCTTATACCCATACACAAAAATTAGCTCAGAGTGGATCAAATCTCTAAATGGAAGAGCTAAAAGTATAAAACTCTTAGAAGAAAACATAAGGGAAAAACATTCAATTTGGCAGTGATATCTTGGATATAACACCAAAAGCAGGCAACAAAAGAAAAAACAAATAAATTGGACTATATCAAAACTTTAAACTTTCCTGTATCAAAGGATACCATCAACAGAGTAAAAAGGCAACACATGGAATGGGCTATCCCATTCCTAATCCTGTATTTATATCCTATATCTAATAGGAATTAATATCTAGAATAGATAAGGAAGTCCTACTCAGCAACAAAAAAACAACCCACTATTAAAAAATGGACAAAGAACTTGAATAGACATTTGTCCAAAGATACACAAATTGCCAATAAGCATATGAAAAGATGGTCAATATCATTAATCCTTTGGAAAACGCAAATCAAAACCATAATGAGATACCACATCATACCCATTAGGATGGCTATTTTCAAAAAAAGAAAACCAAACCAACCAATCACAAGTGTTGATGAGGATGTGGAAAAATTGGATTCTTCGTTCATTGCTGGTAGGAATGTAATATGGGGCAGCCAATATGGGAAATAGTATAGTAGTTCCTCAAAAAATTAAAAACGGAGGAGCGCCTGGGTGACTTATTCGGTTAAGCATCTGCCTTCGGCTCAGGTCATGATCCCAGGGTCCTGAGATGGAGTCCTGCATCAGGCTCCTCCCTGCTCAGCAAGGAGTCTGCTTCTCCCTCTCCCTCTGCCCTTTGCTTGCTCTCTCTCTCTCTCTCAAATAATTAATAAAAATCTTTTTTAAAAAAATCAAAAACAGAATTATATGATCCAGCAATTCCATTTCTGGGTCTATACCCAAAAGAATTGAAAGCAGGGACTCAAATAGATGTTTGTACACCCATGTTCATAGAGGCTTTATTCACAGTAGCCCAAAGACGGAAATACAATCCAAGTACCCATCAATGGATGGATGGATAAACAAAATGTGGTATATACAGACAATGGAGTATTGTATTATTCAGCCTTACAAATGAAGGAAATTCTGACACCTGCTATAATATGAAGGAAACTTGAGGACATTATGCTAAGTGAAATAAGGCAGTCCTAAAAGGACAAATACTGTATGAGTCCACTTCTGTGAGGTACCTAGAGTAGTCACATTTAAAGGGACAGAAAATAGAATTGTGATTGTCAGGGGCTGGGGGAAGGAAGAGTGAGGGTTAAATGGGTACAGAATTTCAGTTTTAGAAGATAAAAAACATTCTGGAGCTGGATGGTGGTGATGGTTGCACAACGATGGGAATATACTTAGTGCTGCTGAATTACACACTTAAAAATGGTTAAAATGGTAAATTTTGTTAGGTATATTTTACCACAATTTTTTTAAACTTGAAAAAATGATAAGGGTAGATCATTTTACAGAACTTATAAAGACACAAATGTTCAACTTAAGGGATCGCAATGAATCCCTTATAAAACCGCAGATTAACAGAGAGAAAATAGTAAGACTAGTCAAAGCGAGGAGGTATCACCTCCAGAGGAATGATATTTACACTGATGACTGATTTCTCAACACCATGATGAAAGGCAAAATAGAGAAGCTCCAAAGACTGACAGGAAAACTAATTCTGCCTAATGTATGCCTTATTTAAAAAATCTTACAAAGATAGGAAAAATATTCCCCATGTCATTCTGAACGTAACTGCAAAAATATCACATTTAGCATTTCAGTATAGTTGGTTATGTATCTGACTCCTGCACCAGAACGTAAGGTCAAGAATAGTATCTCAGGGGCGCCTGGGTGGCTCAGTTGGTTGAGCATCCAACTCTTGATTTTGGTTCACGTCATGATCTCAGGATCGTTAGATCAAGCCCCAGGTCAGTCTCTGTGCTCAGCAAGGAGTCTGCTTAAGATTCTCTCCCTCTCCCTCTGCACCTCTCTACCCCTTCCCCACGCTTGCACACACTCTCTCACTCAAAAAAAAAAAAAAAAAAAAAAGAACCGTGTCTCATCCTTGATTTGTACAATGTGGCACAGAGCTCAGTAGTTTAAGAACTGTTGCTTGTGTGCATAAATTAAGCAAATAAGAAAAAAATAAAATGCTAATCATTTTCGGTGATGTACCATAAGACATCTGCCTTTATGTCCATTAAATTCTTTGAACAAAATCAAGACACATGGTCTGAAAATGCGGCAGAGGCTTTTAAATTGCGGAATAGCCTCAAAACTATGCTGCCTCAGGATGCCTGGGTGGCTTAGTCGGTTAAATGGCTGACTCTTGGTTTCAGCTCAGATCATGATCTTGGGGTCCTGGGATTGAACACACAGATGGGCTCCACACTCAGCAGGGAGACTGCTTTAGGATTCGCTCTCTCCTCCTGCCCCTCCCCCTGCACTCTCTCTCTCTCTAAATAAATCTAAAAAATATATTAACAAATAAAATTTAAAAAACTACGTTGCCTCATGTTCATGCTCCACAACCATCCCACCAGCCAAACCTGTCAGGACTAATATCACCAATCTCCCCTTCCTCTACCCAAACCTACTGCCATATTTCAAGTGAAATTTATCAGTTGACAACCCAAGAAAAGAAATTGCTTTTATATTACCGTGTAAGTTTCTGCCTGGGTCAGGAAGCCATACCCTTTCTGTTCCTATTGATAGGCTGGGAATTTACAGCCAAAAGTAGCCTTGAGTTACTGTTTGCTTCCTTTGCTTTACTTCCAGTTCTCAATCAAGCATTTTGGCAAAACCCATTCTAGCACCTAGTGTTGAGCTAGCAGCTATTGTTCAGAAGGTACAATTGATTGGTCCCTTACCGTGTACTAGGTACTGGGTTAGGAACTTTAGATGCATATGTCTTAATTCTCACTACACTTCACAAATGACATCGCAATGTCAATATCCTGGATGAGAAGATTAATGCTTAAAGAGATTGCATAATCTACCCAAAGCCCTACACAGCAAGTAAGTAGCAAAGCCAAGATTTAAACCCAGGACTGAATGACTCTGAAGTCTATGCTCTTAACAACAAGCAGCTTACAGTGTATCTGGGGAGATAACAAATTCACATATGAAACCATTGGAAAACAGTATTTGTTGAAAGGCCAAATACAGCTCCTTAAGTCACAGATTATGGTGGTTCTTCAAGGCTAGATCAAATTTGCTTTTCTGAACCGTGAGGGACATTCAAGAGGAAAGGCTCTGAGTTTGATAACAAAATAAAAGTTTATGAGACCCCTGAGCTGTATACAATCAATAAACTCAATCATTGCATGTGTAGGGTGGACAGACAAGAGAACCCATGGGAAAATGCCCATGGTGCTAATGACTGGTATTTCTCAGAGATGTAAACAGCTTACAGAGCACTTTCGCAGATATCATGGCACATCATCTTCACAACAACCCTGGGAGATGCAAATTACCTCCATTGCACAAATGAGGACAAAGTGCTGAGTGAGTGGCCTATCCCATGTCACTGCGTCATGTTCCAGAGTGTTCTCTATGCAGACCGAGACCTAGATCTTTGCCTCCAGCCCTTACATTTTCTGCTTGGCCTCACTGCCACTCAGGACAGGGCAGCACAACATCCAGTCTGAATGCTTTTCCCAGAAGCTTCCCTACCTGTCTTTCTATGCTGTGCATCCTGCTGGATCCCTTCCATCAGTCCAACTGGTGGTCTCCTTTACCAACTGCCGTGGAAGATTCCAACAACCACATTCCACCCATCTAACCCTTCTGCCTTTGGAGGATCAGGGGTCCCTCGGTTCTGGGGGCAGAGAATCAAACATACTCATGAAGCCTCAACCTCCTAAAACTGATGATTATCCTTTATCTCCTACAGCAACTTTGACACCCCATAAACCAAGGAAAAGCTGGTTGTTGCTAAACTTTCCAAGGGACCTTTTGAAACTTGAAGTGGGAGAAATACTGAAATTTCTGGAACTCTGCTTCTGAGTGCCTTGTTATCTTTTCTCTTTGCCTAAGTTCCCCCGTGATCGACAGTCTAACCTTCTTGCAGGCCATGAGTATTTATTGAGCTCCTATGGGATGCCAGGGACTGTTCTAGGTTCTGGAAATACATCACTGAGCAATATAGGAAAGTACATGCTCTCATGAAACTTGCACTCTAGTCAACAGCATGCCAGGTGGTGATGGGCACTGTCATGAACAGCAAAGTTCGGGGGTTAGGAAATGACTGGCAGAATGGGGCCTATTTTTGAAAGTATGGCCAGAAAAAGCAGCTTCAATGAGGTGTTTGAATGCTCCGAGGTAGCAAGTGAAGTTCATTGGCTCTACGGGGGAAAGGCTGTCCAGGCTCAGGGACCATAGCACTGAGGGCCTGAGGTTAGCACATCTGCAGGGCCTCCAGGAATGGCAAAGAGCCGGGGTGATTGCAGTGGAGTGAACAAGGGGAGGGTGGTAGGAGGTGAGGCCCAAGAGCAGGTCACTGACCAGATTTTATAGAGCTTTGAAGGCCCAGAGAAGGTTGTGGCCGTTCAGGCATCCGATCTCGTTCGAACAAACACACTGAGCAGCTATGTGAGGCCAGGGGTGCTGGGTGCTGAAAATACAAAGATGAATAAGACAAAGTCCCAACTGTCAAGAGGTGTAGAGTCTAAAGGAAAACAGAGACAAGTAAGCAGGCAATTCTATCACAGTGCAATAGGTACTATGATGGGGTTAAGCACAAAATCCTGTAGCAACATGGGGAGGGCACCCAGCGCAAGCTGGTCATGCCAGAGAAACTGACGTCCACATTGCACTAACACACTGGCCACTCACCACACGAGATTATGAAGCTCTTGAAGTGTGACCAGCATGACTGAGGAAATGGACTTTTAACTTTATTTAATTTAACTAATTTTCATGAACTTAAATGTAAAAACTGAAGCAATGTGAAATGTTTTCCCATTAAACACAACTCTACTGTGTTAACAGGACCACATTCTACATTTGCTGTTATGTCACGTACGCTATTACCAGGCTGTAGTGTTCGCATACTTTCAGTGTTTTAAAGATGTGGCTACTTGAAAATGTACAATTCAGTAAACATGTGGCTCATGTAGTATTTGTATTGGAGAGCACAAATCTAAACTGAAAGAGGGAGAGATGAGTCAGGGCAAAGCAGAAGTGGAAGCCTCCAGGCAGAGGGCTAATGTGTGCCAAAGCCCAGATGGTAGGGAGAGTTGGGCACCTTCAAGGAATTACGAGTAACTCATTGTGATGAGCCCTGAGATGCCAGCGAAAAGTAGGGGTGACAGGAAGGGAAGGTGAACAGCAGTCAGGTCCCAAGGGCTTGGGATACAGGACCACAGAATCTGGGCTTCATCTTGAGGGTCGCAGGGAGCTACCGAGGGATTTGGGCATGGGAGCTACACGACCAGCTTGGAACTGTGGAAAAGGTCCCTCTGGCTACCATGGGAGGGATGAATTGAAGGGGACAAGAACGGAAGGAGGAAGAGCAGTTAGCGCCAGTCGCAATAATCAGGCAGGAGACCCAGACAGTAGAGGCAAAGACAGAAGTGGACTAATGTGGGACACTAATGAGAGGTCAGGCTGGCTAGCCTCTCAATTGAGCACGCATGGGGAGCAAATGACTACTGCCCTCAAAGCTGAGTGTCCAGGCAAATGACTGAGCCTCTCAAGGAACGCCAGGTGTGAACCATCTGGCGGTGCTGCCCCTCTCGACCACGATGATGAGTAATAGTTGGTGGGAAGAAAACTCTCTGGAATTGCACTCAGGGTGTCTGATTTTGCCTTTAATTAATAGGATTTTTGGAAGTCCGTGTATTTCATGCTTCCAGCCACACAGTTCAAGTATTTTCATTTGATCAAAAGATGGCTGAGTGACAAGATTATATCTCTCAAAAATAGTCTTGGAAAGAGACCCGTATTGTGAGGTACGTCCCTCCCTTCCAGTGGCCAACAGGGAAGGGAAAAAAATATTCAATATAGCAGAGAGCCAAACCTCACCTTAGCAACCCAGGGACACACCCAGGTTTTGGGGAGCCCAAAATTCATATAGATTTTCTTTTCTTTAAAGAAAAGAATACTCGGGCACCTGGGTGGCTCAGTTGTTTAAGCGACTGCCTTCGGCTCAGGTCATGATCCTGGAGTCCCGGGATCGAGTCCCGCATCGGGCTCCCTATTCAGCGGGGAGTCTGCTTCTCCCTCTGACTCTCCCCCTCTCATGTGCTCTCTCTATCACTCTCTCTCTCAATAAATAAAGAAAAATCTTTAAAAAAAAAGATTTAAAGAAAATACTCAATTGTGACTTCAAAACTGCCAGGTAGGTCCTCCTGCAACTGAGGGGCCCTGATGCTTAAGCTTCCTTAGCTCCATGGTATATCTGCCTCAGTATCAACAGCTTTCAGATGCCATTTTGTTCACCCATCAGTCGTTTATCAAATAACTAATGTGTTATGGGCATTGAGTAGGGCACTGGGAATATAAACAGAATGAGACACAGGCCCTGCCCTCAAGAAATCCGCCCTTTGGTGGGGGAGAAAGTTAAACAAGTCATCAGAGCAGTGTATCAGGAACACAAGGATAGAAAGTCTATCCACTGGGTAGCATGGGTACAGAGAAAAGAGGCCCCTGACTCACCTGAGGGAAGGGTGGTCTGGGTTTCTTCCTGAGGGGTGAGATTTTGTGTTCCATGAAGCTGCAAAATTCGTCATCCAAAAGTAGAAGGGTCTCGAACGGCAAACTCAGTTCTTGCTAAAAGACTCATCACTGCCAAGATGAATGGTTTACTAAGAACTTGAGATCCTCCCCCCAGGATAAAATAATAACCCTGTTATGAACTAAACTGGGTCCTCCTGAAATTCATGTATGAAGCCCTAAGCCTCAATTGTGACTACACTTGGAGATAGGGCCTTTAAGGAGGTAATTAAGGTTTCATGAGGTCAAAAGCCACGGGGCCTTGATGTGCTAGGACTGATATTCTTATAAGGAAGAGACACTATCAAAAGGAAAAAAGAGAAATAAAGAAATTGTTTAAAAAAGAAAAAGAACAGCAAAAAAAGTAAAAATTAAAAAAAAGAAAGATTAAAATTAATTCATTTTAAAAGTTTTAAAAACAGAGATCCCAGATCCATGTCTCTCTGTCTCTCTCTGTCTCTTCCCCCACTACCTCGTTTCTTCTTTCTTTCCTTCCTTCCCTGGCAAGCCAGGAAGAGAGGCCTCATCAGAAACTGAATTTTCCTATACCTTGTTCTTGGACATGTGGCCTCCATACCTGGGAGAAGATAAGTTTCTGGGGTTAAAGCCGCCCGGTCTGTGGTACTTTTGTGGCAGCCTGAGCAGAGAAGACAGACCTCTAGAGCCATGTGGTCAGTTTCTCACTACGCCAGGTCCCTGGACAAGAGAACCAGGAGCAGCTAGCCTTGCTATGCCTCCCTCCATATTCCCAGGGGAAATGCAAGAACTGTGGCTCGTGTCCCCTCACCCCCATGGGCTCTACTCCTTCTTCCTGACACCTTAACCCCTCTAGGGTTTTAGGATCATCCCCCAAGGGTCATGTTCATAGCTAGCAAATTATTCTCTGCTCACGGATTAAATGAGGTAGCCTAATATTGCCTAGTGTTACTTAGCAATAGGCCACGTTGGCCGCTGTCTAGGGTATGGGACCCCAGGCAAATGAAGTTTTGACTCTGAACTGTAAAATGAGGGGTGGGCTAAGTCATCCCTAAGCTCCCAGATTTTAGGCTGTATTTTTCTAGGTTTCACTTCCAAGGGACTCTGTCACCTGAAATGTCTCCAGGTCCCACAGAAAGGAAGCATGCTCTAAGATAGGGAGGTACTTCTGGCCAAGAGGCAGTCTTCAAATCAGCCTTGGATGCAGAGGTGACAGTACTACCTACTCAAAAGTCTTGGAGTCCACTGCTTTTTGTCACTTTTGGAGCCATGAATGTATTTTGGGAGGTGGGAATTCTGAGGTCTCTCTGGAAGGTTCTGATTAATGAGAAATACTGGAGTCTTTTCCCAGTTAGAGAAGGAGCCTCTGTGATGTTCCTTCCACTTGGAAAAAAAAATAAAAACCAAGAATAAAATGTCAGGGAGGAAACTGCTGAGTGCTGTGTCCTGAGCTTGTGATGTGGGGAAACGTCTTAATTTCCCAGAGGACACGCAAATGTTTGCCAACCTCACCTTCATTTTGGCACAGAGACCCAAATGCTCTATGAGCAAACAATGGCTAGCCCCCAGCTCTTGCACCATTGCAGTGTTGTGGCTGTTCAGTGCGGCAGGCTCTTTGGAGGCAGGGCTGCAAAACCAAGGGCCGTGTGGAGGGAGGAGCCATCTCTTGCCCCTTGCTCTTCTCTTCTACACCTATAGTCATGCACCTTAGAATATACATAAATTGAAACCCTATTGAAGTTAAAAGGGACTCCAAGGTCAAATGAAGACCCGATGAGTTACAGCAGTTTACTCATTGAGCACTTATCCAAATGGTTTTGAATTGCACATTTTTTCATGTGCACCTGAACCCCAAATTGATTGTGAACTTGAATGACCACCTATTACTTTTGTGTCTCCTTTGTGCTTTAGTGTGTTCATTGCTGAGTAATGTTTCCTGGCACCAAATCAAATGTGTGGGAGTTTTCCCATAATGCTCCATTTCTTCAGCACCATCCAACTGGGTGTCCATCGATTCAGTTCTGACACTCACTGCTGGAGTTAGCATCAGACCCCCTAGATTAAGGGTACAGCTGCCTCCACTTCAGAGGCCAACCACAAACGGGGTGCTCAGGCTACCCACACTTGTGCTTAGTGAGCTACAAGTTCAGGGGTTCCCATACCACCCCCCGCACTGGTTCCATAATTGGCTAGAACAACTCATAGAGTTCAGGAAAGCACTCTGCTTAGATACATCAGTTTATTATGAAAGATATGACTCAGGAACAGCCAAATGGAAGAGACACATATGGCAACGTATGAGGGAGTGGGGGTGGGGGTGAACTTCCTGCCCTCTCTGGGCACACCACCCTCCCAACACATCAGCGTGTTCACCAACCTGGAAGACCCTGGATCCTTGTCTCCAGCCCTGTTCTCTCTCTGGTGGTCAGGAAGTAGGGCATAAAATTTGGTGTTCCTGGGGACCAACCTTTACCCCAAAGCTACCTAGAGGTCCCACCATGCATAGACTCATTAGCGAAATCACAGGTATGGTCCAAAGGCGTTCTTTAGGAATAACAAAAGACATTCCTATCCCTCAGGAAATTCCAAAGGTTTTAGGAATCTGGGACAAAGACTAAACATATTTTTTATTATACCACAATTGCACTTAGTAGGCTCTTAGTTAAACATGTATCAATTAATTCCTTGACTAACGTGGAACACAAGGAACATAATTAGGGACTAAACATGGCTAAGGAATCCCCTTTCCCTGAAATCAGAAAGATAATAGGAGACCCTTGTTTTTGTGACAGTCCCAATTTTTTCTGCCAATCCCAATTCCATTTATAACCTTGAGTTTGGTGAGAGAATAGATAAAAATAGCATTCATTTTGGCGATTTTTTTGTTGTTATTTAGGGGTTTCCATAGATGTAACTAATTATGAGGCTCCCCGAACTAGTCCTTACTCCCTGACGCCTTCAGTGAAGACTTGAGCACGAACAGAATGACAAAAAGCAGAGGCCGGAGTACCGAGCACTCAGCACCCCTGCAACAGAGAGGCCTGCGGGTGCCATTTTGCAGGAGCTTGGCAGATGCCACATCTAAATGAGCCGCAAAGAGACAGTGATCCAGAGAGGCACCAGCACCAGGGAAATAGCAGAGCAAGTCAGCAGGGCTGTGCTGAGGCAATCGATCATGCAGTAGGGTTTGGCTGCCTTTCAGAAGCTCCTTCCCCCACATTCCAAGGGCTCCCGTGTTTAGACAGGGCAGTGCTCCCCATTCTCCCCAAGAAGGCCGACTCAAGAGAGGGTGTCCTGGGCAACCGCAGCTCCCCACTGGTAGATTTTCACATGTGCTGTTAACCGAAACGCCAAGGAGGAGCAGGGGGATACTTGGAACTTGGGGATTCGTAAGTCCTCCGCTGAGGAATCTCAAGAAATTATTTTGTTAGTTCACAGAGCTCCTGCTTACGTCGAGAATAGCCATGCTGAGATGTTCCCTGTATCCCCTGGGTCAGTCTCCATCAGAGGAGGCAGGAGGCTGCCCCAGATTATCTCTACTTCAGCAGTAGGGAGCCGTCCCGGGGGAAGCTGAAGCTTCATTGGCCCATCGGTCCTTCTTGATTTGGAAATTGGGTTCCATCATGTGATGTCTCCTCCTTCCTCATCCTCTGTCCCAGCAGGGCACAAGTCGGGGAATAGTAGGGTGACCAATGATAATGGTTTTCCCGAGACGGAAGAGGTTCCCAGGGAGGGACACTAACTAAGATGAGCTGGTCATCGTAGGAAATGGCCAGGACTGACCTGAAACAATTATAGTCCCAGATAGGTGATGATGAGGCTAGATTCAGAGCCCAATTTTGTTTGGAAGGTTGCTGTATTATTCACTTGAATTTGATGATAAATAATGGTGTGAAGCTACACAAAAATGGATCTCTACGGTAGCAGAAGGGAGAAGTACATAAACTCTAGAATAGAAAATAATCCACAAAAATGTAGTTTATGAGACCAAAACCCATGATTTCTGTATCCTTATCACATACTACACTGCACGGCACATAGTAGATATCTAGTAAATATTTGCTAAACAAATGAGTAAACAAACTCATGAGTAAACAAACAATTTCCTTTCTGGATCTATCATTACTGTGTGACATCTATCAGTTAATGAACTGTTTAAGCCTCTGTTTCTTCATCGGTAAAATGGGGATGATGATAATTAGCCACTTTATAGTCATTATGATCTGAACTGTGTCCTGCCAAAACTTATACGAAGTCCTAAACCCTAGTACCTCAGACTGTAACCATATTTGGAGATAAGCCCTTTAAAGAGGTAATTAAGTTAAAATGAAGCCATCGGGGATGCCTGGGTGGCTCAGTTGGTTAAGTGCCTACCTTCTGCTCGGGTCATGATCCCAGGGTCCTGGGATCAAGCCCCACATCAGGCTCCCTGCTCAGCAAGGGAGCCTGCTTCTCCCTCTGCCTGCCGCTCCCCCTGCTTGTGCTCTCTCTCTCTCTCTCACACAAATAAATAAATAAAATCTCAAGAAAAAAAAAAAAGGAAGCCATCAGGATGGACCCTAATCTAATCTGAATTCTAAGAAGAGGAAATTCGAACACACAGAGAGAGACACGGGACATGGGCACACACAGAGGAAAGACCACATGAAGACACAATAAATCTCTACAAGCCAAGGAGAGAAGTCTCAGAAGAAACAAAATCTGCTGACCCCTACATCTTGGACTTCTAGCTTCCAAAACTGTGAGAAAATAAATTTCTGTTTTACCAGCCACCCAGTCTGTGGGACTTTGTTACGGCAGCCTGATCAAACTAATACAATCATAATTAAACGCAATAGCACATGTAGATCACCTAGCACATGAATGCTCAGTAAATATTTCTTGTTCTTATTGCTGTTTACTACTAATAAAAATATCTGTGCAGGGCTCTGGAAAAGTATATAATAAGTGCAAAAATATTTAAAAAAGGATAAGTAGAGTTATTGTCCACGTAAGGGGACCTTGGGGGGACAGAGAAAACGGACCCGGTCCTGTATACTGACTGACCACCAAGCTGGGACCATGGGATGGTCTGTGTCTGTAAGCAACACAGTAGCCCAGAGCTTCTCAAACCTTAAGGTGCACATGAATCACCTGAGATCTTGTCAAAATGCAGATTCTGATGGTGGGTCTGGGTGGGACCCGCGAGTGTGCGTTTCTAACAAGCTCCAAGCTAATTCTCACGCTCCTGATCAGAGGACCCCACCAAGCAACACTGAAGAAATACATTGCTTGGTCCCAAGGGGAGCTATAAACTATTCAGATGCACAAGACGCAAAACAAAATGTATCAAGTGGCTAGAAAAACCCTCGCTCAACTGTATCCTGTATCTATATCTGATGCTTAGAATTCACAGTACCATTTAAGGAGACGTGTAATTCAGGGCCATAGGGGTAAGGTGCTCAAGCAGGGGATGTTATTTGGAGAATTCCCAGAGGGAGACAAGAAGGCACTTGATTCAGCAGGGGAAATGAAAGCCTTCTCTGTAGGAGAACCTCTCTGGGCTAAAGCAACCTTTACTAGTCCAAGGGAGGTTGTCTTCAGGTCTTTATTTCCCCCATCCAAATAAGGACAGAAGTGGCATTTTGCGTCTTCTTTGAAGGGGTGAGGAGAGGAAGGCGTGGGTGTGTTTATGGCACTGTTTGCTACCAACCAGCTAATGTTTGGTTTCCTTATCTTTGGAGAGTATAATGGAAGCTGGTGCCGGCTTGGAGGGCACCTGATCTCAATCAGACACTACAGTCATTAACAAAGCGACCAGGAGGTAGGCTTCCCCATGGACCGGCAGCCAGAACTCTGGAAAGAGGGCGTGTGTAGGAGGGAGAGCAGACTAGGCTTGGGTGGCTAGGTAACCTGAGAGGAACCTCTCCGATAGATAGATGCCCATCAGGACCTGCTGGTCCCATTATGCCCCAAGCACTCCCTTCCAGGCAACTACCACACCCAGGGCAGATTCTCCTTGTCTCTGGAGTTCCACAGGTTTCCCTGGGGCAAGTAGATGTGGAGCCAGCAACTCAGGGAAGCTTGTGTTTTAGTGCTTTTCTAGAGTTGGCTGTGCGAAGGTGAGTTGAGGAGTAGCAGAAAACTCAGCCCGTGAAAATTTGGAGTGACCAGGTAACATCAGGGTGTGTTTCTGCAGGAATCCAGGTTTGCGGCAAGGTTAAGTGGTCGAGATGACCCCAATGGAAATTTCTCCCTGAAGAGATTTTGGAGGACTTCATTCAACCATAGGATCAAATACGTTACCATGTTTAGATTAGGAGCTTGGATTTTGGAAGCTTACTAGCTGCTTGGTCAGGTCACTTGACCTCATTAAAGTCTCAATTTGTCCTAATTGCGACATAATGGTACATATTTCCAAGTAAATCATGCATTAAGTGAGAGATAAAGCATATACGGTGTTTAGCTGTTGTTATAATTTCTTCTTTGCTCACCGCACTTGATGACGTTCATCTCCATGATACAATTGCAAGCCTCATACCCCCCTCCCTCCCCTCATCCTAAAGTTCACTGCAGCACTTCTCAGATAAAACTGAAATGAGCTTCTCCTGTTTGCCAAATAAAAGACACAGTGCTTGCCCTTAAGGAATACACAGTCCCTTAGAAGGGGACAGATGAACCAAAAAAAGAAGTATAATCAAATATCTGAGCTGCCCTAACAAATGTCTAAAATGGGCAAAGAGTGACAAAGCAGAGCATGTTTACTTGTTTGGAAGAGCTAAGAAAGAGTTCGGGAGCTTCTGGGTTGATGAACACAAAATTTGGGGTGAGTGGTGCCTATGCATCTCTTCCATCGGGCTGCTAATAAACCAGTAGTCTACATTACTGGTTCTCTATCCTCTACAAGGGCCCTACCAGCCCCCAAAGTCTTGCCCGTGCATGAGGCCGGGCTCCAGTGGAAGCCAGACCCAGACCAACTGATCTGGGCCAAATAAATAATGTATGTTCACTGCATAAACCACCACAACCACACTGCGTCTGTGGATCCATTGTACTTTTTGTCATCAACCTGCACCGAAATCAAACTGGTCTGGCCTCTCGGGGACAAGCTCGTGCACCAGTATTTACTGTAGCCCTATGGATAGGAGGCTCTGAAGGCCAATCCTCTCTTTAACAATGGTAAAGGAAGGTATTGGAGTGTCCAACCGGCACGTCAGAACTCCTAGAGAGGTTGACTGAGTGGAACTCAACAAGCATTCATTTGAACTACAATCACAGGCCAGAAGGCACAGAACCACTGTTAAAGTTAAAAACTAGAAACAATCCCATCTAGTAGGCAAAATGATTCCAGTACACAGATAAAATAAAGCTAAGAAGGGTGCATGCTTTAAAAATAAATAAATAAAAACATTCAGAGTGGATGTGTTTGAACTGCGCTTTGAGAAACAAGAATTGTCCAGGTGTCCCAGAGTGTGCGTCTGACTGTGGACTTGAATATCGAGACAGGATGGGAAGGAAGGGTGCAGGGCATGAGTCAGTCACCAAGCAGAGGGAGAATCCTATGCAGAGACAGGTAACAGCCTGGCTGGTTCAGGGATCTGGAAGAGGTTTGGAGTGGCCCGCGTGTGTCGTGTTGGGGGAGGTGGTAGATGCTGAGATAAGGTTACATAACTAGATCAAGGCTAAATCACAGAGGACCTTGTAAGCCATGCTAAGAGGTTTGGACCCGACCATGAGGGCAACAAACAGCCAGTAGAGAGGAGTGGGTATGATCAGGTATGCCTGTAAGAGTGTTTAAGGAAGACTTTTTTCTTTAGTTGCAAAAATAATTTCAACGGGGAAAAAAAAATTAGAGAACACAAGAAAAAAATCACCTATAATCTCACTATGCATACCCAACTCTTAATGATCTGGAGTGTGTCTTCTAGAAGAACATATCAGGAAAAGGGAACTAAGATGTACTGAGCACCTATGACATGCAAGGTGCTCTATGGAGGTTCTGTCATTTAATGTAATACTAAGTGTGATTGTTCCACGTGGGCAGCAGCCGGAAGGTTCTGGAAAGGGCCTGGGCGGGACAGGAACTGACTCAGCCTTGCATGACTGGGTCACCTAAGAGGAACATCTTTACAACAGGGCCCAGCATCTGCATCACCAGGGCCTAACGCTCACACTGTGCTCCACGGGGCAGATGAGATGGGGCATGGGAAGACAGGAAAAGAAGCAACTCTGGGATGAGGAGATGAAGATACCAAGTTCTCTTTGAGATCTTTATGAGACACACAAGTGGGTATATAGGTTTGGGACTCAGGAGAGAGAGCTGACCTGAAACTAAACACTTCGGAGTCAGTGTTCTATCTTAAAACGAAAGCCTTTTTTTTCTTTAAGATTTTATTTATTTGAGAGAGAGATAGTGAGAGAGAACACGGGGTGGTGGGGGGATGGGGAGAGGAAGAAGCAGGCTCCGCGCTGAGCAGGGAGCCCAACATGGTGCTCGATCCCAGGACCCTGAGATCATGACCTGAGCCGAAGGCAGATGCTTAACCAATTGAGACATCCAGAAATCCTTAAAAGGAAAGCCTTAAGAGAGAAGAGAGAAGACCAAGAACAGAGTCCTGGGGAATGACAGACCTTAAGGGGCAGAGCAAGGGAGACCCCACTAGGGTTAATGACAGAGAGTCAAAAAAGAAGCAGGAAAGAAAGACCTGCTGAAATGTATGGAGTGTCAGACATCAAAGAGGCCAAGCAAGATGAGAGCCGTGGAAAGAGAACGCAGGGTTAGCCTTCTCTCAGCGGAAGCACGGCCAGAGCTGTTCATGAAGTGAGGTGAGGGGAGCTTGGGTGCAGCAGGTGGAAGATCACAGGCAAAGGGACAATGAAAGCAGGCTCTGCTTTTGGAGAGTTTGACTGTGAAAGGAAAGCGTTTGGGGCTGGATTCATTTGTTTTGTTTTGGGAGACTGGAGAAAATACATTTTTATGAGAAAAAGGTGCCAGGAGAGGCTGAATACAGAGCCAAGAGAGGGGGAAATCAGCAAGAAAGCAGAGCTCTAGAGCAGTTCTTCTCAACCAAGGGCAGTCAGTGTCTGGAGACATCGTGGGTTGTCACATCTGGGTTGGGGGAGTTGTTAGCAGCTTGTAGTGGGTCGGGGCCGGGGATGCTTCTCAACACCCTCCGATGCACGGGGTGCCCCCCACTTGCCGCAACAAAGAATGATGGGCCCAATGTCGATAGTGTCAAAGAAACACTATTCTAAAGGAAAAGAAAACATATCAAGAACACAAGTGAGGGGCGCCTGGGTGGCTCAATCGGTTAAGCGTCTGCCTTCAGCTCAGGTCATGATCCCAGGGTCCTGAGATCGAGTCCCACATCGGGCTCCCTGCTCAGCAGGAAGCCTGCTTCTCCCTCTCCCCCTGCTCATGCTGTCTCTCTCTCAAATAAATAAAATCTTAAAAAAAAACCACACAAGTGATAGGATTAGCTGCCATCTGATACCATTAAATAAATACCGGTTGAATAAATAAATGAATTAAAACTCCATCTGGGAACCCTATAATTTAAGCATGTCATGAAGAATTTGAATACTATGTAGATGCTACAGACTGAGAGATAAGACACGGACATAATCTTAGTTTTTGAATAAAATGATGCTACCTGGAGAATTAAGGAATGCATGGCAAGTGGGCATGGCAGAAGGAAATTGATATTTATTGAGTGTCTACTGTATGCCAAGCACTGTCTATAGTTGTGTGAATTAATATTCACTACAGTCCAGTGAGCAAGGTATTAGCTCCATTAACTGTAGAGGAAAGAGACTCACAAAGGTAAAGTCAACTTGTCTAAGGTCACCCATCTAGTGAAAAAAATGGTACTAAGATTTAAACCCAGATACATCTTACTCTCAAGTCCGAGTTCTCTCCACTATGCTATGCTGTCTACCCGCTGTGACCAAACTGAGTGATGTCTTGGCCTTGAAGGATGAGCAAGAATTTGCCAAAGAGGGGAGAGGAGGGGAATAGGGCCATTCTAGGTATCACAGAGCACGTATAAAGGCCCTGTGGTGTGTAACAGTCTAGTTGGTGACGCTGTGTGCGAAACAAATGGGATGCGGCCAGGGCAGTGGGGGGGGGGTGGGACCTGGCTAGCACAAGGGGTAGATGAGTAGTGTGGCCGCCATATAGCTAGGTCTTTTCTAGAAGTCAGCAGTTCTTAATTTTAGCCTTTCCTGAAGCTAGTCAGCCAACTAGAGCCACCTCATCCTCTGTTCCACATGGTTTGCCTTTTACCCAGTGTTAAAATTTCCATATTCCAGGCACAGAGGTATCTAAACATTGGTTTAGGGTTTAGTAAATCTTTTCCTCTTCTAGGACAGCAAACACGAGCTATGTAACTTACAACTCCCTTGACCGAGCGAGACACTCGTTTTACAAGGCAAGATGAGTTATGGATGAATTTGGGAATATTTAAGCACCTGTTAAACAGCAGTGGGCACACAATTGCCCAGAACATAAAACTGTCGGGGAGCAGCATTAGCTTGTTAACTGTAATGCCAGTTAAATGTCATCCTTTGCTCAGGCTTTTTAATAGTTTCTTAAAAAATAAAAATAAGAAGTACTCAGTTGTACTTCCTAAGGCATTTCCTGTTTACAGGGTGTGTATTCTGACAGCTATGTTAGAAAGTGTGACCTAAGGACTTTTGGATCAAACTGTCCTTTGAAGCTACTGGGTGCCAAGCGAGGGGATTACTCCCACCCAGGCCAGAGCTGGGTCTCCTGGCCCTGATCCTGGCTGTTCTGGGTTCCCAACTCCTACATCCCTATGGTCCCGTCATGACTACAAGGGGAGGAAGGGTGCATGGAGTTCTGGCGTCCACTCTGCTTCCATGGAATGGATCATTTCATTGGAAAAGCAGGACAGAATGATTTTCACAAAGGATTTTGCAGAGATTCCTGTTCTTCTTGGTCACAGAACAGAGGTTGCCAGGCCCAGATCACTGCTGATTTTCTCCACTCTCCCCTCCAACCTACCCCCAACGTATTTCCCTGTTCTGGAAAAGTGCAAAAGGGCAGAACATGTTCCAGGCTGCTGGACATATGCCCAATTATTCTCTGGGACAAGGGATCCACCCCCGATGGTGATAAGGAAATGTACAGGCTTATTAAAAAAAAAAAATTCTTTTTAAATACAGTCAACTTAAACACAATTTAGCACTTTTAGGCCACTAATGCACTAATTAACGTTTCAGTATATTAAGAAATACCCAGCCAACCTGAAAGAGGTGACTATCATTTCACACAGAAAAAGATGAATGCAGAAAGATGTTCATCACAGCATTATCTACAATAACAAAATCTTAAAAACACACTAACTCTATAATCACCAAATTTTAAAAGTGTGATATATTCACAGTGAGATATTATGCAAATATTTATACTTAAGAGAGTTAGTAACAGGGGCACCTGGCTGGCTCAGTCAGTTAAGCGTCGGACTCTTGATCTCAGCTCAGGTCTTGATCTCAGATCGTGAGTTCAAGCCCTGCACTGGGCTCCACTCTGGGTGTGGAGCCTTCTTAAAACAAAGCAAAACAACAACAAAAAAATGAGTGTCATAAGAGAATGCTTACATAATACTGCTGAATAAGCAAAACAAGCTACGTGATTATATATACGATGGATACTTTAACTGTGAAGAGCATGTACAGACAAAGGATCGGCAAGCCCGGTGCTGTGCTTTGGATCCATTTCCATTGGTTCTTACAGCTGCTTTCCAAGAAGTCTTGAGCAGGGCAGGAGATATACTCACAGCTGTAGGCTTCTCAGCGTGGACTTCTCAGCCCTGCAAAATGAGCAAGCCTTTCTTTCATTGTCTCTGAAAAGTAGTCCAGTGTTGCATTCCTTAAAGTTGAAGTAGATATGGATGACCATCAGAATGTTACTTCAGAGTATCAAGTCCATGCATACCAACCTTCCAGTGTTTTAAAAGGGGACAAGAGATGGGTGAATTTTCTGGAGCTAATTCGGAAAAACTTGAAGCCACCATTAATGGATTAATCTGATCATGTTTCCTGAAGACATAACCAGCCATCAGCTGTTTAAAGTTCATAACTGGAGCTCCTGGGTGGCTCAGTCGTTAAGCGTCTGCCTTCAGCTCAGGTGATGATCTCAGGGTCCTGGGATCAAGCCCCGCATCGGGCTCCCTGCTCAGCGTGGAGCCTGCTTCTCCCTCAGCCACTCCCCCTGCTTGTGTTCCCTCTATCGCTGTGTCTCTCTCTGTCAAATAAATAAATAAACTCTTAAAAAAAATAAAGTTCATAATTGTTTTATTGACAAAAAAAAGAAAGATAAGAAGGTTGTATATAACAAGATACACCATGGATCAATTTTACTATCAGAAAAGGACAAACCTCTCTTATGTTGGAAACCCTTAGAGGTAAAAGGAGCCTCAAAGAAGAGAGGAAAGAGGAATAAGGTCTCTCAGAGTGATTTTACATTCTTCTAATGACTTTAGAGCAATTTATTTATATTTAAAGATTTTATTTATTTGTTTGTCGGAGAGAGAGCACACAAGCAGGGGGATCGGCAGGCAGAGGGAGAAGCAGGATCCCCACTGAGCAAGGAGCCCGATGCAGGATTCGATCCCAGGGTTCTGGGATCATGACCTGAGCCAAAGGCAGACGCTTAACCAAGGCATTTCAGAGCAATTTATTTATAAATAGGAAATAATTTATAACTGATTAGTGTGGATAGTGACCAGAATGCCATTACTTAGTAAGAGTAGAAACAGTAGCAGCTAGTATAACCAAAATTAAAAAAAAAAAAAATTTGAGTCTTACTCAGTTAAGATACTGGACCTAAGAAGATGAGCTGCTCACCATAAAATTCTCACCACGGGAGTCTGCAGCTTTCCACTGCAAACTAGACAATGAAGTATCTTTCATCTTTATGTTCACACTCTGCTGTTAGTTGCTCACCCGCATTAGGAGCTGCGGACAGTAAGCAAAGAGATTGCCCCTATGGTAGCGTGAGCCACCGCTCTCTAGTTACCCCACCACTGTTCTCGATTTAATCCCCCCTTTCAAGCTGGGACACCTGCTTTCCTTAACGATCCCAGCCGTAGGGGAGGACTAACAGTGAAGCAACGTCGAGTCTTCGGTATTGAAAAAATAGTAATCACATCAAATAATAGATTGCTGTCTATATCTATTTTTAAAACTACCTTGTGTGTCTTGAAAACTCATTGAGAGAAATAAAAAGGACCCTGAAAGTGTATGCTCTATGAAGCATTGAAACTATAAAGCCAGCATGGTTCAGAAGGTGAAATAGATATCGATGGTGGGCATAAATCAGAAGCATGTTGTCAAAGATCAGTAGTTACTAAACCTATTTAGTGTCCTTCCAATAGGAAAAAAAAAAAGCGATCGTAGGATTTTTAATGGCGGTCTGGGCCATTAAGCCATTATGTGATTTTTATCTTTTCTTGCTCCTTTCGCCAGAAGGCACAGCAATATCCTCTGCAGTAAATAAATTTCCTCTGCCTCCAGCGTGCTGTGGGGTGCAATCCTGAGCCAGCTGCCTATCTCTTGGGACTCAGTTTCCTCATTTGGAAAGGAGGGAGTTGGTTCTTATGGGTCTGACATCTATGTTTCTCCAAAAGAAAATATTTAGAGAGTTTTAGGCCATGAATCATCATATATCATCCATTCTAAGCCACGTTTAATTGCAAGGCACACCATTATTTTATTTATCCCTAAGAGAGGGAAAAAAATCCTGCCAACTCAATTATGACACAATGACTTATCCATCACCCTGTGACCCAGGAATTAGTCACACCAGCCTCTCACAGTTTTAAAATATGGGACAATTCTCCTTGCCTTCAATTGCATTCCTCGGCTTTTCTTAGGCAATTACTTTGTGTATATAACAGTAACAAAACCTAATACAAATTTTTATTTGGGGGTGTTTCTTTTTTTTGTGGGTCCCCTAAAACACTTGGTTCTTGGGGTTTTTTTTGCAAGTATATATGGAACTGTGGTGATTTCCTCAAAATAAATATCTGCTTCACTAATATCAGATTCATACACCACTATTTCCACGCCTTCTACAAGTGCAATAACTTTTCATTTCAACGCCAAATGATAGCGTTAAGTGTTGCAATTTCAACAGCAACAGAGCTCAACGTGTTATTACGAACGGTGTACTTAACTCCACTGAAGTCATGACCACATGAAGAGATATGATAACGTCTGAGCCCGGGCAGAGCACAACTGCGTCAAGACTGCAGCCTGGCCGACCTCAGCGGAAACAAGCATCCCAACTGAGTTCAGAGACGTAAGACAATTGCGGGGCTGGCGTGGGGCGCGCGTTCCAGAACTGCTGGGTGGCGATAGGCCTCGCTCCCCTCCAGCGCTGGGGGTCTGGTGCAGAGTGAACGTTCAGGAAGTACTTCCAGGTTGTGGAAGGACCGGAAGGGAAGGATAGGTGAAAGCGTGGATGCACAAAACAACGAGCAGCTAACTGGGAAGGCGGGAAGGGCAGCTGCCTGCCTTCTGTCAGGCTCTCCTGTCGGGTGGCAACCTAGCCTGTGGTCTTAGATCGCCAGAGCAGGCTGGAATCACGAGTCTCCCAGACTTCCATCGAGGATCTGGCATCCGGTCTGCCTTCCTTTTTCCCTTTGCCCCCACCTCTTACGCCTCTACCAAACAGTGAAACACCAGTGTCCACGTGGAAGACTCGTGTCCAATGGTCTTCTTGTCCCCTGATTCCTCCAGGCCAGTGGCCTGGCCCTCTTCCCTGCAGCGCCCCCTCCCCCACCACCCCCCGCCAGCCCCCTTCCTCCTGGCCCTTGTAATTCAACCACTCTGTAGCATTCCAGCTTTGACCTCTGACAGTCCTGCTTTTTGGGTTTGGGCCCCCAGGTGGCTACAAGCCATCTCCCAGGTTCACGTGCTCCAGGTGCAGGTGTCACTCAAGCTGTGCTGACCTGTTCTTTGGCCATTCTCAGCAGCCCTGCCACCCCTCCCCTGTTCCCTCCAACCCCCGACATCTCCACTTTCAGTAAAACCATCTTCCTTTCTACACAGCCAGGCAGTTGGAACCCCCTAGGCAACCTTCCCAGCACCTAAACACAGAAACCTCTGATTCCATCTTTCTCTCCTCCCCTGGTCCACGGTGACTTTTTCTCCAGGTCAAGGCTAATCCCTCCATCTGGCCTCTGCCTCCTCCTCAGGAAACTCTTGCTCTATTAATCATCCTCTCTACCTCCTTTATGCCGAGCTTCCCTCCACTTGATCTTTCCTGACAGCATATAAATATTTTCATCTCTACTCTCTTTAAAAACAGCCTCCACCCTTCCACAGCACACTCTCTTCTAACAATAGCCCCATTCCCTCTCCTTTAAAGCCAAGTTTGTAAAGTCTACCCATTCCCGTTTTCTCTGCTTTCGGCTCCCATTCACCTGGAAGGTCTACTGCAATCTGGCAAACATCCTCAGCGGGCCAAGAAAATTTTTCTTCAAGGTCACTAGTGACTTCCATGTGGCCTGTCAGCATCTCCCCTTATCTCCCTATAGCACTTAATGCTGTAGAATCTCCCTCCTTGATATGGCTTCCCTTTTGGTTTCTGTGAGACCACTGTGACCTTTTTCACACCTTTCTCTGTATATTCTTTGACCAGTCAGAAGAAGGCTCTGTCTTCAGCCCTTGGCTCTCTTACTCTACATATGAACTCTCCTTGGTGGTCTTCAGTCAAACATCCCACTTCAGCTTCCACATATGACCTCGGTCCCAAATCTGTTCCAAATATGTTGAACTCAAACTTCTCTCCAGAGAGATGAGAACGGGTCTCCATCCAACCCACCATCTTCCCCCATAAACCCATTCCTCCTTCTGCCTCAGTGGCCAGCATCACCGTCTACACAATTGTCAAGCTGGAAATGTGACCATCCCCTTGTTCTTGTCCTTCTCCAGCCTGTGCCTCTAGTCAGTTACTTAGGCTTCTAGAGCCTTCTCCTACCCTCTCATGAATCCATTTTCACTGTTTTTAGTTTAGTGAGGCCTTCGTCATCCATCACCTGGATCATTATAGTGGACTGCTAGTTTCTTCTTCTCCAATCTACCTGCCGCATTACTGCCAGAATGATCTTTCTAAAATGCAAATCAAATCATGTTATTTCCCTGCTTAAAATACTTTGATGGCTCCCTAGTAGCTTTCAAGATAAAATTAAAACCCCTTAAACACCTAATCCTTCATAATGTGCCCCTGCCTACATGTTTGGCCCTTATTCCACTAAGTACCCCAACATTTTCCTTTTTCTAATCGCATTTAACCATATGCACAGGATGTCTCATGCCCCTGGGTCCCCCGCCCCCGATGCTCTCCTACTTTCTCCTCATTGGTCCAGCTAACTAACCACTAAATATCCTCCTCGAACATCTCTTCCTCTAGGAAGCCTTCCTTAACTCCCTGATTCGCTGCCACTCCTCTGTTCTATGAGAACATCCTGTGCATACCTCTATCACCTCCATCATCATTGCTGGTGGATTCCTATGTCTGGTCCTAGAAAATATCCTCCAAGAAAGCAAAGATCATGTATTATTTGGTTTGAGCTGTTATAAATATTAGTAGAAGGAAATGAATGGACAAACGAGTCACTGAGACTTCGAGTCTAAAAACAAGTTCAAGTGAATAAAAATTTGTTTTATACTCAAGACGTGGGCAGAGTGTGGATAAATTAAGTAGTGACAACAGTGGAAGAAGTATGAAAAAAGCAATGCATTAAATTAGAGATCTTCATACACTGAACATCTTTCTCTAAAATGTACCATTCCCAGGACGCCCAGGTGGCTCAGTTGGTTAAGCATCTGCCTTCGGCTCAGGTCATGATCTCAGGGTCCTGGGATCGAGCCCCGTGTCAGGTTCCCCTCAGCAGAGAGTCTGCTTGTCCCTCTGCCGCTCCCCCTGCTTCTCTCTCTCTCTCAAATAAATAAATAATCTTAAAAAATAAACAAAATGTATCATTCCCTTAAATATGTGTGTTAAAACAGTTAGTATTAATGTTTTGGTGTCTTACTGATACTCTCGTTTTTAAGTGAAAAAAACCTAATTCATTAGGAAAATACCGTCAACTGAACTCCCAAGGGAATAAATCCAAGCAAAGCCTAAGTACCCGGAGGACAAATCCAGGTACCACAAAGCGCCTCAGACAATTATAGTTTTCTTACCCGACACTTTAACTTGGATTTAGATATCTCCAGGATCTTATCCCAACCTATTTTTCACCACTCCTCTGTACTCAACCTATATTCTGGTCAAATTGCACTTCTAAATTTCAGTGCTCCACATTTTCCCAATGCTGTATTTCCCCTGCCTGGGCCTTAATTCCCTCCACCAAGAATCTCTTCGCTCCGTTTCCAACTATTTAAATATTAAGCGCAGCTTCAGGTGTGAGCACTTCTCTGATTCCTTTTGGAGAGATTAATTTCTCTTCTCTCAGGACTCTCATACCATTTTGTACCTGCTAGTATATCTGATTTAACTTTTTAAACTTTTGTATAGCAAAAATTATAATAAATCATCATATGTGGTTTTATGTTGAAATTTTTGTTTATCTAACGTTTTTCGACCCTTTAAAGACAGTGTACACCCAGGCACCCCTTGTTTGTTTGTTTGTTTTAAGATTTTATTTATTTATTTGACAGAGAGAGAGAGAGAGAGAGAGCACGAGCAGGGGGAAGGGCAGAGGGAGAGGCAGGTTCCCCGCTGAGCAAGGAGCAGGACATTGGTGCAATGCGGGATGAACATACCACCCAGGCATCCGGGAATGGACAGTTAGATTACATGCATCTTCAACTCTACCCGTGCTTGCTCTCACCTGTCTGCAGCGCCAGCGCTCTTCTAGGCTCTGGGGAGCGGGAACAGAAGGAAGTCCCTGCTGTCTGGAGCTCACATTCTAGCAGGAGAGGGGGACACAAATGGCAAGCTGTGCGCTCCCACGTCCTCACCAGCATTCAGACTTTTTTTTTCTTAATTTTATTCATCTGACAGGTTTAAAATGATACCTGGTTGTGTTAATTGATCTCTGATTACAAAACACTTGGCCATTCACCCTTATCTGTATTCACCAGTTTTAATGTTCCTTTCTGTATCTGTTCATATCTTTAGCCCATTTTCCTCCTGGTGAGTTGTCTTCTTCTCAATAATTTGTGGGATTTATCATTCATAATGCTAATTTTGGGGGGTCTATACATTGTAAATTTACATTGCTAGCTGCTGGCTTGACTTCTCACTTTGAGTCTTTTGGCGTAAAGAAGTTGTAATTTTAGTATAATGAAATATTAGTACATTTAGTAAAAATGTATCAATCTGGGCCTTTATGACTTGTGTTTTTTGTATCTTATTTTAAAAGTCATTTCCTTTCCCAAGATCATAAAAATATTCTCCCATATAGTCTTCTTAAAATTTTAAAAGTTTGTCTTTGACGTTTAGGAATCTAATCCACTTAGAATTAATTTTTGTACATGGTATGTGGTAACTCTAATTTTATTTTATTTTTCTATGTGGACACTAACTGTCTTAGCCCCACATCTTAAGTGATATGTAACACCACCCACTTGTCATATGATAAATTTCCATACATGTTTGGTACAGTTTCTGGGCTTTCCATTCTGTTTCGTTGATTATTTGCCCACCCTTTGGTCAATGGCACAGTATCTTTTTTTCTTCTGTTAAAGCAAGACTGTCACTTATTTTTTATTTTTTTAACTTTGTTAGTTAACATACAGTGCAATATTAGTTTCTGGAGTAGAATTCAGTGACTCATCACGTACGTACAACACCCAGTGCTCATGACAAGTGCCCTCCTTAATCCCCATCCCTTGCCCACCTCCCTCCATCAACCCTCAGTTTGTTCTCTGTCAAGAGTCACTTATGGTGGGGGCGCCTGTGTGGCTTAGTCGGCTAAGAGTCTGACTTTTGATTTCGGCTCAGGTCATGATTTCAGGGTCGTGGGATTGAGCCCCACGTCGATCTCTGTGCTCAGCACGGAATCTGCTTGTCCCTCTCCCTCTGCTCCTCTCCCCACTCTCTCTCTAAAATAAATCAATAAAATCTTAAAAATAAAGAGTCACTTTTGGCTTTTTCCCTCTCTCCTTTTATATTTTCCCCCTTCCCATATGTTCATCTGTTTTCTTTCTTAAATTCCACATATGATTGGGATTATATGGTATTTGTCTTTCTCTGACTTATTTAACTTAGCATAATACACGCTAGCTCTATCCATGTCATTGCAAATGGTAAGATTTATTCTTTTTGATGGCTGAGTAATAGTCCAGTGTGTGTGTGTGTGTGTGTGTGTGTGTGTGTGTGTGTGTGTGTGTGTGTGTGTGTATCTACCACATCTTCTTTATTCATTCATCAGTCAATGGACATTTGGGCTCTTTCCTTAGCTTGGTTATTGTTGATAATGCTGCTATAAACAATGGGGTGCATGTAACCCCTTTGAATCTGTATTTTTGTATCCTTTGGGTAAATACCTAATAGTGCAATTGCTGGATCATAGGGTAGTTCTTTTTTTAACTTTTTGAGGAACCTCCATACTGTTTTCCAGACTGGCTGCACCAGTTTGCATTCCCACCAACAGTGTAAGAGGCTTCCCCTTTCTCCACATCCTCGCCAACACCCGTTGTCTCCTGTGTTGTTAATTTTAGCCATTCTGACAGGTGTGAGGTGGTATCTCATTGTGGTTTTGATTTGTATTTCCCTGATAGTGAGTGATGTTGAGCATCTTTCCATGTGTCTGTTAGCCATTTGTATGTCTTCTTTGGAAAAGCGTCTATTCATGTCTTCTGCCCATTTCTTAACTGGATTATTTGTCTTTTGGGTGTTGAGTTTGGTGAGTTCTTTATAGATTTTGAATACTAACCCTTTATCAACTATGTCACTTGCAAATATCTTCTCCCATTCCGTAGGCTGCCTTTTAGTTTTGTTGATTGTTTCCTTTGCTATGCAGAAGCTTTTTGTCTTGATAAAGTCCCAATAGTTCATTTTTGCTTTTTTTCCCCTTGCCTCGGCGACAAATTAGAGAGATAACAGTATCTTGTATTGATTTATACTTGTATTGATTTATATTAACTTGATACGCAGTAGGGCAAATGCTCCCAAACTTGTTTTTCTTCAAAATTGTGTTGCAGATTTATGGCCTTCTGAATTTAGATTGAGCTTGCCAAGTGCCATTCAAAAAACAAAACAAAACAAAACAAAACAACACTTGAGGATTTTGATTGGAATTACACTGAACTTATAAATTACCTTGTGAAGACGTGACATCTTTACTGTGTCTTCCTTTCACAAAATACAGCACCTCTCAGTAACTGTTGAGGTATTTGGTTCTATAGCTCTTTCCAGGATTGTCTTACACATCCTTTGGTTAGAGTCAATCCTTTTTTTTTTTTTTAATTTTTTGCTGCTAGGAAACATCATTTTTAAATTATAGTTTCTAATAGTTTGTTTCTCCTATATAAGAATGCAGTTGATTTTTGCATTTTGATTTTGTTTCTATGGATTTTGCTGGATTCTCTTATTTTAATAGTTTGTAGATTATCTTGAATTTCCTATATAATTACATATATTGTGAATAACAATGGTCTGTTTCCTCTTTTCAAATCCTTACACATTTAATTTCTTTTTATCTTAGGGTTGCTTGCCAGGCCCTCCAGCACTCAATTTAATAGAAGTAGTGATGGTCGACATGCTTGTCTTATTCCTGACTTTATTTATTTATTTATTTATTTATTTTAAAATATTTTTATTTATTTCTTCATGAGACAGAGAGAGAGAGAGAGAGGCAGAGGGAGAAGCAGGCTCCCAAGGAGCAGGGAGCTCGATGCGGGGCTCCATCCCAGGACCCTGGGATCATGACCTGAGCCGAAGGCAGACGCTTAACCATCTGAGCCACCCAGGCGCCCTTATTCCTGACTTTAAAGGGAATGCTCCTAACAAACATTATTGTTTGCAATAAATTTTGGGTGGACACCTTTTATCAAGTTAAAGAAGTTCCTTCCATAATGAATTTGCTAAGAATTTCTACCATAAATTAAATTTTATCAAATGTTTCCTCTGCATCCACTGCAATGATGATTTAGTTGTTTTCTCCTTTAACATATAAATGCAGTGAATTATATTAATAACTTTTTTTAAGATCTTATTTATTTATTTGACACAGAGAAAGAGAGCACAAGCAGGGGGTGCAGCAGGCAGAGGGAGAGGGAGAAGCAGGCTCCCTGCTGAGCAGGGAGCCTGACGAGGGGCTTGATCCCAGGACTCTGGGAGCATGACCTGAGCTGAAGGCAGATGCTTAACTGAGCCACCCAGGTGCCCCTATTAATAGCTTTTCTAATGTTCTAGTATTGTATTCTGGGATACACCCAAACAGATCATAAATGTTGATTCCAGCGCATTGCTGAATTTAACTTTCTACTAAATAATTAGGATTTTTACATCTATATTTATGAGAGATGGGTTGATAATTTTCCTTTTCTATCCACCCTTCTCTGGTTTTGACATCAAAATTCTGACAGCGTCATATAATGAGTTGTAGTCATCTTTTATTTTTCTGTTCTCTGAAACAGATTGCCTGGGATTATGTTTCTCTTTTTCTTAAGTGACAAATCTCTTTCAAATTTGCTTATAAACCACTCTAGCCCTTTTGTATTTTGTTTCACTTTTGTAGGTAGATTTTAAACTACCAATTCAACTTTTTAAAAATAGCTATAGCTCTCTAATCAGATTTTCTATTTTCTCTTGAGTCAGTTCTGGTAGATTTCATTTTTCTAGAGAGCTGGACATTTCATCTAAGTGTTCAAATTTAGTTGAATGAAGTTTTAACATTCTTTTATTTTTTAAAAGTTCTACTATATATGTACTGATTTTCCCTTTTAATCTGTCAATTTTATTAGTCTTCCAAAGCACTAGCTTTCTTTTTTAAGATTTATTTATTTTAGGGCGCCTGGGTCGCTCAGTTGGTTAAGCGACTGCCTTCGGCTCGGGTCATGATCCTGGAGTCCCGAGTCCCGCATCCGGCTCCCTGCTCAGCGGGGAGTCTGCTTCTCCCTCTGACCCTCCCCCCTCTCATGCTCTCTCTCTCTCTCATTCTCTCTCTCAAATAAATAAATAAAATGTTAAAAAAAAAGATTTATTTATTTTAGAAAGAAAGAGAGAGAACGCAAGCATTGGGGGAGGGGCAGAGGGAGAGGGAGACATCTTAAGCAGACTCCTCACTGAGTGGGAAGCCCGATGAAGAGCTCATCTCATGACCCTGAGATCATGACCTGAGCCGAAACCAAGAGTCAGATGCTTAACTGACTGCACCACCCAGGTGCCCTTCAAAGCACTAGCTTTCTGGGGCACCTGGGTGGCTCAGTCATTAAGCGTCTGCCTTCTGTTCAGGTCATGATCCCAGGGTCCTGGGATTGAGCCCTGTATCGAGCTCCCTGTTCAGCAGGAAGTCTGCTTCTCCCTCTCCCACTCCCTCCCCCCAATGCTTGCATTCCCTCTTTCACTGTGTCTCTCTCTGTCAAATAAATAAATAAATAATCTTTAAAAAAAAAAAAAGCACTAGCTTTCTGTTTTCTTAATCATTTCCATTGTAACTTTGTTTTCTATTTAATTTTTTTGAAAGATTTTATTTATTTATTTGAAAGACAATGAGAGAGCACAAGAGCGGGGAGGGTCAGAGGGAGAAGCAGACTCCCCACCGAGTGGGGAGCCTGATTCGGGGCTTGATCCCAGTACTCTGGGATCATGACCTGAGCCGAAGGCAGACACTCAACCAACTGAACCACCGAGGTGCCCCTGTTTACTATTTAATTAATTTCTCCTCCATACTATTTCTTTTTTTCTACTTCCTTTGTGGGTATGCCGTGTGTGCTGTTTTACCAGTGTCCTGAGTTGGACACATGGCTCATTAATTTCTAGACTTTTTTCTTTTCTAACGAAGCATTTTAAAGCTTTTGTAAGTTTCTCTCTGTAATTTTTCTGTAGCTTTTGCTGCATCAAACAAGTCTTAAAATATAGTTTCTGTATTATCTAATCTTGGTTATCTATAAGATTATGTAAATATAGTTATTTATTTCTTTGAACCATTAGTTATGATTTATTCCTAATGTTCTTTAAAAGTATTTTAAATTTTCCTAATTTATGGAAATCAAGGTTAGGGTTTTTAAAAAGTAACTTTTAAAGCAAGTTTTCTTGTAGTTTGGAGGATGTGATCTATATGATACTGATTTGTTGTCGTCTGGGCTGAGATAGATGGCTTCATGATGCCATCAGAGGCCTGCATCCTTCCATCTTTCTGTTTTGTCATCCTAATACAACGCTTCTGTCACATACCTTCTTTGTATTTCTCACTGTTTCCAGGAAGATGGTTTGCACGTAGCAGCTGAAGTACAATGTACCGTTGCAACGTACCATGCTGCATAAGAAGGAATCAACAGCCCAGACTGAATAATCATTAGATTTGTCATGAAATCCATGAAATAGTATCTCTCTCTCTTTTCATCAGCTTCTTCCTCCCAGATAGAGTTCAGAATCCTGTTCTGGAATTGCTCATCGGAAGCCTGGGCTCTATCTCATGCCCCAGCTCTGGACCTCAAGGCCTGCCTCCAACATTAAGCATTTAGGAAATATTTGTCAAAGTAAAGAATGCATAATTAAAAAAGAATGAATACTCTCAGCCTGCTAATCTTGCAAGCCCCAAACCAGAAACGGATGGTAAATGTCCCCAACAGCAATTCAATACTCTTACTAAAGCTATGGGAACTAGAACACGGGTGACTTACAGCACAAGCAGAAGCATCATGTACTGCGTAGTCTGGCACGGGGGCACAACTTCTAAACAACAACTTTCTGGAAGTCTCTCAAACATATACATTCATGAATCTTCCGGCCGACCTGTCCCACGTGATTTTTCCATTGTTCACAACGTAAGCAGAGTCTGTCTACTCAGGACAGCTGCAGCTCCACACCAGGTATTAGCCACAAAGCAAATCTAGATGATTGAGCCAAAGGCACATGGATGCTGGGGAGTGGGAGACGGAAGTTTAGGGCAGATGATTTGGATTGTATCTTGCAGGTGGTGTTTGGCTGTCCCCCGGCTGCACCCTTCCACCTTGCCTCGGCCAAGTCGACACAGTTTGGGTGTGGTTGCTCATAAATATTCCCAAAGAGCAATGACGATTCTTTTGGATTCCTGACCACACCATCTCTGTTGTGGGAGAACTATGGGGTGTGTGTGCCGGCCTCTCAATGAAGTTTTAATCAAAGCACTGTTTCCTTCCCGTTGTTGCTTTTGGAATGGCCTTGTTCTCTGAGTCCAAGCTTTGACCACGACGGCCCCTCCGCTGAATTTTTCCATAGCAGCTTTGGATTTCTGCCCCACCCCCTCCCATCTGCACGCCCCCATTTCCTCTCTCTCTGTTTTGGCTCCTTGTGGTTCTTGGTAAAGTGGTTGAGAAGTAACAAACCCAAAATACCTTAAGTAACGAATGAGTCACCATACTTCAAGGGGCAGATCTCTGAATAGCAGAGGAGGTGACTGCCCAGAGAAGGAGAGAGGGAGAAAAATAGAAACAAAATGAACAAGTTGGCAGAGGAGGCTAACAGCAGCTGAGTGGGTGGAGGGGGCGGGGAACTTGGTTGGCTTGCAAAGGTGAGATCAGCACTGTGGCTTGTCACACCCTGGCTGACTCAGGCTAAGTGCGGGGCCCCTCGGGAACTGCTAATACTGGGTTGTCTAGTAAAACTCAGCTGGATAAGTCACCTGACTGCTCTCTTCTGTTTACAAGTTCTGGGTCCTGGGGCTTGGAATTCTTTGTTCAGGTTGCAGCAAGGCTGCTAATCAGGGACACAATGATGCTGCTCCAGGGCCATTCCCTTTCTGGTCACGTGGTATCTGGGTGACAGGAGTCAGGGTGTAACCCAAATGACTTCTTGGTACTTTTCAGTCAGTTGGGATTTTTTTAGAATGCATTATTTTCCTAAGACCTGATCTTGAAGTATAATAGTGGTGCTGGATGCCAGCCCAAGGCTAAACTAAGGCTGCAGGCAGAACGGGGCCGGGGGGGGGGGGGGGGGGGGGGGCGGTTCTCAATGGCCAACTCAGGCGGTGGCTCTGCTGAGGAATCCAGGGACGCTGCCCCACCAGGACGGGCTTGGCTGAGAAGCCACCAGGGCGTGTGTCCTGCTTAGGACATGACTCCTACGGAGGCCGAGCCCTTGGAACATGTCTAATGGTGTGATTTCGTGGGGATCTGGCTGACCAGCCCACAGTCCTTCTCAAAGACTTTCAAACTGTCACAAGAAGCCGGAAAGAAAAACCACGTGCACAAGAAACAAGGGCCAAGAGGCACGCAGTACCACTAAAGTGAGATTCCGCGAGAATCTTTTGGAAGAAGACAAAAAAAAAAAAATGTATAAAATGTCCCCTGAGATAGGCTGTCTCAGATCATGGGGATGACAGGATCTGCTCACAAGCTGGTTCTCGTTTTAGGACAAAACCAGGAAGTTTGGAGACTAGCTTAAAAACAGAGGAAAGAGAAATAAGTTGACTTGGGTTTTTTATGCCTGCAGCCAAGTTCCGCTTCAGTTGACCCTGCAGGGGGGCCGGCCTCAGCCTTGGGTTTCATCTCTCACAGCCCTCCCGCCCCTATCCCGCATAAGTGCACAACCAGATGCCATGACTTGGAAAGAGCAGAGCTTGATCTCAAGAGGAAGTGGGGAGACTTAAAGCTAACAAGGCTTGGCAGCCAGTTAGAAAACAACTACTGTCCCTGTAAAGAAAGACCAGAAGTCAAGACTTGATCAGAGCAAACTTTCTGACCCCCGTTAAGTTCCTAAAAAAGTGGTGCCTCTGCTCACTTTGACCCTCTCCCAGCAGAGCCAACCGGTGAATTACTGAATATCCTTCTTGGAAATGATACATGCAAATTGCCTCTGGGAAGTCCATATGCTTGGCCTCAGAAGTCTTCATTTCAAAATGCTTTTTTAAGATGCTATAAACAAAATATGCTTATTATGAAAATAAACATAGAAACAAAAAATCAGCCACAGTTCCAACACTCAAATGTTTAAGTGTTTCCTTCCAGTTTTTTTTTACAGGCATAGATTTATTTTAACACAGTCGCTCTCATTCCGTATATAGAATTTTGTACACTGCTTTCTGCTAAGTATATCTTACTGTTTTTTCCTGCTATCATATGGAAAATTATATTATTATTAATTATTATATATTATATATAATAACTCTGCTATATATGGAACTCTGTTATATATGTAATAATTCTGTTATTATTAAAATTATTAATTATGGTTACATAACTTCCCATTTTATATATATATATAATTAACCCATAGAGTTGACTTAATCACTCACTCCGTTTTGGACATTATATTTGTTTCCCGTTTTTAAAACTCTGAGTCTTTATTTAATTAATGTACACAATTTGGAGATTTTCCCATCAGCCCATCACTTAGCCAGGGGAGGTCCCTGTAGAACAAGACAGTCGGTGGGAGCTGCCCGTCAGACTCCATGGGGGAATCCCGCCCCCCTTGAGCTGTAAGATTCACGGATTTCTGGTACAGGGCTCTTGAAGGACATAGAAATTGCTTAAGGCATTATCATTAGCATCTAGCTGTGTATTTCTCTGCCAGATGTGGCCGCAAGTTCTAGCTCCAGCTCCATATTTTCCAGCATCCTGGAGATAAGAGAAAATACTTCCAGTGAGTGGAAAAAAACAGTAAAATGGAGGACGGGGGCTACACTTGGTGTGACAAAGGTGAGGATCTCATTTAAAAGAACATGAAGCATCTGTCTCTGATTCTGATTTCTTACTGGAGCATTCTGATTTCTTTGGGGCTTTCCTGGCAGGGCCACTTGCTGGAGAAGTATGGTTTGAGCAACAGAGTTGGGGCACCAGAAGCAGGAAGAGTTGGCAGCATTCAGGATGGGCAGAGTCAACTATGGGTACAATTTATCATTTACCAAATAGCTTGTGTATGGTTGTCATTAAATATTTCATGCAAATGCTGTATTCTTTCAGAGGCAAGATCTGTGTCATATAGAATATAGTTCCCAAGCATCATGGAGGAGAATGTGCTGCATACCAAGCACTTCTTAGTGATTATTTCATTTAAGAATGTGAACAATCCCAAGTTAAGTGCTATTTTCTCCATTTTGCATGAGGCAATTAAACCACAGAGAAGTGAAATAATCCTCCCAAAGGGAAATGGCTAATAAATGTTTGAGCCAAGATTAGAACCCGGGGCTTACTTCAAAGCCTGGGGTCTTTGTAATATATCACGCCACCTCTCTTGTTAAACCTAACAGATAAACATAAAAGATGAGTTAATACTCATTGATAAAAGGTGGGGCTTTCTCTGGGTTCCGGAAGTCATCATTATGGACAGGTAGGATCCTTCATAGCATTTTCCTGAGGCTCTAAGGACAACCCATGAAGACTAGAGGTCAGCCAAATCAACTGTGGAAATGGGGGTTGTCCATAAGGTGGCTTTATTCTTTTTAAAGATTTTATTTCTTTATTTGAGAGAGACAGCCAGCACGAATGAAGGGTAGGGGCAGAGGGAGAGGGAGAAGCAGGCTCCCCGCTGAGGAGGGAGCCCAACGTGGGACTCCCATCTCAGGACCCTGAGATCATAACCTGAGCCGAAGGCAGATGCTTAACCCACTGAAACACCCAGGCCCCCCCATAAGATGGTTTTAATGACACCACGGAGGCTCTGACAACAGGAGCCCATAGGGAGCTTTCACCTCCCATTTTGTCCAAGGCCAGTCCTTGAGACATACTATGGTTGATAGAAATGAAAACAATTAGTTTACTGTGCTTTTTAATACCTGAATAACAGAATGATTAGATCATAACATAAGTATTTTCCCACTAGACTTGAGTTTTGTGAAGCCAAGGACCATACATGTCTTCTTCATTGCTATATTCTCACTCCTAAATCAGTGCTTCATCCACAGTAGATGCTCAATAAAATTTGTTAAATGAATGAATGAAAATAATATCTTACCAAGTCTGTGCCAAAGGTGTCTACTGGAGTTAGGGATGTTTCATGATCAACTCCCCAGGTATAGATGTGTTTCTCAGGATGTACCATCTGAATTGAGGTGGCCCAAAGCAGGATTGATCAGGGAGTGTGTGCAATCAGCTTCCATTTTTAAAATATTCATAATAAACTCTTGGTTGGGAAGCATGTAGCCATCTGACTTGGGAAGTGAAGAGTTTCCTTTTTCCCCTGCTCTTGCAGCACGGAGGGAAGATAAACATTCTCTTTTTCTCTTGCCCTTGATTCTTCAATCAAACTGGATTTATGCTAGGCTTAGGAAGAGAATCCCTCCTGCAGAGAGTGCCTACAGCATCCTGCTTATTCCCCAAAGGGAAAATTTGGGCTGAAAGTATACATTAAGCCCCATCATTAAGCAGTTAATAGTGTGCCCAAGAAACAAAAAGCAAGAGCATTACAAGTGGATTTTGTCATAATCCTACATCTCCCAAATGTGTAAACTCCAGGAAAGTCCAGATCCCCAGCAGGAACCCATCTGCTATATTTCTGGTGTGATACTCTTCTGTTTATATTTGCTCATTTCTCTCACCGAGTGCCAGGAAAGAAAAAGTGATATTTAAAAAATTCATCTGCTAGTATTTATGCAAACACATTTCTCTCCAAGTGTGGGTTGAGCAATGTGAGTGAAGCAGATGCAAATGCCTCCAAGGGACCACACTGTCACTCTAATAAAGAGAAAAGAGAAATATATATGCCTGGAACAGTTAAAGCAACTGTCCTCTGACCAGCCACACTCGATGGGGAGAAGGTGTGGGTCTTGAGCCCCAGATTTGGAGGCTCATTTGAATCTGTCAATGAATCTCTGGAGCTTCTCTGCGCTGGCCAGTTAGGAGATTATAAAAGCTTAAGATTCCTGGTTGAGGATGTAACAGTAAACAATTATAAGAGAACATGTCACTGACATGAGGAGAAAAGGGAAGAAACATTGGTTGATCCTCAGTTGTGTGCCAAACTTTTTGCTAAGTGTTTTATGCACATTATTTCATTTAATTCTGACAGCTTTCTTACGATACGATCGTCCTCATTTTTCAGAACCAGTATCACAGTGGCCAAATAATTTGCTCAACATCGTATAACTTAGGCTATTTTGAAAATCCACGCTCTTTCTCTTACATCATACATAAGAAGCTTCTAAGGCTTAAAATCTAATGTTATTATGTGTTTGTCTTCTAAATACCTAGCATTTAGGGGCACCTGGGTGGCTCAGTTGGTTGAGGGCCTGTCTTCGGCTCAGGTCATGATCCCAGGGTCCTGGGATCGAGTCTCGTATCGGGCTCCCCGCTCAGCGGGGAGTCTGCTTCTCCCTCTGCCTCTGCCTGCAGAGAGCCATCTTCTCCCCACCCCACGCCCCCGCTCATATGCGCATGTGCACTCTCTCTCTCAAATAAATGAAACCTTTTTTTCTTTAAGATTTTATTTATTTATTTGACAGAGAGAGAGAGAGAGCAGGAACACAAGCAGGGGGAGTGGGAGAGGGAGAAGCAGACTTCCAACTGAACAGGGAGCCCAACACGGGGCTTGATCCCATGACCCTAGGATCATGACCTGAGCCGAAGGCAGATGCTTAATGACTGGCCACCCAGGCGCCCCTCGAATAAATAAAATCTTAAAAAAAATAAATAAATTGCTAGCATGTGTGGAGTGCTTACTGTGAAATAGGCAAAAGTCAGAGTTCTTCATATATGTTAACTTTGTAATCATCTTATGAGGTAGATACTGCTATTATCTAATCCTCCATTTTAAAGATGGGGAACTGAATTTTCAAGCAAATAAACTTGTCCAAATCACAAGGAAATAGCAGAACTCAGTCTGGACCCCAAGTCCGTGCATTTAAGCACTGCACTACACTGCCTCTCCTTTGAGGAGTCCTTCTAAGCACATTCTAGAATCCTACTCTCCCCTTCAACCAACCCAAGCTTACACTGATATGCTATTCAGCAAACATAGCATTTCAATTCCTCTCTTACTCCCTCTATGGCTCACATCCCAGAGGCCTGCCTGGAGGCATCATGCCTCAGGCAGGTCAGGACTGTTACTACAAACTTGAAAAACCACCTGGGTAATCTACACTCTTTAGAAGTTCAAGAACCAAGCACTGTGATTTCAGAGTTTCCCCTTGGTACAAAGAGAGATTCCTCTGGTTGTGAGAGAGGCTGGCAGGCCTCCTCTTCCAGCCCGATGCTAGGAGGAGGCTGGAAGAGGAGACCACATGCCAGGCCGGGAGCCCCCTTGCCCTCTCCTGGCCTCTCCTGTCCAGGTCTCTGCCTGAAGGAGAATGAAATAAATTAGAAGAATCAAAGCAGGACAGCTCTTTCCCATTCCCTGTGAAATCCCTTGTTAGCGCATGTTTCACGGAGCATAGCGGTGACCAGAGAGAGCCAGGGACCTGGTCTCAGAACCAGGAATACCACTTAGAGAGAAGCAGTACAGGATGGGAAGAAACCGAAAGACTGAGCCTTAACCCAAAGACACAGAGTTAGGCCTAAAGAAACTGCTTAAATCAGTGAATGACTAAATTTTCAAACCTATTGAACTAAAATTAGTTTTTTCCCTCTTGCTACCCGGCAGGTGCGGGCTCATAAGAGATATCAGAGTGATTCAGAGAGAAAAGAAACTATGTGTTCTTTACACAACGGAGTGGAGTGAGTAATTGTGAATCCTGGTTTACACATGAAAGGGTAAGCAGATGTGAGTTTCAGCAGTCAAAATCAAAAGCAGAGAGGCTCCTAGGGACAAGACCTTTCTTTGAAGACCTTGGTCTCTCCCCCAGTGAGGTCCACATACTTATATTTAGACAATAAAAGAACACGTTCAATGGGGTGCCAGGCTTTCTCAGTCGGTAGAGCATTCTACTCTTGACCACGGGGTCATGGGTTTGAGCCCCACGTTGGGTGTAGAGATTACTGAAAAAAAAAAAAAAAAACACATTCACTAACCTCAACCACCGTGTTCAGTGTGGGTAAACTGCCTGTCTTTTTTCTGGTGAGGTCAGTTATGATGGTGGCATCCTCTAGGTCCAAGGGGTAGAATTGCAGCCACTTTCTACCGACCATGGGTCACCAGGACAATGACCACCACAGAGGGGTAACCCTCAGCTGAGAAGGAAGACCCAAGGTTCCAAGAGCCCCTCATTCCCATCACAAGAGGAAGGTGCTGAAGACCCCTGAGGAGAAGGAAAGAGACGAGCAAAGATGTCACGAGAGACTGAGGAGTTAGTCTCAGCAGGCTTCTAGAAGGTTAACACGTCTGGGGGTAAAGGGGCTTGGGGCTCTATGTGGCAGAAGGTTGCTGTTACTCTATACATGGAAAACGAGAAAAGAAGACTCTTCTTCTCCAAATACAGGAATGAGCCTTTCTATCTCTGTCCATCCTCCCTGATGATGGGCAGCACAAAGTATAGTTGACAGGCGCCCAGTTTGGGAAGTTCAAATCCCAGCTTTGTCACTTCCTTCCTGTGTAACTTTGGGCAAGTCACTTAACCTCTCTTAACACCTTGCATGGTACTTTCACCTGTAAAATGGGAGAAACTAATAGTACCTTCTTCATAGGATTGTTAGAGGAATAAAACAAATAAAGCCCAAAGAACAGTTCCTGGCATAGAATAGGCCCTCGATCAATTTGGCAATGATTACTTTTCTGACAAGGCTAGAATAGTATGATTTTGAAGGTTCTTCTAGTTTAAGGTATCCCTAAATTTATTGACAAGTGATTGAGGGTAAACTCTAGGAGGATTTTTCAACAAACAGGTCATAGACTATCTCCCTCCACAGGCCAATGACCTTCGCAGGGACCTGCAGCCCACACACTGGAAAAAAAGTGTTCATTCAGATCCTTCAGCGAAAGAGGGTTTTGAAATGAGTTTGACATCCTGACCCTTCGTGTCATTGGACAGTCTGATAACCCTGTTGTGTCAGAAGAGAGTATGGGGCTACTGTTTTTTTCCCTGCTGAAGGCTGAGTTCAGGATCAGGCCAGTCTTCATTCAGAATGGGCGCGTCAGCAAGTTAACAATACTCACGGAAGGAATGTGGAGTCAGTTTTAACTGTTAGGTTTTAAATGTTGGTTTCTTGGCTTCCTAACTACAAGAGCCGAAGAGAGGGGTCTTTAAAAATAGGGGGATGGCATTGGGGGATGGGGTAGCTGGGTGATGGGCATGAAGGAGGGCACTTGATGGAATGAGCACTGGGTATTATATGCAACTGATTAAACACTGAATTCTACCTCTGAAACTAATAATGCACTATATGTTAATTAATTGAATTTAAATAAAAAATTTTTTTTAAATATTGGGCTAATAATATCTACATAGTAGGGTATGGTGCAGGAGAGTTAAATTATTTCTATAAAGTGGCCAGCATAGTGCTGGCACTCAGTGTCAGTTCCCACTTCCTCTTCCCCCATTTCCTGCTGAGATACAGAGTCAGCCTACTGCGTGGGGGGGGGGGGGGGCAGTCATCAAATAATGTGTCAGTTTATTTCCCTCCCACTTTTCTGAGGCAAGAGATCATGAAGATGGGAGGAAACAAGCACCCATTGTTCTAATCTTTTCTACCTGGTAAAAATTGTCCGTCTTTCTCTTCCAGTACTTAAAAAAAAAAAAAAAAAAAGATCCAAGTCCAGCTGATACCAAATTTATCTAGCTACTCTAAGATCATCTTGATTAACCTAGGTAAAAGTGTCCTGTGGCTCTCTATTGAGGGCGGAAACAAATAAGGCCTCAAGAAAATCTACCCCAATACGGCCCCTCCCAAGGTTTGCAGGATGTGTGCAAACCCAAGGGGGCAGGCAGGACAAGTGAGGCCAGGGGTCAGGCTCGGCCTGGGCACTGTGATGCTTCATTATCAAGGGAGGTCATACACGTCCTGCTAGCTTCTTACCAGAGTTTAAGGACAAAGCTGAGTCTGCAGCTAGTCCCCTCCAGCTGTATTAATTCACAATCACAGAGCCCTTTTTCCCCACTTGGATCCATTCAAGCACCCAACCATCAAATCCCCCAAGGCTTCACCCTACTTTCCCACCTGCTCCATTTTCCTCAGCCGCCAGAGAACTTTCCAGAGGTGGAGTGGAGGTCAACAACCTGGGGCCCCTTGGACGGGAGGAGTCACCATAGCTGCCGACACACACAGGAGCTGACTTGGAAAAGTACCTGCTGCCGAGTCCAGAAGCCATTTCCCAGAGAGGACAGAGGTACCCAATGCTGGGTTCCTGAACTACCACTGATTTGGCCCAGAACCTCAAAGCCTTCCACGCCTGTTTCCCAGCATGTGGGAAGGCTAATGAGAGCAAAGGAAAATTGCTACCTACTACCCCACCTGTCATGGCTCCAAGTGCGAATGACTTGACCAACTTGAGAATGCTGTGGAGATTAATGAGTATTTACTGTGTATTTTGAGATAAAAGGTGCCAAAATCACCTCGCAGGGCTGAGGCAAACAATAGGGTGTCAGCTGGGGTGCAGTGAAGATTTGACAGACTGTTCCTTGATCTGGTCAACAGAACTTCAAATTTTTGTCAAGGTAGAACTTTTTAGATAACAATTATCTTATTTTTTTTTCCTTTGTAAAGTACCTCAACCTCACTCCTTCCAAGCTGGAGGGTCATGAACAGCTGTGTTGGAATACAAAACCCGCTCCTCCCAGTTGAACAGTTCAGGACTGCAATTTAAAAACAGAGTGAGCATCTTTTTGATTCATCTTCACACCATGCCTACGAAGGGGATAGTATCTAGCTTCTTTCTTTTCTTTCCTTCTCTTTTTAACAAAACAAGTAAAATTTGCAGGGGCTGAGACTCTCCTCAGCTTTTGATCCTGTTCAGCTTTTGCCCTGAACATTGCCTTTGCTTTTCTTGGCTGGGCTTTATTTCACACTCATTTTGGAAATGGAGTTGTTTATTTGCTCAGGGGCTCCTTGGTTGCCTCTCTGCTCAAACTTCAAGGGCACAACAGAAAAGATGGCAATGATCATTTGCAATTGGCCCTGCCAAACCTCGGGTGTTGGTAAGGGAGGGCAAAGCAGGCTAGAGGAGGCCTTGGCTGCCACGCTTACAAGAGAAGCATGAGGAGGAGGAAGTGGGAAGAGGCCCGGTGCCTGCGGTGGAGACTATCAGCCAAGTCAGCACCTACAGGCTGGTGGAGGCAGCCAAGGAGCATGTGCCTGGTGGCCCACAGGGAAACTGCCATAGCAGTCAGTAACCGGGGGCTGGCGGGCCGAATTTCTGCACACTGTCTGCTCTCCTGGACGCAGTGACACAGACATCCTTTGGGGTCGGGATGCTGCTTCTCGTGGGCCTAAAGTCTCTGCCTTGTTCTCTTTTCCATCTTCTCCCTCAGCACCATGCTTGGATCCATAGTCTTCTTTGAGTCCCTGGTACATGCTGGTTCCCCTCGAAATCAATTCCCAGGGGCCAGGGTGTCCATGGTTTAGCTTTTACCCTTAAATCATTTTGATTTTTTGACCTGTTGACAGCACCACGGTTCCTGCCTACTTCCCATCTTGCGTTGTCATGTTGGTGGTATAGTGGTGAGCATAGCTGCCTTCCATCTTGCATTGTTGCTTGCTGTCTTTGGCATCCTTTTCTTTCTTCCTCCTTCTTGGGCCAACCCATTGACGGTCATTCCACAAAATGGTTGAGCAGTGAACTTCCTGTCTGATAAACTTAGCCCTAAAACAAGTTTAGTTGTAATCATCTTGGGCCCTATGTCAGAAGTGATGAGCAGCGTGCTTTTAAACATCCAGGCCCGTCACCTCTCTGAACAGACCTAGGGCCATGTTTATCTCGTTCTGTGACTCATCGACCTCTCTGACTCTGGTTTCCATGTTGTGAGATTACCTTGGAGTTAGTTGTGAGATGAAGACCTAGTGACAGAGGTTCAAGTTGGTAGTGATAATACTCTTAAACCGCAGACAGAAGGCTGACATGGTTTCTTACCCACCAGTAATCAGCAACCACAGGACTGAAGTGCTTTCCAAGAATTGGGATTTGCTGGGGGGGGGTCCCCATAGCTAGCAGCCCACAGGGGGAAGCGGACACCCAAAACGAGCTTATTCTGTGAAGGTGGTTTGCACATTTTTGTAGTTTGGCCATCATTTTGGCAGGACAGAAATCCCCAAGGGCCAATTTATCCCACCGGCAACCCCCTACAAATGCAAAAACAAACAACCTTAAGTTTGTTTATTGAGAAGAAAACCAAAGCTTTGGCAGAGGACAGGGACAATGTCTTCAGATCCCCAGGACCTCATGGTCTCAAAATATATTTATTGAGGTCCTTTGATTATTCTGAGGGTCAATCACACATGATTTCCCAATCCTTTCAATCTTGGCACTGTCCTTGGAGGATAAATCTCTGTCCTAGAGCACAGCCAGGTAACAGATCGTGGGCAGACTAAATTCTCGATTTTATAAAACACGGAAGGAGAGGGAAAAGACCAACAGGAGCCTGAGCCTCTCCAATGCTTAGAATTAATTGATCGATTCGTCCACTGATGATTTTTAAAGCTGTTTCCCTCTAAAAATGGGTGGAGAGACACGGGTGGGTACAAAGGGGTTGCCAAGATGGCCAGAAACCCAAATACTGTTACGGGCAAAACTCTTGGCATAAGAGCAAAGAAAACTGGGCCATGGGATTGGACTGTGTGTTTCTGAGGTCGTGTCAGCAGTCTCCTGGGCCACAGCTTTTGCTTGCTCAGAATGCAATTTGTTCAGGCAGTGCAGCTGGGGGCAGCAGGACTTTGGGGACAAAAGCCTTGGCTGGTGAGAGAAAATCAAAATAATCCCCATTAAGTTCCCATTATCTTAAAAATTAGAAACCCTAATGAGAAGCTTCCAGAGCAAGCGGAGCAGCAGGAGGGCCCCTCTGATGAACGCTGTCTCTGTGAGGATGTCACTGGCACGGTGGGCAGGCTGACTGCCCCAGCGCCTCAGAGTAGTTTCCCTGGAAGCAGCCAAGATGGATTGGGCGCCCCCGGACTCAGAAGCCATGAGCAGACAGAGAAGCAGCCCAGAAGCGAGGCCAACACCCCGAAGGAGACCCTGGGCCTGAGGGGTGATTGTCTTTAACCCTGCATATTGTTAACTGTTCCTCAGACGCTGAACCAATTTAACTAGGAAGATCCCAGATTCTAAGTGTGGTGCCACCTAAAGGCAGGTAAAATGCCAGGTAAAGTTTCTCAACCTGTGTTCCCCTCAGATTTCAGGTGGAGGAGCCTTTTACATACAAGAAGGTAGCTGGGGATGCTTCCTCCCCTGGCAGTGAGCTACTGTGGAAACACTCCTCTCACAGCCCTGGCAAATGGCCTCCAGGGTTTTCTGTCCAAACACTACATCTCCTCACCAGCTCTGCATCACATCTTGACGCTGCGTGGCCCAGTAGTATCACATCATGCGGTGGCACTGGGCCAGGAGCGTGCCCGGAGCGCTTAGCACCATACAGGGAGTCTGTGGGGCCTGCAGGCTCCCTTTCCTGCACTCCTACTGGAGCATAGGAGATTATCAGGCGGCAAGTCATGGTGTTGTTATTATTACCCTGATGTGTAATAAATCTACACGGTGCAATAAATTAAGGCAAGTCTCTGTTCTCACTTTACACACTGCCAGTAGTTTTATTGTAACAGCTCGAAGATGTGAGTTTTCCTTTTTAGGCAGAGCAGAGGAAGCTGTGAAATGTGAAGAGAGAACAAAAGGAGATGAATGTAGTTTGCAAGACAGGTTTTGTACACCCGATGGCTCATCAGGACATCCAACACCTAACATTTTTGTGCTGAATGGTATCAGGGAACTGGGAGGACTTACAATGCCCACAAGAATTCGTTTGAATTTATTTTCATATCAATGTATCTGCATTCTGCAGAGCCGACTTCTCTAACGAGACTTTCAGCGCTTTCTTTCAGGGGTGAACCTGAGCTGATTGTAAGATCACAAATGGGTTTGGGAACTCATTAAAGTCAGCAAATGAGCATTAGGGAGGTAGTTGCATAGGCTGAGATTGTGATAATCTGTTCATTTTGGCAATTACAGCTCAGGGGATGAAGAGAGGGGTGGCAGGACCCTACAGCTATACCCCCCACCCCCAAGAAGATTATGATTCATCTCAGAACCCTGTCCAGAGGGCGCCTGGGTGGCTCAGTTGGTTAAGCGACTGCCTTCGGCTCAGGTCATGATCCTGGAGTCCCGGGATCGAGTCCCGCATCGGGCTCCCTGCTGCTCAGTGGGGGGTCTGTTTCTCCCTCTGACCCTCCCCCCTCTCATGTGCGCTCTCTCTCTCTCTCTCTCTCTCATTCTCGCTCTCTCAAATAAATAAATAAATAAAATCTTTAAAAAAAAAAAAAAAAAAGAACCCTGTCCAGAGACGCACGCGATCTGGCTTTTCTTCCTTTACATCATTCACCTCAGTTCTACAGGATGCAAGGGAAGGCCTCGGGAAAGGCTTGCCCTCTATCCCTTGCCAAGTTCAAAGCCCAGGCAAGGCCTCCAATCATGTCCCCACCATACCTGACACTTAACGACACTTAATGCATTTTGTCAGGCATCCTGTTCCTTGGTAGCAAATTGTTAGTCATTCAAGATTTCTTAACCCTCTGGTGTGAGAGCCTTCCTTTTATCTTCTTCCTCTTCAGGTCTCACAGGTCTGTGCTTTACGTGTCATTGTAGCCCCTGAACGCTTATTATGCTGTTGAGCACATAGTTGATACGTAACATATAAGGACTGTTAACATAGGACTGTTGATAGGGCACCTGGGTGGCTCAGTCGGTTAAGCGTCTGCCTTCAGCTCAGGTCATGATCCCGGAGTCCCAGGATGGAGCCCAGCATTGGGTTCCCTACTCAGCGGGGAGTCTGCTTCTCCCTCTGCCCTTCACCCCACTTGTGCGCTTTCTCTCTCTCAAATAAATAAATAAAAATCTTTGAAAAAACTGAATGTTGATGAGTTGACTTTCAAAATAGTCATCTAGCTCATTCTACGACTACCAGCTCTGTCCCCCTGGTTTACCATCATCCCAGTATTGTCCTTAATGACCTTCCAGTCCAAAACAACTGACTCCCTTGGTACTCCCCTTGGCAAAACCCTAATGCTCACCCTTTTACTCCTCCTTAGAAAATCCCATACTTCTTCACTGTAGCAAATGCTAAGACAGGAAATTTCATTCTCTGAGCTTGGATGGTCTCATGAATTCTATTTTTCTCTTCTAGGTTTTTCCCCTAATACTTTCTACTTCTGGTTAGTCTGTAACAAGCTTAATCAGTACAAACTCTGGAAAAGCTGAGGTCATAACTTCTGAATCTGGTTTGAATTTGGGATTTGCTCCTGCAACTCAAAATTAATATTATAAATTTACTGGAAGTGTGTTTTCTACTTTCTGGCCTCAAACTAATATTCTTTACACACAAAGATTGGTATCTGGTTCAATTAAGTTATTAAATGAAAAAGAAATTTCCAACTCCTTCCCTGGCCTTTCCCTATCTCACCACTGCCCCGCCCCCCACCGGAGTTACTGGCGATGGGAAAGATGCAGTCCTTGCTTGAATTCCCCTTAGGATGTATCATTGTTTGGAATTTATTGGTTCTCATCCAGAAGCAGACAGGGACAAAGCAAGGAGTTACTATTTTAGCTCAGCCATATAAGGTAGCACAGGGGCACCTGGGTGGCTCAGAAATCTGAGGGGAACACAGGACTACTCTTGATCTCAGCTCAGGTCTTCATCTCAGGGTCGTGAGTTCAAGCCCATGTCCAGCGAATGTTAATGAATATTTACCAACAGAATATTTAACAACAGAAGTGTTGTTCCCAGGACCGTATTGTCCATTATATTATCTCATTTAACTTCATTCTTGCCCTTTCAGGTAGTATTGATGTTTTCATTTTATAAATGAGGAAGCAAATGTTTAAAAGTACTAACTAGGTGACTTGTGTTGAGTGGTAGAACGAGATTTTTGGATACTAGGTCTACTGTTCTTTTCATTTCATCATATTTCCTCTTGTCTGCTTCTTAACTGTATGCTAATAGAATCCTATATGCAAGAACTGGAACTCCGTACAAGATGGTGGCTCTTAAAGAACCTACAGAGCGTGAAATCCCGTTACAGCAAATATTATTCTGACACAACCCCATTCTAGAGCTGGCACTGGCTCCTGGGTTTCATCCAGTAAATACTCAAGTGATACTTCACGAGCGTTTGTACAAACTTCTCAGTGGAAATTTGGCATTTAGGACATCTTTAGGATTGGCTCTAAGTGTTAAGCAAAGAAACAGGAAGACTGATAGTAAGATGCTGGTTGTATGTTCCTTTATGCTATAGCTTCTAAAAGTTATCCTCATTTAATTGGTTGTAAACAAAATTGAAAGTACCATAAAAGTACCATGAAAATAGTACCTTTAAAAGGGCACCTGGAATCATAATGTCAATTCAAGAAAAAACTGGGGGGTAGTAAATAACCATTTCTGTGTCCTACAAAAGTATGTTTCTCAGCATTGACTCTGTGTCAGTTACCGTTATGAATTTTTATGTATTATTTCATCTTCACAACAACTCAACGAGGTAAATGCTACTTACATTTTATACACAGAGAAATTCAGGCTCAGATAGGTTAAGTAATATGAGCAAGGTCACATAGCTGATGCGTGGCAGGACTAGAATTTGAACTCACTCACACAAGATGATTCCAGAGCCTACATGTTTAGTCACACTTAGAGTTGCCAGATAAAATACAGAATGTCCTGAATTTCAGATAAACAAACTCCAAATATTGTGTGGAGCATATTTATACTAAAAGCATATCTGTTGTTTATCTGAAATTCAAATTTAACTGGACATCTTGTCATTTTACTCATCAAATCTAGCAAACCTAAGCACACTATGTTGCCTTCTATAAATTCATAGATCTATCTATATTCAGGTTGCTTAATTCAGCGCTTTACATGTGCTTGAATTTTATTACAGAATAAATTACATTAACTTATATCCACAAAGCTGCAGCAAGCCCTCTTGGATTCCTTTTCCCTCCATTTATTGATGGCTGGGGACAGCCTTCTCCTTGATAGCACAGTTCAGTGCAAGCTTTTCTCTCCTGATAAGAACAAACTTTGCTTGCTGTTGGCGCATTCTGGCCTCCTGCCTACATTGGGCTTTCCCTTCAGTGGCCAGCAGTGTCCTCCCTGGTGCTCATCCTTATCCAACTTCCTTGCTGCAGAAATCCTTGATTCTTTCTAGGAGTTAGAGTGTCGAGTGGCTGCGTAGCTGCTTCCTTCCAGATGAGTGTTCCCAGGAGGTAATGGAAAAGAAGGAGTTGTCTACCGCTTAGCAGAAAGGGGCCCTGCATATAAAGTCTGTGGTATAAAACATATAAATAGGCAGTGCATACACCCCAAAACAAACAACTCTTGCTTATCTGTGTGTGCACTCTCCACTCCAATGTAGTTCCCCGCAATGCATGACGTGCACCTGACTGCCTCCTGTTACCACCCAAATGACCCGTGCTGCAGAAATAGAAACTGCTTTTAATGGCCACTTAGGAGACAATGGATTGCCCGCCAGATCACAAATGCATTAAAAAACAAATATAAAGGGCTTTGGAATTAGCTCCTGTTTATTATCTTTTAGTAATATGAATAATTGAAAAGTGACCACCTATTTACAAGCCTGGATAGTTGCAGAATCACCCTGATAGTCCAGATTTTTTAAATCTTTCAAATGGCATGGATTTTTATGAGCCCCGGATGAAATAATGATAGATAATATTTATTATAACATAAAGCAACATCTTGTCATTGTGTGACAGGCTCTGTGACAGCACTTTACATACCTGATCACATAATTTTTACCAAAACCCTGTGAAGTTCTATACTTTTATTATATCACAGGTAAGAACACAGAGGCTGCAAGAGGTTAAGCAATTTGCCCAAGTTTGCACAGTTGGTCAGTGGCAGAACTTGCATTTAAACCCATGTAGTCTCACTCCAGAGACCACATGCTTAATTATGAGCAATAATGCCTCCGTGGCATAAGATCAGTAGAAATAGCTTCTGCAGTGAAAAAGCAGTTTTGGTTTTGTTTTTATTTTTTTAAAAGATTTTATTTATTTATTTGAGAGAGAGAATGAGAGAGAGAGAGAGAGAGCACATCAGAGGGGATAGGGTCAGAGGGAGAAGCAGACTCCCTGCCGAGCAGAAAGCCCGATGCGGGACTCGATCCTGAGACTCCAGGATCATGACCTGAGCCGAAGGCAGTCGCTTAACCAACTGAGCCACCCAGGCGCCCCGGTTTTGTTTTTAAATTCAAATTTGTCATTAACTCTTTCATTCCGAACGTATGAGGTGTTCTCTTTCCGAAAAAGTAAGGGATATCCAGGAGGAGAAAAGGTGGGTGGCAAATAACCAAACTTGTTAGGATTAAATTAGATCGTTAAATCCCTAGAAACATACAACCTACTAAGACTGAATCATGAAGAAATAGAAAATCTGAGCAGACCAATTACTAGTAAGGAGACTGAATCAGTAATCAAAAACCTCCCAATGAACAAAAGTCCAGGACCAGATGGCTTCCCTGGTGAGCTCTACCAAACATTCAGAGAAGAATTAATACCAATCCTTCTCAAATTCTTCCAAAAAAAATAGAAGAGGGATAGTACTTCCAAACTCATTTTATACGGCTGGCATTACCCTGATACCAAGACCAGACAAGGAAGCCACAGGAAAAGAAAATTACAGGCCAATATTCCCGATGAATATAGACGTAAAAATCCTCAACAAAACATCAGCAAACTGAATTCAACAACACATTAAAAGGATCATATACCATGATCAAGTAGGATTTGTTCTAGGGATGCAAGGCTGGTTCAACATCTGCAAATCAGTCAGGGTAATACACCACATTGACAAAATCAATAGATGCAGAAAAAGTCTTTGACAGTATTCAACATCCATTTATGATAAAAACAAAGAGGGTATAGAGGGAGCAGACCTTAACATAAAGGCTACATAGGACAATCCCACAGTTAGTATCATACTCAATGGTGAAAATCTGAAAGCTCTTCCTCTAAAATCAGGAACAAGACAAAGATGCCCACTTTCATCACTTTTATTTAATACAGCTTGGAAGTCCTAGCCAGAGCAATTAGGCAAGAAAAGGAAAAAAAATAGTCATCCAAGTTGGAAAGGAAGAGGTAAAAGTGTCACTATTTGCAGATGACATGATATCATATATAGAAAACCCTAAAGTTTCCATCAAAAAACTATTAGGATAAACGAATTCAGTAATGTTGCAGAATACAAAATCAATACACATGCACAAAAATTTCTATACTAATAATAAACTATAAGAAAGAGAAATTAAGAAAATAATCCCCTTTACAATTGCACACACATCCCTCCCCCACCCATAGGAGAAAACTTAGAAGGTAAGCTCCTTCACATAGGTCTGGTGATGATTTTTCTAAATCTGACACCAAAGATAAGAGCACCAAAAGCAAAAATAAACAAGTGGGATTACATCAAACTAAAAAATTTCTGCCCAGAAAAGGAAACCATTGACAAAATAAGAAGGCAATCTACTTACTGGGAGAAAAGATTTGCAAATCCTATATCTGAAAGGGGTTATTATCCAAACTATACAAAGAACTCAAGCAACTCAATAGCCAACCCCCCCCCAAAAAACCAAAATCTGATTTTAAAATGGACAGAAGGTCTAAACAGACATTGTTCCAAAGAACAATGATAAGACATTGTTCTTACCAACAGGTACATGAAAGACGCTCAACATCGCTCATCATCAGGGAAATACAAGTCAGAACCACAATGAGATATCACCTCACACCTGTCGGAATGGCTATTATAACAACAACAACAATAAGAGAAAACAAGTATTGATGAGGATGTGGAGAAAAGGGAACCCCGTGCACTGTTGGTAGAAATGCAAATTGGTGCAGCCACTATGGGAAACTTATGGAGGTTCCTCAAAAATGAAAAACAGAACTCCCATGTGACCCAGTAATTCCAGTACTGGGTATTTATCCAAAGCCAATGAAAACCTAACTCAGAAGGACACCTGCAACCCCATGTTCACTGTAACACTAGTTACAATAGCCAAGATATGGAAACAACCTAAGTGTCCATGGATGGATGAATGGGTAAAGAAATTTATATACACACACACAGACACACATGTATGTGAAATAAGTCAGAGAATACAAATATTATAAAATCTCTCTTTTATTTGGAATCTAAAAAACAAAACAAAACAAAACCCAAGCACACAGATACAGAGAACAAATTGGTGAGGTGAGGTGGGGGTGGGAGAGTAGGAAAAATAGGTGAAAAGGGTCAAAAGGTTAAAAAACAAACTGGACGCTGTATGACTAGTACCCAACTCATATCACATGTGACTCCCCACACGAGTCCGTCGGGCAACACCTGTACTGGTTTCTGCCCTGCTCAACTGGGCAAGTCTACTGATTGCTCGGTTGCATGTCACAGTGATCTCAAATTGCCACAAAGGATTCTAAGTGCGTACTCTTGTTTTCTGCACTTTATGTCAACTGGTGCTATGATCTGAATGTTTGTATCCCCCTACAATTCATATGTTGAAATCCTAGCCCCCAGAGATGATGATGGTATTAGGAGGTGGTGACTTGGGAGGTGCTTAGGTCATACATAAGGGTAGAGGTCTCATGAATGGGATGGGTGCCCTCATAAAAAAGGTTGCCGAGGGATCTCTAGCCCCTTCCACCAGGTAAGGACACAGCAAAAAGGCACCACTGTAAACCAGAAAGCAAGCTCTAACCAGAATGTGACCTTGCTGACAATTTGATCTCAAGAATTTCAGCCTCCAGAACTTGAGAAAGAAATTTCTGTTGTTTGCAAACTATCCAGTCTGTGGTGTTTTGTGACAACAGCCCGAATGGACTAAGACAACTGATAATAAAAAAATTTTGTGGACCAGCACGTTTGTGAACCATACTTTGAATAGCACTAATAAAGAAAAGATCAGCTTAGCACGTAATTAATTAAAATATACAAATATGTTAACGTATTAAATGGTTGGCTTATATTCTCTCCCCAGCCCTCCCTCCACCACACACACACACACACACACACACACACACACACACACATACCCATTCCTGAAATATTTATTGAGAACCTACAATACGCCTCCTTTATTCTAGGCTTTGAGAATACAGTAATGAGCCAAACAGATCAAGTCCGTGCCCTCTGGGAACTTATATTCTAATCCAACCAATGTTTTGACACCCAAAGGTCTGGGTTCCTGTTTGAGATCTTGCCAATTAACAGCTCTGTGTTTCTGGGCAATTCATTTAATCCCCTTGAGCAAGTTTTCCCTTCTGCAAAATGAGACTTATACCTACTTTAATGATATTGTTGGTAGGATTAAATTAGGTACTCTAGAGTCATTTTGGAAACTGTAAAATGGTATACCAATGCCAGGTCCTTTGTATTTTTTTGCAACAAGCATAAAGTAGCAAACACTCAGCTAAGATATGTTGACTAAATGTTTGTAAGGTCCTATATGTGTGAGGTGTATTTTTTGTGTAAAATATGCCTGATCTTCAAATCCTTAAAACCACTGCACCAACAAGAAAAGTGTATTAGGTATTGCAGGGCATAGTATATGTAATTCTACTCTTGGGCTACAGGTTTCCAAGAATCCTGGTCTAAAAACACATTTTCTAAACACTGATTGGATGGAAGCCTCTTTTTATTGATTTGTATCACAATCTGAATGCTTCTTTTTTTTTTAAGATTTTATTTATTTATTTGACAGAGAGAGAGAGAGAACAGGTAGGCAGAGAGGCAGGCAGAGGGAGAGGGAGAAGCAGGCTCCCCGCTGAGCAGGGAGCCGGATGTGGTGCTGGATCCCAGGACCCTGGGATCATGACCTGAGCCGAAGGCAGCATCTTAACCGACTGAACCACCCAGGTGCCCCAGTCTGAATGCTTTTTAAAGGCCCTTTCCATAATTGACCATCAAAGTAGCTAGCTGTGTTGGTCCTGCTAGTTCTAAGCATACCTGCACTCTCTAGGATTATGAGATAGAACGGAGTTGTAAAAGTGCCCTAAGTTGGGAAGCGTTTGGGAGAAATTCTCAGCGAACAGTAGGAAGAAAAGAAGTATAGTTAGTCTGTTTCTCTTCAAAAGTTTGAATCTCATGTTAGGAAATGTCATGGTTATGGTTTTGTTTTAATTTTAAGGTCAGTTCATTGAGTCCAATGATGAAAGCTAGCAAAAGAATATGCTCCTGAAAACGATTTTTTCTTAGAAAAAAAAGAAAGGCAAATCACCACCCTCTCAGCATGCCGTGGCAGTCAAGCTCTGCAGAGAGGAAGATCCATTTGCGAGTCCAGTCACTCTCTGGGTCAGCCGGATTGTAGGTGAGATCGTCCTCACGTGCAGCTCCCGGAACAAAGACTCATCTACTTCCACGTTGTTTCTAGCATCCTCCAAGAACTGGCTATTAGTTGTGTCACGATTATGATCTATTTCAAAAAGCTGTTTCCCACCTCATTTTTTTCCCCTGCTGGTTCTTCTTTCATTCATTGCTTAATTTCCAAGAGTGCTGCCCCAAACCTGGCGTTCCAACTTAAGAAATTCTCAGTTGTAATAGGAGTGCCGTGAAATAATTGCCTTTTGGCTTCTGCTTCTTGTCCTTTTTTGTTTCTCCCCGGCTATAAGGACATTCTCTTTGAGGGTTAGTGATTGTACTCAGAGTCAGGGAGAGGCATAAATGCTCTTCAGATTCCACAAAAGTGTACAACTTGATTCAGTGGCTGGTTGAGGAGTACCTCATATATATAAGCTGCACGACTGACAAGGGGCACTAACGTAATTAAAACACGGTGATCTACAGAAGGGATATGTAGTAATGGGAATAAAATGACTGCATAAAACATATGACAAGGCAGCACGTCAGTGCCACAGGTGAGGTGAAAACAGAAACTGTGGGGCTTCAGAGGAGAGGAAAAATCAGAAAAGGTTCCGGGTAGCTACTGCAACATGAGACAGACCTCCAAGGATTTCAACAGATTCAGGGTCTGCAAAGAGGGGACAGGGGGCATTGCTCCAGGCAGAGACAATGTAGGCAAAGGGGTTGGCTCCTTTTTGAGAAGTCCGTAGGAATTACAGACAGTAGTTCAGGCTTGCTTGAGAACCAGCTCTTTCTAAATAAGGGTGTCCTGCAAGGTGAGGCCGGAAAAGTGGGATGGAGCCACGTTCCTGGGCAAATGCCAGTTGGAAACTGATGGAGAAATAGTGATAATTTTAAAAATAGGGTGGAGTCCTGATTTGGCCACTGCTTTAGAGAGGTGGTTCTGGCAAGAACACAGGATGGACGGAAGGGAAAGGAACTAAGCAGGAGACCAAAGAGGAGACTATAGGAAAAGTCTGGACTAGAGGTAATCAGTCATGGCAGTGGAAGGAGAGAGGAGCGGCTGGTAGAAGGGATGTTGTGTAGGAAGGACCTCTACCCGTCCGTCCCATACGGAAGCCCCCAGCCATATGGGCCCATTTAAGTCTAATTTAAATTCGTTAAAGTTAAATGAGATTGAAAATCCAGTTCCTCAGTCATGTTAGCCACATTTCAAGGGCTCGATAGCCACATGGGGCTACTGGACCAGACTATGTAGATAAAGAACATGGCAGAATGTTCCACTGGGCGGTGCAGATTGTTACACTTTGGGGACTGACGGGGCACAGGGATGGGGAAGATTACAGGCAGCTGAGGCTTGGTGGCTGAGTGTGAAAGATAGTGTCGTGAGTAGAAAAGGCGAAACCAGGAAAAGGATTTAGGAGGAAAGATGTCATTTAGTTTCTGTCAAACACCAGGTAGGATAAAGTGTGTACACAAATGCATGGGGGTCGTCAGTCAGTGGAGAAAAACAAAAAGGGCAGGTAAAATAAAGACCCCAGTGGGCTCTCCCAGGGCTTATAAAGAGGCCCTGGCAGAGTCCAGTTGGCTTATCCCCTGCTGTGCTCAGTTTCTCCCCAGCTTGCCTAGCTCCCTCAACCTCCCCCCAGACCAAGGGCTCAAGTATGCTGTGACAGGGCAAGGGCCCGAGGGCCCTGCTGGTTCCTCAGTTCCATGGCTCCTCCCTGAACCCATTTTTCTCACAGATGCCTTCGCTTCCTCTTTCCCAACCGCCTCACTCACCCTTCCCCATGCTTGATCCTTGGAAAGTCCCCTTTCCCCACTTACTCGACTGCTTCCTCCTGAACTATTCTTTCTCACAGGGACCACCAAACCATTGACCCCACCGCTTTTTTACTTGCCTCTCTTCCTTCCCAGCTGAGATTCCAAGGTCTGTTACTATAACCATTCTCTGGTGTACACTCCCTCGACCCCCTCATTGACTTTCATCAGCAAACCCAGCCCGGATCAAATCCAACCCTCCTGCAGTCTCCCAAGCAATGGCACGTGGCTGAAGAAAACCACACAACCTTGCTGAATGGTCTCACTTTCAATATAGGACTGCCAGCTCAAGAGGGCCCTCAGCGCTGTCCACACTATACTTCTCCAGTAACTTCCACCCTTCAGGGGAATTCTTGCTCACCTTCTTCTAGCTCCTTGAATAGCCAATAGCCCCTCCCCATTCACAGTTTTTCATTGCATAGGATGAAGGAAAGCACACAGTCCACATCTATCTCCTCAGACCCAGTAAGGTAGCCGGCGAGAATGTGCAAGGTGTGTGTGTGTGTGTGTGTGTGTGTGTGTGTGTGTGTGTGTGTGTGTGTGTGTGTAGGAGGATAGAGAGGATGGCTAAAAGGCACCACTCCTCCAGGTGGAGTAATTAGAAAAGGTGTCCCCCCCCCCCCCGCCACTTCCTCCAGGCGGACATGGCCTCACAGCTGGGTTGGCAGAACAGGGGCTGGATTTTAGCTCCCACCTGTCGCCCTTCTGCTCTGCAGTGGCCTGAGCATGCCACCACCAAATGGACTACCTGACCTACCTGCATTTGCATCCATAGACTTTGCCTTCTCCCCCCAAATAGTGCGTGAACATACTGTCCTTGCTCCTATCCAAGGCCACACCTTAACTTCCACGCTAGGTCTCATTGCTTCGTATCTTCTTGAGGACAATCTTTCTGCACTTGTCTCCTCTTGCCTTCTGTTCCATCACATTTGCCTCTCTACAGGATCCGTCCAGCATACCAACAAAGGAAAACATCTCCCATCTTAAAATACTATCCCTTGATCCCAAATACTCCTGGGGCTACTACCCTTTTCTCAGTTACTCTTTATAGCAAAGCTCCTCAAGAGCTGTTTAGACTTGCTATAAACACTCTCTCTTCCTCACTTCCCAAGCTCTTGTTAACACACCCTAATCAGACTTTCTCCCCTACAACACCATTGAAACTGCTTTCATCAACGACGTTGGTAACCTTCATCCGGCCAAATCCAGTGTTCAAACTCTGTCCTCAGCTTACTTGTTTCAGCAGTTTTTGATAAGAGTGATGACTCCCACCTTCCAGAAACAATTCTCTTATCTTCCATCACTTACCCTTTCCTGGTATTTCTCTGATCTGACTGGTAGCTCCTCCTCCTCTTCTACTTAATCTCCAAGTGTTGGATTCCTTAGTCCTCTCCTCCAGCTACTCTCCCTAAGTGCTTTTATGTAGATTTCAGGCTTAAAAAGCATCTCTGTGCTGATGAATCCCAAATTTATATCCAACTGTTGTACTCAACGTTCCATGTGGGTATATAACAAGCACCTTATGTAACATGTACAAAACAGAACCCCTGATCTCCCCCATCCCCAAATTTCTCCTGTTTGAGTCTTCCCCGTCTTCCGAAATGGCCCCACCCTTAACCCATCCTTCAGGACCTGAACCTAAGAATCATCCATGATGTTTGTTCCTTCACACACTCTCTGTCAAATCCATTCCAATTCAAAATGTATCTGAATAACCTTCTCACTCCTTTGTTGCCATCCTATTCCAAGTTACCACCACCAACATCCTTAGTGGTCTTCTTGCGGACATTTGTGCTTCCCTATTGTGTATTTTACACATTAATATGTGTAAAGAATATGTGCATGAATAACTTTTTAAAATGTGAATCAGATGTGGTCATTCCTCTGCTCACCCTCCCATGGCTTTCAGTTGCTCTTACAACAGTCCACAAGGCTCCCCAGAATCTAATCCTTCCACACCTCTCTCCACACCTGCTCTCTGGCTAGCTGGTTCCATTCAGCCATACTGGCCTTTTGCTGTTCCTGCAACCTACCGGGTGTATTATTCTCACCTCTGAGTTTATGGCTGATTATCTTTCAGCTTGGAAAGGCTGTCCCTGCCAACCCCCTCCCCACCCCAAACACACACCCTAGGTATTTGCTAGGCTCATTCCTTCACATCATATGTATATAGGCGCTCAAAGGTGTCCTCTGCGGGGCAGTATCTGGCCAGCTATAAAGTCACTCCATTCCTGGCTTTATTTTTCTTACCTGACATTTTTCTTACCTTACATGACAAATGTCATTACCTGACATTTTTGTTTACTTGTTTGTTGTCTGTCTCCTCTCTCCCACCCCACTAGAATTCAAGCTTCCCGAGGGGCCTTTGCTTGCCCTATGGTGTTATCCCACCCTCCCCCGCCGCCCCGCCCGCGCCTAGAACAGCGCCCGGCACTTACTAGGTGCTCAATTAGTATTTGTTGAATGATTGCATTCCCTCCAAAATTCTATTCCTCCTGAATCTTCGGACCCTTCCTCATTTCGTTTCCCGCCTTACGCAGCCTCCCACCCAGCCCTCCGCAAGGCCCCAATACCCGCTCCTCCCACACGGTTCTCAATTCCCACCACCCTCTCCTGCGCGGCTCCTTTAAGCGGACTCCGGAAAGCCGCGGGGAAGGCGGGGCCGAAGCCTCGCTGACGCGGACTCGGAGGGGAGGGGCGGAGCTGGGGGGCGGGGCCTGCGTGCTGCGTGCGTGCGCGTTCTGGAGGCGCCGCCGCCGCCGCCGCCGCCGCTCTCGAGGCCGCCGCCGCCGCCGCCGCCGCCGTCGCCGTGCGGAACCCGAGCAGGAGCCACGGCCGAGAAGAGGGAGGAGGTGGAGGAGGAGGTGGAGGAGGCGCCGGACCGGGGGGGTGAGTGAGGGGCGGGGAGCCCGAGTCGGCCCCAGAGGGAGCCGGGGGCGCGGGTCGGCCGAGCCACGGCTGAGGCGGCTCATGTCGCCGGTCAGTCCCCTGGCTCCCCCTTCCTCCTCCGCGTTCCCTCGGTGTCCGGGGCGGCGGCCCGGGGGCCTGGCCGGCGGGAGGGGCCGGGGCTCCGGGAGGCCCTGCCACCGCCGCCAGGGCCAGAGCCAACCACGCCCGCGGACCGAGCCGGTCGACTGTGGCTAGGCCTGCGGGAGACGGACGGGAGGGGCCCGGGCCGGGTGTGGGAGAGAAAGAGGACATTGTGTCCCCCACCCTCCAACTGCCCGAGGTGTCATGGCACAAGCCCATTTCCCTCGCCATCTCCTCGGACACAGTGCCCTCGCCACTCACTGCCCGAGAGATGCAGAGGGTTGGACATCGTTGCCTTTTTTCTCTTCTTGCGTGTCCCCAGACTAGGGTCAGACCTTCCCTCAAACCCAGCTCTCCCCTTGGGGGTCACGCGAAGAGGGGTTGGAGGGTTGGGTGAATTTTCTACCCTCCTCCCTCTGCTGGAGAAGGTGCAGGTAGACGGGAGCGTTGCCCTCTCTGCGTGCACTTCTGTCAGGGTCAGGGTCTCCCTTTCCTTCCTTTATCCCCCCCAGTGCAGAGGGCTGACATCTCTACGTCCCACTCCACCTCCCAGCCCCTTTCCCGCCCTCTTTCCCCCACGTCTTCCGTAGCTTGCCATGTGTTCTCCTTTTCGGCGTTGCTCTTCTTGGGTCTGTGTTTCTTCCCTGAATTTTCTTAGGGAAGGGGTCACCGTGTGATTCTTGGCTTCCTTCAGACTGGGGCTGGTAGGAGTGTCGCTTGTCCCCTCAGGAAGTTAAGGACAGTGTCTTCCGCTGAATTGTGTAATTTACTGCTACAGGGAGAAGGTGAGGGGAAGACACTTGTGCCTGAAAAAATGGGATCTTCTCCGCAGGGCTAAGCACCAAGAGTTTGGGGGACCTTTTGACCTCTTGGAAAAAAGAACTTACGTTGAGTTATGTTACTCCTTTTTGGGAGGGAAGATGGTTTTGTCACTGCTTTGAAGGGAGGAGGTATAAGAAAAAAGGGAATAACAGGGCAGGAGGTTAATGGGCCACAGCCTTACAGGTGGCCACAGTTTTCTGCTTCCTGGGTGTGGGATGATGATTCTGTTTTTACCACAGTAAGAGTAAAGTGGCAGCTCTTAGTTTTAACGTGGGGCACCTACCTTCAAAAGCATGCTGCAGGGCAGTCTCAGAAGGGATGCTGCTGGAAACAGGATTTGGAAACTTTCTTCTGGTTTCCTGTCAGTGTGTGGAGGCGGGGTGTGTGTGTGTGTGTGTGTGTGTGTGTGTGTGTGTGTGTGTGTGTGTGTGTGTGTGTGTGTGTGTGTGTGTGTGTGTGTGTGTGTGTGTGTGTGTGTGTGTGTGTGTGTGTGTGTGTGTGTGTGTGTAGTTTTTCTTTCCTTTTGATGTAATTGATATCTGATATCTGCAGTATTTTGACATAATAGATACTAAATCAGGCCCTGAGCTCCTTTCTGTCTTTATCATGATTTCTTATAACACTTTCTGTTTTGAAGTTATATTTGCATTGGTTGAAATTATTTTTGCATTAGTTGAAATTATTTTTGCACTGGTTGAAATTATTTTTTAGTCTGGTGTTTAACTGAACCTTGTCTCCTTGGTATTTTCAATTATGTCCTGCAAAATATGATTAGGTGTAGGATATTGAGGATCACACAGTGCCTGGCACAAGGTAGGCACTCGGTATTTTGTGGATGAATCGAATGATTACAAAGAAGTGGCTAGATATCATATATCTTCTGTCCTTTTGAGAGGTGGCTTATATTAGAATATTGCATTTCCAGTATAAAATAGTAATTCTTAACCTTTTCTAGGCCACTGACACCTTTGAGATTATGATGAAATATATAGTCTCTCTCCCCAGGAAAAAAAAAAAAAGTAATAGACTTTTATGCACGAAGTTTTGCGTTCAGTTTCAGGGTCGCTCTGAAGCCAAGCATAGATACCTGTCTCAGACTGGAATCCCTGTTATTCAGTTCCATATTAAAACTGTTTAAAAGCCTTTGTTCACTGTCTATGTGGCCTCAAGAATGACAGTGCCGATACTTACAGACTAAATTTTGGGTCTTTAGGAACAAGATTTAAGAATAATTGTTACTACAATTTTATGAGGAAAAGTTGTCACTAATAACTACTACCGGTTTTAAGCTAATACACTAATGGCTTCCAAGGAAGTAAGATTGTTGTAGTCACTTTTGGCAGCCTAAAATCATAATCACAACTGACTTAAAATTTTTATTATACAAACTCCTTAGTTATATGATCAGCACTTGAAAATGTTCACAAATCAAACTATTCATTTTTCCTGTTCTCTTCCGAGCTTGTTTATATGCATGATTTTTCATGTAGTTAAAATTGTATCAACATTTAATATTAATTCAACAAATGCTTTTTGAATGCATGTTCTGTAAATAAAATCAAGTTCTTGTTGTCATAGAGCTTATATTGTAATCAGGAGAGATGGGCCATAACCAAATAAACGTAGAATATGTTAGATGATAAAGTAGGGTGAGGGGAAAGAGAGAAGCAGTGGCAGGGAAGTCATGAGACTGGAGCAGAGACCTGAAGGAAGTGAGTTAGGTGTGCTCTCTTGGGGAAGGTTATAGGCAGAGAGGACTGCAAGTTCAAAGATCCCCTCGGTGTACTTGGCCTTTTGAGAAGACAGTAAGCAAGACTGAGTGAGAGAGCTTTAGGTTAGAGAAGTAACTGAGCCTTGTAGGTCATGGTAAGAACTTTGAATTTTACTTTGAATGAGATGAGCAATCAACTATTGGAAGGTTTTAGGTAGAAGAGTTTGTGAAAATCCTTCTGGCTGCTGTGTGGAGATCAACTTGGTGGGGAGTTGAGGTGGGCAAGAGTGTAAGCAGGAAAACCAGTTAGGAGGCTAATCTTTATTTTAAGCCTTTTTCAGAGGTTGCAAAATAGTCCATCTACCTGTTGTTGGGCATATAGGTAGTTTCTGTTTCCCCTTACTAAAATTAAGATGAAATGAACACTTTTGTATATGCAGCATTTTCTTTCTTTTGGAGTATTTTCTTGGGATTGATTTCCAGAATAAGGACTGCTGAATCAAAGTATATGAATTTACTTGTCTTCTTGATGTATCCGTGAATTCCTTCAGAGTATATTGTACTAGTTAAAGTGATAGCCACAAGTTGTTGATCTAGTGTTATGGCAATGTCACTTGTGTTGAGTGTTATTTAATACTTGAAGAAATCATTTTGGTTATAAAAGAAAAATCTTCTCGATTGTTAGGTTGAATTTTCCAGTAGCTTGAATTTAGAGTTCGTATGTTAGTTCACCTCTCCAGCATTTAACAACGGAGTGCTAATTGTTGGGTATACAGAGATGAATTAGACAGGGTCTTTGTCCTCAGTAAGTTTTACATTCTGTCAGAATCTAATAGTTAAATAACTTAAAAGTCTTGCCCAAGTTTACTACCATCCATGAACTTTGTTATATGGTTGATGATCTTTTATATAAAATAGACATTCTAATCAAGCATCTAATTTTTCATATTGATAATTTCTTTTTTTTACAAAGGGATTTTTAAATGATATCTGCAATTTATTTAATTTCTGTTTTGTATGTCTTTAGAATCTTAAAACTGACAGCCCCGTGTTTTGTTCTTTGCAATAAATTATGCAGCTAGTACTTAGTTGAATTTTTAGATTGTTGTAATTCGTTATAGTTATTCAAAACACAGGGACTATTGTTAAATAAGGTTAGCTTTGCATCTTTGACATTTTATTTAGTTTATAAGGGAGAATGATACCAGCCTGTTTTGATAGGAATTATACCACTGTGAGGGCATTGCTCAGCATTTCTAGTTCTGAAATCTAGATGGCTTGATTTGGCATGAGCAGGGAACTCCACCATCTCTAAAAGTAAGTGAGTTGAGTAATTGAGTTACCTGCAAACACCTAGCACTGTGGCTGACACATGCTAGGGATCCAGCCGATGTTCACTGAACCTCAAATAACCTCTAAGTTTCTAGTTCTAAAATTCTCTTATTTTAGAAGTTCCGTCAAAAAATTTGTATAAAGCGTTTATATATTAATGTTGTGAATTTAAAATTGTGAACATCATCTTACTTCCTCCTGATGTTCCTTTTCAGATTAAACTCATTAATTTTAAAAAGAGTTATGGCGTATTTCCAAGTGTTTTCTGTTCATTCTGATGTCATATATTGCTGCATGACTTAATGCCAAATTCACATCTTATGGAAGTGATTAGTGTTAAACATAAATATGTTTAAGCTTTCTTATGTTACTGAGATGAAGCATTCACTTCCCTCCACCCCCTTTTTCTGTTCGTGAAATTTGGGCATTACAAATAGTAGTTTTTATGTGCTTTTCAGTCTTTCATGTACATGTACATGTATTGGCACATTCAGGTTATGGAATTTTTGTAATAGTGATTATGGACACTGAATGATTCACACACTCTTTACAGCCCCCCTTGTCACAGTTTTGAGATGAGTGGTTAAGAGGCCAGTTTGTTTCAAAGTTAAATGATCCAGAAGAGTATTGAACCTATAAGCTTAGCTTATTATGATGTACTGATCAGCAAAGCAGTTCAACAGAGAACTATGCCATGCTCTCGTTTGCACTTGAAAATAGGCCTTTTAGACGTAGAAGGTACATGCGTGCACCAATAAGAAAAGGAAATTGTGTGTGATGATTAAGGTGGAGTTCAAAGAAAAAATAGTGTACTTTTATAAGTGGTCTAAAAATAATGGTTTTAATATGATCTTCAGAAATATATGATATACATAGGGAGGATTAAATGTGTTTTATGAAATTAACTTTAATCAGTAGACAAGTTAATGGCTTTTTTTTTTTAAAGGTACTGATGTCTTATTTATTTAGGCTAATTCCAGATAAATCTGGAAAAAACATTTCTTTGCCTACCCAGTTTTCTATTTCTGGCCTATGTATGTAGTTCACATTGCTACAGATTGGTTCAAAGTGTGGAATGATAAAGTTAACCGAATTTGGAATTAAATATGTGACCCTGTGTTTGGTTTTAGAATATATTTAGGTTAGTCCATATTTCATAAGAGTAGGAATATACTAAACTATACATTGTAACTGGTAAAAGATACTGTTGGATTAATCAAAGCTTGAAGTAAGTTACTTTGAGCTCATAAGTATATGTACCTGTAACATTCCATGGTTGTTTGCAGTGCTGTGTTATACACATTTATTCTGGTTGTAAGACATAACTTTGCTCAGGATAGAACTGTGGTTTCGTTATCAACCACAAAAGTGTAAAAGTAAGAGGCAGAAAGAACTGGGTGCAGTTGTTTTTTTGGACAGATCCCAAATGCAGCTTGTAAGATTCTAAGTTAGTAATAGGAAATTATCTCCTACTGCAGACTGAACTTCTCAGATCAGTCCGATGTGTAATCTGAAGAGTAAATTCATTCACTATATTTTCAGTGATATTTAAAAATTCATTTGTAAACAGGATCATTCTGTTCTAGACAAGTTGGCTGTATTATAAAACATTAAGCAAGCCATAACCTAATTATTTTAGCAGTTGAAATTTAGACTAATCTTTGGAGTTTCTGTAGTTTTCAGTATCTAGCCCAAATCTTTGATGTCTTTTGATCTACCTTTTCCATTCCATTGAATGCATGTAAAAATGTTGCATGATTTTATTAATAGATTTCAGATTCAGTCATTGAACAGATGTTTGCATGACCCAATATTAGGTTCTTTGATGGAAACGGAGATGTGAGACTGTAGCTTCTATTATAAGGAATTTATAGTCTAGTAATTTATTTTGTTTGCCAGAACCTGACATATGTTTTATAAATAAATGTTGGATTTTCATGGTAGAGTGGAAATAGAATGATCCTTATTTTCTAAGTAAGATCAGTGTAATACTTTAAATTTTCTCCTAGTTGCTCAACAACTATTTCTGTGGTATTATTTTCTTTTTTTCCCCGTGGCTTTATTTTCTAACAGCTTTTTAGTATTACAAGTAAACCAGTTTTCCAGTTTAAAATACAGTAAAATAAGAATTTTTTGCTTAATGCCTGTTTTACCTCAAGACTTTTTGTGTTTTTGTTTTGGCAAATTGTTTTTCTGAATATATGCCAAATGGTAGGAATTTTTTTTCCTCCTGGTTCAGCTGGCAATTTTAATTTTGTGTTTAATGCAAGAAGGTTTTTTTGTTGTGCTTTTGTTTTTTTGTAGACCAGCTTAATCTTTTTTTTCTACACTGGTAAAAATCATCTTTTGCCACTAAAGTTAACTATGCCCTAGAACAGAAATGTGCATGTAGAAAAAAATGGCATCAATGTGCATTTTTAATGAATGTTGGTAGCTTGCCAGCTTTATTTTCAAGTTCCTCCCCACTCCAGACTTAACTATGTTGGGCTTATAAGGCAACAGCGGTATACATAGTTAATTTGCAAAACAAGAATAGTTTTTCTGGTTTTTCCCTTTTGCATGTTTTGAGTTAGGATTAATTGGACATTTATTATTCTCAATAGACATGCAATAAAACAGTTCATTTAACTGGTGCTTTCTGTTGAAACATTGGCTGACTTTTAGATAGTGAGCCTTGTGCAAGTTCATGAATACTACTGAATTTTGGGTGACATTCTTTACACAGTCTAAAAGTAAGTGTGAGCTAAGAGAAGGTGGGAATGAAACAAGTTTGACACTTTCTTTGCACTAGGAAGTGTTTCTTTTCCAAGTAACATGCCTTTGTAGGTTCAGGATCATTTTCAGTGAGTATAGCTGCTTAAGTACTTTTTTTCTTGTTTAAAGTAATTCATGTTCCATTGTGGCAAATTTTGAAAAGAACATAAATGTAAAGAAGAAATTGAAAATCATCTATAAACCATCACACAGAAATAATTACTGCTGACATTTTTATGTACACTTTTCTAGTTCTTTCCTTGCATGTATAGACTTTTTAATTTAAAAAAATGGAATTATACTTTTATATATACTGTTTTGTTCCTACGTTTTTCTCTGAACAGGATATTGGTCTCCTAGCTTGGGACTTTTAGGTTGATTCTTTATAATACTATTTTAAGTAACACTGGAGCAAACATTTTTGTACATTTATCTTTGATTGCATCTCTGTTTTTTTTTTCTTCCTTTAGGATAGATTCCCAGAAGTGGGATAACTGGATCAGAGGGTGGTTACCCTGTGTATAAGAGTGTGTGTCTCACTGCACCTTCAATGGCATTGAGTAGGTCAGTTTTTACAATCTTTGCCAATTTGATAGATATGTTACAATACGTGGGTGGTGATCGCAGAATCCTCTTATTTTTAATAATCTGTAAAACCATCATAGTGTATGATTGGTAATTTGCAGTCATCTTTGAAAAAGTTGGTTGGAATGAATTTCTTTGAAAATATTTTAGGTGAAAGTAATCTTTGTGACAAAAAAGGACATTCCTTAAAATTGCAATTTGAGCATTGTTCTTTTATTGGAAAGAAACAGCATTTTAATGTTCTCCCTTTACTAAACTGGCAAACATGAGAAAGCTTATTGCATAGTATATAGTAAGTGGAGATAATCATGTAAAACTAAATTATTTCAGATAGATGAGGGGGGTAGTCACATAGTTCAGACCAAAAAAAAAAAAAAAAGCCAACTGACTTAGGGTTTAGAGCAATGTTTCTGGACTTAGGCAGCCTGGGTTCAAATCCTTGCTTTGCCACTTAACTAAGTCTATGAGTTGTGGCAACTTACTGAGTATATAATGTGAGATAACTTACTAAATGTATGATTTGATGTTTCTGAACTTTGGCTTTCTCATCTTTACAAGGAGAATAATAATAATACCTACTTCATAAGTTTGTTGAGAGGATTAGAAATAATATGTAAAACTAACTGCTTGGCACATAGTAGGCATTTAATAAGAGCCAGCTGTTGTTAAATTTGGGTTTTTTTTTTTTTTTTTTTTTTGCCCGTTTGGGGGGTGTGGGGCAGGAGATATCATTTGTGTGTCCTTGTTTACATGAATAAATGCAGAGATGCAAAAGGGCCATGAGCAGTGGCAGCTGGAGGGGAGTGGTAGACATTCTTTATGGTAGGAATGGCATGAGCCAAGATAGAAAGTTCAGGACAAGTTGGAGGACAGGAGATTGATTTGACAGAAGCCTGAGCTTGTATAATTAGAAAATACGGTGATAAGGCTATAAAGATTTGTTGGGCTAGACTGTAGAAGTCATTGAATGCTAGATTGAGAAGTATAGGCTTTTATTTAGGAGCACAAGAAGTTTTGATATGAGGAAAATTACCCAATCAGAGCATTCATCTTTTAAAAGATGAATCTGGGTATAGAGTACAGAGTGAATCGAGGAAGAAAGGCACTGAGGGCAGGGAGGCTGGCTTGATAACAAAGGTAAGGCAAATCTGAGGGTTTAATGGAAAACAAGAAGGTAGGTTTTGGGGAGAGTTGCTGGGAGTCACTGTTGTGAAAGTCTCTGGGTCTTTAAGTGTACTCAGTTTGGAGATGAAATTCAAAAGAAATAGTCTGTGCCTAAGGGATTAGGTAAATGGAGTTAGGAACCACTGAAAGAAGATAGGACTCACCATGCTTTGGTTGTTGCTACTTTTTTTTTTTTTTTTAATCGAAGGGTAAAAGAATCCTATTCTTTCACCTGTGAAAAGCATATGCTTACACTCTTTGACAAATGGATAGTCTGCAGAAATGTTATTTATTTAGCATTTTTGAGTTCTTAGTTAACAAAGACTCCTCAGTATTAGACATTATATTTCTGGAGGTATTATCTTAAAATACTTCACTGTAAGGTTAAATTCTGCTGTCCATGCAACTGGGCTTCAGAAGCATCAGTTATGTGAGCAGAAGTGATGAAAAGTGAAATACAGGCTTCTCGTTAAGCAGCTTAGAATATTGCCAGTGAAATATGGAACAATGAAAAATAGGAAATCAACTATGTGATCTTTAGAGGAAATCCTACTTTTAGTACTTCTCTCCTCCCCTCTTTAATTTCTTAATTAAAAAAAAAAGTTTACACGTGCCGTTCTTAGTCATTTTGGTACCTGGCTCTAGCTCTATGCTAAATTGTACTTTCCACTTGGCTGAATAAGTAAGCAGGTTAGCCTACAGACTGATATTAATGTTTCTTTGTGACTGGTAAGTAAACTCACATGGGTTGTGGATTATCTACTTGCTGTCTTCCTTTAATACCACCAGTTGAAAAAAGAAGCAACACCCGATTTTTAAAAAATAAATATGGGCTTGGGATGCTTTCAAGGTGTTTGCATTTTTTAAAGCACTCAGTTGTTATATCTTTCTTAAATGTTTCTTTTAGTTTTCAGATATTTTCTAAGCTCAGAAATAAAGTTTTTATTGTTAGTTATTTTCATTTAAATCTCTTTTAAAAGTATTCTTGAAAATATTTTTAAATTAGCAAGCAAATGTAGCACATAGTATTGGGATTGTGTGTGTTACTTATTACAAATACTATGTTTTTCTTATGTGAAACTGCAAAAGCCCGTTATCTTGTCAACCGAATGATATTTCATTTGCTAAAGAGACCTCAGGTATTCAAAACAGTTATGTAATGTCGCAAACTATAAGATTCTAGTTGAGTCTCTCTTGATTTGGTTTGAAGATATTTCTGTTTGTTAACAGAAATCAGAACTACAATTATTCTCCTAGGTCTGATCACTCTATCCTTCCCTCCTTCCCAACACGTTATAGCTGAGAGCAAGATCTTCCCTGGTTTGGGCCATTCTGGCACGGTCACTGTTAGGGCAGCTATGGCCTTCCCAGTCTGTATGTTTTACATTCTTAGAAGCTGTCCTGCTTGCAGGAAAAATAAGTTATTAGATTGAGTGGCTGGTAGTTCATGGTATACGATTATAAGAAAATTCACAATTTTGTGCATTATAGCTCAGTAAAACTGAAATAAAAAAATTCATTTTCTTTTTACATGAGGTGACATGAAGTGTGTGAAACATGAATAGACTTTCATATTCTATCCAAAAGGATAGAAATAAAATAAAGCTCACTTGTTGAATAGAATGTTGTATACATTTTTCTTATTCTTTATAGTCAAAAAACATTTTTTTTTATTTCTTTTGGATCAGCAATTTTGAATGCTAAATATAAGTTGACTAAGAAATCAGTCTTTCCCCAAAACATTCTTAAACATTTTGGCTAGTGAGCTAACAAATAGTTATTGCACGATTATGGGGTGCCTCATACTATTCTAGGAACTAGAGATAGAGCAATGAATAAGACTTGCTGTCGTGGAACTCTTTATACAGTGGGGTTTGGTGGTGGTGGAGAGAAATAATAAGTGAACAAGATAATTTCAGAGGTCACAAATGCCATGAAGAAGCTTTAGATTGAGTGTTGAGGGAAAACTCTGAGATGATAATATTTAATTTGAGACCTGAATGACAAAAAGCTAGATGTAATGATCCGCAAGAAGAGTGAACCAGGCAGAGGGCCCAGTTAGTACAAAAGCCCTTAAGTGAGAAGCAGCAAGTTGTTTGAGAAGGCCATAGTGATAAGCTGAGAGGAGACCAGTAGATGGGCTTGTCAGGAGACAAATCACATAGGTCTTTGGTGAAGGGTTTGGATTTTGTCTTATAAATACAAAGGGAAGACACAGGATATCAGTACATACTTACCTCTATGGATAAATATGTGTAACTTTTGAATTTGAAGTTGGTGTTACTAATGTACTGGCTTAAATCTGTAGGGTAACCAGTAGTTTCTCTAGACATAGAAAATCATGAACATGGTACATAAATTACGTTTTTCTCGGGGTCTGCAGAGAAAGGAATGAGTTATTCTCAGTATTGTAAAAAGCCTAATGAAATTATATTTGTGCTCTCGATAGATTTAAACAGGTGAAATATTGTATATCTTTGCTTTGACCAAAATTATATTGACTCAAATCTTTGCGGCTAATTATCACAAATCATTATCATATATTGTGGTGATTTGCAAGCTGTTAATGAAATAAAACATCATACTTGCACCTCAAGAACCTAACATTGAGTTTCATTAGTATTTATGTCTTTGACAGTTTGAGACATCTGATTAGTCATTACTTCTCTAGTTAATTAAATGTCATTGCAATTGATAGACAAAAATCTGTAAAGATGTGGAATCTGGAGAAAAGAGATTTTTCATAGTAAGGTTGAGAACCACTGATCAATGTCCTAATCTGTAGAGGGCCCTACAGGGAGAAGGGAAGTAATATCTTTTTGAAGGTAAAATTACTACATCTCATTTAATCTGTACAACAAATCTGAAAAATAGATATTGTTCATTTTTTACAGATGATAAAACTCAGAGTAATTATATAATTTATAAAAATTAACAAACTAATTATGAAGGTTAATGCTGACAGCCGACTTCCAGAAGGGACTACCACATTACAAAGCACACAGTAGGTGGTCAGTAAATATTTGTATTTTGCTTATACGCAAACTTGAATGAATAAGTAGCTGAATCCCTATATCCTTATAATCATTTCTTCAGTGTAACACATCATTTTTCTTCTAGATGAGTCTAGAAAATTACTCAGAAGTAATTGGCTTCACTTTTTTTTCCCTGCAAAATTCTGCCCCCCCACCCCGCCACCACAAGGTGTAAGTTATTTAGATCAATCACAGAGTACAGGTCCTGAGGAGGGAAATAAAGACCACAAACTTGGAAAGTGTAATTTTCATTTAGATTTTAACTGACTAGTTTGTAATGTTTTTAGCTTTTAAAACATTAAAGATACCATCTTTTGTATTCACATTCAAGATACCATTTTTGGTTCTTTGCTCTTAATTTTTTTTTTAACTTAAAAATTTATTATAGTTTTCTGAATTGAGATGGTGGAAAAACAGTAGTCAAAATGTTTATGTAGCCAATATAAGTTGTCCACCTAATCTCTGACTGTTTCAGTGGTGTGGGAGGGAGTATACTTAGGCAGAATAGTAGTATGAGATCTCTGAACTGCTTATTTACAAAGCTTCTTCTAATCCTTCAAATGAATTAATATCCAAATAAATTTAAGTTTAGAGTTCTTTCAAATGAATACCTAATAGGAATGGATGCCTAAGTGATGAAAGCAAATGCAGGTGATCTAGAGAGTAAAAGAGACTATTTTAGTGGAAGGTCTCAAAAGGGGAAGGGATTATGATACAGGATTAACTGTAGGAGAATGGGTAATGCATGGAAGTTGCTATGATAGACTGGAAAAGAAATTTATTTTCACAAAAACAAAAACGAAACTGATGAAACGTGGGCTATGAGATAAATTAATGTTGAACAAGTAAAAAGAACACCTAGGTTAGATATGGTGGCCTGCGGGGACCTTCAGAGAGGATATGATGAATCTTACCATGTGTGGCAGTATCATCATTTCACGGAGTATGGGATCTGTCTTGTTGGTTTGAGTTGGGAGTACAGTACAATAAAATGAATAGGGTTGTTTTTGTGAAGAAGGAACATATTTTAAAATATATTTCCAGTTGTCTGAGACTAAGGTTATACGATGACAGGTCCACAGAAGATAAGTTTGTATGATATTTTGGTTCTTGGTATCCTTGAAGTGCTCTTTTTGTTATTTTGGATTTTTTTGCTAGATTTCTATATGACAGCTTTTAGACTGCTTCTGCTGCTCTTTATTCTAATCATATAATCGGTTTAGTAATGGCATACATGACTCCTGGGATGAGATTTTCATGCTTCAGAAAATTGTTTTGCATATAAAGTACAAGTAACAATTAGCTCTATAGATGTGTATATCTAAAAATTGTGGGTGAAACGTTTAATTATTTGAGAATATCAGATTAAGAAAAACGATGGGCAGGTGAGCTTAGAAGGTGAATCTTATGTCTCAGACCCACCTTTGTTTAGATTTTCAGGTGGTAGGTTATTTTGATGATGTTTCTTTTACATTCAAATGGTAAGGCTGGAATTTAACTCAAAATTGGTCAAGTAGTATATACTCTTTTAAAAAAGTTTTTGTGTCTTTTGAATGGAATTTCACACTTAGGACAAACTCCATTGTAAAACATCCCTTTGAATTTTGAATAAATATTCAGTAACTTCTCATAGTACTCCAATGTCATAATTTTCACATTGGAATATGACAGCATATAATTCAAGAACCAACCAAAATCTGCAGTTGAAACCATGAGTAGAGGGGTTTTAGATGACGTAGTCATTCTGCTATTCCCATTATGCTTTAGACTTGGACTACTGTCATCAATAGAACAAGCTTGAGATTGTGTCACCACTCAGTACCATCTGCTTGCATGTGTATGTAAGCAATAGGCCTTCGACACTAGATAAAAAGAATCATCACTTTGTGGTGTTCTTAGCTGGCTCTGCTTGGGTTCCAGTGTACTGGGCTGAGCTTGTGTCTACAGTGAATTGTCACAGTTTTGATCTTTTGCAGCCATAACACTTCTGTAACCATGTTTTCGATGTGTTGCTGTGCTGAAGATGGACATGTGAAGTTTTTCAGTAATGAAAAGAAAATGCTTATTTAATCAGTGAAATTTAAAAATGATTTTTAAAAAATATTCAAATACTTGCAAGAGAGAGAACTCTTTCTATAAAGGACCAGCCATCTCCTCTACACCTCGTGGTTAATTTTCGCAGTATAACAAACTACTTTTTAAGTCTAGTAAACCAAAGTATTTTGTAGAAAATCAATCATAATTTTATTTGTCTGCACTCTTTTTAAAAAGTGCTGTATTGTTAAGAGAAAAATAAACATTACCAATGTTTATATAATATCAGTTCTTAGTTTTACAAAATGCCTATTCATATATAGGCTAAAAGGAAATACCAAAAGACTAAAGTTGTTATCTTGAAATTGTGATTATTAGGTGGTCTTTATTTTTCTCTTTAAACCTTTTATTTTCTGAATTTTTATACATCATTCATATATTTTATAATTTAAAATGAGTTCATTATAGAATGTGAAATGAAATTTAATGACATTTTTAAAGATGAAGATTCTTAGGGGATAAAATGAATTTAAAGGCTTTACAAATGAATTAATATAACAGGATGCATTCCTGAGATGGAATATATAATGATAAAATCTGTACTTTAAAACAAAAGCAAAATTAAGTTGTCATTTTTTGGGTGTAAGGAGTGAGAAAAAACTGGAAAAGTTTTGTACTACTTGATATGATGACTTGGAAAATTTTTGTTCCATTTTTCTAACTCAGGTTTGCCTCAGTTACATTCATTTATTTGCTCTTTTATGGATAATTATTTTATTACAAGATTTAAATTTATTCATACAGATGATGTGCCAAATCTCACCGAATATTTGGTCATTTGTTAATAACATATTTGTGGCCAGCAGGCAAAACACTCAGTGAAAGCTTGCCGATAGCACCTACTAGCTGTTACTTCTTATTTCTCAGTCTTTTCATCTGTAAAATGGAAAAAAAGAACAGTACCTATTTCTTAGACATGTTTGAGGATTAAATAAGTGTATGTGGCACACAAAAAGTACTTAAATATTATTGCTGCCACTATAAGGATTATCACCACCACCAAAAGGTGTGTAGATGTCTGTAAGGAATTGGAAAAGATTGCTATGGACTGGAGCGGTATCTTACACTTTGTATCCACTACTTTGACTAATCTCCTTGTATTCTTCTTTCCTTAAGTAGAACTATTAGCTATGAACTTAGATAGTTTCATTATATATGTATGCAATAAATCTTGGCATTGGTGGCTTAATGTTTTAAACCCAGAGTATTTAACATGGAAGATGTTTAATTTGGTGTAGGCAAAATGTTGAATTCTGCGTATTTCAAGGCTGACATGCTACTGAAGTTTTTGTTTGTTTGTTTTTGTTTTTTGCCACTGAAGTATATTAACTAGAGAATTGAGTTTAGTGGATTGCATCCTAGTTATTATTATCCAGCAGTGACTTTTGTTCCTTACTTGTTTAATTCGCATAAGATTAGAAACTGTGTTTCTGTGTGACTAATGGTGCCTTGAAAAAGCCAGTGGTTAATGCTGGTTTTTGCAGATTTAACTGAAGTGAGTTTATTTTAGTGGCAAAATTGACAAATATTGCTTTTTTCTTTTATATTCTTCACAATGCCTTGTCCAGTAGAGACCGCGAGTAATAGGGTGTGCTTGATAGTTTGTGAAGAAATTTGAATCTTCAGGTTCCTTAAAGGAAAAAGAGGAGTTTAGCAGGGATTCCTAGATTTCTGGGCTCTTAGTTTATTTTAATTTTATCATTTTAGTACATAATTTAAAAAGTATCTTAGACCAAATTAAAATATATCTGTATTACATATTTCTGTGGAGCGGTATGATGATGTAAGTGTGCCTCATTGAATAAAAGCCACTAGCCCCATGCATAGAAATTTTGATTTTATTAGGTCTGCAGTAAGGTTGACTACCTTTCAGTAAAGGTAGTTTACTTTATAGTTGATTTAGTTTACTGCAGAATCTGTAGTTCACTTCTCCAAGTGATTCCAGATGATTCTGATGCAGTACTTTCTCATTTTCTTTATATTTTCATTTTAGTATTATAGTGAATAGTCTACATTGTATTTTTAAAGACTTAGAGGAGTATAGGAATAAATTTTATATTTAAAAATGAAAATTAATGCTATGTCTTAACTTCCATTGTATATCCCTTTGTAATTAGTCCAATGTGTATATATATTACTATCCAAACTCATGTAATATCGGGACACCTGGGTGACTCAATCAGTTAAGCATCTGCTTTCAGCTCAGGTCATGATCCCAGCTCCTGGGATCGAGTCCCATATCGCACTCCTTGCTCAGGGGGTAGCCTACTTTTCCCTCTGCCCGCCATTCCCCCCCCCCCCCCCCCCGCTTGTGCGCGCGCTCTCTTTCTGTCTCACAAATAAAGTCTTTAAAAAAAAAACAAACTCAAGTAATATCAAGTTCATTGTAGAAAAATTGAGATTACCAGTGAAGCAGTGTTCGTCAACCTTTTTAGCATTATTACTTGCTCACCCTGCCCCAGTCTTTAGATATTTTTTTTCCTAACTGTACCCCCATGAAATTTTAATAGCACAGATATACTCTATGTTTATGTACTGTATGTTAATTTGTGTTTTATATGCTAAGAGTTTTACTTTTCATTTTTCTTTTCCTTTCTTTTTATTTTTGCCCCTCAATAGCCAATTTTCACCCCCTTGGGGGTGATATTGCCCCTGATGAGAATGTATGCAATAAGCTTAAAAAAAAAACCAAAAACCCTTAATTTTACCTCTTAGCTTATTAATATTTTGGTATACAACTTTCCCAATGGTTTTCAGTGCATATTTTTTTTAAAAAAATGAGATCAGATGCATAATATTTCATCTCCCTTTGAAAAAATATATTGTGAATTTTTTGTGAAAAACGAACATATTTTAATATCTAAGGATAAATATCAGTGCATTGTATTCCATTATATGAATTTGCCATCATTTCTTTAAGTGATTCCTTGTACTTCTCAGGTTTTTTCTATTATAAAAAACCCGATCTGAATATCTTTGCAGTTGAATTGTTCCATGCATTCTTAATTATTTCCTTAGGATAAATTCCAAGAAGTGGAATTATATTATTCTGTACATTTAAATATTTTTGGTATGTATAGCCTAGAGTGTGAAAGCCCTTTTCCCAAGGACAACCACCATTAATGACGTGCAGTAATTTATCCATTCTTCTATTGAAAGACCTTTTGTTTCCTGTTTTTTTTTGTTTTTTGTTGTGGGCATGCATCTTTGTTTGCTTGTGTTTTTCTGTATAATAAATTCCCATTTGTGTGAGAGTTGTTGGGTCATTTAAAAATTGGAAGTACTTTACATGCTTGAATTTTTTTTCTTTAGGCTCTCCTTATTTGCCTATTCTGATGTTGCTACTAGATTTTAGTTACTAATAACTTTGTAGTGTTGTGCTTTTATATCTGGAAATATAAAATGTTCCATTAAGTAAGCAAATGTGTTTGTATATTTTTCAGATTACAAGTTACAGTTAAGTTTGGCTAGCTTTTTGTTTTATTGTTTTTTAAAGACAAGTATATATATTTTAACTAGACTAGAATAATACAGATTTTTGAGGATTTACAGTTTTAGGCTTGAGAACTTTCAATGCCTAGCAGTGATTCAGAACTCTAAAAGCACCTCTCAGTTGCAAAGGAAAGAAAAAAACTACTGAGCTGTGAGCTTTATGGAATATTTGGAACTGCAACATTTTTTTTTAAAGATTTTATTTATTTGACACAGAGAGAGAGAGAGTGAGAGAGGAGACACAAGCGGGGGGCGGGGTGGGAGAAGGAGAAGCAGACTCCCCACTAAGCAGGGAGCCCGATGCGGGGCTCGATCCCAGGACCCTGGGATCATGACCTGAGCCGAAGGCAGACGCTTAACGACTGAGCCACCCAGGTGCCCCTGGAGCTGCAACATTTCTGTCAAATATGCCTTTTAATCTTTGGCTTATTGATGGAAGTATCTTGGACATATACTCTGTTTGCAATCCAACTTTTCTTCCTTTTAAAAGGAAATATATTCTCTTTCTCATTTTACGTTTCTGGTAAGCACTTATTTTAGGTATGCGCTGCTGTGCTGTTTCTGCTTATTTTTTATAGAATTCCTTTATATATTGTCTTCAGAGTTATTCGTACATTTTTCTGAGGTTTAGAGTCTCATAAAGTTCAAAATATATCAGAATAGTTATTACATTAGAATACTTGTGAATCAGCACCCGATTTTTACAGAATCTTAATCTAATTAGTGTTTTTTGCTAGATTGAAACAGGTTTCTTTATAGGAAACCATTAAACATTGCAAAAGAATTATACTTTGGTTTTAAAAGTAGAAATTTTTTTGTTTTTGAAAAATAGAGCTAATTTTGGGATGCCTGGGTGGCTCAGTCAGTTAAGCGTCTGCCTTCAGCTCAGGTCATGATCCCTGGGTCCTGGGATCGCCTCCAGCATCTGGCTCCTTGCTCAGCGGGAAGCCTGCTTCTCCCTCTGCCTCTGCTGTTCCTCCTGCTTGTGCTCTCTCTCTTTCTCTGACAAATAAATAAAATCTTAAAAAAAAAAAATAGGGCTAATTTTTCTCAGGTAGTTTCATCTTTAAATTTGAATTTAATTTTTAAGTGCTCACACCATCACTAAAATCTTTAAATGTTGATTCTGACCCTACTGTAATTATATGAGCTAGTTTTTTTTTTAAGACACACTCTTGAGTGAGACTTTCAAATGCTCTAAGTGTTCTGGAAGAATTCATTGACCTTTGTAATGAAAAATCCCTCCCGAGGGTACTACACTCACCACTAGGATGAAAGCTAATTATAATAAATATAATAACCGATACTCTACCTCGGCAATTCAGACAGATCTGTTTTCTAGGAGTAGCCTCTCTTGGAGTTGAGTTGTCACCACAGCTAGCTTAGGCTCATTGCAGAGGTTCCCCATGCTTTGGATCACAGTTCTTTATTTAGTGAATTGAAAAACCATCTGTTTTCCCTCATAGTAGTAGTCTTTTTTTTTTTTTTGCATGGTATGTTAAAAAATTAGCATCTCAAGTGTGATTTTGTCTATTGAAGCTTACCATTTAACCAGGTGGGAGATTTTATTCTGTGGTGCAGAATTTAACTTAAACACTTTATGAATGTACACAAAGCTGGGTCCTTTGCTCAGAATCACAGCAGCAAACAAATGACAGCATATGTTTGAGCATTAACTCATTATGACTTTAGACCTTTGGCCAAGCCTTATGATTGCTTGGGTACTGCCTTAGCACCCGCATTGCCTACTTCTTTGTTTTCTGAATCCTGAAGCCAAATGAAAAACTTAGAATTCATTTAAATGTATAGTCCATATAACGAGGATATTTTATCTTAACTAAATGTTATGTGAGATTACTATAAATGATTGTAAAAATTAGAATGTGTGATAGACGTTTGTGTTTGTAAAACTTCAAAATATTTCCATTTTATGGGCGCCTGGGTGGCTCAGTTGGTTAAGCGACTGCCTTCGGCTCAGGTCATGATCCTGGAGTCCTGGGATCGAGTCCCACATCGGGCTTCCTGCTCAGCAGGGAGTCTGCTTCTCCCTCTGACCCTCTTCCCTCTCGTGCTTTCTATCTCTCATTCTCTCTCTCTCTCAAATAAATAAATAAAATCTTTAAAAAAAATTTCCATTTTATTCTTATTTAAAATATTTTCTCCTCACACTAAGTATTGTGATGAATTAGTACCAGTAAGACTTTAATTAGTAATAGCCATCTGGGGGTAAAGATTTGTTAATAGATTGTTAGGATATAGATCTCCCCTGTACAGAGAAGTAGGGAGTTTCTGTGTTTTGTGCTCTGACAGAAAGTAAACTTTCAGGACAGCATTAAGTAATTTTTACTAGTTTTTTATATAATTTTTCTATTCAAAATATAATTTAAGTAATCCTTGAATATCTTTTTAGTCACACTATTTTTAAAAAACTGATTGTTTTTAACTAAACAAGTAATACATTACAAAAAGAAATAACAGGTCACATAAAAATGTAGATCAAGTGAAAAATACAGATAAGGCAAAAGTAATAGTTACTAGTTTGCTGAAATTCCTGGTAAACATACGTACATGTACAAATATTGTTTTCATAGCTTTTTTTTTTTAAGTTTTCAGATACGGAGGTGACACATGAAGACTAGAAATGTTCTTTGCTATCATGCTGTGGTACTAAATAAAAATTCCATTCTTTAAAGACAGGTTTTGTCAAGTTCCCCATCTCCGTCCTTGCTCTTCCCCTCACCTGGATTCTATTTTCATTATCACTTTTGTCCTTGACAGGAGAGAGGTATACTGATGTGATGCATCTCCATTCTGGCTTGGCTGTACATAAGAATTAACTGAGGAGCTTTGAGAAATAACCACATCCTGGCTCCACTATCCAGAGATTCTTATTTAATTGGTCATGATGAGGCAAGACATGGGGGAGGAAAATGTGCTTTATCTTGGCCTGAATATGGAAGCTTGCTGGAGCTTCTGAGTTCCAGTATGGGATCCAGGAAAGCAATGATTAGTCCAAGGATCTTCTTCCTCAGTTTCCTGTCTTTAAGAAGGGTGATAGGCATAGATATTTATAATCCCTCAGGTTCTCAAAGGAATGCAGTGCCACAAACTTCTTCATTTATTCCAGTATTGGTTCATCTACAGAATTTGTAATACTTAAATTCTAAGGAAAATCAGCTCATTAATGCAGCACAGATTAGACAGAGAAGAAGGTCAGTGGTGAAGCAGTATAATGTTGTGGTTAACTGCACAGATGCTAGAGGCCGACTGCCTGGGTTTTAATCCCACTTCTGTAATTTATATCTGTTGAGCTTGGGCGAGTTTGTTTTCGCCTCTCTGAGTCATCAATAAAATGGGGATAATAGTCTCTACCTCATAGGGATGTTGTGAAGATTAGAAATACTAATGTATAAAGTGCACAAAGCAGCATTTTGTGTATGATAACTACTCAATAAATAGTACAATTAATGTGTTTCTTTTCTTGTATCTTCTTTTCTAACAATGTTACTCTTGCCCATTCCTCCTGGAGGTAAATTAATGCTTTCTTTGGTAAACTAGAGCAGGGATCAGCAAACTTTTTTCTGTAAAGGGCCAGATAAGAAATATTTTAGGTTTTCAGGGCCATATGGTCTCTGTTGCAATACTGTGGGGCAAAAGCAGCCAGAGACCATATGTAAACAAATGAGCATGGCTGTGTCTACTTTATTTATGGACACTGAAGTTTGCATCTCATACAATTTTCACATGTCATGAAGTACTGATTTTCTTTTGATTTAAAAAAAGACATTTAAGACTGTAAAAACCGTTCTTAGTTTATAGGCCACACAGAAATAGGCAGTGGGCCCTGTTTGGCCTGCAGGTCATAGTTTGCTGATTCCTGAACTAGAGTAAAGGAACCCACACATTCTGACTATTTTAGACACGCTTTCTTTCTTGAAGCATGCCTTCATTCTTTAACTTCCCTATACTTTGGAGGAATCTAGAAAATTATTTTTATTGCCATCAGGTTTAGAATTTAAAAATTCTACTTAGAGTTCTGATCTTAGCAATAAGCACATGTGTGAAACAGGAGCTCTGTGAACTCTCCTCTCCTCAGGGACGTATATAATAGTACTGAGGGTTCTTCAGTTGCAAGCAACAGAAACAGACTTTGTCTTGTTCTCAGCACCAGTATAGTAGGTGTTTGTATTAGGGTTCTCCAAAGAAATAGATCGGTAGGATACATACACAAATACTATACATTTTGTGTGTATGTGTGTATAGTGAGAGATTTATTTCAAGAAATTGGCTTAAATTGTTTTGGGGCCTAGCAAGTCCAAAATCTATAGGGCAGGGCAGCTGGGAACTCTCTGGCAGCCTTGTGGTAGAATTTCTTCTTCGTGGAACCTCAATTTTGTCCTTAAAGGCCTTCAGCTGATTGGACAGAGCCTCCCCCACATTATTGATAATTTCCTTCACTTAAAGTCGACTGGTTATAGGTATTAACCACATTTACATAATACCTTCACAGCAACACCTAGATTTTGTGTGTGTGTGTGTGTGTGTGTGTGTGTGTGTTTTTAAAGATGTTATTTATTTATTTGACAGAAAGAGACACAGCGAGAGCAGGAACACAAGCAGGGGGAGTGGGAGAGGGAGAAGCAGGCTTCCCGCTGAGCAGGGAGCCCGATGTGGGACTTGATCCCAGGACCCTGGGATCATGACCTGAGCTGAAGGCAGACGCTTAACAACTGAGCCACCCAGGTGCCGTTGTGTGTGTTTGAATAACTGGGTACTACTATATCCTAGCCAGGTGACACATACAACTAACCATCACATAGTTCAGTAAATATTTTTCCAATAAAAGGATGAACAAATGGCTAAAATGGTTAATGTAAGCAGAAAAAGACATGTAATTTGAAGGATGTTGAATAATAGAATTTAAGAAATAAGCGTTCAGACCTAAGGAAGCCCCAAGAAACACTGGGACAGTTTGCAGGGTTTGAGACCTAGGTAGCAGGAATAAACAGTGTCTTTAGTGTAGCACAGTCAGAATGAATCTGCTCTAACCTTCTCCAGTCCTCACGTCATTCTGCTCAAGATTCAGCTTCTTAAGAGATTCTGCCTGATTGGCCTACCTTGAGTTTGGGTAAGAGAGCTCCTTTGCCCAGTAGAGGGTGGGACACCTTGATTGACATTTCCACCAAAACTACCGTGAGGGAGTGAGGTTATTTTCCAACAGAGTGTTTGGATGCTGTTACCAAAAGGAGGAGGAAGGGATACTAGACTAATGCAAAAATAACAGATGTCTGCTTCACCAATTCTTGATATCTGCCCACATAGAAAGACAGCTGGTGAGGCTGACATGGACAGGGGCCAGATCATGAACTTTATAGGCCCTGGTAATCAGCTTGGGCCTTAATCCTCTAGAAGAAGGAACTTTTTTGGAGTCATAGACTCCAGTGAGAATTTGAAATTTTTGAACCAAATTTTGGACCATCTTCCTTTCTTCAGAAAATTACACTTAGGCTTTAAAAAAGGTTTGTTTTTGGAGCGCCTGGGTGGCTCAGTCGGTTAAGGTCTGACTCTTGATTTCGGCTCAGATCTTGAATTCACAGTTAGGAGATGGAGCCCCACATTGGGCTCCGTGCTCGGCGTGGAACCTGCTTAAGACTTCCTCTCTCTCTGTCTCTCCCTCCTCCCCACTTGCTCATGTGTTCTCCCTCTCTAAGAAAAGGGGGGGGGGGTTGTTTTTGTTTTTTGTTTTGCATAGGATTTCAAAAGATCCTCCTACCTTTTGAAGTACATCTGTGGTTGGTGGGAAGAAGGGCCAGTCTCTTAACCAGATGGTTAAGAACTCATAGGGAGACAGTGGTATATACTACGTAAGGATTTTAGGCATGGGAACCACAATATAGAGTTGCATTTTAAATAAATCATTCTGGCTTGAATTGGGGGGTGGATTCGAGGGGTCTGTAAGGCTGGATGGAGGCTGAAAAACAACCACAAAATTACATCTCTTCCCTCAGCTTCTGATAGTTGCAATTTTATGATTCTCTTTAATCTCTGATTGCTCGTGGAAAGATTTGGTTAAGGGATGACGAGGGCTTCAATTAACAAAGAAGAAATAGGAATGAAAAGGGAAACAACTTTAAGAACTATTTGGGAGATAAAGTTCACAGGACCTAGCTATTGATCATATTTGGGGAACAGATTGTCTATGGCCATGTATGTCTCTAGCTTGCATGACAGAAAATTGCTGAGGGAATTAGTAGAGAGCAGGTAGAGGGATTGACCTTAAAGGTGAGGAGGGACTTTATCCCCTGAATGGGACTTGAGGAAAAAAGATCATAGTGACTGGACTTGATAAGTTTACCAGTGAGGGGAGGGAATGAGGGAGGAAGTAAAGCAATGATTGGTAAAAGGATGATATGCGGTACTGAAGGTCCAAGTGAGATTTCAGACCAGGAATTTGTAGTAGTGACATGAGTTACATAATGCTGTTTTCTCCAGCAATGAAGAGAGATTTTTAAGATTCATTCATGGTTGGGGCACGTGGGTGGCTCAGTCGGTTAAGCATCCGACTCTTGATTTCATCTCAGGTCATGATCTCAGGGTCTGAGATTGAGCCCTGAGTCAGACTCCGCGCATAGCGGGGAGTCTGCTTCTCTTCCTCTCCCTCTGCCACTCCCCTCTGCTCTTGTGTGCCCATGTGTGCACTCTCTCCCTTTCTCTCTCTAAAATAAATAAATCTTAAAAAAAAAAGATTCATTTGTGGTTGTTACACTGGCTGATTTTGGGGGAAACACAGGAATATATAGAAGTGGCTGGGCAAACAGTAACTCAGACAAAGAGTGTGATAATGATAAAGAGGAAACACATATAGAGCCCTTACTCTGTGCTAGGCACATATATAAGTATGTTTTGAAGATACTAACTCATTAACTCAAAATAACCCTGTAAAGTAGGCACTGTTATCCCAATGATGAAACTGAGACACAGAGAGGTTAAGACATTGCCTAGGATTATAGAGCAAGTTATTAACAGCTGGACTTCGGACCCAAAATTTAGTTTCCAGAGTCTGTGCTTAGCTACTAAGCTACACTGATGATCACTCTTGGAATCCAGGTTTGGGAGAGAAGGAGAGGAGATGATAGGCTAGGAGATGGTAAAGGCATCAAAGTGTCTGAAACTTTAGTGCGGTGGAAAACCTGTGCTGTAGGATTTTCCTCAGATTACAGACATACACAAATACACACTGATTTATACCAGGCCAGGTATTGCAAAAAAGGAAATTAATTTAGACATTTACTAGTAATTCTTAATGATCAGGAGCCTTTTTCATGAATTATATTTGGACTTCACAGTTCTTTTGCTTCATTTTTGCGTGCTGACAATAAGATATTCTTGTAAAAGTAAACCTCTGTGTTTCCTTTTGTATGCTTCATCACCCCAGTTTTGACAGAACCTTTAGTAAATGACCAGATTTTTTCTACTCTTTTTCTTTGCTCTCATAACATTAATGTGGCAGGCTTTTTCATTTTAGTGTGTTTGTATCCACTGCACTGCTGCTGTTTAGTAGGGGAGCCCTGCCAGTTAGAGCTAGAGATGTTTTGTTCTAATTTGGAGAGACAGCATGTGTTTAAGTTCTCCATCAGATTTCCTTTTCTTTCCTTTTTTTCCCCCCCTCTTAATTTGGTGCCCAATTTGTAAATACATTTCTGCAAATGCAGACTAAGGAATAAAAAAATGAATGCATCCCTCAGGATGGAGCACCTTTTCAACATAGAACTAGTTTGCTTTTTCAAAAAATGTTTGGCTTTTTCCAATGGTGTTGTTACCTAAAGGCCATACAATTGATAAATTAATCAAACTAACACTTTGACAAAAGGCATTATAATATTTTTATTTTACTAAATTTTGACAACTGGTTTTATTTTCCTATATCTCTCATTGTCTTATATTCTTAGATCAACATAATGGGTTTTTGCAGTATTAGAGACCAGTGGAATGCTGTTGTTGTTTTTTTCTTTTCCCCCCTGTATTAATCTAGATACCAAGTTAGGTTTGATGTTTGCTGTGCTTGGTGTGCTTTACATATTGATTTGGGCTAATAATTTCAATTATTTGCTTCTAGCCAATGAAAGGCATTGTTAGAAACAGGACTCTAGATCTAGTTGTTGAGATTTTAGCCTCTAGAAAATTTAATAATATATGTTTAATTATAGTATCGGCCTTTGAACCCTGACCCTCAAGGCTTTAGTGATAAACTTTTTTCTGTAGTCAGGTGGCTTTCGATTTGACTATAAATACTTTTTCCCAGTTAACAAGCTTAGTTCAAATCTAGGCCTCAAAGTAAACTCTTTTTATGCTTAAGAGAATTTTAGTAGTTATTATTGATTGGTATATTTTATGTGAAATTATTTAAATTGGCAAATCATGATCAACAAAGTATTGTAATAATTCATTTTTGTAGAACTTTGAGGATTAGGTGAGTCCAAAAGTATTAGACTCAAGCACAGTTTTAATAGTTGGTAATTTTGTAATTTATTTGTATGTAGCGTTGTCCAAATTTCACAGTTTATATATGCCTTTGTTTGATACTTTCATACATACCAAAGGATTAAGATAACATTTAGATACTGAGAAATTTCTAATAAATGTGAATGTGTATGAATGTTGTAGATAACCTATCAGTCTTTTAATTTGTACTATATTGAGAATTCTCTTCATTGAAAATAGCTGATATACTTGTTGTCAAGAATTAATTCTACATAGAAATTCCTCTATAATCATATTTTCAGGTGTTTTATAACAAAGTCACTACTCAACTGTGCTATATAATTTCTGTTTGTTGTATTTTGTGTTTGTGGTTACTTGGAAATTTTATCATATATCATGGGAATAATTCTTTTATGACAATTTAAAGATTGTTCTCCTACCCCTACATTTTATTTTTGTAGTTTTAATTATTTTATTAAATGTTGGGGTTTTTTTTGGCAGTTCTTCTAATATCCTTAAATGTTTCCAGGCTTGTGACCCTTGGTCACTGTCTTTCAACATATTGATGTCAAATGCGAGATTTTGGGGTTATTTTCCCCTTATACAATGTTCTTTAGATAAAAGAATGATACAATTCATTCAGACATAACTTTATTTTTTTTATTTTTTTTTAAGATTTTATTTATTTATTAGAGAGAGAGCGAGCGAGAGAGGGAACACAAGCAGGGGCAGAGGGAAAGGGAGAAGCAGGCTTCTCGTGGAGCTGGGAGCCTGATGTGGGACTCTGTCCTGAGCCGAAGGCAGACGCTTAACGACTGAGCCACCCAGACATAACTGTAAAAAATAGAATTAGATACTATTATTGAGCAGATATTTTGCAGGATTAATATTCTTTCTAGTTAGAATTTTCCTGGCAAAAATGTTGTAATTTTCAGAGTTTAAAGTATTTTAAAGCTTTGATCAGAATTTTCAAGGAGGTTGTTGTAATATATTGGTTTCTTAAAACATGCAGAGTCATTAGGTACCAGACCTTACATTGATGTATATACATAAGTAAAAATGGGAGTAGGGAAAGTGGAGGTGGGATTAGTTGGTTATGCTGATGGAATGTGGGTGGACCTGGATGATGACAAGTATTTCCTGGTGATCATTTCTGTCAACAAATAGGATTTCAAATATTATTCTCTGAGGCAAGTATTCTAGCACATTTCAACCACAGTGACTTAGACTTATAGTCAGTGGAATGGGTTTTCTTTAAAAGAAATGTAGCCACTGTGAGCAATGTAATCCACTGAAACAAGGCTTAATTTTGAATTAAAAAAATTAAAAGCTGATATTAAAATAAGTATATATAGGATATGTTATCTCAACCCTTCATTCATCACCCTATTTTGTTGTGTAGGCTTCTGGTCATTACTTTTTATCAGTTTTGTAGTAATTGGACAAGGAAAGAAAATGAGATGAAATGCACATCTGGAAATTTTGCCTTTTTTTGGATTTTGTTCTTGTTTTGCTTTTACTATAGAAAATAAAATCTGATAAACAATTTAGGAAGAGGGCATAGAGTTAGGTTAAGAATGTGGGCACTAGAGTCATATTACCTGAATTCTGATCCCAGCTATGCAAATTACTATGTTCAGTCTTCAAAATACTTTTCTTAGCCTCACTTTCTTTAGCTATAATATGACAATTATAATTGTAACCCTGCTTTATGGTCATGAAAATCAAACAGTATGGTCTATATGAAGTACTTAGCATTGAATATTAAATATTACTGTTTTATTATCCCTTTTCTGTTGATCAAAACTTTACATGGATTCTGACTTCGTTTTTGAGGTTACTGTTTGGTTCCCATTGAATTTTTACCAGGCAGTTTAGTGTTTAAAGGAATATTTAATACATTTTTCCTTTTAACTGGAATAAGCTAAGGATGCAAAAGATTGAATGTTGTCTTAGATTTCTAAGACCTGGGGAACCGGTCTGAATACTTTTATGCACTTGGTTAACCTTTATGCCATTCAGAATGCGAGACCAGTTTGTGCTGATTTCCATTCCTCTGTTAGTCTTAAAAAATGAATCACCATTGTCTTCAATGATGTCATTAGGACCATTAGGAAAAATACCTGTTATAACTATGAAGATCCAGGGAACTCTTGTTTATACTTATTTTAATAGTGATAGCTTGGTTTTGGTTATTTCTTCTAACAATATATTAGTAATGTTACTAGTAGAGTGCTTTTTATAGACTTTTATAAACTTTGTCTCATTTGATCTTCACAATTTTGTGAAAAAGGTAGGACAAATGGAATCACTCCTACTTTTAAAGATGAGAAATCTGGGCTTCAAAAAGTTCAGTGACTTTCCCAGAGATAGTGATGTCTGCTGTCTCTTACATTAGTTTTCATTCTACCATATCAAAGAGTTTCTATGTAGAACCAATTCCTTCTATATGATCAACCTATAATTTCCAGAATGTAATACTCAAATTGTTGAAATTACTGGATTTTCACATTTGCCAGAAGTATGTACCTTTTGTTTTGTTTTGTTTTGTTTGGCTATATATCAAGTTAGAAGAATAAATAAAGTTCTGCCATAGTATATTAGTATAATTTTAATCTTATTTGTAGCTGTAGGATTTAGAGATAATTGACGTGGAAGTATATCCTTAAAATGCATTTGGTGCTAGAAAGTTATTTTAATAAGTTAATTAACTTTCAATATAATTTTGATTCAAAGGGCACTATGAAAGATTTTTTTTCTCTGATTCTTATGATATTCTTAGTCAAGTTGCCCAATTTCAAAAGAAAGGTGACTTTACTTTTAGCAGTCATTTTAAAAACTAGTATACTTTATATTGTGTAAATACCTATGGGAAGATGCATATTTCTTTTGATTGGGGACATTCTTTGTGTAAGAAGTTCAGATGAAGTGTTTTTATATCCTCTGCTTTTGTATTCATGGGCTCTATGCACATCACTATGAAGGAATATGAAATAATCCTTGCCTTGCTTTCAACAAAGTTGAAGCATTGATAGAGAAGGTAAAGCTAATTATGACACAGAGTAGAGGCTGCCAAACTATAATCTAAGGCCTGATTTTATATGGCAATCAAGCTAAGATGGTATTTGCTTTTGTTGTTTAAAAAAACAAACAGGAGACTATGTAACATAGACCATGTGTGGTCTGCAAAGCAAAAAATATTAACTGTCTGGGTCTTTACAGAAAAGGTTTGCTGACTGTGAATTAGAGGCATATGTATCACATAAGATATAAGGAATGCAAACCAAAACCACAATGAGATACCATTTCATACCCATTAGGATAGCTGTAATTAAAAAATGGACAGTAACAAGTGTTGACAAGGATGTGGAGAAATTGGAATTCTCATGCACTGCTGGTAGGAATGTAAAATGGTAAAGCCACTGTAGAAAACAGTCTGGCAGTTCCTCAAAAAAGTTAAACATTCTTACCACATGACCCAGCACTTCCATTGTAGATATAAGCCCAAGAGAATTAGGAACATATGTTCACGTAAAAACTTGTTCATATTATTAGTCACAATAGCCAATAAGTCCATCAGCTGATAAATGAATAACCAATATGTGGTACAGCCATACAGTGGAATATTATTCAGCCATAAAAAGAAATGAAGCACTGATACATGCTACAACCATAGATGAGCCTTGCATTATATGTGAAAGAAGCCAGACACAAAAGATCACAAGTTCTGTTATTCCATTTATAAAAATGTCTATCTAGAATAGGCAAGTCTATAGAGACAGTAAATTAGTGGTTGCCAGAGGCTGGAGAGGGGGAATTGGGAGTGACTAGTACTGGATGTAGGGTTTGTTTTAGGGCAATGAAAATGTTCTGGAATTAGTGGTGGTGATTGTACAGCCTTCTGAGTATAATTTAAACCACTGCTTATACACTTTAAAACGGTGAACTTTATGGAATGTGAATTATATCTCAAAAGAAAATGTAACTAAGTAGTTTTATAAAAGAAGTAATGAGAGATCAGATAAAGAAGACTGCAGGCGTGAATTGATTGATACAAACTTTGAAGTTTGGGCTTGAAATGCTTCTCAAAGGGCATGGAGAATTTGGATAGAAAAAGAGGAAGTAGGTGGGTATGGCATTACAGATCTTAGGAACAGGTACAAACTAAAATCTTCCTGTTTGACAGGAGAGGAAGAAGTGGCAAGACTAAGGAAGAAAGACAAGCTGAATTTGTTTCCATGAGATTTCTAAACTGTCATATTTAACTGAATTGCACTGCTAGGGATCATGCTTTGCACTATCATTTTTATGGAATAAATTGTGTATTCTTCTAGGCCAAAGCGGGAATTTTTTATTCCAGCCAGAAAGCAAGAGCCATGGTACTTTTAACAGGTTATTGTAAGGACTTCAATTCTCAGTAATATGCTTTGAAGAATTTGCTACCATCTTTTTTTTTCTTCTTTTTCAAGTTTTTATTTGAATTCCAGTTAGTTAACATACAGTGTAATATTAGTTTCAGGAGTAGAATTCAGTGATTCATTACTTAAATATAACACCCAGTGCTCATCACAAGTGCCCTCCTTAATACCCATCACCCATTTAGCCCACCCCTCACTCATCTCCCCTCCAGCAGCCCTCAGTTTGTTCTCTGTTATTAAAACTCTGTTTTTTTGGTTTGCCCTCTTTGTTCTTTTTTTCCCTTATGTTTATCCTTTTTGTTTCTTAAATTCCACATATGAGTGAAATCATATGGTATTTGTCTTTTTTCTGGCTATTTCCCTTTACATAATACTCTAGCTCTATCCATGGCATTGCAAATGGCAAGATTTCATTCTTTTTGATGGCTGAGTAGTATTCCTGTGTGTGTGTGTGTATGTGTGTGTTCCACATCTTTTTAATCAAATTTAAGTCATACAAAGTATCTATCTGATTTTTTGTTATTTGGAACAAAAATCCTTAATAATATGGTTCATTATACTTGCTGCTTTACACTTGCAAAGTTCTTTCTTGTGTATTGCCTCATTAAATCCTCTCACCACACCTGTGAGATAGATGGTATCATTCCCATTTTTTTTTAAAGATGAAAGAGGCCATATGATAGAGTGATTTGGAGCTACAGTGGGGCCACTGGAGTCAAAATGCCTAGGTTGGAATCCTGGTTTTGCCATTTACTAATTGTGTGTGAGTTTTGAGTTATTCTAACCTCTCTATGTTATATGTTTTCTCTTATGCAACATGGTGATTATAATATCATAGAGTTGTATTTATATAAGTTATAGAAGTAAAATTCTTAAGAATCATGCTTAATGCATAGTAAGCCCTCAGTGTTATGCTCTTATTTGTACATTATAAGAACTGAGTGAGATTAAGAAGTCCATAGTCTTCCAGCTAATAAGTGGTAGAGCCAGCACTTAATTACAGGTGTTCTGAATACAAGTCTTGTTTTTTTAGTTGCTTTTACCAGATTTTTATTATATACTTACTTATTGGCCGTACGTTTACAAACTTTCTAAACTTTCCATTTACATGGAAACCAGACAATAAACCAGATATTGATAACACAGGGAGATTTTCTACCCTCTTTACAACAGAACTTTCATTCAAAATCCAGTCTTTTGCTTTAATCCACCGATACCCAGTTCTTAGCTGTTATAAACCCAATTATATATGGGTTTATGGGAACTATGGAGGGAAATTGACAAAGGAAAACATAGATTTAACATAGTTAACAAAAATCAACTTGAATATGATAAAAATGAACGATTAACAGCAAATAACACCTGGGGGGAAATCTGGAATAATCAAAAGGGTGGCTGTCCTTAATAAATAAGCAGAAAAGACTGATTGATAGGAAAAACAACTTTTTTCAAAGACGAATGCGAAAAGAATAGGCAGTTTGCAAAAGAGAAAAGATGTGACTGATAAATATCTGAAAAACAGTTTAACTTCACAAGTTAATCAAAGAAATTTAAGTTTAGGATAATACATTTTTGATGATACAGTTAAACCAAGAACATTTAAGTTAAAATTTAAAAATTTAAGTTGAAACTCTGTGCTGTTAGGGATATAGTGAAATTAGGATCCACATATTCCTGATGAGAATGTAAATTGATAAACCTAGTAGTCTCCATGAAAAACCTTAAGAATGTTCCTAATCTTAGACCTAGTAATGATCCAGCTGAGAATGTAACCCAGAGAAAAATGATAACTTTGGATAAAAATTTATGCACAAAGATTCATTGTAGCATTATCTATAATAAAGAACATTTGGACATATCTGGTGAAAAGATATTATTGTACATTTACTGCAGTATTATTTGTCAAACAGTTTTCATTAAAAATCTTAATGCCCTTGAGAAAAGATGATGAGAGAATGTTTGGACGGGGAGAAAAGCAAGATTCAAAATTACAGCACTAACCTCTGTGTCAAGTGGTAAACTGAAGTCTTGAGAATAAATAGTTCATCCTGGACAAACATATACTGAGTAGCTCTTAAATGTTTGATGTACTGAATGTCCACCCACTATAAAAATAGAATAAATAACACAAAATACCTCTTGAACCCAAAACCTCTTTCCTTGTAGTAGTGAACACTCATCTCTATTCTTTAAGCAAACTCCTCAAAAAATTTTCTACAATTCTGTTTCTAATTTCTCACCCTTTCCTGAATTCAGTCAGGCTTTTGTCCCTAGGTTAGTCCACTGAAATGAGCTCTTCAAGTCTCCAGTGACCCCCAGTGGTCAGTTCCCAGTCCTCCTCTTACTGGACTCATGAAAAGCATTTAGCAGTTGATCACTTCTTTCAGATGTTTTCTTCTTTGTCTTCCAAGAAGCCACACACATGGTTTTCTCCCTCCCTCACTGGCTGCTGCTTCTTGTCCTCCTTTGCTGACTGCTCTACTTATGATTTTTTTTAAGTTAATATGATGAATTACGTATTTTTAAAAATTGTAAAATACACATAAAATTTACCATTGTAATCATTTTTAAGTATACAGTTGAGTGGAATTAAGTCTTTTACATTTTTGTAAACTGTTCCCACCATACATGTCTAGAATTTGTTTCATCTTCCCAAACTGAAACTGTGTACCCATTAGACATTTAACTTCGCATTCCCCTCTCTGCCCAGGCCCTAACAACCACCCTTCTACTTCCTGTCTATGAATTTGACTATTATTGACTGTTCTAGGTGTTTCATGTACCTTGGAATCATACAGTATTTGCCTTTTTATGATTGGCTTATTTCAGTTAACATAATATTTTCAGGACTCATCCATGATGTAGCACGTGTCAGAATTTCCTTCCTTTTAAGGCTGAATATTCCATTGTATGTATATGCCACATTTTGTTTTATCTGTTCATCTGTTGATGGACACTTGGGTTGCTTCCACTTTTGACTACTGTGAATAATGCTGCTATAAACACACATGTACTACAAATACCTATTTGAGTCTCTGCTTTCCGTTCTCTTGAGTATATACCCAGAAGTAGAACTGCTGGATCATATGGTAATTCTGTATGTAATCTTTTGAGGAACTGCCATAGTGTTTTCCACATTCCCATTAACAGTGCACAAGGGTTCTAATTTCTCCACATTCTTACCAATACTTGTTATTTTCTGGTTTCCTCATTTGTTTGTTTCGTTTGTTTTGGTAGTAGCCATCCTAATGGATGTGAAGTGGTATTTAATTGGGGTTTTGATTTGCATTTCCCTGATGATTAGTGATGTTGAGCATCTTTTCCATGTGCTTATTGACCATTTGTGATTTTCATACCTTCTTTGGAAAAATGTCTATTCTTAAAGTCCTTTGCCCATTTTTTAATTGTGTTGTTTTTTTGTTGTTGAGCTGTAGGAGTTCTTTATATATTCTGGATATTAACCCCTTGTCAGTTGTATGACTTGCAAATGTTTTCTCCCATTCTATCAGTTACCATTTTACACTATTGGTCATGTTCTTTGATTCACAGAAGTTTTAAATTTTGATGTAGTCTAATTTATCTCTTTTTTCCCTTTGATGCTTGTGCTTTTAGTGTCATATCCGGGAGATCATTGCCAAGTCTAATGTCATGAAGCTTTCCTTTATGTTTTCTTTTAAGAGTTTTATACTTCTGTTCTTACATTTAGGTCTTTGATTCATTTTGAATTAACTTTGTATAAACTGTAAGGTAAGGATCCAACTTAATTTGCATGTGAATACCCAATTCCCAACACCATTTGTTGAAAAGACTGTCCTTTCCTCATTGAATGGGTATTAGTACCCTTGTCAAGTCATTTGACCATTTATATAAGGGTTTATTTCTGGGCTCTCTATTCTACAAATTTTGATATGTTGTATTTTCATTTTCGTTCTATTCAAAATACTAATTTCCATTTTGGTTTCTTTGAATCATGGATTATTTAGACATATTATTTTGTTTCCAGATATTTGGGGATTTTCTTAATGTCCTTTTCTGATTTCTAGATTAATTCCACTGTGGTCAGAAAACATACTGTGTATGGCTTAAATTCCTTTAGATTTATTGAGACATATAGTCTAGATTCTAGTTTATCTTGGAAATGTTCCATGTGCACTTGAAAATGATGTGTATTTTGTTGTTGGATGAAGTGTTTTATAAATATGAGTTTGATCCAATTGATTGACGGTATTGTTTAGTTCAAATATGTCCTTACTGATTTTTGCCTGCTGGATCTGTCAATTACTGATAAAGGGGCGTTGAAGTCTCCATGAGTCTATAATAGTGGATTCATCTATTTCTCCTTGCTATTGTATTTTTTGTCTCATGTATTTTGATGCTCTGTTGTCAGGCACATACACATTAAGGATTGTTAGATCTTCCTGGAGAGTTGACTCCTTTATCATTATATAATGTCACTCTTTATCCCTGATAATTTTCCTTGCTCTGAAATCTGCTTTGTCTGAAATTATATAGCCACTCCAACTTTTTTTTTTTTTATTAGTGTTAGCATGGTATATTTTGCTCCATTTACTTGCTCCTTTACTTTTAATCTATCTGTGTTCTTATATTCAAAGTGGGTTTCTTATGGACAGCATATAGTTGGATTTTGGGTTTTGGTCCACTTGGCAGTCTTTTATGGTATATTTAAACCATTGATGTTTAAAGTGATTTTTTATTTGTTGAATAAATAGCTACCATAGTTGTTGCTGTTTTCTGTTCATTGCCCTTGTTTTTTTTTTTGTCATCTCTTTTTCTGCTGCCTTCTTGTCTTAATTGAACATTTTATATACTTTCATTTTTTTCCTCTCTTACCATATCAGTTATATCTTTTTTAGTAGTTGCCTTTGAATTTAAAGTACACATTTACTGCTGATCCAAGTCCACTTTCATATAACACCATACCACTTCACAAGGTTGTACATGTACTTAATAACAGTATTCCCAGTTCCTCCCACCAATCTCTTACAACAGTGCTGTCATTCATTTCAGTTACCCATAAGCTATAGTCACCTAATGTATTATTATTATTCCAGATGAGATAAGGCACGTTCAGGGTGGTATGGCCGTAGACTGTTGTTATTATTACAAACAAACTGTTATCTGTTAGATCTACTGGTGATAAGAAAAATAAAAGTTTTTATTTTACCTTCATACATTCATATTTAGTTCCAAGTACCGGCCCTAAATCGTTTTCCTTCCTTCTAAAGAACTTCTAACATTCTTTGCAGGGTAGGTCTTCTGACAACAAATTCTGTGAATTTTTGTTTGAGAAAGTCTGTATTTATCTTTCATTTGAGAGATAATTTTGCTGAATATAGAAGTGTAGCTTGGTGGGTTTTTTCTTTCAACACCTTAAATATTTCACTTCCCTCTCTTTATGCTTGTGTTACTTCTGAAGAGAAATTGGACGTAATTCTCATCCTTACTCCTCTGTAAGTAGGGTGTTTTTTCCCCTCTGGCTTTTTTCAACATTTTCTTTTTGTTTTTGATTTTCTGCAGCTTGAATCTATGCCTACGTGTAGATTTTTTGGTATTTATTCTACTTGATGTTCTCTGAACATCATGGTTTTGTGGTTTGGTGCCTTCTTTTTATTATTATTATCTTGATTATTATTTATTAGTTACTAATTATTTTTTCCTTTCAACTCCTCATTCCTTTTGGCCCTGAATTCAGAGTATGTCTGGAAGATAACTAATTCTTACCACTCCACCACTACTACTTTCGTCCATGTTACCATCTTTTGAGTTGTTTCATTTGCTTTCACATAGTTCTCCTTACCTCTGCCCTTCACCTCCTCCTTCCTTTCACCACGTAACAACAGGATAGCTGTTTAAAATTTCAGTGGGAACCCGGCATCCTTTGCTCACAACTATCCAGTGACTTCCCATCTCATAGCAACTAAAAGCCAAAACTTTACCATGGCCTGTATTTAGCTGTCTCTTACCTTATCTGCGACTAATCACACTGTACTCCAGTTAGGATGCCCTCCTTTCTCCTTGGAAGTCGGCATACATCTCAGAGGTCTGCACAACTCTCTTGTCTAACTTCCCATTGCCTTTAGGTGCTCTTGAAATTCAAATACCAATTTTTCAGATTATAAATCTTCATGCCCCGTGAACTCCCTGTCTTCCTTTCCTGCCTAATTTTTTTCCAGAACACTTTCACCAGCTGACCTGTGTCTTTGGCAGGAGAGAAAATAGCACATTAGAGAAAATTAAAGAAAGCCAGTTAGCTGGAACATTGAGAATGAGAGGGAGCATATTGTAGGGTGAAGCTAGAGTAGGAGTTAGGGACCAAACTGTGGGGAACCTTGTAGACCATCTTAACATTTTTGATCTTTATTTAAAAGTAGTGCGAAAGCACTGAAGTATCTTTTTTTTTAATTTTTTTATTATGTTAATCACCATACATTACATCATTAGTTTTTGATGTAGTGTTCCATGATTCATTGTTTGTGCATAACACCCAGTGCTCTACGCAGAATGTGCCCTCTTTAATGCCCGTCACCAGGCTAACCCATCCCCCCACCCCCCTGCCCTCTAGAACCCTCAGTTTGTTTTTCAGGTCCATCGTCTCTCATGGTTTGTCTCCCCCTCCGACTTACTCCCCTTCATTCTTCCCCTCCTGCTATCTTCTTTTTTTTTCTTAACATATATTGCATTATTTGTTTCAGAAGTACAGATCTGTGATTCAACAGTCTTGCACAATTCACAGCGCTCACCATAGCACATAGCACTGAAGTATCTTAACTGGAGGGATTTGGGAGGATAACATGGGTCAATAACATGATTTGATAATGATCGTTCTGGCTTCATTGTGGAAAAAAAGATTGGAGGGGGAAAAATTGGGTGTGGGGAAACCAGATGAGAGGCTATCACAGTAATCCAGGTGTAAGCTGATGGTAGCTTATCTGACCAGAGTTGATGGCCATATGGAAAAAATGTTTGGAACTGTTTGATTCTTATGAAGAAATCCACTTATAAGCATATATGGTCAGCAATTTATAACTCCTGATTGCCAGGTTAAGATCTCCCATTTATGTGATCTCCATCGGATTCCATTATGAGAAAATAAAATTGTTCACCCAGTGTAACTCTTTAAAATAGAGCCTAGAAAATCAAGAGTTTTATATCTTTTTATATATTTCTTTGTGGTAAGCACAAAAATCAAAGATCCCTAATTAAGTTATTCTTATTTTAATGGCCAATTTCTAGACCTGATCAAATTGATTTCTCTGTCATGAAAACAAGGCTTTAAGTAATTTTATTATATTTTTTCTGACCTCCTCTCCTCTCAAAATTTAAGAAGTTGATTAGGACTAAGATTGTTCTCATCGGGATTTTTAAAAGACAAAGATGTCTGCCTGTGGTATTTCTTGTCACAAAGCCAGTAACCTCTGTCAACAGGAACCTGGGTAGAACTTCAGAGTTTATGAGAATCAGAAACTGAAGACAAACTCTGGCCATGCTAAGATAGATTTAAAGATCTTAAAGCAAACAAACTAGTAAACTAGGATCCTAACAGTAGTTTTCTAATGTGGCAATATTTTCATCAAACCAAAATGTTGGTCCTATATTTGTTTGAGTTTTAAGAGGGAAAAAGCATTTAACTTCTCCCATGGGAGGCATTTTATTTTATATGTGCCTAAAATATATTGTTTAATTATCAGAACCAAGTCAAGTTATCTGAATCCAGCTTTGTTTTGTTAATAAGAAAATTGCATATTAATGAGGGCAAATAACTTGTCCAGGCTCGTGCAATTTATAGAGTTTGGTTTTGGATCCAGATATGCCAGCAGAAAGATCTTTCATTTCAGTCAGGGGTGTTAATTTGGGTTCCCTGGGCCCTACTTCCCCCTATGTGTTTATGGTTTTCAAAGAGCTGTGGGCCCTTCGATTCAGTAAGGTTCAGAATCAATAAATTTTGTTAATCTGCCTCCTGATTTGGGATTCCTAATCTGACAGTGCGGTCCACTCTTGGCTTATATTACCTTTTCACAATTCTTGTCAAAATACCAGTAACACTCTAGTTACAGTAGTAAAGCAGTGATGGTAGTTATTTTTTAGTGGATAATATTTGCCAGGCATTATACTAAGGGCTATATAAGCATTATCTTGTTCACAGCAACGTTGCTGAACTATGTCCTTTACTTTAAGATTAACCCTCCTTCTATCTCAAATCCCAGCCCCATTCCTTGCTTTCCTAACTGATTTCCCTGCTCCAGCTTCTCATTCCTTTGTTCCAACCTACACAATTCTCATAGAGCTTTTTTTTTTTCTTAACTCAAATTATCTGCTCAAAAGCCTTAGGTGGCTTTCCCCCACTGTTAGGAAAGGTTCAGGTTCTTAGAATATCAAACAGGGCCTTTGGTAGCTTGCTAGCGTACTGTTAACGTCTGTATTCATTCCTTTCCCACTGCCTTTCACTGAAAATACTCAAACCACCTAGTCTACTTTCTAAATAGTTTTTTTCTGTTAGACTCATTTTCTTGAGTCTGCCTTTTTAAATGGAATTCCATGTCTACAATACTGCTTCTATCTCTACCCCCTTCCTCTGCCTCACCTTCAAGAAATATATGCAAGGCATACAATGAAAAATCTCCCTTTTTTCCATGTCCCCTCATTCCTCAGTTTCCTTCCAAAGGTAGTCTGTGCATTTACAAGTTTCCATGTACATATATGAGTATAGAAGGAAGTTAGCATGTTGGTTAAAGAATGTGAACTCTGGAACCAGGCTGCCTAAGGTTGAATCATGGCAGCTCTTCCTAGATGTGTGGTTTGGGCAAAGTACTAGTTCCTACTTCATAAGCTTTTTGTGAGGATTTCTTACAACAGTGCATGGCATGTGATAAGCTCTCAGTAAATGTATGCTATTGTTATTGTTGTGTTGTTTTATAACAGAGCATGATACATTGAAAAGAGAATGGCATTTAAAAACATCCTCTTAATCTTCCCTCTCGTGCTTTCTCTCATTCTCTCTCTCTCTGAAATAAATAAATAAAATCTTTAAAAAATAAAATAAAATAAAAACAGCCTCTTAGTTATTTTGTGCCTGAGTCATTTAACCCAGGTTAAACCTTGTGTGGTTTCTTCATTTTCATAATTAGGATAATGATGTACAGTTTTGATTTTGATGAACTGAACAATAAAAGGAAAGAGCTTTGCAAATAATAAAATGCTATATGAAGTTTAGTTGCTGTTGGTCACATCATTTTGTTTTCTCTTCTAGGAAAGGTCACAATATTTCAGCTGATCATAAGAAGTGAAATGGTCTTTAAAGGATAAAGATATCACAAATTTAATGACAGTTCTGCTGTTTTGCTTTACTAATTCTAAATTCATACTTTTTCATTAGCTGTGGCTTGCTTTCATATTAGTCTTACATTTTTAAATTATGATTATATAGTTTATGTGTCAGTGCCATTAAGGGAATAATGTTAAATACCTCTATTTGTGCAAATGTATCAATATTTCAGAATTGATATAATTAGCAATACTTAGCATAAATTAGTAAACCTAATTTGGTAAGCCTTATCTTTTAAGGAAAAAAATTTTTGTCAACCTAGAAAATATTAGTCACTGCCTGTAACATTTTTTCATGGTTTACAAATGTGTTATTTGCCTGTGATGATAACAGTTGCTGAAGAATATTCATTTTACTAAGTATGTGGTGATACATGTAAAAAGAGGTTCCCTTTGATGCATCTTTTGATGTTTATGCTGTTGTTAAAACAAGAGAGGCATTCACCTTTTTTTTTTTTTTTGATAACTCCTGGATTGCACAGTGCATATCAGTACCCAAAGACAAACAGAATGGCATATTTTTGAGTACTCTGATATTCTCCCTTTCTTAATGAGAGGCATTTCCAGTATCCAATGTTTAGGAGGAAAAATGTAGTCAAGTTAGTAGGTGGTAGAGCAGAATTCTAGCCAGGCAATATGGATGCTAAGTTCAGGCTTTAAACATTTCCCTGTATTGCTTATGAGAATGAGATCACAAAAAATTAGCAGTAGACAAAGGGAGGGGGGATTTCTAGAAATAATATAAATTAAAAAGAATATAAGCTTAAGCTTCATGGATCACTTTAACAACAGATTAGTCTAGAGAATTGGTGAAGTGGAAGATGATCTGAAAAGTAAATTAACTAAAATAAAGAGGCAGGGATAGGACATGTAAGAGAAGAAAAGAAAAGTAGAAATTTCTAGTTTTCTTTAATTCCTGTCTCTCTCTAAGTAATGGATGTATTAGTTGGATGCTTTGCTGTCCCGCTACAGTTTCCCCTTTGCTGCCTTTCTGATAGTGAAGTTTGACTACATGACAGGGTTTGGGCAGTTGAGATGGAAGTGGAAGTTATGTGTGCGTAGGTTTTAATCTTATAGGTTATGCCTATCAAAGGAAAGAGATATGCCTTTTCCTTCCTGTGGACTGGAATGTGTACATGGTAGTGAACTATTTTTAGGTTGTGGAAGAGGGCAGTACTCCAAGGACAACAGAGCAACAAGATACAAGAACTTAGCTCTCTGACTGCTAAGCTGCCCCCTGGACTGTATCCACTCTGACTGTCATATGAGAGAGGGAAGAAATTTGAATTTTGTTTAAGCCCTCCTAGGGTCTCTTACTACAGTAGCCTAGTCAGTGTCCTAACTACTAGAAGAAGAGCATGAGAAAATCTAACAAATCTAAGCACAATCCAGATATGAAGAAAAATGAAGTAGAATATTTGAAGAGATTATGATTGAGAATTTCTAAAACTACAAAAAGACCCAAATTTAAGAAGTCAAATAAAGGATAAATAAAAATATAATTTGCATACAATGAGCGATCTTAAAAATAGCCAGAGGGAGAAGATAGATTATTTTTAAAAGATCTGCAATTTATTGAAAGGAAAATTGAAACCAAAAGACATGAGGATAATAACTACAGTGGGCTGCAAGTAAATAACCCTTAAGGCAAAAATTTCTTTAAGAGTATAGGTAATACAAAGTTTTCAGATAAATAAAAATTGAGAGATTTTACTACCAATAGAACATCTCTAAGACAACTTCAAAAAGACATACTCTAAGATGTGATCCCTGATGGAGGGTTTGAGATATTAATTAGAAAAGAAGAAAGGCTGAAAATTAAAGAGCCAGGCATCCAAACTAAATTAGAAAAAGAACAGAATAAAAAAGGGGATGAAGAAATAGACATAAAATCAGATATTAAAGAAATAAAAAGCAAGCTTATAGTAAAGGATGAACAAAGCCAAAGTTGATTCCTAGAAAACGACAGACCTGGTAAGATCAGTCAAAAAAACCCAGAGGATTAAGAATGAAAGAGGAGCTACAACCACAGATGCTATAGGATTATTATAAAAAAAGTATACCTAAGTAACTTTTTGTTTAAGGAATAATTTCAATGGTAGTTTATTGCATGTGTTGTCATAATAGTATATTAAGCTTTTCAAGACCACTTGTCAAATTTGCTTTCCTGAATAAGAGGGTTGGATTAAATATTTTAATCCTTCACTTGAATTTTTGGAGAATTTCAAGGGTGCAGTGAATGGGATGATTGTCTCAGTCAAACTTTACTTAAGTCATACAGTATTAAGATTTTGGTAAAGATTTACTTGGGCATAATTGACGGATGAGTTTCTTTTAAAACAGAATTTGTGTTCCTTTTTAATATATAAAAAAGTGAGGAAGTGTCATTCAGTAGGAAATGCAAGAATACAAGAAACTGTAGAAACCTTGTATTCTTAAAATTGTTTTTTTAAAACGTGTTACTGGGGTGCCTGGGTGGCTCAGTTGGTTAAGCCTCTGACTCATGATTTTGGCTCAGGTCATGATCTCATGGGTCCTGAGGTTGAGCCCCCATGGTGGGCTCCTCTCTCAATGAGGAGTCTGCTTGAGATTCTCTCCCTCTGCTGCACACTCCCCCCACCATCATGTGCTCTCTCTTTCTCTAAAAAAAAAAAAAAAAAAAATCTTTTTTTAAAGAAAAGAAATATGGAGGAGAACATTCAAAGAAGCTAGAAGTTTGAAGTAGCTGTTGTAAGTTAAAGGGGATACAGTGACTGCTTTTTTTTTATTTTAAGCTTTTTAGTAATGCCTGCTAATAGTACTAATTAGCACATAATACTTTTAAGAGAGAGTAAGAACTAAAACTTTTGCAGAGAAGACGAGAATGACTATAGAATTTGAAACTTTACCATTTGAAAAAGGAAATAGGATTGCTATTTGAAAAAGAGGATATTAGAGATGGGGGAAAATAACTGTCTTCAAATATTTGAGGGATATGGACTTATGAAGAGGAATTCTCTTTATTCTGTTTAGCATCAGAGGACAGACCCAGTAAATGGCCACTACAAGGAAATAGAATGGTGAACGGTGTAAAGAACATTATAACAATTAGGTTACCCAGAAATGGAATGGACTATTTTATGAAGGTAGAGTTCAAAGGGCTTAGATGACCATATCTAGAGATATTTTTAGACTGAATTTCCAGAAAAGAAACACCTACTATAATTCAGGCATGCTGTTGTTGAATACTGACTTCAGTATGTAAAACAAGAAAAGACAAAACCAGCTATTCATACAACATGTCATAAGATTTGCTACATGGAAGTTAAATGTATTGTTTAACAGGTCTTATATTTGTCATCCTAGACTTCATAAAATAAGGTTTTATCATTTGTGGTTTGTAAACTTAGGATTTAGGAGGACTTCTTTTTATTGTATCAGGACTACTGATCTCTTTTGTCTTATTCCTGTTATCTTTTGTTTACCTTTCTTTCCTGTTGTTTATTTTTCATTTTCTAACTTTTGGTTGAATTGGTCAGGTTTTCTTGCCCATTTTTCCTTTAGTGATTTTTAAATTATATATAATCTAGTATTTTTCATCTGTCTAAATTTATATTTTTTCAATATATAGAGAGATTCAGTATCTTATTTTTTTTTCCCCAAGCAAGAGAAAAACTTCAACATGCCTTAACTTTCCTTCCTAACTCCTCTCTAACCAGTGTGGAGATAATCATGGAGTTTTATTTCCAAGTTTTTGTACATATTTTACAGCAATAATCTTGACTAGCCATAATTTTGACTGCTCTGCTTGCCATGATTTCTTATTCTTAATGCCTTTTTGTTTCTTGAATCGTTTTCCTTTTTTTGTTGGCATACCCATACCTGTAAGTTTTAATATGTATTTTTTATTGTCATTTAGTTCTAATTGCTTACTTTCCATTTTGATTTCTTCTTTGACCAATGTATTATTTAGAACTGTGTTGTTTAGCTTACAGACATTCTGTGATTATGTAGTTATATTTTTGTTGTATTGATTTCTAGTTTGATTGCATTATGGTTAGAATACTCTGTGATTTCAGTTCTTTGAAATTAGTTGAGCCCAGCATGTCCTTACTAGTAAGTGATCCAGGCACACCTGGCTGGCTCAGACTGTAGAATGTGTGACTCTTGATCTCAGGGTTATAAATTCAAGCCACACATTGGGTGTGGAGATTACTTAAAAATAAAATCTTAGGAAAATTAAAAATAAAAAGTATGGGGAGCCTGGGTGGCTCAGTTGGTTAAGCATCTGACTCTTGGTTTCAGCTCAGATCATGATCTCAGGGTCTTGGGATTGAGCCCTGCTTCTAGCTCAGCAGGGAGTCTGCTTGAGGATTCTCTCCCTCTCCTTCTGCCCCTCCTGCTGCTCACATGTGTGCACTCTCTATCTCTCTCTAAAAAAAATAAATCTTCTTAAAAAATTAAAAAATAATAAATGATCCATGTACACTTGAAAAAAAATGTGTCATTTGCAGTTGTTAGGTATGGTGTTCTATATATATATATATATATATATAATATATATGTATATATGACTATTGGGTTAAGTTGATTCATTATTTGGTCAAATCTTTGTTACTGATTTTATCTTCCTCTTCTGTCAGTTCCTGAGAATCATGTTAAAATCTAATCATGGCTGTGTATTTCTCTAGTTTTCCCTTTAGTTGTGTCAACTTTTACACTATGTATTTTGCCTTGTGTTTTAATTTTCTTTCCTATTGAATATTTATTAATGTAATTACTGATGTATTTGCATTGTTTGACATCTTTCCATTTCAGTTTGTCCGTCTGTTCTTTGTTCCTTTATATTTTCTTTTCTTCCTGCTATATTTAGTTATTAAACCATTCCAAACTGTAGTGGCTTAAAGCAGTAACCATGTATTCTCACCCATTAGTTTTTTAGAGTATGGAAATAGGGAGTGGTTCAGCTGGGTGGATCTGGCCTAAGGTTTTTCAAGGTGTTGCAGTCAAGATGGTGGCTGTCTGGGATCATCTTAAAATCTTCTTTATTCACAGATCTGTGGGTACTGAAACTTTGAGGGCTCCTCACGCAACTCTCTCTGTCCCGACGGTCTCTAAAGTGGTGGCTTCAGGGCATCCTGACAGCTCTGGGCCCGATGGCATGGCTCCCAAAAGAGAGATCCAGGAGGAGGCTCTGGCCACCCTTTCTAGCATCAGAAGTCAGACAGTATCACTTCTGCTGTATTTTATTTAATAAACCTGCCCCTGATGTCATGAGCACTGGGTGTTATATGCAACTGATGAATCACTGAACTCTTCCTCTGAAACTAATAATACAGTATATGTTAATTAATTGAATTTAAAATTTAAAAAATAAACCTGCCCATATTCAGAGGGAGGGGAATATATTTTTCCTCTCTAGAAGCTTTTTGGGATTTTGTCTTCACTTTTAGTGGTTTGAAATTTCAACTCCTGTATGTTCAGTTGTGAATATCTTGTTGTTATTTATTATGTTTGGCATTCATTGAGCACTTTAAATCTGAAGATGCCTAATTTTCTTAGTTTAGCTCGGGAAGTGTCTTTCTATTATTTCTTCAATTCTTCTGTTTCTAGACGTCCTGTCAGAGAGCTGGTGGAACTTTGAGATTTAGCCTTCTTACCTCTTTCTCGCATATATTCCATCTCTCTATCCTTTTGTTCTGCACTCTTTGGGTAGGTTCAGTATATTGCTTCACTGACTTGCTTTTCAGCTATATCCATTTTTCACTTCAGCTCATCTACTGAGTTCTTTTCTGATGGTCATATATTTTATTTCCTAAATCTCTGGTGTAACTTTTGCATAGACTTGATAACTTTCTGAGTTTCTTTAGGGATATTTATTTTACAGTGCTTTTTAGGTCCTCTTAACTGTTTTCTTTGGTTTTTGTTCTTCTCTTTGTTGAATTCATTGCCTCTGTCAAATTGTTTTCCTCGAATCTGTGATTGTCTCCTCTTCTTGAGAATCCCTGTTGGCCTCTTCTATTTATAAGAGCTTATCTCCTTTCATTATGGGAAGGGGTAGGAATGTTGTTGGGCTGAATGTGCCTGGTTTTAGACTGTGAAGACTAATTTATATACTTCATTTACAAATACGTGATGTCTGATCACTTTATATATATCCTACCCCCAAAGTGCTAATCTTGAGAAGAACAAGAAGAGAAAGTATCAAGGAAGAGATTCTTGCAATGAGATAATAATGTGATTTCATGTTACCAAAAAAGTTGAATTTCCATTATGATGTAATGTGAAGAACATTGTTCTTTATTTTAGGAGATTAAATCTTACCATGATTTCCATATTTACTTAACCATCACCCCCAGCATGTGTAGTCAGTTGTCAGTTTTAAAATATTCATGGCTTCTGGGGCGCCTGGATGGCTTAGTTGGTTGAGCTTCTGACTTTTGGTTTCAGCTCAGGTTGTGATCTTGGGGTCATGAGATAGAGCTCCGTTGGGCTCCAGGCTCAGCAGGGAGTCTGCTTCCCCTTTCCCTCTGCCTCTCCCCCCTCTCTAAAATGTGTAAATAAATCTTTAAAATAAAATAAAATAAAATATTCATGGCTTCTGTAAATATAATCAACAATATAACTGCTTGTTAAAAAACTACCTTCAGTGTTTCTTAATGTAAAACATTTTTTCTCTGAAATTTCTCATCACAACCAAATTTCCTTAAATGAACTTTGTTTTGTAGGTTCATTTGTGTAGGAGAAACTATTTCATCTTGTAATTAATTAGCTTACCTATTTAAAAACTGAAACAAAATTGGGATTGATTTGTGTTACAAAGACAGTCATGTTATTTTGTGAAATTTAAAGTTTTACTGAAGGAAGAATGAAAAAATTGTATTATAGCTTAGACTATAATGTTAGGAACTCAAGATTGACTTAAAATTTAAACATAGTGTAATGTTTATTCTTGTCCTCCTTATTTGTCAGAGAATCTTAACCAGAGTGAGAAATTTTCTGGTGCTGTGTTGGGAGTGCAGGGCACAAGAGATTTCCATAAAAAGGCATGGGATTTGCTTGGAAGAACATAGTGGTTTTCTAACTTGGCAGTAACGAGTTAGAACTAACCCCTTTCAAAAGAAAATATTAATCCACATTATTCCTTATTGGGTATTTGTGTGTGTTTTCTTATCTGAACTATATTATTTTTGTATTTGCATGTGTGTGTATGTGTATACATTCATGACCCATGGTATTTGTTAGGTGTAAAGAAAATAATTTTCTGTACATATAGTATATATGAAAAGTAACTTTGGGATTTGAATATCTTACTACTTGATTTGAGGAACAGGGGCCAAATATTTTGTTGTTGCAGAATACCCAAAATAATTTGGCCATGTCTGAGTGCTTTTCCCAAATTCTGTTGCCCTAGGAGGCAATTTGAGAAATATAAATGAGCCTTGCTATATTAGGATTCCCTCTTGAAAGATAACACATTTTCGGATTAGAGAGATGATGTATTTACATCTTGTTAAAATGACAGTGGTTCCCAGCTAAGAATCACCAGGGACCTGAGGAGGGTTATAGAAAATTGTAGATCTGCCTGGATATATATATGCTCTTGTGTTTAATAATCAAGGTGTTTGTTTTAATTTCGTTTTCACAGAAATAAGAGAACCACCTGATACAGATAGAGGTATAGGATGCTCAGTGTCCGGCACAAACCTCTTCCAGCTCATGTTTTCGTCTGGTTTCCTGTACATCTACATTGTAAAATGTGGCCTTTTTTTCAGGGCTTAATTCTTAGCTTTCTTCTATTTTCACCGAATAAATTCTCCTTGGTTGATCTCATCTGCTGTGGTTTTAACTACTAACATTGCTTACAACAACTCCTAAGTCTGTACCCTCTAGCCCTTTGGTTTCTACGGAGCTTCCAGACTTAAGAGTTTTAAATACCACATATTACCTACTTTTCCCCATAGGAATTTCAAACTTAATTTTGGGCAGGAATATTAACTTTCTTTTTAAACCTCCTTTTGGCCACCTAATTTGCCCAAAGTAGATATTTAGGAGTTATCCTTGATTCCTCTACATTCCCATAAATAATAACCTATAACTAGCTATGGAGGCCTGTCGGTTTTACCTTCAGAAAACCACTGTCCCCTCATCAGCCCTGGTGCCACTATGCAGGCCTGTGTCATTTTCCACCCGAGCTATTTCAATAGCTTCCTGACTATTCTCCCTGCCTCTGGTGTCTCCTTCAGTCCATTTTATATACTGTTAGCAGTTGTCTTTCTGGAATATATATCTGACTGTATTACTTTAAAAAAAAAAAAAAACTTTTCTCCCCATTGCTTACTAGATAAATTGTAGACTCTTTTACATAAGTGCCTTTGCAAGCATAACCCAGTCTCCGTACCCTGCTCCATTTTCCATACCTTGCTTTTTTTTTTTTTTTAAAGGTTTTATTTATTTATTTGACCGAGAAAGACACAGCGAGAGAGGGAACGCAAGCAGGGGGAATGGGAGAGAGAGAAGCAGGCTTCCCGCTGAGCAGGGAGCCCGATGTGGGGCTCGATCCCAGGACCCTGGGATCATGACCTGAGCTGAAGGCAGACGCCCAACGACTGAGCCACCCAGGCGCCCCTCCATACCTTGCTTTTAAACAAGTTCTGTTCTGGCCACACCCAGCTGTGGGGTATTCCCTGGATCTTGTGTATTCAGTGATTTAGAGTATTTGCTCAAGCTGTTTCCTCTCCTTAGAATGCCCTTCCCTACTTACCTGGAACATTCCTATTCAGTTTTTCATTTAGTTGTTATGTAACCTCCGTTGAAAAACTAACTGCTCTCTCCTCTGTTTCTCCATCCTTCCCCAACCTTTTAATCTCTGTTCTGTAAAAGCAGAGAAACACACACACACACACAAATGTGTTCACATCATATTGTAGTTACTTATTTTTTCCTCCTCCGTGAGCTCTTTGAGGATGGGAAACATACTTTTCATTTTTGTGTCCCTTGCACCTAATACAGAACTGGTACCTGGGAGATACTTTGTAAATGTTTTTTGATTCAGAACAGCAATCATAACCTGCTGCCATGTCTGTTGCATAGTCTACTATAATTTATCCTTACTATGTTTCTTAGTAAGGGCTGCTGGAACAAATTAGCATAGACTAGGTGGCTTCAACAACAAATTTATTTCTCATAGTTCTAGAGGCTGGGAAGTCCAAGATTAAGCACTGGAAAATCAGGTGTTTGAGGAGGACCTGCTTCCTGACTTACAGGTGGCTGTCTGTTTCTTCACTTGGTGGAGAGTGAGAGAAGCAAGCTCTTGGGACTCTTATTAAGGGCACTAATCCAGTCATCTAATCTTCTTCTAATCCTAATTACTTCCCAAAGGCCCCACCTCTTAATATCATATTGGGGGGCGACACATTCAGTTTATAAAACTATATATGTAACGTATTCTGAGAAATTTCCCTTTTTCCCCATTGGATTTTCTTAAATTAATTCTATTGAGCTACAGTTTACATGTAATAAAATGTCCCTGTTTTTTTTCCTTTTAAATTTTTAAAATTTTATTTATTTTTAAATTTTAATTCCAGTATAACATACAGTGCTATATTAGTTTCAGGTGTATAATACAGTGATTCAACAATTCTGTACATTACAGTGCTTATTGTGATAAGTGTACTCTTAATCTCCTTTCCCTATTTCCCCCGTCCTCCCACCCACCTCCCCTCTGGAAACATCAGTTGTCTATATTTAAGAGTCTGGTTTGTTTGTCTTTTTTCCTTTGTTCATTTATTTTGTTTCTTAAATTCCACATATGAGTGAAATCATATGGTATTTCTCTTACTCTGACTTATTTCACTTAGCATTATACTCTGTAGATCCATTCATGTTGTTGGAAATGGCAAGATTTCATTCTTTTTTATGACTAATATTCCATTGTCTATATATACCACATCTTCTTTATCCATTCACCTATTGATGGACACTTTGATTGCTTCCATAATTTGGCTATTTGTAAATAATGCTGCAATAAACATAAGGGTACACATATCTTTTCGGATTAGTGTTTTCATATTCTTTGGGTAAATACCCAGTAATGGAATTACTGAATCATATGGTAATTCTGTTTTTAATTTTTTGAAGAACCTCCATACCGTTTTCTAAAGTGGCTGCACCAGTCTGCATTCCCATAGACAGTGCATGAGGGTTCCTAAAATGTACTTATTTTAAATATGCAATTCAAAAAGGGGGCACCTCGGAGACTTGGTCAGTTAAGCATCTGCCTCCAGCTCAGGTCATGATCTCACCCTCTTCCTCTGCCCCAGCTGCCGGCCCCCTGCCCCCCTCCCCTGCTTGTGCACGCTCTCTCTCAAATCTTTTTTAAAAAATGTACAATTCAGTAAGATTTGATAAATGGAAATACCTATGTAACCACCACCATTGTCAAAGTACAGATCATTTCCGTCACCCAGAAAAATTCCTTTATGCTCCTTTATAGTCATCACCCCTGCCCCACCACTGGCCTCAAGTAAATTTCTGGCACTATAACTTGGTTTTGTCTTTTCTAGAATTATATGAGTGGAATCATAAAGTAGTCACTCTTTTCTGTATTTTGCTGAGTGTTTTTTGAGATTTATCCATCTTGTTGAATCTGTCAGTAGTTTGTTCTTTTTTATTACTGAGTAGTATTCCATTGATTGGACATACCACAATTTATCCATTCACTTCTTGATGGATACTTGGGTTGTTTCTAGATTTTGGCTATTATGAAAAAGGTAAGAGTTGAAATTTATTTTTTTCCAGCTTGACTTGTTCAAAAGACTGTCTTTTACATACTGAATTACTTTTGCCCCTATCTTAAACAATCTATTCCTATGTAACAGATTAACACAAATCTTACTGGGCTTAAAGCAACATTAATCATTTATTGTCAGTATCTGTGGATCAGGGGTTGGGAATGGCTTGACTGTAAGGTTCTGGCTCATGGTCTCATAAGATTGCAATCCTCTAAATTAAGGCTTGACTAAAACTGCAAGATACACTTCTGAAGGGGGCTCACTCACATGTTTGGTAAAGTGTGCTGTTGGTAGGAGTCCTCAGTTCCTCTCCAGTTGGGCCTCTCTGAAGGGCTGCTGATTAAATGTCCTCATGACATGGTGAGTGGCTTCTCTTAGAGAGAATGATCCCAGAGACCAGGGTATAAGCTGCAGTGCCTTTTAAAGGAGGTCACATATGGTCACTTATTCTATTGGTCACACAACCAATCTTAGGAAGAAACTATACAAGGATATGAAAACTGAGAGTGAACAGTACAGGTTATGAATACCAGGAGGCCAGGATCCTTGGGGGGTTATCTTGAAGGATGGGTATGACAGTCCCTCGATCAAAAATGAACTGAAAATATATATGTGGTTTTATTTCTGGATTTAATTTGGTGCCACTGATCTGTTTGTCTTTATGACAGTAACAATGTCTTTATTACTGTAGTTTTATATTATGTCTTAAAATCAGGTTAGTGTAACACTTTTTTTTCTTTTTCAGAACTGCTAACTATACTAAGTTACTTGCATTTTCAAAAAAAAATGTTAAAGTTATCTTGTCAATTTTAACAAAAAAGAAACCCGCTGACTGGGATTGCATTCAATCTGTAGACCCAGCTTGGAGAGAATTGACATCTTAACAATAATATGGACATATCTTAATAAAATATGGCACATCTCTCTAATTACTATGTCCTAAATTTCTCCGAGCCATGTTTTGTAGTTTCAATATATAAGCCTTGCACATATTCTGTTAAATTCATCTTTTAAGTATTTTATTTCTTATTAGATACTATGGTAAATGGTATTTTTTAAATGACATTTTTCAGTTCTTTGAGAATATATACAAATATAATAGTTACTATTTTTTTTGTATCAATCTCTTATCCTGAAATCTTGCTAAATTCACCTGTAAGTCTGGTAGCTCTTTTTGTGCATTATGTACATATGGGATCATGTTATCTGTGAATAAAGACAATTTTACTTCTTTCTTTTGCATAGGCTAGACCCTACTATATCTAGCTTAGAACAATGTTGAATAGAAGTGGAAAGAGCAGACATATTAGTGGGAAGAAAAAGAAAAACTGCATAATACCAATAGATGCAGAAAAAGTATTTGGAAAAAATCCAACATCCATTCCTGAGAATCCATGTAAATGTAAACTCTTAAGAATATAAAAGTGTATAAAGAAGATGTGAAACCAAAAAGTTTGAGTTTGATTAGAGTAACCAAAATGTTAACTTCTTGGAGGAGGTAGGGATTCATAATCTAGGGTCCCCAACACTTGTATAGAAAAAAAAAAATCTTTATTTTTCCTTAACCTCTAGTATTTGTTTCTATTTTGAGTGCAGGCAACAAACCACAGTAGTGATATTAGCAGCAACTGTTGCTTTGTCACCAACAAATACTACTTTTAACTTTCCTTGTATCTTTAAAGTTTGTTTCTTGAAGACAACATGGTTAGGTCTTGCTTTCTTATCTTGACTTTGAATTGGAATTTTGGAATATTGGAATAGATGATTTACATTTAATGTAATGGTGTGGTTGCCTTTTAATTCTGCTCTCCTGCTGTTTGCTTTATATTTTTCACATCTTTTCTTTGTTCTTTTTTGCTTTTTTGTATTTTTTCTGTTTTTTGGATGAATCAGTTTGTTTTCATTGGCTGCTCTGGGTTTTACAGTATGTATCTTTAACATACGACAGTTTATCTTCAAATAATACTATACTACTACAAATACACTGTAAGAACCTTGAACAATATACTTCCAGTCCCCTTCCTTTTTTTGTGCTATTATTGTGGTATTATTGTACTATTACTTCTGTGTGTGTTGTAAAACCTTGTAGTACATTGTTATTTAGTTTTGCTTTAAGTGGTCAAAAAGGTCTTGTAGATTTACTCTCATTCACCATTTTTGGTACTTTTTATTCCTTTTGTAATCTTCATTCCTTTATATAGATCCAAATTTCTGTCTGTTACCGTTTTCTTCTACCCAAAGAACTTCCTTTGCTTTTTTTTAAATGGTACTGGTAAAATTTTTTTCCCCAGCTTTTCCTTCTTCCTTCCCTCTTTCCTTCTTTTGTTTCCTTTCATTTCCTTTTCCTTCCTTCCTTCCTTCCTGAAAAAAAAAAAAACTATTTCACTTTCATTTTGGAAGGATAGATTCATTGTATTTAGCATTCTAGATTAGCCATTTTTTTCTTTAAGCATTTTATTTTATTTTTTTAAAGATTTCATTTATTTGAGAGAGAGCACAGGGGGCGGGGGTGAGCAGAGGGAAAGGGAGAAGCAGACTCCACACTGAGCACAGAGCCTGACACAGGGCTCGATCTTAGGACCCTGAGATCATGACCTGAGCAGAAACCAGGAGTCTGATGCTTAACCGACTGAGCTACCCAGGCACCCCTTCTTGAAGCATTTTATTTTTATTTTATTTTTTTAAAACTTTTTTTTTTTTTTTTTATTCGTGAGAGACAGAGAGAGAGACAGAGAGGCAGAGAGAGAAGCAGGCTCCCAAGGAGCAGGGAGCCCAATGCAGGACTCGATCCCAGGACCCTGGGACCATGACCTGAGCCGAAGGCAGACACTTAACCATCTGAGCCACCCAGGCGCCCTTCTTGAAGCATTTTAAAGATACTCCTTTTTCTTCTGTCTTGCATATCTTCTCAAGAAGTCAATGAATCTTCTGGCATTTCAAGTGAATTGCCTGTTTTTCAACAAGGGGAACTTTCCTGACCAAAACTCCCAATATTTCTCAGCACCCTGGAATTGTTCAGCTTATAGATCCCTATTTATTCTTTGCCTTTACCTCATGGAGTTTCATCCTGCATGCTCTGCTTAATGTTTGGTCAGAGACTCAAGTGAAGGCCTGTGCAGATTTCTGGAATTTTCTGTGCTTAACTCCCTCTTCTCTGATACACATTCTGGTCTCTGCTTGAGTTCTTCCTCTGTGTACCACAGTCTGAAAAGTGCCTCCAAGCAGAAAGCCAAGGCAGGTGTAGGCCTCACTTCATTTTGTCACGTCACTCAGAGATCGTAATCCTATACTGCTTATTGTCACATGTCTGAAAACAGTTGTTTCACGTATTTTATCTGGCTTTGGTTTTTACTGTGGGATAGAAAGTCCATTCGTACTTATTCCATCATGGCCATTAGAAATTCTTTCCTGCCTTTTTACCTCTTAAGATAACTGGAGATAAAAAAAAAAATAAAGTTTATATTTCTTTTTTTTTTATTCTTTCTAGCAATTTGGGCCTTATGGAGTATATTGCTAATACCTATGTATAGAGTTTTAACAATTTCATTAATACTATCCCTTTCGTATCCTAATAATTTTCAAGGTAACATTTTACATGGTTCAGCTATGATAGAATAATGATCAAAATAGTATATAATTACCATGATATTTTAAGCAAATAAAATAGCATATACTTTAATGCTAATGAGTGAATTTTTCAAAAAAGTGTGTTAGTCGTTTAAACAATAGCTTTATAAAGAATTAGGTTCGTGATTGTAGTTACAAGACAACTACTAGTTTTAATCACCTTATTTTCTGGTCAGTCACTTACAAGTAACAGTTACTTACAAGTAACATGAATAGGCTCTAATGGTGATTGATGCCTAGTCAAAGATGATCTTTAATGAATTAAAGTGCCTGGCAGTAGTCCTATAAACTTAGCTTAGAATCTGCACACATCTACTGTGTGCCTGTCTTCCTCTTAATAGTCTTAAAGGAAAAAGCAAACAAAAAACAAAATACCATATATTTCATGTAACAGTTGCACATTCTTGGCTATTCTTAGCATGTTTATTAATCTTTAGGTTTTTGTTTTTTTCCCCAGATTGTCAGTATTTAAACAGACCACATCATGCGTGAGTACAAGCTAGTGGTCCTTGGTTCAGGAGGCGTGGGGAAGTCCGCTCTGGTAAGTTAGCCACCTAACTAACTTAATTAGTATAGTACAAGAAGAACATTGATATTTGCTTGCCTTAGACATTTAGTCATCAGTGAGAAAAGGTGGCAGTATTTTTTATATGCTTAGTGTCTGGCCTACAGGGGACAGAGATTCATTCAGTAACCACACACGTGTACCGTGTGTACAATGGTGGCTCATTCATTCTTTCACTTAGCAAAATAGTTACTGGGTGCCTACCATGTTCTTAGCACTCTGTGATTGTGATTCAAAGAGGAATAAGATTGTTCTCATTTTTTAAGGAACTTACATTCCAGGTGAGGAGGACTGATTATTTCAGATACTAGTGGATAAGTCCTACCCTGCTCCCACCCCAGACTTAAGTGAAATGAAGTTAGTTTTTGTTTATTTAGTAAATATTTATTGAGCTTCTACACTGTCAACTCTAGGGTTACAGCAGTGAACAAAAACAGTCATAGTCCCTCAGAGCTTACCATATAGTGAAGGAGATACAATAATTACAAAGTTAAATGAAGAACTACCTCATTATAATTGTGAGAGAGATACTTTGAAAGAAAAGTACAGACTGTTAAGAGAGACCCTTATGACAAATGAACCTCAATTAGCATTCGAACAACTGAGAACAGGTCACAATTGCCAAGGCAGGAGTGAACTGGAAGGAAAGTAGAAGGAATGAAGTGAGAGGCAGGGACCACGTCATGACTTGAAGACCATATAACAACTTGAAACTTACTCCTAATGACAGTGAGAAGCCATTGAAAGTGTTTTTTTGGGGGGTGGGAGGGGTGTTGACAGAATTGGATATATGTTTTAAACAGAATACCTTGTTCTGTGTGGAGTAATTTAGAAGAGAAGCCGAGTGGACATGGGAGACCAGTTGGGAGTTAACGCTGAACCTGATTGTTTGTGGAACCTTATACTGGGGCTGTGCCAGCGAAGAAGAGAAAAGTAGATGTTTTGAGAATTAAATAACTTGGTGCTGGAGTGATGTGAGGACTAGGAGAGAAGGAGCTGTTGAGGATGATTCCCAAATTTCTAGTTGTTGAGCTACTAATTTTATGGATGGATCATTTAAGTAAAAGGGAAACACTGGAGAATGAGTAGATCTGAGAGTAAAAATGAAGAGTCATGTCAAATTTGGTTATGTGAGATGTTAAAGTAAATACATCAAATAAGTAATTGGATCCTCAAGATAATAAGCTTGAGAGACTTGTGATATGATTTGGGGCGCCATGAATATATCAGCGGTATTTAATTTCATGAGAATTATGTTACTTTTAAATTAGTACCTGTAAATTAGTACCTCTGTGGTGAATGAGAATATCTGTCATTTTAGATGCATATATTCGGGGTACCTGGCTGGCTCAGTCAGAAGAGCATGCGACTCTTGATCTTGGGATCGTGAGTTGAGTCCCACATTGGGTATAAAGATTACTAAAAAAAAAAAAAAACTTTAAAAATAAATATAAATGCATATAACTTTCAATTCAGCAAGTCTCTTGAAATTTCACATATAAGTTCATATATACAAAATAACATGGTCAAGGATATCAATTGCAACATTCCATACAGTGGTAAGAGTTTGGAAACAACCTAAATGTCTACCAGTAGGGGCTGGTTAAAAGTAAGTTTTTCAGTATACATTTTGAGTAGAATAATATATAACTATTAAAAAGAATGTAACAGCTCTGTATATACTGATATATAGTGATATCTAAGATGTATTATTTAGGGGGAAAAAAGGTACCAAACAGTGTAGACTATCATTTGATAAGAAAAAAAAGGAGGCTAAGGGGGAAGATAGTATAAAATGTAGAGACTATCTCTGCAAGGTTAAATAAACTACAGATAACATACTGGTTACTTGGGGGTGGAATTGGATAATTGGGAACAAAGGTGATAGGTAGAGTTGGTTACCACTGCATACTCTTTTTTGTCTTTTGTATTTTGTCCTATGTCCATGGGATTACCTTTTCAAAAATAAATAAAATAATTGAAAATGAAAATCCATAGGAATAAGTGAGATTGTCTAGGAAGAGACTAGAGAAAGAAGAATTCAGGACTGAGCTCTGAGTACCTCTCAACCTTTAAAGAGTAGGTAGGATTGAAGAATCCAGCATAGAAGAGTATATCTTATACTTGAATGTAAGGAAAGCCGCTTTACTTGAAGTCAAGTAAAGGAGAGGTAAGAGATGATACAGAAACATGGAGGTAGCTGGACTTGGTAAAGGCAAGCTTCAGTAAGGTGATAGTGCCATAACCATGCTGGGGTGGGTTAAAGAGTAAATGAGTGCTGAAGAAACAGAACCATGATTGTAGACAGGTGAAGTTTGATTATGAGAGGGAACAGAGAGGGGAGGTGAAGCTGGAGGAGTTGTGGAGTTAAGGGAAATTTTTATTTCTGGGTGGGAGAGGGTAGAGCAAACGGTTTGTGTGCTGGAGGCAGTAATCCCGTGGAAAGGACAATGATGACATAGGAGAGGAAGGGAATAATTGTTACAGGGGTCAAAAGTTCAAGAAATAACAGAAGTAAAATTAATGAATCATTGAAGTAGTAATTAGTTTATTGTGCACACACCAAAAAGACAGTTTGCAAACCGGGAACCTTCAAAACCAGAACAAGGAATGAGGCTCAGGGGTGTATTGTTATAAAGCAGCTTATAGAGTGAGAAAGCAGTGACTTTATTCTTCAGTGACTGGTTATAGTGTTAGAATTTTCTTTAAACGATAGAGAATTGATTAGTGGTTACCTCAAATCAACCTTGGGAAACTGTAAGTTTTGCTTTTGATTTCCAGAGGCATAAGCAAGAAATGACCACCAGGTCAATTTAGCTTTGCTAAATAAACTAAATTAAGCTTTGTTTACATGACTAAACTGGTTTTATCTGCTCAGGGAATTTTCAGGCTGGTCTCTGTTTTAGATTTTAACACAGAAAGGACAGTAGGTAAGGAAGGAAGAGGAGGCTCCAGCAGGAAAACTGAAGGTGTAAAAGTCGGTATGAATGAGTAAGATGTCCCTGAGAACTGAGGAGATGAGATTCAGAGAAATAATGAAAGCTTGCTTTAGGAAGAAGGAAGTGAAAAATGGGAGATTGTTTTTCATTTTTGCAAGTCTCTAACAACCGCTTAGAGAAAGCACTTGGGTTCTCATACCTGCTTCTGCGTCTAGTATCTAGCTGTAGCATGTTATATACCCTTTGGAAAACCCTGTACATTTATGAGAGAAAGCAAGTATGTCATGCTATTATGAGGACAATAGGTTTTTTCCTAAACATCTGCTCTGGACCACATTTTGAGAACCTCTGTTCTAGTATAAAGCATATTAGGAAGTTTTCCATGTTTGACTTCTATGTAGTGCTAAGAAGATGAGGTGATTAAATCCTTGATAAAAATAATGATTAAAGTTTTTGGTGTAATTATATCCTGAGTCTCCTTTGAAGAACAGGAGCTTAGAGGAAGAAAGGTGAAGTTTACTATATTCCAGCTAATGTGTTTAGCTCAAGCTTAAAATCGTGCATAATTTAAGTGTAGGTGACCTCGGGCCACATTCTTACCCTTCCTTGCTTTTAGGTGACAGTGTGCCAGACCTTGTTTCAAAGCTGTCCAGGCAATATTTCACAACCATCTTCCATACTTCTTTTTATTTACCAAATGATAAACTACCTAGTTTCAAGTCTGTATTTATAGAAATCTTAGAGAAAGAAGTACATAACCTGAAAAAGATGAGTAGGCATGAGTTTCCAATGAAAAAAGTAAGGCTTTGGAATCAGAAAGGTTATATATTTGAATATATATATATTTGAATATATATATATATTTGAATCTCAGCTGGCAAATGGGAAAAATAACTACTTCTAGGGAGAACATGAAACTTGAATGTGACTGTAAATTTAGTAAATTCGGGACTTTCTAATTTCCTTTTCTCTTTGCCCCCACAATTAGACTGTTTAAAGATTTTCAAAGATTTAGAACCTTTTGTTTATTCCTTTAAGAGCATGAAATAAAAGTTCCTATAGATGCGTAAAGAGGTATTTGGAGTTTCAATACTGATAAATTTTCATTTTTTCATTCATTTGGATCTGTGTCCTTATTTGTGTCTTCATTGTATTTTGAAACTTAAAAAAATATAGTAATTATTTCACAGGGGGAGTTGGCTACAGCATTGTTGACAGCTTTTTAACATGACCGCCTCCTTTCTCAATGTGCTCTCTTAGTTGTGGATGTATCCCTGTATTGAAAAATAACGAGACCGTACGTCTGCATGTTTACCCAAAATTTTCACATAATTTCATTTAGTCTTTATCACTTCTGAGGGTGTAAGTAGCATTCTAGAAGAGTTGATTTTTCTCTGAAGTTCTTAACTTTTCTCTGCTTTTTTTTTTCTAGACAGTTCAGTTTGTTCAGGGAATTTTTGTTGAAAAATATGACCCAACGATAGAAGATTCGTACAGAAAGGTAAAATGTGAAACTTGTGTACACATGCTCACCAGTAGTTCCTTAGGACTTTAAAACTTGACCCATAGAATTGCTCTTTAAAAATACATTTTGAGACGTGATACAAATGTTTCATACCTGTTTTTACAAATTTCACGAGGACAGACTATTTCTCATTAAGTACTACTTAGCTACAGAGAGCCCTGTACTCTGTGACTGATTAGTAGTCTGTTCTTTAGTGTACACATTTTCCTGGCAGAGGGTTTTTTTTTTAATTTAGAAAAATTGCATATAAATAGGTACATTTTTGACAACTCTTTTTGTGAAGTAAAATTAAGATCGCTTTTATTCTCAAAGTTATCCTGTGACCAAAAGTTTTTATTTTTGTTTAGTTTTAGAATAACTTTAAGGGATTTCATCTTTAGACTGTAAGAAATTAGATACTGGATTCTGTATGATACTATAATGGTAGATACATGTCATTACACATTTTCCCAACCCATAGAGTGTACACCACCAAGAGTAAACCCGTAATGTACACTGCGGACTTTGCATGATAATGATGTCTCTACGTAGGTTCATCAGGTGTAACAAATGTGCCACTCCGGTGTGGAAGGCTGATGGTAGGAGAGGCTAGTGGGAAGCAGGAGAAGGGTATACGGAAACATTGTACTTTCTGCTCAATTTTATTGCGACCCTAATGCTAAAAGTTCTGAAACATAAAGATTATTCAAAAGAAAAAATTTCAGTAGTTTTGACGAAATACTATTTTATTTCATTATAAGACTAACATTATGAGGAATTTTCATGATTTTATTTCCCAAGTACATTAAGAGGGGAGGAAGAGGATTAAACCTACCTTTCAACAAATAGGAAAGAATTACTTTGTTAAATGTTGTAGAATTTACCTTTAATAGTGTTACAAGTTTTGTTAAATTATGTAAGCTCATCCAGCCATACTGGCAGAGCAGTTTCGTTATCTGCAAATTGGAAATAAAGTTGTGTTCCAGGTACATTGAAAAACTACAGACCTAATTCATTATTCCCTGAGCATGCCCACTTACTGATTGTGCAGATTACTACAGCAGTCCTGTAAGTGGTGTGACAGTGAGTTTGTAGGTCCATCAGTGGTGCATCTCAGCAATCCCTGATCTGACGCAGAAGAATTTAAAATAGGCCTTATGTTTAATACACTTATTTTTAGAAGACAGTGTTGCCGTACTATAATTGCTCCCAAACAAGTTGCTGGCTAAAGCTGTAACTACAAACAGATCTGTACCTAGAATGTTGAAGATTGGACTTTTCTTAATCACTTCTTTATTAAAAATTTTCCACACAGTTGATAGTTGATACTTCTTTTAGGGCAACCTTCTCTTACTTTATAAAACACTGGGGAAATACAATTCAGTATATACAATTTCACCTTATGCACATAGCTTTTCCAAAGACATACCTTTTCCTTAAAGCCTTGAGGACTGTATGAGCTCAGTATTACTCATTTTAGCACCTCTGCTTTCCCCTTACCTCTTAAAATTTTCCTATATTAAATTTGGGGCATATTTTAGTAAAATTTTCTTTAAAATCTTGTCTGCATTTTGAGCTATTTAATAATTTTGTGCTTTGTTTCCTTTGAAGATAATACAGATATACATATTTTTATACATTTTTATTTGTTAGAACTATACCTGTTTGTTGCAGTTTTTCTTAAATTGGAGACTGTGACCATTACCTTCTAATAATAGCAAAAATCATTGCTCAGTTTATAGTGGTCAGAAAATATCTAAACTCAGCATTAACAGTCCTGGCTTCTGTAGTATTAATAGAACATGCTTGAGATCTCCTGTTCTTTATTATAGTACCAAGTTAAGTCTCAGCTAATATAGCAAACTCCTAGAGAAAAGGCTTTGTAGTTGTTAATAGGTATTTGGAGTGAAGAGGTGGCAGGAAGACAGACTGACATTTTGATTTTGATATTACTCTTTCATTTTTCCTCCCTTCCCCAACAGCAAGTTGAAGTAGATTGCCAACAGTGTATGCTCGAAATCCTGGACACAGCGGGAACGGTAAGGATGTTTTCTCTTTTTCTGATAGATTTTAGTTAGTGAACAGGTTTTGTCATCTGAATAATTCCTCTGAGTAAAATTAATTATTCTGATTAAGAACAAATTATCTAAATGTAGGGCTTCTTAAATTTTCTTATATGCTTCCAACAATCTGTGATGTACTTCATGCCCACATACCACTCTTACGTTGTATGTCAAGTTCACCTACAGAATGTGTATGTTGGGTATCTTCTCCCTATATTGAGGTAAGGATTACCCTATTACTGCTTTTTTAAAAAAAGGTATTTTAAATCCAGAATTTTAGTTAAAATGGGTATTTCTCTGGGTTTATGTAAGACTTTGTCTCTTGGCACCATAGTCTTTAATTTTTATCAAAATTGTTTTTGCCCTTTATTAGTATTTTAACATATCAAGGGGCTGTTGACAAAAATCTTTAGGATTATTTTGAGCCTTATTTTTCTCATCTTTAAATGACTACTGTATGATGACATTAGTATATCATAGGGTGCTTGTAATGATCAAATGAGATAATGATTATAAATCACTTGGCATAATGCCTGTTTTATAGTATGAGCTCCAAGTATTTGCTTTTATTTTCATTGCCTTCATTTGTCATCTCCTTTATAATTTTGTTATTAATTTCTGATGATTTCCTGTTATACTGCCATAAATGCACACCTTAAGTGATTTTTCTTTTTTTCTCCGTACATATAGACTTTACTTATTAGGCATTTCTCAGCTTTAGAATGGATGGTATTCTTAAATGTTATAAGTTGTTTAAAATTTAGCACAAATTTACCACATAATTTTATAAATGATGAGAAAGTTTCATGTCATTGAGAAAAGCATATAAGTAGACTGGCACAATTGTAGTGCTAATGATACTATATTTTTCCATTCTTTTGTGGGAAAATGGATCTTGATTCCAGTAGGAAGCTTGGGATCATTAGAACTACATCTTTCTTATATCTGCTGGCTCAAAATATCTCCCTCTTTTGCCAATCCAACCTCCCCTAATTTCCTTAGCCTCTGAATCAGCAGTCATTCCCCTCTGTTCCCAGATATCCCAATAGTTAAAGAGCACTTTTCTACTTTTTTCTTTCATCACCTCCACAAGGGTGAAGGAGTTTTTTGTTCTTCCTCTTGTCCAAATTAAGGAAGTTCTTCCCTACTGTAGAGATCTTTCCTTTGTGCTCTTAAATATCTTGTCATTCTCCCATCCTAGTGCTCAGCGTACAGTGTCATAATTGCCTGTTTAGTTGTCTTTGTCCCCAGTGCCTTGCATAAAGCTTGGAAAGTAGTTGATGCTCATTAATCGTGTCCCAGATCACTCCTTACTCCTTGAAGAGTTTTGCTCACTCTCTTCATCACTGCTTCAGTCAGAATTCTTGGTGATTTTAGAATTCAAATAGAATCTATATGGATATTATAGATGATCCATTTCCTCGGCCTACCAGTTTATTGACCTCCATACTGCTTCAGCCATTCCCACCCATGGTCTTACCTAGACTATCTGATTACCAATAACTGTGATACCACCTTCATCTCATTTTCAAGCATGCTACTCTCTACCTCTTGTTTTTCCATCTCACTTCCTTTTATACCTTCAACTTCACTGGAACCTACAGTCCATTTATCCCACCATCTTTTGATTGTCCTCATATCCTAAACCTCTCTTCACATGGCTTCAAGTCCATGGCCTGTCATTCATGATCAGTCCTCTGCATGTATCCTCAACTCCCTTGGACTTTTCAGCAACCTCCAACTCGGTTGATCACTGTCCTCTGTAAAAATTTTATTCATTTGGCTTCCAGGAATCAACACTTGCTTGGTTTTCTCCCTCTCTCATTGGCTACTCCTAAGTCTCCTTTCCTGATTTGTCTTCATCTCCCCAATCCCTTAATGTTGGAGGGCCTCAGGATTCAGTACTCAGGCGTCTCTTTTCTAACAGCACTTTCTTGGAGGTCATCTTTAGTAGCATCAGAATAATTTAATTAGGATCTATATGTACAAAGGAATTATATACAGTTTTCTAAACCACACAGAAAGCATGATATTGCATGATAAGGTGGTTAAGATCTCCCTTCCTTTTTTTTTTTTTTTTTAGATTTTTATTTATTTGAGAGAGAATGAGAGATAGAAAGCACGAGAGGGAAGAGGGTCAGAGGGAGAAGCAGACTCCCTGCTGAGCAGGGAGCCCGATGCGGGACTCGATCCTGGGACTCCAGGATCATGACCTGAGCCGAAGGCAGTCGCTTAACCAACTGAGCCACCCAGGCGCATTGTCATTGCTTCTAGTTGTATAAGTAGGGAACAAGAACATTTACCTCAGAGTTTCTAGAAACTGTGTAATAGGTCTTATATTTCCTGTATGATCGCGTGGAAGAAAAAATTGAGTAGCTTACTTGTGATTATTCAGATGTAAATTGTTCCAGTATACATTCAAGAAATCATACTTATAATTGTACATTTTTTATTATAGGAGCAATTTACAGCGATGAGGGATTTGTATATGAAGAATGGCCAAGGGTTTGCACTAGTATATTCTATTACAGCTCAGTCCACGTTTAATGACTTACAGGACCTGAGGGAACAGATTTTACGGGTTAAGGACACAGAAGATGTAAGTATTTTTCTATTTGTTTTAAAGATTGTATTTATTTGAGAGAGAGAAAGAGACAGAGCACGAGCAGAGGGGGAGAGGCAGTGGGAGAGGGAAAAGCAGACGCCCTGCTGAGCAGGGAGTGGAGCTCGATCCCAGGACCCCGAGATCATGACCTGAGCTGAAGGCAGACGCTCAACTGACCGAGCCACCCAGGCGCCCCTGTTTTTCTCACTGTAAGACATACTGCTATCTCTCTGTGGCCAAAAAGTGTTTTTGTTTTTCTGTTAAGAGGATTTGGAGGGTATCTACCACAAACCTAAAGGTGTCTCTGTGATCAAAAAATTTTTACAACTTTCTGAATTTACCTACAAATTAATATGCTAAGATAGAGGGCATGTATGATAAAGTGCTCATTGTGCTGTGTGTTAATAAGTGCAGTAGGGAAGAGAGAGGAGTCAGAGTACTTGGGAGAAGTGGGGCTCGAATTGAGCTTTGAAAGGTGGTAGTTATGTCAGAAACAGTGTTCAAAGAACATTAGTAAGAACCATAATGGTATGTTCCATTTCTAAAATTCTCTTGGTATAGTTTGTACTGAACAGTTTTTTTGCTTTGAGTTATGTTGAAGATTTTAATTAACTGGGCTTTTGTATTTTTTTCATTTTATTTTTGTTGCAGAATTCTTATTTGATGAATAACATCATTGCTGTTGTGCCTTTTTGCAAAGATGAAATGTATATTTTACATGTTTACCTCAGTTTTGAACTACAGAGAGTTCCTTTTCAGTTGTATAAATTGGGATATTAAATTTCATTTGTACCTTTCTTTCTGTTTTTGTGTGTTCTCTCTCATTATTAATGGGAACATATGCACCTGCTCAGGACCTTAACTTTGGGTAATACTGTAGGCGGAAGGGATTTCTACCATATGACTCATGATCAGCGTAACCTAATGAATAGTTCTCTTGCTTCCCATGAGTAATTTATCTAAGAGACTTCTGTTTTCATAGGCAGTTATATACAAATCACTGAATTCTGGTGATGTTAATCTCTTTATCTCATGTCATAACTAAAAAAGATGGACTTGTAGATGTCTAGTATGTTTCATCTAACTTGTGATAATTGCTTATTTTAGGTACAAGATCCACCATGTCCCTTAAATCCTTTCTTGTGTGTAGTGTGCATCACCTCACAAATGACTTTGTTCTGTGGACACCTTTTATCTAAGGATGTTATATAGTTTGTTAGCAACTTGTTTTATTGCAAGTAGGGGCAGCGTTTCTGGTATGGAGAAAAAGGGAAGGCATGGTTGCTTTGTGGCTCTATTTTGTGGGTTGTTGTTAAGCTGTTATTCCTTCTTAACATCTCACCTAAACTGGTCTTCCGATCTAATGTCAAACATAGAAGTAGAACCTGTTACTGTGTTGGTCTTGCCAACTACTTTTGGAATTTGTTGGACCTGTGAGATGAAGCACTTAAACCACAGTTAGGCCCAGTGAGTACATTCTTCTCTGCATTGCAGAAGGTTCCTTTTCGTTCAGATTTTTGTACTTGGAATTCAGCTATTAGTAGTAGTCCACATGAGAATTATGCGATTATATCCTTAAAATAATTTAGCAAATGAACGTAGTAGGGTCTCTTCCATATTTTTTCTGTCTCTTCCCCCTCCGTCTACCTTCTTTCCCGCATTGTGCATACACAGAATTTTTTTAAGCACTTGGTGAAGCTTATAGTCCTAACTAATACATTTCAATTGGTGACAGACAGGTAGTTGCTTACTTAAAGGAGGCTAAGGAACAAATATGCTAGTGCTCATATTACGTTTTTTCCTTCCCACAGGTTCCAATGATTTTGGTTGGCAATAAATGTGACCTGGAAGATGAGAGAGTAGTTGGCAAAGAACAGGGTCAGAATTTAGCAAGACAGTGGTGTAACTGTGCCTTTTTAGAATCTTCTGCAAAGTCAAAGATCAACGTTAATGAGGTAACTACAGCTGCTAGGCAGCACAAACAAGTGCCTTTTTAGATACCTTTAAGTTAATAGCTAAAACCAAATTTTCTGAAGAAAAAATTTTGTTCTTCTAAGTCGTCTTGATTTTCAGTGTACAGAGAACAACACTAAGTAATTCCTAGAAATCATATTCCCTCATTTGCGTAAAATCACTTTGATGGCTGTGATGCAGACACTGATATTTACCTTATAGGCAAAGAGAAAGTTTAAGTTAAACAATGTGTTTCAAGTCCTGCTAAGCTTCTGAACGATATGCCAGAAGGTGGTGTGTGCACATGGTTCTGTCACCCTTGCATTGTAACAGTTACTATGCACATGTGTGTAAAGAGGTTGTAAAGTCAAGTAGGAAAATACAAAAATCAAAGTAGTTATTGAGCTTGTGAACCTGTGTTATACAGAAAGATAATACCTCATGGATACCACAGAATTTGGTGTTTTGAGTCATGCCTGCCTTTGGTTTCTGACTCAAATGGAGGAATCTGTGAGCATGGGCATGGAACTGGAATTCACCCGCTCTTTGAGGCCTGGTGCAGCAGGTGCCCAAGGCTTTTTTTGTCTGTGACTTAAGCCTTCCACTATCCTGAGAACGTAGCTGTGACAGGAAATGCTTAATAAGCATGCCTGCTGCCTGGGTGTCAATCCAATACCCTCCTGGATGCCTGAAAGATCCGTGTACTTCACCTGCCGCCACCAACCGACCAAAACCTCAAGAGGTTCTCTTTGCTTTTGTTTGTTTTAAAATATTTAACGTAAGCTTAAAAAAAAAAAAAAAAAACACCAACCAGCCAACCAGAGTAGGCTTCTTTCCTTTCCCCGTAATGCAGAAGTCTTCACTTGACAGTTTGCATGTCATTTGTGGCGTCACAGGTAATGAATCAGTTTAGCTCACTTATAACATAGGTGAGAGTTATGAGTGCCTTAGGTTATCAGCATCCTGTGTTTTTGTTTGCTATTCCTCTCTGGCCTTTGGGTCTGTAGGTCACTTTTCCTTGACTTAATATTATGGTTGTAGGTCACTTTTCCTTGACTTAATATTATGATCATGACTTTTAAAATGACTAAGTTACTTTAAACATCTGACAGGCAAAAAAATTAAGCTTGCTACAGATCCTCTGTTTTCAAATAACCAAGAATGTTAAAGCTTACTTCTTTAGATAAAACCAATTTTTATAAGTACATAAAAGATTCATAAATTTCATTATTCAGCAAATATTTATTGCATGCCTGTGTGTCTAGTAGTGTCTGGCACTTTATTCAGCAAATATTTATGGTGTGCCTCTGTGTCTGGCAGTGTGTCAGGCACTGGGGTAACAGTGATCCAGACAGACACTATTCCTGTCCTAGAGAAGTTTGCATCCTAGTGGGGAACAGTCCTACTGAGATCTTCAACAGTCATTTCTTTTTCACTGCCAAGTAAATGAAAGGAAGTATGATACGCTTTTAGCTTCATCTTTCTCTGTTGTATAATTACAGTTTTATAGATGTTATTTTGAAAAATGTGACTAATCATAAAATTTTAAGTTTTTTTTTTAAGATTTTATTTATTTGAGGGGTGCCTGGGTGGCTCAGTTGTTTGGTGTCTGCCTTTGGCTTAGGTCATGATCCCAGGGTTCTGGGATCAAGCCCCACATCGGGCTCCCTGCTCCACAGGAGGCCTGCTTCTCCCTCTCCCACTCCCCCCCCCCCCCCGCTTGTGTTCCCTTCCTCGCTGTCTCTCTCTCTGTCAAATAAATAAAATCTTAAAAAAAAGATTTTATTTATTTGAGAGAGAGAGAGTGTACAAGGTGGGGGGACAGCGGGAGAGGGAGAAGCAGACTCCCCTCTGAGCCGGGACCCTGATATGGGGTTCCATCCCAGGACCCCAGGATCATGACCTGAGCTGAAGGCAGACGCTGAACCAACTGAGCCACCCAGGCGCCCCTAAAATTTTAAGTTTTACTATAGTCTTTTCTCAAAAAAAAAAAAAAGAAACAAAACAGATAAAAAGCATGGTGGGGGGTGCTCGTACATCCTCGCATGCTCGCTGTCTTGTACATAAGTAAATCTTGGGGAAAAAAAGCATTAGGATTGATGCATGAGCTTGGTTAGGGAAACAGTAGTACAGGGTCACCATCTGCAGGATGATTGGCCTTAGGGATCTGGTTCTTTGCTGTCCCTATTCTCACCCTCACTGGTACCTGCCGGTACCCTCCCGCCAGGTTCATAGGACTTGGCTATGCTGGGGCTGGGTTGGGCCAGGGTCCAGTGAGCACCATGGCCTGGAGGTGTTCCTTACTTTTAAAAAGCATTACATGTTTGTGAGAACTCACCTGCTACTTGCTGAGCCTCCTGGGTTATAGTTTCCAGTGCCCCAGAGCCCCATTTTCACAGCAGTCTTGTTAAACTTTGATGTGAGGGTTTATTAAAAACAGAGAACAGTAAAACAAAATGGAATACGTTAGCTATTTAAGGATCTTTACTCTTTTAAGGGACATACAGACTTTATGCTAGAGTATAATATTTGAGTTTCTTTTAATGTTTCTCTATTTATAGCTTGATAATCCAGCTACAGAGTTCCTTTGATAGTTAATAGTTCCTCAGATAGCTAATGCTTTGTAAATATACATGTGATTTCTGTTGGACTGAAATTTCAGATCACACAGGGACGTACTGCTTGGCTAAATAGCCCTCTAATTCCCGATACCTGTAGCAGAATATATATATTAAACTCTTATCCAAACCATTTTTGCTATGTTTTGAAAGTAGAACTGACAGTACCAGAATCACATCAGTCTTACTCAAGAATTAATTGTTCTTTGCTGAGGCTGGAATAATAATTGGAATCAAGACATCTCCGTTGAGTAATGGCAAAGGGATTGAGAAACTATTCTGTGTTCCCTTTAGATTTTTCTGTAGTTCAGAGAGATGAGGAAGAACCTAGGCTGAGGCCTCTGAGCCTATCTAACCAAATACTATAGTTTGAACTTGCCTTCATCACTGAACCAGCTGCTGCTGTGAGGTGGGCAGCGTTTGCCAAAGAAGTCATTGAGGATATCACTACAAAATCAGTTAGTGTAGTACCAGAAACCCAAAACTGGCTGGCATGAAGAAATATGTGGTTTTGATCCTTGGACTATTTTTGTTTGTCCTTTATTTTTTCATCTTCTAGCTTATGCATTAAGGCTAGGGAACAAAAGAGAACTTGTTCGTGGCTTATGCATATTAAGTTCTTGAGAGAGTTTCAGAGTTGTGAAACTGCTGTTTTGTTCATAAATCCAGTGTTTTCAACTTTCTTAGAAATAAGATAATAGAGAAGTTAAATGGTTTGAAGAAGATGGCAGTGGGGAGGATGGAGCAGAAAGCACTTAAAGCTTTGGGATAAAGCTTTTCTTTTTAATAATTTAGCCTTGTAATCTTAGGACCATTTTAAAAAATAAATAGAAGTTGTTTTATCTGGGCACCATCCTCAAGAAATGATTTTAAAAATATTTTACTTTTTAAAACTTACTGAAAATATGTAAGAACAGTGGAATTTGTTCACTCTTCATCCAGATTCACCAGTTAATATTTTGTCAGTGTTTAAGTATCACACTCCTTTACTCCTAAATATTTAGTGTATGTATCCTTAGATCAAAGACCTTTTCTTACACAACCACAATTATTAAAATCAAGAAAATTGTTATTTACACAGTCCCTGTTCAGTGCATATTCAGATTTTGTTGTTTGTCCCTATAATGCCCCTAAAAGCTAGGACCTTTTGATACACTTCTACAAAGCACTATTTATTACAGATGAGTGATAGTAAAGAAATTCTGCGATATTTGCTTCTCAGGTCATTAGTAAGTATTTGCATTTCATAGCAAAGAACCAAATTCAGCTGATCTGTTGTTCAATTGTTCCAATACTTGGACATACTTAGCACTATGAAACATATAAACATATCAGTATTAAAATAATCTGCTTCTGTGAAATAAGTACTATTGTATTTTTGTCTCTGATGCCTTGCATTTTTCATCCAAAACGAATCCAGAAGTTGTAGTAACAGAGATTGTTACTTAAAATTGGGGTCACACACTTTTTCTCTTTTTCAGTTTAGCCAAAATTAATATCACCAAAAGCAGCAAACAAAAATCATTTGCTTTTACATGTGGTATCTTGAGGGGAACACGGTTGTCCTAGTCCAGCCAAAAATATATAACATGAATCTACTCATGAGGAAACATCAGACAAACCCAAACTGAGGGAAATTCTATAAAGTTACTAGCCATCCATTTTCAGAAATGACAATGTCATGAAAGACAAAGACTAAAGAACCGTTCCAAATTTTAAAAGATTAAAGTGACAGAAAAGTAAATGCAGTATGTGATCCTAGATGGACCCTTTGGGGGGGCGGGGCAGGAATTCTATATAGGACATTATTGGGATAACTGATAAAATTGGGATCTGTGCTGTAGATGATACAAAGTAACGTATCAGTGCTTAGATGTACTCACTGTGTAACTGTCACATGGGTATGGAAGAATATCCTTGTTCTTAGGAGATACACACTCAACCATTAATGTATGCAGACTACTCTCAGATGGTTTAGAAAATAAGAGTGTATTTAGAGAGAAATGATAAAGTACACGTGGCAAAATGTTACTAATTGGTGAGTCTGGGTAAAGAATGTACACAAGTCCTTGGTATTCTTGCAACTTTTCTGTAAGTTTGAAGTTTTTATTTTTATTTATTTTCCTTTAAAGATTTATTTAAGAGGGAGAAAGCAAGTTCACACGAGAGCAGGGGAGGGCGGAAGGAGAGGGAGACAGAGACTCCCCGTTGAGCAGGGAGCCAGTCACGGGGCTTGATCCCAGGACCCTGAGATCATGACCTGAGCCGAAATCAAGAGTCGGACACTTAACCGACTGAGCCACCCGGGCGCCCAAGTTTGAAGTTTTTAAAAATAAAATAAATGTGAAGATTCAAGTTGAGCATTAACTATTCCCTTAATAATTATGTTTTGAAGCATAGACGAGTCCATGACGAATATAACTTCACTATCTTGTTTTTCACTACGAACTTTTTTTCTTAAGTTTATATTGAATATCTAAGAGCAAGTTATTTCCCTCACAGTAAATTGGTAAGTCCTGCTTTACCACCTGGGGCTTCTGAGAAACCTGCTGTTAGAATAAAGCAGCAAAATACAGATCCAAGAGCAGAATAACATTTAACAGAACCAAGATGGTTTTGTGGAGCAAGATCTCAAGTGTTTGTTGAATAAGACTTTTTTTCTTGTTTTTATTTAGATATTTTATGACCTGGTCAGACAGATAAATAGAAAAACACCAGTGGAAAAGAAGAAGCCTAAAAAGAAATCATGCCTTCTGCTTTAGACCCACAGTGAGCAGCAGCTCTGAGCCAGGTAAGGTCTGGAAAGCAGAACAAACGCCTTGCTCACACTCTAATTTTGGGCTTTCCCCACCTCTAGCCACTTCCCATTCCACCTGTTAGGGTATTTCCAGGTTTCTTTGTCTTGTAAATGTGATACATGGCTTGTAGATGTGCTCATCTGTTGATAATTTATCTCTCCCCCCATGAGATGAGATTCTAAGCTGTCCAAGGGCAAGGACCATAGATGTTTTGTTCACCACCGTGTCCCCAGTGCTAGCTACAGAACGGGTATTCCAAAAATAGTGGTTGAATAGGTAGAATTCCTTCCAGGGTCACTCCTGAGTTCCTGCCAAATTAAAGCCAAACATGGGTCATCTGAAACAAAATGCTTAAGTGCACATTTGATGTGTTATTTCAAAGTGAACACACCTCTGTGTATCAATAATAGTCATTCCTCCCCCAGGGTAATCCCTGCCCTGATTCCTAACACCATAATTGGTTTTGCCTCTCTTTGAACTTAACATTTAACAAAAACAGATATTCTGTCTGGCGACTTTTACTCAAAAATATGTTTTCGAGAATTACCCTAATAAGGCTAGTACTGCAGTAGCATATGGCAGCTCATTTGCATTGCGTGACTGTACTAGCAGTAGACTTACATGTTTTGCTACTGATGGACATTTGGGTTCTTTTCAAGAACTAATATGGATAATTCTGTGCATTCTTGCATGAGTCTATATGCACATGTGCATCATTTCTACTTGGTATGTACCTAGGAATGAGATGGCCAGACTATACACTATATATATGGATAGCTTTTAGTAGATACTGCTAAAAAGTTTTTCAAGGTAATTGTACCGGTTTACACACCTGCTAGCAGTTTATGAGTTCCATGTCCTCCCCAAAGATGGTATCGTCAGTCTTTTTAACTCAAGCCATTCTGCTGGGTATCTGGTGCTATGTTTTGGTATTCATTTCCTCTCGGATCTAGGTTGACTTCTTTGAATTGTTTTGTCTATAGGCTTCTAAGTAGTTGACTTTAAGTACCACTTAAGTTTTCGTTAAAGTGAACCTATTGGAGAGAAATTAGTGGCAGCATTGAAGCTACCTATCAAGTGAGAAACCAGGCCCTGTGGGACCGTTTGTTTCTTTTTATCTAATTGTGTATATGAAATCCTTGAACAATTTCTGCTTATCTTCACAAACACTATAAACTATGCCGTAAGAGAGTATTTTCATGAAGTTATTTTACGAGGTAATTTGGTGCTGGTCATGTGCATATTACTAATCTTGGTTTGGTCAGAGGAAAGGCTGCTGTTCCCACTTGAGAGTTGCTTACACTAAGTATGCAAGTCTCTTGGGTCCATCGAGCAGAGTACCTCTTCCAGAGCACCAAATTAACTAATATGTGCCCCCTAGGAGACTTGGGCGAATCTCTCTCTTCAGGGAAACAACTCAATAATTGTACCCCCCTTTTAAACGAAGGTCAAGGAAAATGGGCAGAAAGAAGGAAACAGCATGGGGTTGCCTCTGGTTGGATTTAAGAAAGACAGCTTCTGGTCAAATGTTTGCTTTAGGCTTTAAGTGAAATCTTGATTCAGTAACTATAAATCATTAGCTCCGTGAAGGTGATTATTTTAAAATTTCCTGGTGTGTTTGTTTAGGTAAAGGTGCAAAGGTAAGGAAAATAGTACTTCAGTTCCTGTTCTGAACTATTATCATTTAACTCTCCGAGTTAAGTCAGCTGTAGTTGACTGTCTCGTTGATGCCATTACCTTAGCTGAACCTAGTTTAATTTCCAATTCTCTAGAAAATGTTTAGCTTATGTTTAAAGGAAGAGGTGCCATCTTCTGGCCTGTTATGAAAATTCATTCATATACACCCTGCAGTGTATTGTGTTTTACCTGAGAGGAGAGAAATCTTGGCCTACATCTAGACATAAGACTTTCATCCTGGTTGTATAAATTCTTAGGCTCTGATATGTAAGTCAGCCTAACAATATATTTAATAAGTCACCTGAGATCTCTGTGGATGTTTGGAAATACCAAATAACGGGTCAATTAGCAGTCAGAATACTTGGCAAAGCAAAGAAATCACAGAGTGATTATAGACTGGAAGTGCCATTTTGATCCCACTTGAAAAGTACCGAGATACGGGGTAAATTTAAGTAGCTATATATGTTTTTAGTAAGAGTACATGAACCTTGAGGGCAGTGTATCTGACCCTACCCTTTAAGTAAGATTGTATTGAAACATGTTAATCTCTTTCTAGTGTGTCCCACTTCTAAAGACTAGAAGAGAAATTCATCTTCAGGAAATTGTTCCTTTAACCTAATTCTTTTCTGCTGAGTAATACAACTAACGTGGATTCTTCTGCCCTTGCATATGGGGGTCAGCTCTTTCTGTGTCATCTTTTCTGGTCCTAACAACCTGTATTAGAAGTGGTAATCCTAGGGGCGCCTGCATGGCTCAGTTGGTTAAGCGTCTGACTCTTGGTTTCGGCTCAGGTCATGATCTCAGGGTCACGAGATCGAGCCCCGCAACGAGCCCTGTATCAGGCACTGTGCTCAGCTCGGAGTCTGCTTAAGAGATTCTCTCTTTCTCCCCTCCCCCTCCCCCCACTTGTGCGCTCTCTCTCTCTCTCAAGTAAATAAATAAAATCTTTCAAAAAGTGGTAATCCTAATATCCTATAGTCCTGAAATGGTTGGATAAAGAAATTTTACGCACAGGTATCATTTCCTTTTTGGAAAAATAAGATGATGATGAGATAGAAATAATTACTGTTTTCCTTTTTACAGACAGGACTGTCAGATTGTGAAACTAATAAAACTATTTTTTAAACATTTTCAAAAGGAGTTTAAAATAGCCCTGTTACTGTAGCTGTTTAGTGTAATTTAGTTGTCTAGTAACACTCAGCCGATGTTTCTTTCTATATGATTGAGTATCTCCTTGTTCACTACCATCTTCTGACACCAAGAGATTAACCATATATGTGTGTGTGTGTGTATATATATATATATATTTTATATCTATATATAAATATAAATATATATTCAATGTTCTAGATTACAGGAATGAAGAACTGTTGCCTAATTGGGAAGTGCCAGCATTCCAGACTTCAAAAATTAAATCTGAAGAGGCTTCTCCTGTTTTATATATTATGTGAAGAATTTAAATCTTATATTGGTTTGCACAAATTCCCTGGAGAAAAAAAAAAATTGCTCTGTGTATATCTCTTGGAAAATAAGACAATAGTATTTCTCCTTTGCAATAGCAGTTATAACAGATGTGAAAATAAATATACTTGACTCTAATATGATCATACAAAAGAGCATGGATGCATTTCAAATGTTAGGTATTGCTAGTATAATCAGATGATTTCATACTGACCTTTTTATCATGATTCCTCCCTGTCAAGAACTCAAAGTTGAACCATTATACTTTATATCTGTAATGATATAGATTATGAAATTTCCCCTCAAACTCATTGCAGCAGATAACTTTTTGAGTCATTGACTTCATTTTATATTTAAAAATTATGAAATATCATTCTGTCATTATATTCTAATTAAAATTGTGCATAATGCTTTGGAAAAATGGGTCTTTTATAGGAAAAAAACTGGGATAACTGATTTCTATGGCTTTCAAAGCTAAAATATATAATATACTAAACCAACTCTAATATTGCTTCTTGTGTTTTACTGTCAGATTAAATTACAGCTTTTATGGATGATTAAATTTTAGTACATTTTCATTTGGTTTGTGTGTTTTTGTTATTGTTTATAGATTTAAGACTTTTATTTTAATGGCCACACTGTTTTAAGTGCAACAGTAGCTCCTTTCTGCCTGTACCTACAGAACACTTGGCTTTAAACCCCTAAGTCATTGGTAATTTCTCTAAGAACAGACCTCACACTTTCTGTTCTAGATGTATTTATTCCTACTATACAGCAAACTACATCGGACTACATAGATTAGTTTTGTATATTCTCTCTTGATCTTAAAGATTGTATCTTATTGAATAAAATATCCCACTGTGTATTATTTTTATATGTAAAAATAAGTTTAATACTGTATCAGGGGTTAACTTTACTATTTCAGATCTTCCACAGCTTGTAATTTCATCAAGGGAATCCTTTTGTCATTGTTAATAGGTTGGGTATAAGCCCACCAATGAAATGTTATGTAAAAATTTTCAAATTTGCTTTATAATAGATTGAAGAATTTGAGAGAAGTGGGGAAAAGTGAAAACGCATATGGAGAATGTGTCAGTTGCTTTTGCTTCGACTGTATATGAAGTAGTGTGGTCGTCAGAGAATGGAAAAGATCGCCAAGTTAAAATTTTAGCTGGCTATATAGTGGTGCTTTTCTTTACCTTCCCAGTTGTTTCTGTTTGTACGAAAATGACGCTTAATGAGGACATGGATCTAGGGTATCGATACGGCTTACGTGTTCTCCACAGAGGTAGAGCAAAACAGCTTGTCGGCCGGTTAAGTGCTGGCGAAGGCAAGAAACAAGCTGAGAAAACCCTGTGCCTTGTCCCCGAATACTGAGGAGGAGACTAGTCCTAGAAAGTCTACATCGCTGCTCAGGGATCTAGATACTGTCTCGTTGCAACTAGGTATGAAGTAGCGTTCATGCCTTGCTGAGACTTTCCAGGAATGTGGTCAGGCCATCGGTGACTAAATTGAGATTTAGGAATAAGATTTCAAATGTAAGCTCTGACCAACCTGAGAAAATGTTAAAATATTGTAAAAAAAAAAAAAAAAATTGGAAATTGTATTCTTTTGAGTTTCTAATAAATGTAGTTAACTAATACTTTCCTTCAACTGATCCAGTTACACAGATGTCTGGGATTGAGGGGCCAAAAATCTAATAAATGCAATAAATTAAAAATAAATAAGTGAAGCATTAGGGCCAGTCTGTCCAGGTCAAGGTGGCATATTTTAAGGTCCTCTACAGCCATTCTGCTTGAAAACTCACCTCTCAGACATGCCTTTGGACTTAAAATTATAGACAAACATCTCACACGTAAGTAAAAATTGCTAAATATTGCCTGTTACATAGGTTGTATGGTTATTTGCCAGATAGATAAGAAATCATTAAGAGTAACTCCCATCTGCTGGACTAATAGCATCAGTTTGCCCTCCGTTTTAGAACATGGGAGAGAAAGATGACAGTGCTGGATTCCTTGGTCATATCTTACACAGTCCACTTGGGATCCAATAGGACTGTGAAGAGACGTGCCCCGGTGCACACAGCAGCATGCAGAGCAGGACCCACTGAAGTCAGGGAGATGCATTACTATCTGCGAGGAAATCTGCCGTGCTGAGTGAGGCAGAAGGGTAGCCTGTCAGAAAGGAAGATAGGTGTGCTTTCATCTTGTCCCTGTGGACTCTGTAGTCTTGATTTCAGAGGGGAGGGTGCCCAAAAATAAGATGTATTTGATGTATTTTTTATAGCTGAAAAGTAAAAAAGCCCTCAAATATATTACATATGAATTTCATATGATAAATATCCAAGAACTGACCCCACGTTCATATTTGTGACTCTTTAAAGTAGAACGCCTTTGGCCAGATAAGTAACATACCATTTAAAGGAGGCTTGATATCATAGTTGATAATTTTTTCCCCATTAAAACACAAATGATTTTAATAGCTTACTAGTGCCCCCAAACAATCTAGTTTTAAAAATTAACAGTAGGGCGCCTGGGTGGCTCAGATGGTTAAGCGTCTGCCTTCGGCTCAGGTCATGATCCCAGGGTCCTGGGATCAAGTCCCGCATCGGGCTCCCTGCTCCTTGGGAGCCTGCTTCTCCCTCTGCCTCTCTCTCTCTCTCTGTCTCTCATGAATAGATAAATAAAATCTTTTAAAAAAATAAAAAATAAAAATAAACAGTAAATACATAATCTATCATTTTACCCTCCACCAGGGGGAGCTTCAGTATCAGTTAAATACTTCTACAAGCCTTGCATGAACAGTATGAATTCAGTCCATCTGTTCTTGTAAATAAACACTGCTTGCTTCACAAAGAGGCATAAAGGCCTTTCCTCAAGAATTTCCAATCTACCGGGCAGGAAAGATATGTAGGAAATTCATCAAAGATACGAAAATGCTGTAATTTATTAAACTGGTCACAGAGTTCTCAGGAATGTTTGGAGAAATATGGGTGTTGGTATGTTATTCTCTTTCCCCTACAGCTTTGAAGTAATCTCTCTTTGGCATCTTGATCTGCCATCATAACTGACCGCCTTTTACCCCTCAGTGAAACAGCCTGTTTCTTTGAAGTTAGAATGTACTTGGGAAAAATTAATCTTTGGGAAGGTACTGATCTCTGTTTTATTACCAGCATTATTAAGACAGGCTACTTGGTCTGGAGCTATTTTTCTCTATATAGGAACGTTCTCCGTTATCTGGACCTGCCCGAGTTCAAATATTTTGCCTCATTTTCCTCATTAGGTACACATATATTTGTCAGTTCATATATCTGATTTTTGTTTTTAGGACTGAGGGACAGAAAGAAAGATTACCTCAGTTTTTTCCTTGTTATGCAGTCACAGTAGACTGCTAGAAGACCTAAAATATGCTCTTAAAAATATGTGTGTAGTGAAACCAGCGTGTGAAGAAATTGGTATTTGGAGGAAGAAAATAGCTTGTAATAATAACCTTTTGTTTTATTTGGGTCTTGTACTTATTTAAGGTGCTACTTAAATGTGTATTGAAATAGCCCCTCTTGACTCAGCTCCAAACTTAAAAGGGTAGAGTGGTTTGGGTGCTTGTCCAGGACCTGGAAAAAGCCCATCTTGTGCAGGGAAGGAAATGAATGTGAGCTTTGAGGTAGTCCAGCCACCAAGCTTTTAGTATTTCTGTTCCCCAAAAATGTAAAAAATGCAAGTTATTCTTGAAAATGTAGTACAGATATTACATTGAATATGAAGTTTTTTTTTTTAATTGTAGTTTCATCTTGGGTTTGCTGAATGCACAGTCCATTTATTTAATGCCATGTCTTACTAAAATTTGCTTGTTGAGAACAGCTGGAGACTTTGAACTGGATGCCTAGTTCTCTTTTCTGGGAAGGCGACATCGATTGTTTTGCAGACATTAAGAAGAGCTTTAAAAGGGAATTGGGGGATATAGCTCTGGCTTTTTAAGAAGAAGCCTGTGATTCTGGGCTCAAGGTGTGACATACATTTCCTGCTAATTGCTTCTCTTAAGAAGCATGGGCTTGGCTGTTCCTCTTGAGGAAAAACCTTAATAAACCTTCTCGTTTTAAGCAGTGATGTGACTCTTATTTTGAGCTGTTGTTTTCAGCGTATTTTTTTGGTAAAGTTTAACCATGTGCAAGTTCTTGTGCTTGCTTTTAAGTGTGTAAAAATTCTTGGGCATATAAAGCAGATGATCCTTAGGGGCCTATCAGCAAATGGTTGCTTCTACTCTATGCCAGGTGCTGATCTGCATGTTGGGAATACAGCAGTGAATAATACAAAACAAAATCTTTTCCCTCGAGGAATCTTTGGCAGGAGGCAGAAAAATGTGTGTGTGTGTGTGTGTGTACGTATGCAGTGAGGAGTGCTGTGGAGAAGAGTTAAAAGGCTAGGAGTGCTGGGCGGAGAGAATGTGGTGGTGGGCTGAAGGTTTATATCCTTGCTGAAGTTGCTGTTTGTGTAAATGTTTGAAATGTGCAGCCATGCAACTGTGTCGGGGAAAGAAGGGCCTTCAGTGCATTGGGAAGGGTCTGCAGATGCCATGAGATGGACGTGTGCCTACATGTTCAAGTACAGTTCAAGCATTGGCTGCGTGGGGTCCACAGAAGGGACTTCAGCAAAGGCTGTAGAGAGCATGATCTAAAAGCCTCTCATCAGGACACTCTGGCTGCTGAGTTGAGAATAGCCTGTGGAGACCAGTTAGGAGAAAGTGGAGCTGGCAGGACCTCCTGACTCAAGTGCAGTGTGAGAGAAAGAGGAGTCAAGGATGACCCCCAAGATTTCTTGCCAATAATCAAGATAGTGAAAATTGTGGCAGGCGCAGGTTTGGGAGTTCCATTTTGAACAAAGTGTTGGGAATGGGTCAGATTCTCGAGTTGCACTGTAGGCAGTTGGATAGGTGTCTGGCATTCAGACGAAGAGACCTGGCCAGGAGGTTCACACTGAATGTTTAAGAACGTGGAGCTGAATAGGACCACTAGTGTTGATTGTAGATGGAGAAGTCAGGTGTGGACTGCTCTGTTAAGACGGTTGCCACAGCACATGTTGGTGCACTAATAGGAGTGGCCCACTGAGGAGCAAAACTGCGTAGGCTACATGGACGGAATCTAGCATACAAGTAAGGGGGCTGAGCCAGATAGGAGCGTGGGCAAGCCTGGAGGTGGGAAGAAAGGATGGGATTGTAGAAGCCGGGAGGGCACAAAGAACTAATAAAAAGTACCATAAAGCAGTGTTCGGCTAAGTGGTAGGAGAGAGAAGGGACTGATGCTTTCTGTTCTGGGAGAGCCGAAATGCTTCAGGGAGGGGAGTTTGAACTGGCCTTAAAGGGTAGAATTTTAATAGATGAGCATGGGGGAGAGTGTCACAGAGTTGCAGGAAACGGGAGCAAGAAGTTGGCAGTAATGTGGAAGCAATGGGCTAGGGAGTAGGGTGGGGCCATACTGTGGCAGGCTTTAAAGGAGAAGGTGACCTTCTGGTAGGGTGAGCTAGGAAAATAGGGCCTGGTGCTCATCTGGGGGCCACGGAGAAGGGGGGATGGGGAAATTTCAGAAGGGATCTGGATCAAAACGCCAGGGTGGCAAGGGTGACCCCATGGATGAATGATCTTTCCAGTCTGCATTTCTCACTTCCATTTCCCTCCTTTCTCGAATGAAGCTGGTCTCAGTCATGTGGTCGTGATCATTCGCAAACAAAAGCTCAGTTTAGAAGGGAACCAGCATTAATACTCTGGCAGGCAAAGATACTCGGATTGAAGAGAAAAATCTCCTTTATTAACTCTGCTGCTCCACTCTACCTGACACGATTCTGCTCCCCTTAGGCCTTTTGGCACCTTGGGGGGCATGCAGCAACTCTGGGTTCCACCCTCACACCCTCCTAGGTTCTCCTCCCCCTGCTGTTAGCTCACAGTGGATGACCGCAGCCTCTGGCCCTCCCAGCCCTTGCCTCGGCACCCACCAGTGATTGGGAAGTCACTAGGAAGGGGGCTCTTTTCCTGAATCACTCTGTTGGGTAGCTGCGAGCCTCCCCACCAAGGTCCCGTCATGCAGGCCTTCCCTTGTGGGTGAGAGGGAAGGCACAGGCCACACTGTAGCCCCTGTCGCATCACCAGTGTCCCCAGTTGGGTGGGTTAAGCAGTTTGAAGGGGCTGCCGGGATTAAGGCGATGCTAAGCACGCAGCCTTCCCAGTTGGGAAAATTAGGGCATGGAATTGTGGGACGGGCTCTTGAGCTCTGCCTTTCCTGGGAAAGGATACCTTTAATGGAGAAGTTTAAAGGTACTCGATCCCCAAACTCCCAGCAGGGTCCTGAAGCCAAGGCCAGAGGATTTGGAATTCTTTGGGCCCATGAAATCTCGGATGCAGAGCCCACCCCCTTATTTTCTGCTATATAAATGGACTTATCTCAACAGATGCTTGGAACCTCAGACCAGGGATTCTAAGACCTGCCTAAGTCAGTCTGGCCCAGTGCTCCCTGTGGTAATGAGCAGGCTCCCCGGGCCGCCCCTGCGCTGTGGCGGTGCGCGTGGCAGGCTTCGAGCGAGTGCTCGCAGGCCTGCCGGCCCTTCTGGACCCACGTTCCCAGCCTGAGTCCATGTAGGGATTTCAGGTGCTGCACTTGGCCCATTGGGAAGAATCTCTGTTGGGTTTTTTTGCTTTAAAAAAAAAAACATGCCTGACATCCTCCCCCTTCCCACCACTTTATACAAATGCGGCCTGTGGGCTACTCAGCCCTCCCCCCCCCGCCCCCCCCCCCCCCGAGACACTGCCTGGAGTATGGCCAGTAGCGGGGCTGGAGGTAGGGAAGCCCAAACACCCAACTCTCAACTTCCTTCCCCGTTGCCCCGCCCTGCCTGACCCTCCATAATCACAATAGGGGAAGGAGAATCTAGCAGACTCAATGTCCCCAGGAGGGGTGGGGATCCCTGGCAAGACAGGTTAGGAAAAACTCCTCAGGGAGAGTAAGTCCGGGGCCAGAGGTCGTTGCCAGAATGGACAAGGAGATGAGCCAGGTCAGCAAGACCGGTGTAGAGGGCGCAGGCAGAAAGGGGGACAGTTTGGAGGCTGGGGTAAAAGCGATGTCCTCTGGGCTGGAAATGGGGACCCATTTGGGACGGATCCGGCCTGGGAGAGAAGCGGCTGTGGTGGCCATACGAAGGGCCCGAGCTCTGGGCGGCCCAAGGACACTGGGGCCCCCAGGCAGCCTGCAGGAGAATAGAACTGGCCTGGGAAGCGAGGGTGGAGTAAGCCAAAGTACCAGGTGGCACAGAGGGGACCGCACCACAGCTTGGAGACGGGGCCAGGAAGGAGCTTGCCAGCTGTCCTGAAAGTGGGCCTTGGGAGCAGCTGAGGAGGCCTTGACCGCTGGCCTTCCTGACGCAGGAGCCGGGCTCGGCGGAGGGCTCACTGTGACGACGACGAGAGGTCACAGTCACACCAAGATACAGAAATGCGTAATGAGTACTTGCCACCCCGGAAGGGCTCACGATCTAGATGAACATGCACGGGAGCAATTTCAAAGTAGGTCCTGTGGTTGGGTATACGGGCACAGGTGAGGCCCCTGGGGAGGGCTTCTCAGAGGAGGTGCCCTTTAAACTGCAGTGAAAGCTGAGTAAAAAGCCAGTCTGGGGCCTTGAGGAACCTGGACTCTGCGAGAACAGCCCATGGAAAGACCTAGAGGCAAAGAGCCCACGCTTGGAGCGCTCAGTAACACAGCTGCCTGGAGGATAAAGAAGCAAGTCCCCCGGGGTCTGAGTGGGCAGGGCTGGGCCTCCAGACATCTAGAACAGTGAGGCCAGGTGAGGATGAAGTCACAGTACCTTGAAGACATTTCCTTCCCCTCTCCCTGTGCTGGCGGGCAGCATTTCCTTGCAGATGCAGCCTCCAGTCAGGAGGAGAAGAGGAAGAGGGCTAAGGGAGAGGCACAGGAGGAAAGGGAAAGCAGCCAGACGGGGTGACAGCAGAGCCAGAAACCAGAAAACAAAACCGGACTCTTCCCTTGGCGGGAGACACCCCCCCCACACAAGCAGTGCCCCTGAGAGCCACCAGGTAGCCTCAGCTGGTGGCATCTGCTGTGTCTGAAGCCCCCCTCCCTGACCAGTTGGAGGCTGCTAGGGGGCTTCTTTCTGGGACTGGAGAGGGCAGGAAGAGGGGCAGGGAGGACAGCCCAGAGTCTGGGTCATGGGCAGGAGAGGGTGGAGGTGCCGAGCATGCGAGAGGTGATTTTTGGCAGGGATTCCTAGATCCCTGGAATGGGGCGGTCATCTTGGGCGCCATGCCCAGAGGGGCAGATCCAGAGAGAATGGATTCTGTGGAGTGGAAGCCAGGGAGTACAGCAGCTGCGGCCTGAGGCCTTAGTATATGGAGCTGGAGATCCTGCTCCCTCCTGCACCCGGACCCGCCAAGAGGCAGCAGAAACAAGTATGGCAGTCCCTTGTCAGATTATGATTGCCCCAAGCACTGTGTTGAGGGGTAGGCACCCCCAGGAGGGCTCCCTGCCTCAGTGTTCCTCAGGGGCCTCTCTCTGACCAGAAACACAAAGATGACTTTGGAGAGACCTGGGGGGGGGACCCTAGAAGGGGAAGAAGAAAGAGGAGGGCTCAGGAGGGGATAGAATGTGGACCCTGGGATGTTTCAGGCAAGGCTGACTTCACCGTGACCCCTGTGTGCGGATGTAGCATAAAATTTGGGGGCGTACACCTGAAGCTTGCAGGCGGTGGGCAGAGGGCGTGTCCGGGCTGATTGAAGAGCAGGGGCAGAGAAGCAGGTTCTAAGTCCTTTGTCAAATTCAGAGTGAATCTGGGAGAGTTCTCTTCATTATCTTTGTTCTAAGGATTGGGAAGAGGAAGTAAGAGGGAGGCAGGAACATCCTAATAATAGTACCCAGGGGGGTGACTGCTGTCTGGGATGCCTGACTGGCTCACTCAGTATAGCTTGCGACTCTGGATCTCAGGGTCCTGAGTTCAAACCCCCACGTTGGGTGTAAAGCATAGTTTGAAAATAAATAAAAGTAAAAAAAGAAAAATAGTACCAAGAGGTTAACTACAGTCTGAGGTGCTTATCTTGCCCTGTGCTGTGGATCTACTAGGCTCTTCCTCCATCTGCACCATCCTGAGCCCCGAGACCTCCTGTGAGAGAGGGTTTCAGGGCACCTCCAGCCCCATCGGGGGGAGTGGATCCTAGCAGGACAGCCACTAGCACCTTTAGGCCATTAGTCCCCAGGGTGACGGGGGGGGGGATGGTAGGGGGTGAGGTGTGGAGCTTGGCAGGGACTCTAGGGACCAAGGCCTTAAAGAGCAGAGAGCAGATCAGGGGCTGGACTCTTCTCAAAGCCTTCAGAACTTGGCTCATTCAACTCTCCAGTCCTTGCCAGGAATGTGAGGGCCTGGGGGTTGACTATGAGGGACAGCTGGAGACAGAGGGACTGTGAGGGACAGAGGGGTGGCAGTGTTCCCTGGAGCACATCCTCAGGCACTGGGGTCCTCAAGCACCATTTCTGCGCTCAGCCCCCCTGCTGCTCTCTCCACACCCACCCTCCACCCCCAACACACATCATCCTCTATGAGAAAGTGTAAATTGTTTGCCATTTGGCAAGTAATAGCCCACCTGGGTTATATTTTTACCATGTACAAAAACATTGCAGAGAAGACAATAGAAGACAATAGAGAAACCTGTTGTCTTCTCTGATCCTTGCTACAGTCTGGTGAGGTAATAGGGCCAGTATACATTTTTTTTAACAGAAGAGGAAACCAAGCCCCAGTGAAAGTTTTTGTTGTTTTTGTTATTTTCTAGCAGTTTAGCTCTGGTTCACATGGTTAGTGCCTGAACCGAAGGTCAGGTGGCCCAGTAGAGAGCTTCTGCCGTGTTCTACATGGTGTGCATTATGTCCTTTAAAGCTCCAGCAGCCCTGCATTATCCCCACGTCAGACAAGAAAATGAGGCTCAGAGAGGTCAAGCGACATACTCAAGCTGACAGGGCCAGAAATGGGTCTCATACCCTGTTGGACTCCTAATCCCGTGCACATTTCATTGTACTGGCAGAAGTGCCTTAACTGCTCTGGTTGGAGAAGATGGGGTGGTGACCCGAGGTGCGTTGAAAGCTGGAGACAGGCCCCCGCTACCCAAAGTCACAAGCTGTGCTTTTGCTTTTATGAAGGCCCTGTAGGAAATGGTGTGACTTGGGAAAGATGGGGTGCCCCCTCCCCGAGGGGGAGCAAGGGGGATGTCATGGGAACAGAGTCAAACCAGGTCTCTATTCCTCTGGGCAAGTTTGGGTTCAGATCTCAACCTGAGGAGTGGGTGCAGGGGAGGTGCTTGGGGGGGCCCTCTGTGAAAGAGGGGCCCCAGGCCTGAAGGGTTGGAAAGAGAAAGAAAGGAGGGAAACCAGGCAGGCCCAGCAAGGACTCTTCTAGCTCCTGCTTATGGTGGGGGAACATCTAGAGACACACTCTGGCCACAGAGCCACAGAGAAGCAGGTGGGGGTCTGGGCAGATGCCTGGGCCAATCAGGGGGCCCCTGTACCTGCCAGGGAAGTGGGCCAGGTGTGAGGCAGGGCTCCATGCCAGGGAGAGTATTAAATGAGCTTCCAGCTTATTTGCATGTCCTAATTAACCATAAAATGAGCCCCAGGGGCAGAATTAAGCTGTCAATTTCCCTCTGCTAACTTCCACTACCTCCCCCTCATCCCGCTGCTTCCCACCCCTACATTTTTCCTGCATCTCTTAGGCCCCAGGCATTCCCATTCACCTCTCCCCTCAGCTTCAGTGAAATACAGTCTCCGTCCTGTCACAAAAAAAGCCCAGAAAAAGAAGGAAAAGGAAAAACTAGTGGTGGTGGTGGTGGTGGGTGTGTGTGTAAATGAACTGGCCATAGTCTTTCATTAGCAAAGCATGACCTAGTGATGAGGGCATTACACCAGCCCAGTCCAGACCAGGGCAAATTTCCCCCACCGGACAGTGAGCATTCCATTTACTATCCATGCATGGATAATATGGGGAGGACAGGTTTTGTTGTTGTTCCTCTTGACTTGGCTTTTGGAGCAGAAATGGACACTTTGTGGGGGAGTGTGCAAAGCACAAGGCTGGGAGTCTATCGCGACCAGTTCACTCCCAGCTCTGCCGCTGTGACCTTGGGCAAGTTGCTTGCCTTCTCTGAGCGGCTCCACGTAAAGTAAGGGGATCAGCAGCCCCTTCCAGAGTGTGGTGAGAAGGAAATGAGAACGCAAAGACGGCGGCGCCCGACGCCTGTGAGTTCTGTTGGCGGCAAATGTCACTCCTGACTGTTTTGTTCTGGCCCGAGTTAAGATGAGTTTTCATTCCCTTGGATCCCTTCTGGCCAACCGATGGGTTAGGAGTTGCTGCTTCTCACTGAACCCCTTGAGCCAGGAGCCAGGTCCTTTTCCTTGCTGTTCTGAGTTCCTGTCGCAGTGCCTGGCACTGGGAGGTGCGCAATAAAGTTCGGTTCAGTTGGTCCGGATTGCGATGGCCGGTCCACGGAACACATGAGTCACAGATGAATGGCCAAGAGGGGACTTGGTTTCCTGTGGAATCATTCCGGATTGAGAGCTTGGTGACTTCACCACGGCCCAGTGTGAGGACCCTTCTCTCTCTCTCTCTCTCTCTCTCTCTCACACACACACACACACACACACACACACACACACACACGCACGCTCACCGCCCCGCCCCCAGTAAGGCGGGCACAGCCAAAGGGCCTCCACCCCGCCCTGAACTACCCCAGTTCCCTGGGGAGACAGAAAGGATGAGCGGGGGCTTGCTCCTCCAGAAAAGGGCTGGCTCTACTGGCAAACTCCAGGGAGAGGAGAAAAGGCCGTTTTGCAGCCAGACAATCCTGTTCCAAATTCTGATTCCTCCATTAGCTCGAAGCCTGATCTGGGCAGCCTCTCTGACCCCTAAAGAGCCCCCACTGATTTACCAGGAAGATGGTACTTTCTAGGGCCATTCTGAAGTTTGGAAGGCATGGTTCTGCACACTGCCGGGCAAATAGCGAGCACTGGAGAAAATACATAAAAGTAGCACCTTCCGTCCGGTAGCTTCCGCCACCAAGAACTAAACATCTCCCCTGTGACTGAGTGGGGGTCTGACAGTGACCCTAACTGGCCCCACCTCAAGCTGTGGAGCTGCCGCGCGAAGCCTCCTCCCTCCTCCAGCTTGGTCTCCAGGGGTCCAGGATGCAGGAAGCGCCTCGCTTGTTATTCTTCTCCAATTTGCTGTTAATGCTCCGAGGGCGGGAAGGCTGCTTGCGTCTAATTGCGCTGTCACCCCCCAGCAGGCGGGAGGGGAGCTCAGCCGGGAGGGGCGAGGGGAGGAGAGGGGGAGGGCCTGCAGGGCGGGGCCGGGCCCAAAGAGGGACCCGCATTGTCTCTTCCCAGCCAGCGGGCGTTCCCTGCGGGGCGGGAGGGCCACGTGCGCCGCTCCAGGAAAGCTCTAGGCGCCGCGCGATGGGAGCGGAGCTGCCTGCCCGGCCCTTCCCCTTCCCCGCCGCCGGTCTGGTCCGGCCAGACGGGCCTCCGCTCCCAGCGGGGAGGGAGGCCACGGGGTGAGGCTGGGAATCTAAAAATGAGTGCGTCCTTCGAATGGGCGCACTTTGGCCGCGCCGACGGACGCCCGTGTGCTTGTGTCCCGGGTGCGGGTTTTGCTGGAGGCGGGGTGCGGGGGAAGGAGCGCGTATGACTCCAGCGCCCAGCCGCGGCCCTTCGGGCCAGCCCTGCACTGGTCTGCCTCCTGCCCGCAGGGGGCGTATCTAGGCCGGCTTCCTCACCTGGGAAATGGGGATGGTAACTGCCCTACTTGCTTACTCAGAAGATATGAAAAGGCTTTCCAACGTTTAAAGTGCTATACAGATAAATATCTTTCCTGTGCTTTTGAAAAGACATAGGGCTATCTCAAGTACTCCTCTAGGTACACTCCTTATTCGGCCCATGTCTCAGGACACGGGTATGGGCTGAAATCTTAAAGGCAACAGGGAGTGGGGGTGGGAATCTGCTGATCCCAATCCCAGGAGGGCTGGGGTTTCCATGCCTGTGCCTGGAGCAGTGCTTTGCCAGGGAAGCCAATGGTTTATAAGGTTGGGGCCAGATCGGGGGCCTCTCTGGGGGAACCTGAGACCCCAGGGCCCTAATCCATACAGAATGTTCAACTGAGGTCTTTGGGGGCCCTGAAGGAATGTCAGGATTGCCTGGTCTCCTCCCCCGGCCCCTCACTGTCACCTGCAGTCCCAAAGTAAGCGCCACTCTCTCTCTCAATGTCTCTCTTTCAGCCCAGGAGCCCTCACCTCCCCACCAGCCAGCCCCCACCACAGCCTCTCTCAACCACACACTGGTCAGCCCTGCTCCAGACACTCTTGCTGCTTCTCCCTCCTTTCTGGAGGAAACGAACTCGGAGTTAGGCTTTTGAAAGCCACAGTGCCCACACCCCATCCTTCCCAGGGCCGAGCACTGGGACCCGGTCATGTTGGGTTCAGTCAATGTTCTGTCTCTAGGACTCAGACCCAAACAGCGGTGTTAATATCAAAGCCAGAAGGTGAGGGTTCCAGGGCCTTGGGGCAGCTGGTGGAAGGACGTTCTCCCCTTCTGGGCTCTGCAGTGCCCGGGAAGGGGAAATGCCCAGAGCCCTTGGAATGGCTCCGCTTCTTGACCTTGTGTGAGCGCGCGGCTCTGGGCTCGGAGACCGTGGGCGTCACCCAGCCTGGCTTCTCCTTCAGCAGCCGGTCTCGGTCAGGCCGCACACTGCGCAAAAACTTCCTAAAGATGTTCGCTGTGAGGGCAAACCTGCGGCCCAGCTCCCGGGGCTGGCCCCTCTCCCTTTTGGGCTCCCCCGCCTCCCCCTTCTCCCCACCCTTCTCCACTTCTGGCAAGTCCAGCCAGTTGCCCACCAGGTCTGCAAAAACGTTGTCGCCTAGCACCAGAGGTTGTCGGTTCCGGCCCCGGGACATCAAGGTGGAGGTCCAGTCTTCCGGTTCCACCAGCTCGGGCCCCTGCCGGGCACCGCTTCGGTGCTCCGGTAGCTGTGCCCTGGGCAGGGGGGCCAGGTCCCGCCCACAGGCACTGCTATGGGACGGAAACTTGGCGCCAAGAGAAGGTTGGTTGGAGGTGGGGCAGGCTGCAGGCGTGGCAGGACCTCTGCCACCCTCCCATGGAGGGGGCTCGGGCTGCGTCCGGGGGCTTTCCGGGCAGCCAGGGGCAGGACTCCCTCCGGAGATCTCCAGCTGTTCCAAAGCTGTCTGCACCTGGAGGAGCTTCAGTTCTTGCAGTGCGCCCATCATGCAGTTCATCTGGTCCTGCAAGCCATCACCCACTTCCTTCATGGACATCTGCGGGCGAGAGGGAGAGCGCAGGCCAGTGAGCCATGAGGGGCTGGGGGAAGCGCTGCCCCTCATTGGCCCTGAACCTAGACTCCCCACTGCCCACATACACATCTCCAGGGTCATTCCAGCCGGCCACTGACCCCACCTCCGTGGGGCCCAGTACAGTGCAGCTCAGAGCTGGGAGAGGAGGAATCTCAACGCTGGTATGGCTGCATAACTTATGCATGGCCGCTAACATGCTAAGGCAGGCGCTGTCCTCAGCCACATATATGTGACTATGCATACACTTCTATCAATTAATCTTTTTTTAAAAAAAGATTATTTATTTATGTATTTATTTGAAAGAGAGGGAGAGCACAGAAGGAGAGGGAGAGAGAGAAGCAGACTCCCCGCCGAGCAGGGAGCCCGATGCAGGGCTCGATCCCAGGACTCCGGGGTCCTGACCTGAGCCGAAGGCAGACGCTTAACGACTGAGCCACCCAGGTGCCCTGAGTTGATCTATCTTTAATCTCACCAACTAGTCTATGAGGTAGTGACTAGTCTTGTTGCCATTTTACAGACGAGGGGGAAGAGGCACGTGAGTAAGTTGCTCAAGGTCAACAGAGGAGGTGGAGCTGAGACCGGTTCGAGGGTGCACGCAGCTGTGGTGGCCACCCTTGACCCTTTAGGTGCTGTGCCCTCCTCTTGCCGAGCCTCCCCGAGATGAGGATGACGACGATGATGACGGCCACGACAGTTTGCAGGTTTTTACTATTTAATAGGGATTGAGCTAAGTGCTCTATGCCCCTCACCTCTTAGGATCTTTGTACAAACCCTATGAGGTTGCTAGTATTGTTCTCATTTTAACGAGTTAACCCTGGTGGGGCTGAAGTAGCCTGCCTACGGTCACGCACGCAGCTCATATGGCTGGGACTCAAACACGGGACACTCACTCCCAACACTATGGCCCTAACTACCAAGCCCTGCCTGCTTCAGGATGGCGGGGCAGTGGCTGGGCTTTGAGGGCTGCGTTGTCCTCCCCGGGGCCGTGGAGAAGGCTGGAAAGGAACATGAGGGCAAAACAAGGGGCTCAGATTCCCGAAGAAAAGGGGTAGGCCGGGGGTTTCCTTTCACTGCTGTGCACATCTGGCCAGCCCGGAAAGAGAGATGGAGGCCAGGAAGCTCCTGTTTGCAGAAGCTCTTCCCACCCCTTCTCTGCCTTCCAAACACCTGTCCTCCCTCAGCTGCTCTTCGACTTGGCTCCCGTGCTCTTCCTGCCTTCTCAGCCCAATTGGCTCCACGGCTCGGGCCAAGAGTGGGGACACTGGAGGCCAGCTCCCCAGTCCCTTTGTGGGCGTCTAAGGCCCGGGTCCCAGGTGCCAGCTGGAAGGGGCTGAGAGGCTGACTTGGGCGAGGGCCGAGTTTGGAGGCTGGGCAGGGGATGCGTGGTCTGATAACATTCACAGTCCAAGCTGCCTTGGTCCCGCCAGCTCCCTCCCTAGATCTGCTCATGTTACTAACAGCAAACCTCGCGTGAGGGGACCATCTGTTTCTTAAGCCCCCCAGAGACCCGCTGGGGTCATCTTACCTCTCAGCCTTGTCCTAATGCACAGAACTAAGCCCACAGGGTGGAGAGCTGGAGGGACTGGGAAGGGAGGCACAGAGGTGCTCAGGGGAGCACGGGCAGCTGACCGTCTTAAGCTTTGGGTCAAACCCTCCCCTGCCCACCCCAACCCTGGCGGGGGCGGGGGCACCACAGCGGGCTCCCCTGAGCCAGCCGCACTAACGACCGGAGGAATAACTGTCCTTGCAGGCAAGGAGGCCTTTGCTGAGCATGGTGGTCGGGGGTTGGCGGGGGGGGCCCTGGTAACCCTGGGATTTGCCAGATTGCCCGGGCGAGCAGGCTCCATTTGAGTGGCAGCTACAGCGGCAAGAGATGCAGCCTGGGAGGTGGCTGTGCTTGCTGATGGCCCCTTCTCTGACCTCTTTGGCTTCCAGCCTCCTGACCACTTCTCCTTTCTGAGGCAGGCCGGCTGCAGCTGAGAAGACCCAGGGCAGAGTCGGAGGAGACCCTAAGCCTCAAACCAAATGCCTCCAGGTCTCTAACTGCTCACTGGCTCTCTGACTTCCCTTTTTCTGCCCCTTCCCTCATGCCCCTTTCCTCCTCACCCCAACCTAGACCTCAGAGTCCCTTTTGGCTTTTCCACCCAGGGCCCCTGCTCTTGTCCCCAGATGTCTCACATCTGCTTTTCTGTTTCCTGGAATGCAGAAGCCTCCTGGAAGGCCTTCCGGCCACCAGATCAGTCTTCCCAGCATGCTCCTGTGATCATGTCACTCAGAAGCGTGTCTCAGTCCCCATATGCGTGCCCCTGGCTGGGGTCAGAACCTCTTCCGTGACACACTTCAAATGCCCTTCCCTGGAGCGCTACTCACTTCCCCGCCCCGGTGCCCCCACACGTTTAAAGGCTCAGTTGTTCATGAGACATTCACTGAGCATCTACCATCGAGGGCAGGATCGGAGATCTACACATTGTTAGGTCTCTGCAGAACCTAGCTAGCCCCTTGCCCCTGCCACACACGCAGAAAACATATTGAGTACCCCTGAATGCCGCAAGTCATCTCTCCAGACCTGCTGCCCTCAGGCAGTGACACACTCCACAGGGAGAAAGAGTCAGGGATGCGGCTCGCGGCTGCATTTCACCAACAGGCAAGGAGTCTGAGCTTGCAGGCTTCCTTCCAGAAGGCTGAACACAGTCCAGGTCAGAGGCAGTGGGAGGAATGAAATGACCCTATTCAGTCTCTTCCAGTATGGAAAAATCCTGAAGAAATAATGCTGACATTTTGTACGGTTTTCCAGTGAGAAATGTTATGTGGGTATGTATGAATTCAGGGCTGCCCATAAAACAGAGGCCCCATTTAAGTAAACAGGCGGTGAAGTTACACCCCTCTGGAAAATGATATTCTGCACTGGTTGAGGTTTTCTGTTCTAGAGACAGATGGCACAGCGTTCAAATCCCGGCTCGGCCACATAGTAGCACCTGTATGAGCGGGACCGGTTATTTAAACTGTTTCTGTTTCTCAGTTCTCCCACATGGGAATAAGAGTTTCTTACTCGTACAGCTCTGGCCAGATGAGGTGAGGTCATGAGTGTTTGTGCGTGACCTGGAGGCGAGTTCTGGCGGTTACCGTAAGACTTCCTAAGAACCTCCAGAACGCTCCTTCCTCAGTAGACCGTAGCACATAGTAATGACAGGACCCCATTCACCTACCGGTGCGATCAAGGAGAAACACGACGCCTGCCCTATCTCTTCGGTCCCATCCCTGCGCCCCACAGAGGAAGAGCCGGGGAAGGAGAGGGGAGCCCCGCATCCTCTCGCCCATTCTCAGGCCGGCTGGGTGGGCCAGCCACGGTGCTGACACTGCGGGCGGAAGACAGCTGTGAGAGGGAAGCCCGGAGGAGAAGGAAGTGTGGGAGGTGGGGAGGCCGGGGCATCAGCTGGGTCTTGACTGAGAGCGAGCTGCCTTTCCCAGTCCCGAGGGGAATGATGTCACCCCAGGAGAAAGAGCCAGAGGGCGAGCTGCTGTCCTCGTCTGGGGCGTGGGACCTTCGCAGATCCCAGGGTTTCCCTTGCCTCAGGAACCCAAGAGGGAGCAGTGCGGGGTGGGAGCAAAGGAGAGGGGCCAAACCAGAGAAGATGCCGAACTAGAAATGATCGCCACTAAATCCCGGTCCCCAGACTGTGGGGGGTCTGAGTTCCTCTCTGGCCTCCCAGTGCCAGAGCCTCAGGTCCTTCCTCAGGACAGGGACCGAGTCATACCCAGCTTGCCCTCGGGGGCCAGTTGGAAAAGCCCTAAGAGGGTCTAGTTTGTTCTGATTAGTCTGAGTGGGAGTGGATCTAACAGCCACCTCCCTCTGTCCACCCCTAGCCATGCTCACTGACCCGCACGCATGCTAGGCAGACCTGCTCCACCATCGGACATACTTCCCCAGCAGTACATCCCAGAGACGGGTGTGGGACTCCTTGCTGAGAAAGACCATGAAGGTCTCACCACCCTCCTTGCAAGCACCCCCTGCCCCCACCAGCCATCTCCTATCTCCCGGCACCTCCTGGGCCTTGAAATGTTTCAACCTAAAAGTTTTCTTTCTTTCTTTTTTTTAATTTCATTTATTCATTTGTCAGTGACAGAGAGAGAGCACAAGCAGGGGGAGCAGCAGAGGCAGAGGGAGAAGCGGCTCCCTGCTGAGCAAGGAGCCCGACACGGGACTCGATCCCAGGATCCCGGAATCATGACCCAAGCCAAAGGCAGACCCTTTAACCAACTGAGCCACCCAGGCATCCCCTAAAATTTTCTTCACATCACGCTTCAGTCTCTCCCACTGCAGTTCAAAGTGCCTCCGTGTGTGTGAGAGCTCGATGGCCCCCGGGCACCCTCCACGGGAGTCCTAGCTGCCTAACTCAGAGGATTCCGGCCCTCAAGTGATGCTCTTCGCTCTCGCCTTGTCAGACCCCTATAGTTACTCTGGTAAGCTGGTGACCCCACTGTACGGAGTAAGAAATGGAATCTGAGATGTTCATTTTCTTCCTCGACATCCTTCCCTAGACTGTCTTCGGTTTTCACCACATCCACGGAGGAGCTCATCTCCTACTTAATGTTGCGTGTAAATCTGTTTGTGTAAATAAACGTATTCATGTAGGAACTTATATGAAATGCATACACTTGCCATAAACAGATGGTAACTACCTAAAACTACAAGTTCTTCATCTGAGTATCACGTAATGTCATCCCGAGCGCCTCCAGCGCAAAGGCAGATCTATTGCCTGGGGTCCGAGGCGTACTCAGGAGGACTGGGCCTCCAAGCCTGGCCCTCTTACTCCAGGCCAATGGGCTTCCCGTGTCATCATGATGTAGCTTCTCAGCCCCGTGGGGTTTTAGTCAATGCGACGCGCAAAGCACAGGTTATCATCCTATGGGGAGGAAGAGCACGAAGTCTTGGAGGGACTCCAAGACCCAGTTCAGTTGCTTTCCACTGACGGAGCTTCTTCACTGAATCATCTGAAGAAGGAAGAAGGCCTGTCTATCTGAAGCTGAAGGGGAAGATGCCTCTAGGAAGCAGACCCCACCGTCCTGGACCTGCAGTGCTGTGCCCTCCGGGGGTAGTGTGGGGTCAGCTGCCCACGGACAGCACTGTCTCCCTTGGCACTCGCTGGGCCTTTGTGGTACGGGAGGCGTGGCGATGGGAAAGTGACACCAGCATCCTCGGCAACCTTCCCCAGCCCTCTCCTAGGCCCCCAATTGATCCCACAGCTGTGCCCTCCATCCATCCATCTCACGCCCTCTCCCAGCTCAGCCAGAATCCTTTGACACAGGCTCCGGCTTTGCCCGTGGACCTGGCAGTGTGCCCTGCCTCACCCCCCCCCCCACCTCCATGACTCACAAGACCCCCACACAGTTCCTTTCAGCCCCTCTGGAAGCTACAAGGAGGTTCGGGGCCGGAAACGGGAAAAGCCCTGCTTTTGCCAAGTGGCCCATTCTCCAGTCCAGTGAATAGGGACCTTCACAGTCCCCTGCTCTTGGCTGGGACGCGCAACAGGAAGGTAAAGAGGAAACTGTGCCAAGAGCTGGAGGAGGGCGGGGAGTAAAGAAAGAAGTGCGAAATGGATGAGCCCTCTCTTGACTGAACCATCTACCAGGGGCCATGTGCTCGGGCAAGAGGCAGACACATGGAGAGAGGGGCCCAACCCTGCCCCCGCAGAGAGCCTGCCTCCCCTGACCGGCTTTAGCTCCTCTCTGCTGCAGGCAGTGCAGTCAGGACCTCCAGAAGTTACCTTCCTTTTCTCCTTTCTGGTTCAGGCCTTCCTACTCTCCTGCATGGGCTCTGCGATCACCACCTAACTCAGCCTCCTGCCTCAGTTTCCTCCCTCCTCCCCTCCACCCCATACCATGCACCTCTAGATCCCAGGGCACGTCTCCCATCCTGCTTCTCGCAGCGCACATAGAGAAGGGCAGGCCCTTTAGCATGGCATTCAAGGTCCCCAGAGGGCTGCTCTCAACAATTCTTTCAGCCCTGTTTGCTCACTATTCCTCGGCACATACCCTATACCCTAGCCAAGCTCCTGTAGTCTTCAAACATCCCCTCTACTTCCATCTCGGTGCCTTGCGCTCCTGTTGCTTCATTATCTGCCTGGAATGCTGTTTTTCTCCTGGTCACCTCCCTGCTGATCCCTCAAGGTCAAGCTCAAATGCTACCTCTCCACGGAGTTTTCTCTGATCCCCCCGCTGGAGCTAATTCCTCCCTTCTAGGGGCATTGCGCCTGTGCCTCTATGTAGCACGGCCCCTCTATTTCTGTACTGGACATATGACTACATGTACTGGTTAAGAGTGTAAGTTCTGCAGTCAGACTGGCTGGGTTTGAAGCCTCTCTCTGCCACTTACCAGTTCTATGACCTTGGCCAACTCACTTAACCTCCCCATGTCTCATTTATAGAATGGGAATAAGGGAAGTACAACTTCGAGTTGCTTTGGCAATTAAATGACAGAATCCATTATATGCCTGACATATCGGTAAGTGTTAACATCAACAAATGTTATTATTTTTTTTTTAAGATTTTACTTATTTGACAGAAGGAGACACAGTGAGAGCGGGAAGACAAGCAGGGGGAGTGGGAGAGGGAGAAGCAGGCTTCCCACTGAGCAGGAAGCCCGATGCGGGGCTCGATCCCAGGACCCTGAGATCATGACCTGAGCTGAAGGCAGACGCCTAACGACTGAGCCACCGAGGGCCCAATAAATGTTATTGTTATTACCTCCCCTATTGAACTGCGGGTTCCCCGAAGGTGGGATCTGTGTCTGTTTGTATTTGTAACCACAGTGCTAGTGTCTGGTCAGGTGCTTTAAACATCGGAAGAACTCAGTTAATGTGTCCTGTGAATGAATGACTCATGCATACCAGCCTGATCCATCCGTCAGGAGGTCGCCAGGCACAGTGTTACAGGCTAAGGACAGACAGCTGCCATTTAATCTTCACAGTGGCTGTATAAAGTAGGTATTTTAAAAACCCTGTTTTAGGGGCGCCTGGGTGGCTCAGTCGGTTAAGTGTCTGCCTTTGGCTCAGGTCATGATCCCAGGGTCCTGGGATGGAGGCCCGTGTTGGCTTCCCTGCTCAGCGTGGAGCCTACTTCTCCCTCTGCCAGCTTGTGCTTTCTCCCTCTCTCTCAAATAAATAAATAAAAATCTTAAAAAAAATTGTTTTAAAATTTAAAAAACCCGCTTTACAGATGAGAAAACCAAGGCACAGGGGGGTTAAGTAATCGGCCTGGGTCACACAGAGCCAGGATTGGAGTTCAAGCTGGCCTGCCCCCAAGTCCCACAGTCCACACCCCTCCCTCACTGACCCCACCGGGTTCTTCACCCTAGCTCTAAACGTCAAAGGAGGCCACATTAGGAGATCCTTGGTAAAAGCTTTTTTCTGCCTCAGGAAATTGGCTCTTTGGTCCCAAGAGTTGAAGGCTGTTCCGACTATATCTCTTCCATCACCTTCTTTTGTTCTTATCTTGCCCTTAGGCTCTGGTCCTCCTCCACGTGTCAGAACCTCTTGAACTTGTGGCCACCAGTGGCTGTAGATAACTTCCTTCTAGGAATACGGAGTTGTCCTAGAAGGCCCTTCTCCAGCCCCAGAGAAGTCCCTCTGCTGCTTCATCATGCCTCAGCTAGGACAGGCATTCCAGGAGCTGGCCTCCATCAACCTCCTCCTCCTCCAGGAAGCCTTCCTAGCCTGGCTGGACTTCCTGAACCCCTATCGCTCAGCCTCTGCACACTCTTATTTGCTCTACACTGGTCCTGACTCATGAGGAACACGCTGTGAGCATCTTACATCTGCTTTCTCTGTGTTCCTGTGTCTACCCCATTTGTTGGAAGCCCTAGAGGGAGCAGTGTGTAAGAACAGCTGGTCCCAAGGCCTTGTGTTCGTGCAGGGCCCCTCTCCGGTGGCTGGAGGGGAGAGAGATATGTTCCCTGCTGAGCTGTGGCAGCTCTGACCCCCTCATCCTAAGGAAGAAGTGTGTCAGCTGTGGCTACTTTCCTGCCCCATTTCATCCCTGAAACGGATCCCGGTCTCCTTCCAGGCAGGGGGAGAGGGCCAGTCCTCTAGGCATCAACCTAAATGAGCCAGGATCCCCAAACCCTTAGCCTCCCCGCAGGGCTCACTTGTTAGAGTGCAAGTTTTCTGCTCCGAGAAATTGAGAAATTCTGCCACTTTGGTTTTCAGGAGCATGTTCTTCTTGTCTAGATTTTCTGGGCCAAGGACAGGGCCAGGGTGCAGGAGGGGACACAGAACACCCCTGACAAAAATAATGTCATGACCTGTTAACGTTTCCTTTTCCAGCAGCCTAACCCAGTGTCTGTAGGACACAGGCTTCTTGAAGGGATTTGGTGGCATAAATGAATGTAGAATGTGACTGGTATTACATGCAGGCCATTCCTGAGCACATGCTAACTTAAGGCAAAGCCAGGCAACACACAGTCCCCCTCAGTGGCAGGGAAGTTTCTCCCTGGGATAAACACACAAGCCCCACCGCCTGCCCCCACCCTCACAAGCTCATGATGTAAGACTACCGTATGCCTTTTGTACCCCATTGCAGACCTGGGGTATAAACAAACAAACTCTCCCTATCCTAGTCACAACCACGTTGCACTGAAGTCAGCTTCACAGTCCTTAGAGGAGCCAAAGGGCTCAGCCTGGGCTAACTCAGCTCTACTTTCTTCTTCATTCCCATTGGGAAAACTGAGGCACTGAGGTTTGGTTCAGCTACCTAAGCACTGGGCTGAGGTGTTGGGGAGTAAAGGAGCCTCTAATTCCTCTGCCTGTCACTCTGCTCTGTCTCATTTCTGGGCAGCCTGGCACAAGGGGAGGAGGGGGAGGAGGCGGGGCACCGTGGGGGTGGGGGAGGGGGAGGCTGCAGAGCTCTCCCATCTGAGTGTCATTCTGGGCCCCAGGCCAGGCATTTGGCTTCCTCTCCAAGAGAGTCAAAGGCTGAAGCTGCTCAGACAAAGGGCCAAATGAAAGCTAATGGGGAGCGCGGTGACTTCAGCCTCTCCCCTTCCTCCTCTCAGGGACGGGGGGCTCAAGTCCTTGGCAGGAGAGGGTGCAAATCAAGACCTGGAGCTCAGTTCAGTGCAGATTCCTATTTGCCTTTTTTATTCTCCTGGCATCCACAGACTGTCTTCCTCCCCTCACCCCCTCCCATCTAGGGTGCTATAAAAAATGCAAATCAGTAGGATTTTAAAATTCAAGCCTATGCCAGGAACACCCACAAACCCTCTATTAAGGCAGATCCTGAGGTGGGTGGTGTGGTCCCAGATTCCAAGCATAAAAAGAAGACTCTATTAGATTCTTTTTTCAGCATGGGCCTTGGACTTCAGACATGATCTGTGATGACCTTGACCTTTCTGATATTGGACAAATGAATGGGAAGGGTCAGAACTGTATACGTGTGGGCTGGGGCTGACCATCCCAAACTGACATGGGAAGCAGGGGAACACTAGTGTGGGAAGGGACACGGTGGCAACTTCTCTGTCCCTCACCTAGGCAGCATTTCTCTGGGTAACTTTCCCATCTGAGTGTCACCACAAAAGGGGCTTGAAGAGGAAGTTCCAGAGAAGTGACCATTGACCTGAGAAACACGCTGGAGTGGAACAGACAGGAAGAGTGCTTGGGGGCCTTGACCAGGAAGCATCAGTGAGAACACCTGCTCTGCAAGCTGCCCTCCCCCCAAACTGGCCCCAGATGCAGCTGCCAAGTTTGGAGGGGTGGGGGTGGGGGGGAGTGTAGAGTTTGCAGGAGCGGGACAGGCTGTCATGGAATCTGGAGAGCCATGGACCCAGGTCTGCTGTTGAGAGCCTGGGTGCCCCTGGCTCTGGAAAGTAGGAAGAAAGAAGAGGGGAGAAAAGTGAGACCGAGGAGAGGTCCACTCCGAGAGAAACTAAAAAGAACAAAAAGAGGCAGAGGCAAAGGCACAGGAGGGAGTCGGATTGAGAGAAAGGTGGGCCTGGGGGCCAAGGTGGGGCGGGGCGTGCATATCTGTGTGAATTCGGGTGGTTGCGGGAACCAGAAAGGTGGCAGGTGTGTGTGCGGGGTGGGGGGGGTGGTATATGAAGTCGGTGAGAATCAACCTAACGGAGTTTTGGGGGCACCCTTCCCCCCTCACTTTGGTGATGCCCGGGTCCCAGACGGAGCTCCTTCTCCCGACCCCTGTACCCCTGGCCTCCGAAAGCTCCCTCCGCACTCCCCACGCCCGGCCCTGACATCTGGCCGGGCCCCCGCAGCTCCGCTCGCGATCTGCCAGGCGGCGCCCCGCCTCCGGCGCGGGGCCCTCCCCCGCCCTTCCAGCTGCCAGCCCCCCTCTCCCCACCCCGCTGGCAGACAAGCCCGGGCAGACAGCCGGCCCGGACTGCCCCCGCAGCCGCGCCAGCTCTGCCAAGCCCGGCGGGGCTGGGGGCCTCAGGCGGTGCCAGCTCCCCGCGAGCCAGCGGTCCCCGGCTGCCCTCCGGCCCGCGCGCCCGGCCCTGCTCCCGGCGCCCCGAGCGGTCCCAGCAGCCGTCCGTCTGGGAGTGTGCCCCCGTGTGTCCGGCGCCTTCTCTGGGCGCATTTCGGTCCGGGGTTGGGTTGCTCGGTCTCCGTCACTTGCTCGGGTCTGCCTCACTCTCACAAATATTTGCTCCAAGTTTCCTCGCGGCCCTTTCCCTCGGGCCAGGCCCTGCCCTCTGCCTGCCCGTCCCCTCCTCTCTGGCCTTCCTCCGCCCGCGCACTTCCCGGGTCCCGGGCCCGCGGCGGGGACCAGGTGCCGTCGGGGCGGAGCTGTCCTCCGGGCCCCTGGCGCCCGCTTCGCTCTTACCAGCTCCTGTCTGAGGCGGCGCAAATAGCAGTCCATTTCCCTGCTCTCTTCCTCGTGCGCCCATTTGCCGGGCTCGGCTCCGCAAGAGCGTCCCCGGGTGGGAAGAGCGGCCCCCGGCCCCCGCGCTCCGCGCCTCTCGCAGCGGCGAGCCGAGCCACGGCTCCCAAGGCCCGGACTTAGAGCAGCTTCCCTGGCTCTCGCGGCGCGCGGTCCGTGCAGGGGGCGGAGGAAAAGTGGGACAGCCTATGAGAATTCAGGGGGGAATGCCTTCAGCCAATGAGACGGGCGCACCGGGGGCCGCGGGCTGGGCTGCGGCCAGTGGACCCTGCCGCGGGTGGTGGCACAGGGCTGGGGCAGCGGCGACTGGGGACTGGCCGGGCGACACCTGGTCCTCGCAGGGGGGCCGGGGGTATGGTGACGCCAGACTGTACCGACGTCCCCCAACAGAGCACGTGATCCCCGTTTGGTCATAAAGAGATAGCAGCGTCTTACGGGGCGGGGCACTTGGTAGTGGTCTCAGTAAGAGGCCGAGTGCCTTAGTTTCTTTCAACCCTGTTTCCCAAACTCCGATCAGAAAAGGAACACCCTCCACCCAAGCAGCGAATCAACAGCTCTTTTGAACTCTGGAAGTGTGCTGGAAGTCTGGAAGTGTGGGTCTACCTCACCTCCAAGGTGTAGGGTCCCCCCCCCCGCCACAGCCCACTCCTCACCGGTGGAGGTGAGGAGCCACTTCACTTATTTAATACAGAACCGTAGCAGAGGCTCTGCTGTACTCCCCACAAGGGTGTAAATCTGGGGGTACAGAATTAAGACAGTCAAGGTCTCTGCTCTCAAGAACGTGCATGGGGGCGGGGAAGGGGAAGGATGAAACAGGTTAAAATAAACAAACACGGTGATTTCAGGTAGTGATTCTTCGTGAAAACAGCAAACAGGGTCATGGGATGGGGGCTGCTTTCAACAGGGTGGGCGGGGAGTGGAGGAATAGCCCCTCTCTTCCCCAGTACTCCCCCAGTGTCAGTTATCCTAACTCTTGCCCAAGGGAGGGGGACTCAAAGTTGCTCGGATTCTAGTCAATGGATACGGCCCGAGCCCGGGCGGGAGCTGGGACAGGTGGACCTGAGAGGGGCCGCAAGCCGGCCGGGCGCCCCTCCCCGCGGAGCTCCGGACCCTCCACGCCAGCGTCCGCTCGCGGCCAGATTGTGGGTGCCTCCCAGGGCCCAGACGCCGCGCCACCCGCCCCAGCCCGCGGGGGGGGGGCGGGGCGGGGCGGTGTTGCAGGACCCCAGAGTAATTAGGGTAATTAGCGACCTGTTATTTCAAGATAATTAACGGGAGAAAGTTTGCCCCAGGCAGAATCTGGGGTCTCTGTGACAGAACGGTGCAGACGTGGGAGAAGGGGCAGAGAATGCAGGCACTGCAGTCATTCCCATCCTTGTCAGCAAAGAGTGCCACTCTTGTGGGGGGGCGGGGCTCGGGTAGAGGCAGGGAGGATAAAAATGAACATCTTCAGAAATGAAGACTTTGCAGAGTCCATTTGGATGCCTTCACTTCACCCCGGGTCCTCAGTTACAGGGGACCTTGCCCCTATCTTTCGGCCTAGAACTGAGTCCCACCCCCCCACCCCCGCCCCCTTTGGACGAAGCTGCAGCAGCAGTAGCAGATGGTTCCAGAAAAGAAAGAAGAGGCGTAGGTGGGTCGGAACTCAGTCCGAAGTCTCTGCTCGGTGGCCCCTTGCCAAGCCCAGGGACCCGCGCTCCCTTCTCGGTCCCTGCTCAGGATCCCGTGTGGGTCGGAAAACCCGAGGTCCCCAGGATGGAGCTGAGAATCTACTTAGGCCTTCCCAAGCTGCTTAGCCTGACATCACATTTCCGTCTGCTCTCCAGGTTGGTAGATTACCGGGGAGAGTGCGGCTCCGCCGGTCCGAGTGAGGCGCTGTGCTTGGCCCAGGCTTCCTTGCAGTTGGGAGCCCGAGATCCCCAAGGGAACCTTTCCGTGTACCCCAGGAGTGTTCACAGTGGGAGCCACCCCCAAGGACGCAGCTGCTGTCCCCAGACTGGCTGAACCCTTCCTGGAGTTGAATCTTCTGGGATTGGGATAGAAAGGGGCACCTGGCCACTGTCATAATCCACACATAATCTTACACTGGGAGAAACACCACCAAAGGGTTTCCACCACTGCAGGCCTTGCTCACTCTTAGAGCTCCAGCACTCAGCAGTGGCGGCTATAGAAGGCAGTGAGTAAACAGCGGGCCTGTGGTTGAAATAGTTTTTGGAGTCAAGTTTAAGCCCCAGTTTTGTCATCCCTGAAAGCTCCTGGACTGGAATCCTCTTGGAAGCTAAGAGGATGGCCGTACTTCACACTCCAAGAGATGCAGGCTGATCTCCTGGTAAGAACCTTAGACTAAGTGGTTAGCCCCCCTAGCCTACTGACAGCACAGTCTGACTTGCACAGATGCTTTCCTTTTACTGGCCTCAGCTTCCCTTGTATAGTTAAACCTTTGTGAGCCTAACACTTTTCTACTCCTTATGAAACTCTTAAGAAACTCTATTTTGACAATGATCTGTGGTGTAGTCAGGACAAGAGGAATCCACCTCAGAGATGAAGACTATATTGTTAGCAAAGCCAGACTGCATTCCATCCACCTTAATATATATATATATATTTTTTTCTAATTGAAGTACAGTTGACATATGATATGATAGTTTCAGGTGTATGACAATTATATACATTACAAAATCCATCTACTTTTAAAGTCAAGGAGATGGCAAGAAAAAAAAATTGATAACCATAATCTCAGTGCAGTGCTCCAAAGAGAAGTCCCAGACAAGTCAGAGGTGCTATTACTGTGTGGTTCCTACAGGATTTTGGAAGAAAATGGCTGTCAGACTCTTAAGTCCTTTCATGATGTTGGACCATTGCAGACTTGCCCTTGAGAAGGCTGACATTGTAGCAGGGTGTGTGGGGCTCTCTTACCTTGCTTCTGAAGAGACAGCTCAGGCCGGGGCAAGAAAAAGGACTGCTGCTTCCATTTTTCCTTCTTCTTCTTCTTCTTCTTCTTCTTCTTCTTTCTTCTTCTTCTTCTTCTTCTTCTTCTTCTTCTTCTTCTTCTTCTTCTTCTTCTTCTTCTTCTTCTTCTTCTTCTTCTTCTTCTTCTTCTTCTTCTTTTTAAATAAGGGTTTAAGTGGTAGAGGATAAAGCCTGTTGCCATAGTTATATAAACATGGGTAAATATTCCTAGGCTGAGGATGGGGAGCAGGGGACATGATTCATTTTTGTTGAAGAAGCATCAAACAGTTCAAACTCCTCTCTCCTGCACCCCAAAACTCAGCCTGGAGGGAGGATGAGATTATCTCATTTGAAAATGAGAGTATCTCAACGGTCTGAGATAGGCTGTGAACATACTTTCTCAAAGCCATCCAGTGCTGGGGTGGAACCCTCCGGAAAGGTAACTCAGCATTTGCCCGCTGCTAGTGGGGATCGGTGTGTGGTGGGTACTTTTCCTGAGGGAGAGGGTGCAGTTCCTGGAAACTGGTGTCTTAAGGGTGTCAGACTCATGGGGTTTGCCCAGCCTAGTCAGGGAGGGTGGCCTCCTCTGTCCCATTGCCAAAGCCTCGAGGTCCTGGCAGCAATGACTGAGCTCACAGGGAGAGGCAGAACCAGTTGTGTCCCAACAGAGCTCACATCCTAAGCGGAACAATGGAAACACTGCTGTTCTCCTGGCTCCATATCCTGTGGCCCCCACCTGGAGGTCCCCACCCACCGCGTCCTAGCCAGCTCTGGAAGATGCATCCCTGGGTGAGGCAGTGCTCCTCTCCCCTAGCAGTAGAAACGCCAAGGAGCTCATACCAATGTGAGGAAAGACATACGTGGCCACACACAGTCTGGGAACCTCATCATAACACCCCGCTCCCCAGAGTGGGGTCCGTATCGCCACTGCCCTCCTGCCTCCACGTCCTGTGCCTGCCAACAGCCATTATCCCGATCTCCCTCCCTGCTCCCCTGCCCCCCGCCCCCCCCCCCACACACACCTCCAGAGCATCAACAGGAAAGGCTGACTGGAGATAAACACGTGCTGCTGGAATGTGCTCAGATAGCACCAGGGAACAGTTGCTCTCCAGGCAGAGGACCTCGCCTAGCAGGCAGGCCCCGAGGTGTTGAGCAGAGACTGCGTGTCTGAGTGTGAACGAGTCGGGTTGGTGGGGAGGGGACCGGAGTGAGGCCTAGCTGTTCTCGAAAGAATCTAACTCCTAGCTTTAGTCCTCTGTCCCACCTTAGACAAGGCACTGGGCCTCTGCCTCATGCAATCCCAATTCCAGGCGGGACAACAGAGGGACCGAGTGGCCTCTGTGTTGGGAGGTCTTTCGGTTCTAAAGGAAAGATTCACTTTGGATTTCAATTGAAAAATCTTTTGACTGGCTGGAAGAATCAAAGGGTCTAGTCATAAAAAAAAAAAAAAAAAAAAAGAGCTCCTTAGCTTTCGTGTCTTCAAACATGGAGTTTCGTTCTCCCCACTTAAAGACAGAGCAACTGTCTTGGTGGAACAAAGTCTCCCCGTTCATTCTTTCTACTACCTGTTCTGCGGAAGGCAGGAGGGATGTACCCTAGGGTGGGACACCAGAGATGACTAGAGCCACAGAGGGGGCGAGCTCCTGTAGCTCCCCATCCATAAACCCCACCATCGATTTACACTTAATGCCAACCTAGGCACCACCCTCAGCCTTAACTTCTCTACCAAGTCACCTGCCCGCAAGACCAGGCCATCAGTCATGCAGGTGCTTAAAACTTCTTCAAGGGGCACAGAAGGAAGGTGCTGGAGGAAGAAATAGCAGTAGAGTACATTGGGAAAACTCCAGGTATGCATGGGCTCTCTCTCCTGAACAACTCAGAGGGAATGGACTAGTGCAAATTAGACTAGTCCAAATAATGAACCGTAATATAGACCAGTCCAAATATGGGCAGCTACTGAGCCCTATTTTGGAATTATTTGCAGCTATGGGTCTTGTGCTTATGATGCCTACGCAATGGTCTCGTTGCTACTCAGGAAGCAAATATTTCCATTTTGCAAACATTTACTGGAAAAGCAAGTATTTTTCAACTGTGAAGAACACCTGAGGAACGTCAGGGCACAGCTAAGGGAAATGCTTATGCGATTTGTGCAAACTAATGCTTGCAGATGGAAACTGCACGGAAAAGGAGAGGGACTCCTTCTCAGCACTCTCCTGGGGACAGGTCTGCCACCGCCGACTTCCTGGAGTCCCACCGCTGGCTTCCCTGTAACCTTCCCTCCTATGGCCTGCCACTCATAGCGAGCGCTCATTTCATTACACGCTACTTACCATCCCTGTGGAGCGAGCTGGAGCGAGCTTCGAGCTTGAGCTTCGGGGAGCTGTGAGCAAAAACCAGGAGTTGGCGGTCTGCCAGGGAGAGACTTGTTGGCAAGACTGAAAGAAGGCTACCTGCTTCTCCTCCTGAGGCCATGGGGCGGGGAAATAAAGAGGTCACGTCTCAGGGTTGGCTTACTGTGTATTTGCTTCCAGCAGGCTTCTGGTCTTCTGCAGGGGCCAGAGAACTGTGTTAGCCCTGATCAGACGTCAGCCCTGGGGTATGGCTGGGGACCCGGAGGGCAGCCAGGGCCGGGGTTACTGTTGGTACTGGGAGGACTTCTACCTGGCCAGAGAGGTGGGACCCTCTCCCTGGGGCTCTGTAGGGGTGGGGCCAGGGGCCAGGGGCTGCTCCCAGCAGCAGGAGTCTACACCTAGAGAAAGCTTCGAGTTCCAGAGTGGAATGGCGGTGAGACCAAGAGACACTTGTCCTCACTTCACAAATGAAGATGCATTTTAAAGAAGAGGCTCTGAACGTCCAACGGGGTTTGGGGTTTTACTGCTGCCCCCCCCCCACCGCCTTTGGACAGGTTTTCTTTGCTGTGATTATTTGCCATGAATCATCACCCATAGGAAGTGACTGAGGCACTGGAGAGTGAATAATGAAGCCCCTAAATGGTCTTTTGTGTCTCTGCCCGGAGGCTTTTGGAACTAACTTGCATTTTCATCTTTCTGACTTGGAATCATAGAATTTGGGAGCTGAGGAGGACCTTCTAGAGAATCAGGGGATTGTGACCTCATGGAGAGACCAAATGTCAAGACGTGTGGGTCTGAACCTCCGGTCTGTCACTAAAAATAGTGCTCACTAACATTTACGGAAGGCTTTCCCTGCATCAGGCACTCATCCATTCTTCCCAAACCCTCAGAGGCAGGGGCTCCTGTTGCCTCATTCTGCAGATGAGGAAGGGAGATGAGGAGCCAGAACTCCCCTCCGGTCACACAAAGGCTCTGGTTCTCTCTCCAGAACCCACACCCATTCGGTCACCCCACTGCCTCGCCACGGGGCCTCAGACAAGTAATTCAACCTCTCTGGGTCTCACTTTTCGCCTCTGTGATCTTTAAAGTTTTAAAACTCTAACCAAAGTCTGTGTTTCCTGCCCAAGCATATAACTTACAGGTCGGGGAAGTGCAGCCCAGAAATGCTAAGTGATTTGCCTTAGATCCCCCCGGTCGCCAATGGCAGAACCAACACAAGATCCCGGACCCGGTGGTCTTTCCTCCCTGCCTCCCAGGCAAGATGACCTTCCCCTCCACTCACTTGGGCAGGTGTTTCTAGAGGAATCCAACTCCGTACCTAAGAGGAGTTCAGATAGATTGGAGATGTTGGGTTTGGGTGTGGCCAGTGACAACACCAGAGATGAGTTTAGGAGGCTGGTGGTATTTGTCTAAGTGCCTTCGACCTACCAGTCTGTCTGCCCTTTCCTATCTTTCTTGGGTCAAGAGTGGTGATCTGAATCATGGAGTAACCACAGAGAAAGAGCATGGTGGTACATGATCTGGTGTGGCACATATGCGCCCTCCCATGGTGGGTGATGTTCACAGTGAAGCCAAACGTCCTCACCAAGCAAATGCTACCACCTTGTGCCCACTCTCACCCAGCGTCCTTCATGGTGGTTGAAAGTCTGCTCCTCTCGCCCCCTTCCTCCTCTCCCTATTCCGCCGTTGTGGGATTTGATCATGAACTGGTTGGTGTGTGATGAGTGTGCCCCTGGAGGAGGCAGGTCCGACCGTGCACTCTGGCAATCGGTGTGCACCGCCTTTGCTAGTATCCTCAACCAATGAACAAATCGATGGCGTGTGCCCGAAGTGGGAACAAGGACATCGTGGGTGAGGCAGCGCTCTGTTCACAATAACGGTGTGTATCCGTGTGTTTGTGTGTGTATGTGTGTGTGTGTGTGTGTGTGTGTGGCTCAGACACTCTGAAATGAGCTCTCACCCACCGGTGAGTGGAAAATTAGCTTTGGCAGGTGAGGAACTGGGTGACAGGTGAGGAAACCAGCAGGGTATTGGTGTTAGGCTCCTACAATTGTTGTTGCTGCTTGGCTAACAATCTCTCTTGCTTACCCCCTCTCCCCTGAATTGTAATTAGGCGAACTGGAAATGGCTTGGAAGGGCTTGGGCATGTGGGAGGGTGACATGAGTATGACAGAATGGCCTCGTGACCTTTGGAAGCTAGCTGTGTGCTTTGCAGGTGGGCCGCACCAAGCCAATTGGGAATTGGCATTTTGCTGACGGCCCACAAAGCAAACTGTGTGGCTTACATTTCTCTGGTGGGTGGGAGAAGAAATAGCAGTCCGGCGACTAAAACTGGGGAAATTCTGCCATATGGCGTAATGTTGGAGGCGATGTGGGCCAGAAGCCACACAGGCAGGAGACCAGGGGTCTTGGACCGGCACTGTTGCCCGTCTCTGCCCGACTCTGGTTGGCCCTGTAATCTCTCCGTGCCTCAGTTTCTCTAACTGTAAGGTGGAGCAGATAATCCCTCTGCTCCCTGCCTGTTGTAAAGGTTAGATGTGTAGAAGCCCTTTGAAATGTCATGAGCACAGTTCCAAATGTGAGGCCCGGCTGCCAAGGGAGTTTGCAGAGCCTACAGGGAGGCAGGCGTCTGCCTCTGCGTCAGCCTCACCAGCCTGCGCTCAGACAGGTACTTAAGCATCGCACATCCATAAATCTCATCTCCTATCTGTAGTCAGCAAATAAGCGAAAGGGCAGGCTGTCGCTCTGCTACCATCTGATCTTCTTACCAACCTGGGCTCTGGGCCTCCTCCACCCCCGCCCGAGGCGATGATCCCTCTGCCCTCCCGCGTCTGCTCTCGGCCTGTCAGTTTAATTTAACAAGGTTGCGGGAGAGGTTTGATTTAATCAAACCAGTTGCTGTATCCGTTCTGCTCCGAGGTCCCTCAGTGTCACCACCGAGGCTCAGATTAGACAGTGACAATTACTTCTTCCCTGGCGCTTTCCTTTCCCCTCCCTTTCTCTCCCTGAAGGGAACAAGGAGGCAGACCAGTCTCCCGGGGCCTAAGAATAGATGCAGGAGGATCAAAGGAGGGAAGCAGCCTGACCCGAGAAAGCCCCTCTCGGGCCTTCCATGCCTTGTTTAAGGCTGAGCAACAGCCCCAGGGATGGGGGCTAAGAGAATTCGAGCAGAGCTGCCTCAGGGAAGCCCAAGACTGCCTGAGGACAGAGCTGTGCCATCACCTGTGCCACCACGCCCCTTATTGTCAGGAAACGGGATGGAGGGTGTGCCAAGGCGGTGGGGGGGGGGGGGGCGGGGAGAGGTAGCTGCATGCTCTGCACACATCAGACCACAGGCATTTACTCCCAGGGTCTCAGCGTGGGTCCTGGGAGCTCCAGAGCTGGGAGACAACAACAGAAGGTGAGTCTCCACCGAGTTTCTGAGGCTCTGTTCTTGGCACGAAACCAGCAGTGGCAGGGGGCGCTGCCACCCGAACCAGGGGTTGGAGGGACGCGCGTGGAAACTGGTGTGGGGACAGCAGGGTAACTGTGGGGCGTGGCAGCGCGCCTTGTGTATCTGAGGGTCAGTGGCTGGAAAGCAAGGGAGGGGTCTCTGGTGCAGAAACCTCAGGGCGCAGGGAGTTTAGAGTTCCAGAACAAATCTCTCTTCTTGCCACTAGACTCTTTTCTTTCCCCTCTTTTCCAGGAAGTGGGTGCTCAGCACCTCTTGCTCTCCTGAGCAGCTCGCAGGAGCGAGACAAAGGCCTCTGGAAGGGGAGTCCTCACTGAGGGTGATAGGAATCTTGTTTCCGTTTGCTCATTTGTGTCACATTCTTCCATCGGGCTGGGCAACTGACAGGTGCCTCCCTCCCTGGGCCCCTTTCAGAGTCCCCCTCCCTGCCATTTGTCTCTCACACACATATCCAGCAGACACCACCATCGGCAGGAGCTGAATATGATTAGCCGAAGCCCTTCCTGACAGCTCCAAAGAGAATCCCTCAAATGCATATTTTACTGAGTGCATCTCATCGCTGCTGACAGCCGCTTTATCAATTAAATTCCACATTCCCCGTCTTTGGAGATGCCATAAGCCTCCCTACCTAATAAATCACAGGCCCCCAGTTATTGTTAAATGTCCCATCGCTCTCTAATAAACTTCCTGCCAACAGGGGCAGGTTATTTATTATGCTGCCTGGACAAGAATGAATGGGGCCCCGTTCTCACAAGGAGAAGAGCAAACATGACGCCCTCCTCCCTAAAGACTGAGGCCTTGGTAGTAAAAGGGGCAATTAATCAACGTGGGCCTTGGGCAGAGGGGAGCCGGGTCTGGAGAGAGGGAGAAAGACCTGGGGTTCTTTCCTGAAAGCCTGCCAGGCAAATGCCCAGGGTGGTAGGTGGCTACGCAGGGCTCAGGGGTTGGGCTTTGGCTGCTTCCCCACCTCCTGATTCCCGTCTGAAAAGGTACTGAACATAGGGTCACCCCCTAGGCCAAGGGGCACATGTAAAAATAGTTATTCTCTGTGTTGGGAGGAAACCACATAGGATTGAGCAGATCACGAAACAATAAATTCCGTCCAGACGGCCAGATGTCGTGACTTGATAAACTTCGTATAACTGAAGTTTATTGATGGCGCTAGTCCACTGAGCAGATGAACGGAAGAATGGAGGAAAGGTCCCCCTTGTCTGGGAGAGCGAGCGAGGAAACGCATGCTGAGTCAGTTTGCTGGATAAGCCGCACGCAGGTAAGCCCTGATACTCGGAAAGCACTGTGCCAACACCTAAAACACCCAGGAGCCATCGGGTGTGAGAAACAGTGTGTGATGTGGGCCTGCTGTTACCTGCCTCCAATTAGATCCCAAATTTAGATGATGCTCCACAGTCTGCAAGTTAAAACCCAAACCCCTCAGCTTCGCCATGAATCGAGCCCCATCCACATTTCCAACCGTATTTCTCTTGTTACATAACAGACCCCCCGCCCCCGGCGTTGGGAGAGCACAGCACGCACATCTGATTGTCCTTATGGTAGCAGACAGGTCCTCCATAACGTGGGACTGATATATCTCTGCAGGCTCATTTCCTGGTACCTGCTGCCATATTTGCTTCCGTTCACACTAAAGCTCGTGGCTTCCCTAAACTATTATGGTTTCTCAGGCTTCCACGCCTTTGCACAAACTGTTCCCTTTGCCCAGAATATCTCTCTGACTTGTCTGTTTGGTGAGCTCTCCTTCCACCCCCACTGCCTGATGAACTCCTTATCTATCCTTCAGGATCGGCTCAGAAAATGAGCCCCCAGTGCTTCACGGGACTTGAGCTTTGCCTCTTGGTGCTGCCATTTTGGCAGAAGTACTAGACTCAGGGATTAGGTAAGGAATGATCCGTGCATGGAGTTTTCCCGATAGTTCGCTGCACGCTTTGAGGCACTTTGATTTTGGGTGGAGATGAGGAGGGCATAGGGAAGAAAGCTATTGCTCTCTGAATACCAAAAGCCATTTTCCTTAATTTCTCAGAAGTTCTCACTCTCTCCCACATGACAGCCACACTTGAACTAAGGCCCTGGAAAAATGTCAGGACTGCATATTATTTTACACCACCTCGTGCCACTTGCATATTTCCTCCTTGATCGGGGCCACCTGTTTGCGTGTATGTTTCTCCTTGAGGGCAAGGCTCTGCTTATTTTGTCCCATTTCTGTATCTCCCTCACGTGGCTGATTCATATTAGGTGTTCAGAAGATGACTGTCAAAAGAAAGAATAAAGAGATGTTTGCAGGTTGCATGCAACTTATATTGCCTGCCCTTTGTTGCTTTGAGGGTTAAATGAGAAGAAGTTGCTGTAAAGATGGTAGTGCTTTTCTTTTCCACATTTTCCCCATGGATCCTCACACTCAGGGTGGGCCACCTTATGTCCATGCTTTTATTTCCATTGCTTTTCTCTCCTCCGGTACAGAAACCTTCACCGGGAAATGATCGTATGGGCCCTTTAGATAATCCTCAGCATCCATCCTGAGTCTACGTTTTACTTGCTTTTCAGTGCACAGGAATCCTTCCCTTCTCTAGCTCCCAGGTACAGAAGGTGAGGAAAGGCTTTCCAAGGTAGACAGAACGGCATAAGAAAAGGTTGGGGTCCCAGTGTGATTTTACCCTGGGGGAGGCCAGGAGGCACACAAGAATCCAACTCCTTACTGTGTATGTTACCCTCACGCCTTACCCAGTTATTAAATGGTCTCTTACCTTTGGGTTTTATCTTTATGGCACTAAAAGTTACAGCCAACAACATTATTAACATTTTTTGCTACTGAGGAAAACAGTTTATTGATTTGTGTTTTTAGCTGGAGCAATACAATTTATTCCTAGTAACATTACAGCAATGTTTGTGTCCGTGAGACATCATAAACAACAGACACAATCACAGAATGCCTATAAAACTGGAAATGTTCTTTTCTGGAAGAGTAGTCTTTTTGTTTCTTTTGGGATGAGAGCTGGCTGCTTCATCAGTGACTGGTGTTCTGGAATTCTATAGAACCACTGCTATGTGCATGGAGACCCAGCAAAGACTTCTGAGCAAGATTCAACGTTTGTTAGGCCCACCAAGGGCCTGTGCTGGGCTGGAGAGCACAGAATGATAAAATCCCATCCTTGAGATGCTCATAGTGAGGGACAGACACGCAAACAAGTAAATAGAACACGGTGAGAGCGAGACTGGAATTACTATAGTGTGAAGTGGGGGTCTGGTGTGGGAAATAAAAAAGGCCGTTAAAAGGAACAGGGCATGAAGCTGGACCCAAACAACCTAAGATGCGCACTTAAGAAGGATTACTCCAGCACCTGTGGGTTGAGTGGCTGGGAGAGAAAAGAAACTCGGCAGGGGGACCATTCTGGAGGTTGTTGCAACAGCTCGGATGATAGAGGGGCTTAAAATAGGATACATGCCAGGGAGACTGGAGAGAGGAATGAATAAAATAGGTAGAGGCCAAATTACCTGCCCTTAGGTAATTGTTAGAAAAGGAGAGGGATGGTAGGTGGGGGGGTCTAAAATAATTCCCAGGTGTGGGATGTGGGGGTTAGGTGGGTGAGAGGCGGGGGTACTGTGGGGAAGCCTGGAAAATTCAGTGCCCAATCCCAACAGGCCCCCCTCTTGCACATGGGCAGTTGACATTTTCTCAATGTTTTCTAAATTTCTAAGCAAAATACATCTTTGGGACCTCTTTCCAATGGGATTACTTTGCCAAAGCCCCCCCCCCCATCATTTGGAATCTGGGTACGTGCACATGTGTGAAAATAGGGGGAGAGAGAATGATCAGAATGATGATATAAGGACAAAAGAAAAAGTTGGGAGTTGGACGCAGAATATCTTTAGGTTTGGAATTTGAATAAGATTAGGTTCCAGAAATATTAAATTTGGAATTATGACTAAGACTTGGTCATAGGAGCTTGTTTATTCAATATTGAGCACTTACTATGTTTCAGATCTGGTTTTTCCCATTAGGAACACAGGAGAGAACTAGACAGGTCCCTGTCCTCACAGAGTGGGGGAGACAGACAATCAACACAATCTCAGGTCGTGGTAAGTACCATGAAGAAAAATAAAGCAGAACCAGGGAACAGAGAGTGGTGGGAAAGGTAGGGGAGCTCAGGGGATGGGGGAACTAGGTTAGATGATAATAATAGGTCGGGGTGAAGTAGGTGATGGGGGTTAAAGAGTAAGCTTCTCGTGATGAGCACTGAGTAATGTATAGAATGGTTGAATCGCTAGCTCTTACACCTGAAGCTAATGTAACACTGTTAGTTAACGCTACTGGAATTAAAATACATTGACATTTATGGAGCTGGAGGGTATTATGCTGAGCGAAGTAAGCCAATCAGAGAAGTTATATGGTTTCACTCATATGTGGAATATAAGAAATAGTGCTGAGGATCGTATGGGAAGGGATGGAAAACTAAATGGGAAGCAATCAGAGAGGGAGACAAACCATGAGAGATTCTTAACTACAGGAAACAAACTGAGGGTTGCTGCTGGGGCGCCTGGGTGGCTCAGTCGTTAGGTGTCTGCCTTCGGCTCCGGTCGTGGTCCCAGGGTCCTGGGATTGAGCCCCGCATCGGGCTCCCCGCTCAGCGGGAAGCCTGCTTCTCCCTCTCCCATTCCCCCCGCTTGTGTTCCCTCTCTCGCTGTGTCTCTCTCTGTCAAATAAATAGATGAAATCTTAAAAAACAAAACAAAACAAAACACAAAACAAAACAGGGTTGCTGGAGGGAGGGTTGGTGGGGATTGAGGTAACTGGGTGATGGGCATTAAGGAGGGCAGGTGATGTGATGAGCAACTGATGAATTACTTAACTCTGTATCTGAAACTAATGATGTACCATATATTGGCTAATTCAATTTAAATTAAAAAAACTTATTAAAAAATAATAGGTCAGGAACGACCTCTTTGGAAAGGCGATATCTGAGCAGAGACCTTAAAGGAAGGGCAAGTGGCAAAGACTGTCAGTTGTCACCCGTGAGATGGTGGTGCATAGCGCCAGGGACAGGAGCAGCACAGATGACATGATAGATTTGGGAGGTCTATCAGACTTCTGAGTGGCGTTGCTGAGAAGGCAGATGGATGTACAAATCTAAGTTCAGGAGGTGTGAGGCCGAGCTAGGGCTTTGGGAGGTGTCAGTCGGGGCCTGGCTGCAATTCAGTGGACGGCACGGGAGCTCAGTGTGCCAGGTACAGCGCTGCGGCTGGGGACAGAGAGGAGTGAAGCGGTACCGAGACGGACACGGACCGCACTACGGGGAAGTCCTGTCCGGCCGTGCTCGGAGCTCCGGGCGGGCGGGGACAGGCCCGGCCGGAGGCGCCCGCCGCCCGCCGCCCGGAGGCGGGGAGCGTGACGCCCCGAGCGCATCACAAAGCCCGCGTTGTGAGCGGGGCGGGGCGGGGCGGGGCGGGGCGAGGGGCTGGCCGGACCGCCCACGGAGGCCCGCGAGGCGGGGTGGTGCCCCCACCGTGAGCGCGCGGCGCCCTCTGCAGGCAGCCCGCGGCAGCATCCCGGTAGCCCCCGCCTTCCTCTCCTCCCTCTTCCCGCCTTCCTCGGGCCACATTTTTTGTCGTTATCGCTGTTTCCGAGACTTCCCAAGCCTCCGACTTCCGTCCCTTCGCCCCTCTCCCAGGCCAAGCGCGTCAGTGTCTTTCCGGGAGGGCTGCCAATAAAGTTTTTCCTCTTCTCGCTCTTAGGCTCCCTCCGTCGCCTCAAGTACCGCGAGATCGGGCGGCGCGGCGACGATGGCGGCGGCGTTTGAAGCCCCCGCGGCCTTAGCGACGGTGGAGGCCGCTATGCTGGCGGAGCGTGTGGCCGCACAGCTCGCGGCCTCGGAGCCAGCCCCCGGGCCGGTGCGGAGCCTGCGGACGGCTCACGACGTCAGCGGTCCGCGGACCCGCACGGGGGACGTGCTGCTGGCGGAGCCGGCCGACTTCGAGTCATTGCTGCTGTCGCGGCCGGTGCTGGAGGGGCTGCGGGCGGCCGGCTTCGAGCGGCCCTCGCCGGTGCAGCTCAAGGCCATCCCGCTGGGGCGCTGCGGGCTCGGTGAGGGCGGGGGCCGCGCTCGGGCCGGGAGGGTCCGGGAGGAGCCCCAGGGCCGCCGCCGGTGCAGGCCTTGGCCTGCGGCCAGGCGCTGTGCGCCCTCGAGCCTCAGTTTCCTCTCTTGTAAAACAGAGACGCGGTGTTCAATTGGAAGATGGTTACGGCCCTTTGCACAGTTGACAGATGGCTCTCAATTCGAGAAGATGAAGTAGAGGTTCAGGGAAGAGGCATGTTTCCGGATATGGCCTCATGCTTTTTTGAGTTAACTACAAACGAATGTGCCAATTCGGTGATCTCTGGAGAACCTTCTGGTTCTGTGGTTTCATGTTGGTATTTAAGCTTCTTTAGTCAGTACTGGCTAGTGATGCATATAACTTTTTCTCCTCAGATTTAATTGTTCAAGCCAAATCTGGCACTGGGAAAACCTGTGTGTTCTCTACCATTGCTTTGGACTCGCTTGTTCTTGAAAACCTCAGTACCCAGGTGAGTGTAGCTCAGAGGACCTGAAGGAGGGTATGTGGATTTTGTCACAGGTTGGATGCAATACCAGTAGCTCCTGAGAGACGGAAGAGATGAATTTGATGAATGATTGAGTTAAGCCATATGAAAAGTATAGAAGTAAAGTAGACATTAAAGCCCTTGTGTGGCGGTGGTGTGGGTGGTAACCAAGGATCCCTCATTAGTGTTAGAAGTTTGGAAATTTCCATTACTCCATCTTAAATAGATTAAGTCTGCCATGTGTGTCAATTTTTTCATTACCTGAAAACACAGATAGGTTTTCTTTACTCTCTTACTTGCTGCCCCGAATGTGGTAGGGTTTAGTATTTGGCCTGATTGATGATAACGTGGTGCTCTGGCTCTTGCTGGCTCTGTGAGTGTGTCCTATTGCTCTCCCATCTTCTAAGTTCTCTTGGAGTAGGTCTAAAGATGGCCTTACCTAAATTAATAAGCGATTTAGGTTTGGGGATCGTTTCTTCGACAGAGTTTGGCTGAGCCCATGTTATGTATAAACACTATGCCAGTACATCCATGTTCAAAGCTTTTTGAGTCTTATAACCACCAGATTCTGGGTTATGCACATAGGAAATCTTCCTGCTTCCTGCTTCCCAGAGACCTCAGCTCGTCTACTAGCTAGTGAATTGGAGATGTATTCGAGATTTTGGCTTCTGACAATTTGGCAGTAGGTGAAATGCCAAAACGCTGAATAAGTTCCATAAACCAAATTTGAATTTTTAAACTTCAGATCTTTGTGTTCTCAAAGTAATACATATTCATTTTTGAAAAATTGGAAAATTCAGAAAAGTAAACAAGTACCAGGAAACAGCACATAATTTCACCTACCCAGAAAGAAACTGCTGTTAACTGTTTTGGTATATTTGCCTCTAGCTTTTTTTTTTTTTTAAGGAGTTTTTTTTCTTCTCATACCTGAGAACATGTAGTTTCACCTCATCCTCCAGTTGTTATATTGCAGAGTTCTCACCATGAGTCTCAAGGCTCCTTTTTCATGGGCCTAGATATCTGACCCTGATTTGGTCCAGTGACGAGGGCTTCCCTGCTGTTCCTCAAGCACACTAAGAATATTATTGTCATAAGGCCTCTACATTTGCTGTCTTCTCTTCTCGAAAACAGCTCCCCAGGTGTCTGTGGTATACATTTAGGTCTCTGCTCAGATGTTACGCCCTTAGTGGCCTTCATGGATTGCCCCATTTAAAATAACTCCTTCCCTTCCTTGTCACTTGTCTCTTTTCCCTGTTTGATTTTTCTTTATAGTACTTTTCATTGTATGTCATGATTTACGTATGTTTGTTTATTGTGTATCTTCTTACACAGAATGAAAGTGCTGTGAGAGCAAGGACTGTGTGTTGTTTCTTTTTTTTTTTTTTTAAGATTTTATTTATTTATTTGAGAGAGAGAGACAGGGCATGAGCCGTGGGGAGGAGGCAGAGGGAGAGGGAGAGGGAGAAGCAGACTCCCCGCTGAGCTGGGAGCCCGATGTGGGACTCGATCCCAGGACTCTGACATTATGACCTGAGCCCAGGGTAGACGCTTAACCAGCTGAGCCACCAAGGCGCCCCTGGACTGTGTATTGTTGACTCTACAGCAACTTACATGTTCCCTAGTACATATAGTAGGTTCTTGTTTAATAACATTTGTTGAATGAATACATAAGTGAATGAATGGAGTAGCTTCCCTTGTCTATAAAAACTCATCATTTAAAATGATTGTTTAGGAGCACCTGGGTGGCTCAGTCGTTAAACGTCTGCTTTCGGCTCAGGTCACGATCCCAGGGTCCTGGGATCGAGCCCCGCATCGGGCTCCCTGTCTCCCTCCCCCACTCCCCCTGCTTGTGTTCCCTCTCTCGCTGTGTCTCTCTCTGTCAAATAAATAAAATCTTTAAAATAAATAAATAAATAAAATGATCGTTTAAATGAAAAATAGCTCACTGTAGTACGAATGTGCCAATCACATGTATCTATTCCACTGAGTTGTTAAAGGTATATATATTTTATGCTTTTTTAGATTTTGATCTTGGCTCCTACAAGAGAAATTGCTGTACAGATACATTCTGTTATTACAGCTATTGGAATAAAAATGGAAGGCTTAGAGTGTCATGTCTTTATTGGAGGGACTCCATTATCACAAGACAAAACCAGACTTAAAAAGTGTCATATTGCTGTTGGCTCTCCTGGTAAGATATCACCCTGTTTATAACTGGCGCTTTTAAGGAACTGAACACTTTTCATATAAATAATATAATTAAGGTAAGAAATATGGGAATCTTTAATAACTATGATAATTATTTTGAGGATTATAAATGAGGATATAAATGAAGAGGCTTAGACCAGTGAGATATAGACACGTGACTGGATTACCAGGAGGACTTATGAAATCTCCATTCCTAAGGATGTTTAAGCACACGTATGGAAATGGCTTCTGAGAAGAGGAGAAATGAGGTGATTTTCAGGAAGCCTTTCTAAGCCATGCATTGGGATTATTCTTTGCTTCTCCATTAATCATTCAGTTGTGAATCACTCAAATCAGAATTTAGTATTCAGGGCCTTAGCATTCAAGTCTTTTTTGATGAGAACAGTGTTGTGATCCATACTTATTGGTGGTGAAATGTGAGGGAAAAGTAATGGATTTAGGCAAGATCAGAACTCAGTTTCTGATTGGTGGTTCAGTGTATAAATGCATAATAATGAGGGTCGGGTCAAGAAGGTCAGCAGTATAAATGGTGAGTAAGTAGGGTAACAACATTGACTGAGATTGGCACACATTCAGTGCATCTTAAATATTTTCGATATGCTTTTTTTCTGGAATTTAGGCAGAATTAAACAACTGATAGAACTTGACTACTTGAACCCAGGCAGTATACGTCTCTTTATTCTTGATGAAGCAGATAAGCTTTTAGAAGAAGGCAGCTTCCAGGAGCAAATAAAGTAAGAGAAATAACTTGCATGACTAATAAAATAGTGTCCTGAAGTGTCTATTTTTAGCTTTTCCAAGTGGTAATTACTGTCATTGGTTTCCATGGTGTGTATTTCTCTTCTGTTTTGCAGCTGGATTTATTCTTCCTTGCCTGCCAGTAAACAGATGTTGGCAGTGTCAGCTACCTACCCTGAATTTTTGGCTAATGCTTTGACAAAGTACATGAGAGATCCCACTTTTGTAAGACTAAATTCCAGTGATCCGAGTCTCATAGGTGAGTATAGATATTGGATACTTATATTCCTGGTTTGTGATATTCTGGAGCTTTCCCTTGCCTAGTTGGCTGCTGTTTTCATATTTGCTATAGCAAATATGTTTGTTTTAACAGAAGACCTTTGACTTCTTTCTAGGTTTGAAGCAGTATTACAAAATTGTCAATTCATACCCTTTGGCCCATAAGATTTTTGAGGAAAAGGCTCAGCATTTACAGGAACTGTTCAGCAGAATTCCATTTAATCAAGCCTTAGTCTTTTCTAATTTGCACAGCAGGTAATGTACCTTAAGAGGTCATCTGGGGAACCTGTGAAATAAAAGGTGTAAGGTCGTATTTATAAAATTATAACCCTCTATGTTATTTTTCATAGAGCACAACATTTGGCAGATATCCTTTCTTCTAAAGGCTTTCCTGCTGAGTGCATTTCAGGTAAGTTCATCTCTTACTTTAATCTTTGTTTAGTGTTCTGACTTGAAGCCTGTCCAAAGTCAGGAGGAAGAAATACTACTTTGTGAGTTGTCTTGAGTGTGAGGTTACACTGAGTCTCCAGAGTAAAGGAAATTTCAGGTGAGTATTTCATTGGGATTTGATATATCTATATCCTTGTTGTTTAAGAAGTAACTTGGTATATAATATGAAATTAGGAAAATTGAAATGAATTCTCCATAAAGAACTTAATAATTTTATAAAGTTTGTGTTTGTCATCTTCAGAGAAAACTATTTTGCTTCTTTCCATAATTATTGTAAAAATGCTAAGAATTGCCACTGAATTACTGCTTTAAGGTCTTGTGGAAGGCAAAGATGATTCTTCTTTTTAAGATTTTATTTTTAAGTAATCTCTACATCCAGTATAGGGCTCGAACTCACAACCCTGAGATCAAGAGTTGCACGCTGTACCCACTGAGCCAGCCAGGTGCCCCAAAATGATTCATTTTTGACACATAGCTAAATTATTCCTGCTGACTTAATAGGAATGAAAGATTTAAAGGAATTTTGATCAGTGAGCTCCTTTTTAGAATTTTCATTGATAGCTTAGTTTTTTAACCTGTTAGCCTAAGCTTGTCTAGTCTTTGTATATCGTGAGATACTGGGGAGACTTTATTAATGGACAATATTTTGACCATAGATCACACTTCAAAACAAAATTTATAAACAGCTAATTACAGCAATTTTATTTTCCTAAGAATTACTCTGCTTCATATGTAACTTTGCAGATACAATGTTATATCTGCAGGCATAACCTAGTCACCATTTAAAATTAATTTTTGAATTTCAAGTTGACTGCCTAACCAGATTTTTTTTTTTTAAAGATTTTGTAAATTTATTTTTTGACAGCAAGAGAGGGAACACAAGCAGGGGGAGTGGGGGAGGGAGAAGCAGGCCTCCCGCGGATCAGGGAGCCTGACGCGGGGTTTGATTCCAGGACCCTGGGATCATGACCTGAGCTGAAGGCAGACACTTAAGGACTGAGCCACCCAGGGGCCCCCTAACCAGATTTTAAAAGATTCTGACTTTAGGTCTTAACCTAGATTTGCATGTAAGGAGAGAATTAACTTTGGTTGGTGTATTTTTAAAGCGTTAAGACTGGTAGTTATGATTTCTGCTTTTTGTGGATTTGATAAATATGTATTAGCTTGTTTTTATATGACTTTCTTTTTGGGTGTTTTTAGGCAACATGAATCAGAATCAGCGTCTTGATGCTATGGCCAAACTGAAGCAGTTTCATTGCAGAGTCCTCATTTCCACAGATTTGGTAAATTGCCTGTTCAGTTCGGGTGACTAATCCATCCTGACTTGGGCTCTATTATCAGATGCACAGGTTTCATTTATTATTTTATATGGGTGTATCTGATAAGAATACCAGAAGGGAATTGTCTTTCCAGTGCTGGGGAATTTGCTTTCTTCAAAGTCTTTTATATTTTCATGTTTATTCTTGAAACTAGTCATTAGAAATGAATTTCCTTTTCCTTTGCTCCTAAATATCTTCCTGGTCTTAACTTGGCTCTTGGTTATATTAGAATAATCGGGTGTGCGTTGGTGCCCATGTAGCAGTTAATGCAAACACTTGTTCTCTTTTTTAATTCAAGACTTCCCGTGGGATTGATGCTGAGAAGGTGAACCTGGTTGTAAATCTGGATGTACCATTGGATTGGGAGACATATATGCATCGGATTGGCAGAGCTGGCCGTTTTGGTAAAAAAAGAAAAGAAAAGAAAAAAGTTTGGCTGCTTTCTTTAGGAGGAAGAATTACAAATATGACAGGTGGAGTGACACGTATGTGAAATTGATCTACATAACATTCCCTCTGTGCTTTAGGTACTTTGGGGTTGACAGTGACCTACTGTTGTCGGGGAGAAGAAGAAAACGTGATGATGAAAATTGCCCAGAAATGTAACATCAACCTTCTGCCTTTACCAGGTACATTTTGTCTATTTCATTTTGCCGTCAAAGGAATAATCATATTGGTGATAGACCTCATAAAAATAATAGCTGACACGGAGTACTTAGGATGTGTTGGGTCCCATTCAGTATGTTAACTCGTCTAATTCTTGCCACAATCCTGTGAAGTGCATGCTGTTATTACTGACTTTTTGTGAATGAGGGTATTGAGGCATTGAGAAGTTAAGTAATTTGCCTAAGTTCTTATAGCTCATAAGCAGTAATTCCTGGCACATGAAAAATGTTTTACTACTGTATTAGCTCTATATTTTAGCTTGTAGCCTTGCAATTTCATTTTATTCTTTTATATAACGGGGCATATATTTTACTACTTTTGTGACTGTAAAGGTAGTTCTTGCCATATTCTCCTTTGTCACCATGAGGAAGGAGTAGTATCTTTAATTTGAATGCTATTTTGAAAAATTTGAAGTGTTTTCTTTCTTTTCTTTTTTTTTTTGAGTTTATTTATCTACTTACTAAGTAATCTCCACACCAGCATGGGGCTCAAATTCATGACCCCAAGATCAGGAGTTGCATGCTCTTCCAACTGAGTCAGCCAGGCACCCCTGCTACAATGTTCTCTTTTGATTTTAGTGAATCATTTGTCAAGCTGAATTTTTAAAAATTTTTTTTTAAAGATTTATTTATTTATTTATTTGAAAGAGAGAGAGAGTGCACATGAGAGGGGGGAGGGTCAGAGGGAGAAGCAGACTCCCTGCTGAGCAGGGAGCCCGATGCGGGACTCGATCCCGGGACTCCAGGATCATGACCTGAGCCAAAGGCAGTCGCTTAACCAACTGAGCCACCCAGGCGCCCTGTCAAGCTGAATTTTTTAAGTGCCACTTGGGAAATTGCATATCCAAAACTATTAATGATCTCTTGAAAATTTAAAAAAAAACTGTCATGTAGAAATGTGGTTTATTTGCTACATTTGTTCATGTGTGCAGTGTTGTGTGTGTGTGTGTGTATACATAGATATATACTTATATACATGATCTAGAATATGGGATACGTAGTTAATTGAATAAATAACAGCATGGAATATTTTACTAATTTATATATAACTCCTTTAGTGGTTTTTATAAAGCTAGACTAAGCACATGTCTGGGAATTAGTTTTGGCTTTATAATAACTCATTTTTTAATCTTTTCACAAATTTCTTTAATTGCTCTAAGCTTGTGTTCTGATTTAGAAAATACTTGTTTTTAGAAATGGTCCGTAGGTTCTTTGTCAGTTTTAAGACACTATAGTATCTTAATTCTATGTCTAAGTCTATTAGTAACCTGTCAAATGATTATAATGTGGAAAAAATAAATTGAAAACTGGTATAAGAGGGTTAAGACTTGGTAGGATTCAGTATCATAGCATTCAGCGATAAAAAGAAAATTTGCCTTTGGATATTGGAAAATGACATATTCGGATCTTTATGTAATGTTAACAGAGCCCTGAAATCATGAGAAAGTGTATTTGTGGTGTTAGACTTACATCGGACTAGGAACTTATATGACAATAGGCTGCTCAGATGAAGTACCTGGAGCAGGAGTGGGAGAGAAATTGGCCTGTTTTATAGGTGTAGGCAAGCAAAGGATATCACCTTAGTAGGAATCAAAGTTCTAGTCAGAGGGTCTGTTCAGCCAGAGATCAAGAGCCCCAGCTGAAAAGTCCTGATCCGAGGGATTAGGTAGTGGGTACATATACATTAGCACCAATAGCAACAACAAACGGGCAAGACCTGTGTAAATCATGGGCTCTGTATGTTTTGTCTGCCTAAGGTGAAAACTGATCACACTTGGGGAAGGTCAGAGTGTGCAGGTGGGAGCGAATTGTCCCACCTGGATGGAATAGGAAATTTAGAGAGCAGGAGCCAGCAAATTTTTGAAAACTTAGAAGTGCTGTTGAGACCGTAAATCTTTTTTATAGTCATCTAACTTTTTCCCCTGTAGAGGTTTTTCTCCACTGTTGGAGGCAGTGATTTCTCCTTCTTGGGAGTATAGAGTGACAGATTTACTTGGGTGCAGAGTTGCAATTGTAATATTTCCCAGCTGATAAGCTTTGGGGGGAGTACAATCCATTTGCTAATATCTTGTTTTGCTGTTGGCATTGGGGAGATCAAGGGGAGGAGCTGGGGAGAGTGAGGAGGGAAGAGATGGGAGAGTTGCTGCAGACTTGGACCTTACTCCCAGCGTTAGCTTTTTTTGAGTGGGCGGTATGGGAAAATATTGCTTATGGGTATGGGATGGGTCTTGCATATTTGGGGGCATATTTCTTTACTGCAAGGATTGTTTAGATCTTTTAAAATACTGATATAATGTAATCCTTAAGCTTCTTAGTATATTATTAGTATATTTTATTTATTAACCTTATTTGACTGTGGAAAGCTTTATGAAGTCATTCAAAAATTGCTGATCTAGAGCAGCTCACACTTTTAATATTCTTTTGTTCCTTTTATGTAGATCCCATTCCTCCTGGTCTAATGGAAGAATGTTTGGATTGGGACGTGGAGGTTAAAGCTGCTATGCATACGTATGGCTTAGCGAGTGTACCTACCCAGCCCTTAAACAAGCAGATCCAAAAAATGGAGAGAAACTTTCAAACTCAGAAAGGTCATGGTAACCACGTGGCTTCACCTAAAAATACTTCTGTATCTTCACTATTAGTCAAATCAAAAAATAATACTAAACAGAAGCTTCCTGTGAAAAGCCACTCAGAATGTGGAGTCATAGAAAAAGCAATGTCACCAAAAGAAGTGGGCTGTGGCATACAATTGGAAGAGCAAATGAAGAATCCTGTTGAGATCTCTGTTGAAAACTCTACCAGTCAGCCCCAGGTCAAAGAAGCTTTACCTGTGTCACTGCCCAAAATTCCTTGTCTGTCTTCCTTTAAAATCCACGTGCCGTACTCTTTGACTTTTACAGAATTGGTAGAGGATTATGAACACTATATTAAAGAGGGGTTAGAGAAGCCTGTGGAAATCATCAGGCATTACACAGGTCCTGGGGATCAGACTGTGAATCCTCAAAATGGATTTGTAAGAAATAGAATTCCCGAGGAGAGAGTGCCGATACTGGCAAGTAGTAGTCAGTCTGGAGACTCAGAGAGTGACAGTGATTCTTACAGCTCGAGGACTTCTTCCCAGAGCAAAGGAAGTAAGTCCTACTTGGAAGGCTCTTCGGATACTCAGCTGAAAGACTTGGAATCCACTCCTGTGGATGGCCATATCTCTCTGGAACAACCTCTGAATGGAGACGATACCCCTCATCCAGCAGAGTATCAAGAATCACCTGGAATCCAGACAAAGGCCAGGCATAAAGAGGGGGCTAACCAGAGAGCTAAGCAGAGCCGGAGAAACCCTCCCAGGCGGTCTTCCTATCGAGCGCCGGCAGAACCTCAGGAAGATGGTTGGTATGACTGCCACAGGGAAGCACATCCAAGTTTTTCTGATGCCTATCAGGATTATGAGGAGTACTGGAGGGCTTACTACAGGGCATGGCAGGAGTACTACGCCGCTGCCTCTCAGTCGTATTACTGGAACGCTCAGAGGCATCCAAGTTGGATGGCGGCTTACCACATGAATACCATTTATCTCCAAGAAATGATGCGAGGCAACCAGTGATTGTAGGCGGTACCTCATGCCATCCAGAAACACCAACGAGCGTATACCTTTGCATAGCCAACCTCCTTGGCCTATATGGTAGAGTGGCATTTTTTGAGGAATTTGAGAAGTCTTGAGGCTTCCCACCGGGACACATCGATTTTTCCCAGATTGTTTTGACCTACCTGACCAGGTACATTTATCTTTCTTTTTAAGAAACTTCACGGATCAGATTCTTGAAGGAAAACTTTGGGGACACAGAGCTAAAAGTTCCAGGATGCCATTTTCTGTAAGCCATTTGGAAAAGAAACATTTAAAAAGACTTATACCACTGCTTACTTTAAAAAAATAAAAACAGTTGAGGATTTAAAAAATAATGTTAGTTATGCTGTGGAGTTCTTGACAAAAGGCTTGGACTGTATTTCCGTAGAGGTGTGTTCTTGTAGAAATTTGTAGCATGGTAGATCAGAAAATCCCCTCGCCTTTTATATTTAGGCAGGAAGGAATAAATATTGCTTCAGACTTTTCCAAAGGTACTTGCTTTCATGCTCTTTGCTTCCGGTAAAAATATTTGTTACCAGTAAAAATGCAAACTTTGTCAAATGTTTATTGACATGTTTATTCATCTTTTGAATGTCTTTTGTTTTTAAGATTGTGAAAAGCTGTGTTTTTACTGTGCATTAAATAGCTGAGGATCATCAGTGGCTGTCTTATTTTTGTTTCTCAAGAAAGGGAGTAACTCTTACTTTTCACTGGTTCTTGGATCCTTTTAGGAGATGAAAGCTATAGATTTGTAGAGTTGCCATTCTGTAAACAGGAACTGTGTATGTAATTCCAAGAGGTTCATAGACCTTCTGAAGCCCATGTATGGAACCCAGATTAAGAACTGCACTACTCTGCTGGGAGGCTAAGGGAAAGTTCTCTGTCTTTAAGTATTTTTTGGAAGCTGGAACTCAGTTCTGTTCACTCTTCCCACAGTGCGTCCTGATCCTATGTCTTCTAGAAATTTCCCCCCAGTTTTTACTTTTACTGTTCCCTTAATTTTAAATTTTCTCCCAGTTTCTACTTTTAATGACACCTAGTAGGGAGCATCTCATTTTTCTGAGACGGTGCATCTATAAATTACAATTTAGAAAAAATGTAATTGGAAGTTACAGCAGTGCCCCCTTATCCGAGATTTTGCTTTCTGCGGTTTCAATGACCCCCAGTCAACTGTGGTCCAGAAGCAGACGATCCTTTTGACATATTATCAGGCTGGTAGTAGCCTAATGCTATGTCACAGTGCCTACGTCATTCATCATGTGGGCATTCTATCAGCTCACATCATCACAAGAAAGGTGAGTACGGTACAATAAGCTTTTCAGAGACCATATTCACATAACTTAGAGTATGTTGTGATTGTTCTATTGTTAATCTCTTACTGTGCCTCGTTTATCAACTAAACTAAATTATAGGTATGCATGTATAGGAAAGAACAGGCATATATAGGATTCGGTGCTGTCTAGTTTCAGGCATCCACTGGGGACCTGGAACATATTCTTTGTGGATAGGGGGGGACAACTGTACACATTCTTTCATTTCTTTTCTGTGGCAATCCTTTTATGATTATGCGTTTGGGTCCCAAACCTTTTTGTGAACTGGTTTTGTGGTGAGAGAACCTGTTACAAATAGAAATGTATTTACTTTTTAAAGGGAAAGCTCTTCTTTCTTGTGTACATACTTATCTAGGCAGTGCACACATTTACCCCCAGGGCTGTCTGCAAACATCCACGGCCATTGTCATTTACTGTTCAACACTCACATACCACCACCCTAAATTCCTGTTTAACTTGGATTCCTGTAATCTGGGTTGGGCAATGGTAGGCTTTACTTAACACGTATCTGTACTGTACATGTATTGCCAAGGTCGAATGAATTAAATTAACGCTGTAAATAAATAGCAAATCCATAATTAGGTCCAGCATGTCATTAAGAGGTAGAGACTTTAATTACACACATTTCAATAAGATCCCATCATTGCTATATAATTGAACTTACTTCTTTTCTTCAACCCTCTCCCCCACAATACAGCCGAGTTCACAGTCTGTCATTGCTAGGGGATTTTAATTAGGATACTACTGCATCTTAATTAGAGATGAGGTTACCCATTTGTCTTGAAATTAATTGGATTCTTTCTTTAGGTTTGTTGTATTTTGTGTGTGTTTTTTAATACAAAAATAAGCTGGAGGTGAGAATACATATAACAGGAAAATAATGATTGCTTCATTTTCCATAAGCATTTGCTTGGAAGATTTCAGCCATTACCATCTCAAAGAAGGGATGCAGTAGTAACGGTGGCTGTGGAAGGAACTGCTGCTATTTGTCCATGATTATATGGAATACTTTTTTGTTTAGAATTGGCAGTCAAGGTGCAAGTCTCCGTCATGTTAGGAACCATAGCTAGGTTTTAGGTAAATTTGCTTGTGACTGCTTTGTGGTTTAGTCAAAAGAGCATTCGTCCTGGTGGAGACTCGGCTGCTGCCTCCTTTATCTTGTACCTGCCATACCACCTCTTAGGGTCTAGTTTTCTCAACAATGAAATGCGACTAGATTTTTAGGCTCCCAGTTTCTAAGACTTAATTAATATATGACTAATAAGAGAAAATAGTTTCTAGTTAGGGAAAAGAATCATCATTTCATGAATATAGAGAGCCTTTATAAATTCAGGTGATTTGGATGAAGGCCAGTATGAGTTGGTTTAAGGTCTGAATTCTAGAGGGCTAAACTATACTGACCACAACTATTCAAGATAAGCTTCAACTTAAATTAGGCTAGCAGTATTAACATGTAGAGAAATCTTTAGGAAACCTGCAGCTGTGGATAATTCTGACTTGGAAGACATTATTATTTTGGGTAATAAAGTAACATTTTCTAAATTAGCTTAAGTATTACAGTAATACTTAACGTTTTAAAAACGTGGTCTAAATACTAAGCCCCTGAATACTAAAATTGAACAGGAATTATACTTCGTGAAGATCAAATTGTATGAGACAAGAAAGTAAATATGAAGTTTTAGGTTTTTTTCCCCTTCTAAAAATAAATAAGTCTGTTAACCGTTAAAAATAAGGATAGGGGTGCCTGGGTGGCTCAGTCGTTAAGCGTCTGCCTTCAGCTCAGGTCATGATCCCGTGGTCCTGGGATCGAGCTTCGCATCGCGCTCCCTGCTGGGCGGGAAGCCTGCTTTTCCCTTTCCCACTCCCCCTGCTTGTGTTCCCTCTCTCGCTGTGTCTCTCTCTGTCAAATAAAATCTTAAAAAAAATTTATGAGGATATTTTTGATAGTCGTAGCTGACCATTGGAACTGGATCAGTCACCAGGTGTTACTCTCTTGTTTTGGCAGAATATGGTTTTGTGCCTCTGTGAGCAAGCACATATGTCCCAGTTAACACTGAATGCTTTTCAGTGAAAACAAACATGCATTGCTCAGTGCACATCTGGTTTCCAGTTCCTGGGCTCCAGATTGTATGAGGTATGGATCCGTAGTGACACCTAGTGGGTGATAAGGATATGAGCACCTGAATTTCATAACCAGCTTCTAAGGCCTTTGAGCCTTGGATTGGCCTTGATGTTCCACTTCTGTTACGGTTTTCATTGACTGAGATGTGGTTGTGGGGAAATTAAAAGGATTCCCATTGTTGTTGGGAATGTGTGTTGTTCACATTACGGTGGAATATGAAAATTCCTGTTCTCGCTACCTAAATCAGAATTAGTAAGGTTAGAGCAGATCTTCAAGATATCTAATCCAGTACCCCCTTCTTAAGAGGAAACACACTGAAGCCAAGAGAAAAGTGCCTGATGGGAAGTCATGCAAGGAAGTGACAGAAGCCAAATATGAGCCTCCGTCACCTAATTCCAGAGCTTCCTGCTGTACCCTACACAGCATTTCATACTGGGGTTTCTTTTTAGTTTCAGACCCTGGTTTAGATGGAGTGAAGATTCCATATTCTCAGCAGAACCAACACCGATATGTAAAGGCATATCAGTATTCTGTATTCTTTCAGTAATACAGGGCTGGGGCTCAAAACAGAGCTGTTGACAAAGGCAACCCGGTGGTTGTGGACATCCCTGACTAAAGCACACAAGCGGGCAAGAACCGTGATCTGTGTCGCGGAGGGGTTGCTTGCACTGAGGGTGGATGCGGGGGGAGGAAAGCTGAGACCACCCCATCAGCACTCTCTGGAAATGCTGTGGCTTTTCTCTGGCAAGAGAGAGAGAAAGCCCCTCTGTGTTCAAACTTTCCTTATTTGCTAGTGGATAGCAGGAGAATTGGTATGAAAATAAACATTCGTAATCACTTTAGGGTTTGTGGCACATAGTCTGTTTAATCCAGATCGGATACATCAGGTACAGCAGTGGCACATGACTCTACTGTAAATGATAATACGTTTTAACATATGCACTACAGTTTCAAAAGAAGACGACAGGAAACTCAAGAGGTTTTTTTTTTTTTCCATAGAAAGTTTTCACGTTTATCTTCCTGCAGTTTTGTACAGTATTTCTTCTTTGCCATTGAGATGTTGGTAAGCAAAGCCCATTTATTATACGAAAATAGAAAAGAACACACTTGATGTTTTTCACGATAACATTAACGGAGGGGGGTGACCTCTAAGGAAAACATTACATTGGAATGTCTGATTATCAAAAATATACCATCCCTCCCACCTCCCAGGTTTGTAAAATAGTCTATTGGTCCAAGGAGCCCCCCAGGACTTGGGTCAGTGCCCTACACTGGTTTGGAGTGATATCATCCAGCGTAGTTAAGTAACCTGCTAAGATAAATGTCATTCCCACACTTGATGAGAAAAACATAGAACATTCTGAATAGAAAACAAGACTCAAAAGGAACCCTTTAAAGCTGTTTCTTTTTCTGATAGCCACTTTCTCTTCATGATGCTGTTTGGGCTCCAAGGGTCATGGGTCATAAAAATGCTTTTCCTTCATCCAGTCATTTTAAAGCTTTGCGAATGATGCGATTTCATAAGGAAATCAGAAAGGGAAAATAAAAGTCTTCCAGGTTCCCGTTTGTCATGGTTACCATGCCAACTAGTTTAGAAGGGAAACTAATATTGCCTTAGATTAACAGCGTTGGGATCTTCCTGCCTTGTAGTGACCTGATGATGGAAGGGAGGGAGCCTGGACCCACTGGACTTCATTAATAACCTCAGAATCTAGGTTTAGCTCCATTTCAACCACTACCTATGCAAAGTTAAGAAGACGAGGAAAAAAAATCTAGGTACATGTTTCAATGTACACTTTTCCTGCCTATATTCTGAAAAATAAGTGACATGATCCTGAACTGCAGGAATCATAATTTGACTAGGTAAAGTCCTCAGCACGTCTACAGGGTGGCTCTCGTAAATCATGGATCAGCATTAACTGTCCACTTTAATGTCTGTTCAAATTCTTTGTTTCTCTTAGTTTCACTTTTCTACTTGCTGACCTTAAACTCCTGTGTGATTGTAGATTAATGTGTTCAACTGTCACTGAGACTATCTGGTCTTTCAAGCAGGATTCTGCGGAGTTAGTCCTGAACTTGACACGTTAAGAGAATAGGGGATGAAGGCGGAATAGTACAGTTTGCTTCTGGAGGTCCTGGTTCACGGTGGTTCTGATGGAATGCTTCCTCCCCCTAATCACCATCCTGAAAATCCAAGTATTAAAAATAGAAGCAAACCCCAGAGTAATGCAAGGTGATGTGGGAGAAAAATCTTAGGATGAGGTGTCTAAGCCCTGATTTGCAATCAGTTCTGCCACTAACTTGCCTTGTGAACTTGGAAAAGTCACTCAGCTTCTTCCCGATTGTTTTCCTTCTCTGTGGATACAGGACTTAGTCACTTGACCTACCACCGTCAGAGGTTGTAGTAAGGATCAAAAGACTCTAGAAGGTGTGCTTTGAAATGTTTCAGCCCTCTCTTCAAAGAGAAGAGGTAGCATTTGGCTGAATGAAAACTGTTCGCTTGTTCACCTTTTTTTTTTTTTTCTTTTGACAGAATTGATAGTCCATAGCTGGTTCTACCCAGGGAATGGTGGTTTCAAAATGATGGTTTGTATTAGTACAGTCAAATTGTTCCTAAGGGCTGTGTCCAAGTCGCGTTGACATTTACATAAGACTATGTCTCTAGTTATAGCATGTATTCTTTGATGGATCTTCTCCGAAGCGTCATTCCTTCAAGAGGTAACAAGTGTAGTGAAAAAAGCATTAGACTAACAGCCAAGGGACTTGTGTTCCGGTCCTGGTTAGGACATTAATGACTGCATGACCTTGAGCAAGTCACTTCATTTCTCTGGGCCTCAGCCTTCTATACTGTAAGGTATTCCTTAATCCCTTCTAGTTCTGATATGTTCTTAGTACTATGTTTTCTAAGTTTCCATTCATTTGAACGTAGCCTATAATAATAATTATTTTTTAACGCTCCCCAATGCTGAGTGGCATCGAATGGGGTAAGTGGTTTTGGGAATCTTCTATTATACTGAAGTGGTTCAGGAACTATGAAAGCTCAAGAGTCATTTCCCCTGAAAGCCATTGCCTCCAGAAAGCCCTGATATCCTGGTTCGTCAGTCACTGGCCAATGAGTTAGATTTAATACACCAGTTCAGCACACTTAGGCCTTTTAGTTGACTTACAGAAGTCTTCCAGCAATGCAGTCTTGCTGTATTCTGTTGTGCAGATGCTCCATTTTCCTGGGTTGACATCTATTGGAGCAGAGGTGAGCTGGGTCTCTTATCCCTGGCTAAGTCTACACTGGGGGCTGGAGATGGAAGGGGATAGTCTAAAGTCTTTTAGGAACCGGCATAATGTGGGATTCAGACATGAAATTGAAGGAACACAAAACAGTTCATTAGGGCCAAAAATGAGAAATTATTTGAGACATGATTTTAAAAAAATGTGTTCACTAATTTTTGCGGGAAGCGCTAAAATGCTCCCTTGGTGCACTATCAAAGAGATCCTGGGTTGGATGTTGTCATTATTCTAATCCTGTGATGACCTGTTCTTAAACACGGGCACTTTGTATGTGTATGTAACCATGTTCCTACTTTCCTCTTCATCCCTTACCCCACTCAGTTTTTATGATGGAAACTTAGATACTACAATATTCCTAACTTTGTTCCGTTATCATTCTTTCAAAGGAAAAATTCCGTTTCTAGTCCTGTGCCTGACTTCTACATGGAGTCCAGCCCAGGCTTTTGCCTTCCCTAATGGGATATGTGTATGAAGGGAATGGATTTAAGTACTTACTGTCAGGTGTGTTTAGCTTGGTGGTGTTGTGTTTGTGTGTGTGTGTGTGGGGGGGGGGTGTACACATATATTCCTTCGTAGTTGTAAAGCTTTTCTGTCTTCTTAGATTGCAGGCTCAGAAGGCCAAAACCACCTCATTCTCATGGGGTGATTTCCCCCTAATGAAGCCAGACCCAGAGAAAGGACTCAGTCGGTGGTCAGCAGAGAGCAGCCTCCCTCTCCTCTGTCCGTCTGGCCACCTTCTGGTTAGAGGCCACCTCAGAACCCACTGACCTTCCCCTTGCACAGGGTCACTAGAGCTGGGGCTTCATTAGAGCTGGGGTCATAGGGAAGCCCACAGAAGGTGTTTTGTAGGTTCCCAACTGGTGAAACTTGTCTAGATTGTTGTGGTGGGCAGAGAGGTCCTTGGCCTACGGTGAAACTGCTGATCACTAACCTGTATCTCAGAACCCAGACTAGAGAGACCGCAACTGGGGAGGGTGGGCAGGGGCTTGTCACTAACCCTGAGGCCCACCTGCCTGCCTACAAGCAGTGAAAAATGGTAGAAGCCTTCCAGAAATGCTTTCCCAGTCCCCCCACCCCCCCGCCCCCAGGGTGCAAACCACTTGAACAGGTTCTCCAGAAGTAACATCACCTTCCTTGCATGGAGGTGATCAGGCTTCACCCGCACTTCATTTACCTTTGGGGACATCAGGCCTGAAGACCCTTCAGACCTCAAACATTTTTCAGGCCAGGTAAGAATCATCTAGAATTGCTTACTTGCTTTCACACTTTGGAGCATCCTTCATGAAGCACACAGGCTTAATCGTCTACAGCCTCTGGATGGGAGTTACCTCAGTCATAAGGTAAGTCGAAAGCTTGCCCTTTCTGAAAGAAACTGCTTATGGGGCCTCTTGGCAGAATTCTGGATGGGCTTTATGGTGGGTCCTGAAAGAGGGTACATAGCAAGGTGCTCCAGCAGGCCGGCTACAGCTATGAGCCCTGGGTTCTTCTGTTCTCTCTTCGCTAGCACACACCTGACCCCACTGTACCTCCTAGGTCTTGGCTATTTTCTGTGTCAAGATCCCAGTGTAAAAAATCCGGTCATTCCCTTTTTTGCCCCCAGAAATGGAAACTGCAAAGACCACCACCACAAGGGAAGCACTTTGTTCTATAAAGTGGACTTCCCTCATCCCTAAACTCTTCCGTTTTAGCTTTATTCTTTTCTCTTCCACAGCTGCACTCACACAGCTATAACTCCCAGGCATGAGTCTGCAGGTGCTTGGAAGTGGAGAAGGCTTTACTAATGTGTCTCAGGATCACCAGGGTCCATGTAGAGACAGATGGCTGGACACAGAGAAAAACAGCCAGGGGGTGAAGCAGAGAGGTACAGAGACAAAGGACAGACGGAGGGTTAAGTGTTGCTGTGTGGTCAGTTGGCAGCTCTGTGCAGGTCAGCTGGGCAGTGGGGGCCCAGGCTCAGTTGACCTCACCCACCTGGGGGAATGGAGAGAGAACTCAGCAATAACTGACTTCTTAGCCTAAAAGCTTCTGCTATAAAAGGAGAAAGAAAAAACAAAACAAAACAAAACCCTCACAAAATGCATTGTTTTGGTTCAAAGGTATTGGGTCCATGGAGAAAAATATTTCACAAAAATCCGTTGGTGTTTTGTTTTCCACCTTTTCCCATGAATAAATATTATCCATTAAGAGCCTTGAAAAAGGTGCTTAAATACACAGTGTTATATTTTCTTCCTGTTTTGCATGTGACAACTCGGCCTCTGTGCTGCTCTTGGTCTTGTATTTTCCTCACCCGGGTCTCCAGAAACACCTGCTATTGGGTCTGAGGCTCCCCCCTCCAGGCCCTGTCCTGGCACGCAGCCTCTACACAACCCCCCCCCGCCACCGCCATCCCATCTCCACCCCCCCCTTCCTCTGGCCCCAGCGAGATGCCACGGCCACGGCCACGCCAGCAGTGGTGAACCTCAGGTGCCCCTTTGCTGCCTCCTTTTCCTTCCAGGCACAAGTCTCAGTGCTAGGGGTGCAACGGGGCCGGCAGAAGGAGTGGGGAAGGGAGGGAAGAGAGTGGTCCCAAGTGGCCACCCACCCACATGCCAGCCCCCTTCACTCCCACTCCCCGCACGGGCCCTCTGTCCAGTGGTTTTACAAGGCAGAGACCTTGACGACATTGCTGGCTACGGAAGGAATGTTCGTGTTGGGGCCGGGGCTGGCAGGGGGTGGCCGACTTTCCCCCTCTGGGGTTCGCGCTGGGGGGGTGGGGATGCTGATGATGGCTGTGGTGATCTGGGATGTTTTGCAGTTTGGTCTCAGTCCGTCGTCTGCTTTCAAATTAAGGCTGGAGCGACTGAGATAAAAAAAGAGTGAGTTGGTGATGGTGTTTCTTGCTAGTGTCCCCGAGCATCCCTGACCGCCCCCCCACCCCCCACGTCTAGCTCAAGGTAACTAGGAGGAAGCTCCCGTGTCCCTCTGTCTCTGCTTTTGGTAATCGGCCTGTCACTCTCCATTCTAATTATTATTTCTAACAATTGCAAAGTCACTGTATACTGGGCTTTGGAATTCAGAGTATGCGTTTTTTTCTCCCTGCCCTAGACCGTTTACCTATCCTTTGTGGCATCTGAATTTTGTTTTCCCTGAGTCCCTTGCAACTCCCTGGAGGTAGTGGGAAGTGGCCTAAGTATAAGCAGAGAAGGGAGGGAAAAGGTCAGTCTGTGGTTCAAAGTCAGCCTGGGATAAGCCATGTCGAACACAAATGTGAAAATTGTTTCCCTGGGAAAACGATCATTCTTTGCACTAGGGGAGGTTTTTTTCTTTGTTTTGTGTTTTTGTTTTCCCAGTTACTGTTTCTGGTATCTAACCCCACGTTGGGCCTCCACCTGCTGTAGTACCCTCCCAAGCAAATGAAGGGCCTTTGGGTTAACTTGTAAAGATAGGGAAGGTGGAGGGAGCTCGTGCATTACATAAGGGGAAGGAGGGCTCACTTGAGGCTCTCCTAAGGCTGAAGCTGTTCCCTGCTGGGACCGGCAGGACTCGAGCCTTGGGGAGTTGATGCGGCTGGAAGCCACCCACCTGGTAGTGAGGGAGGGCTGCTCACTGCCCTGGATGTGGATCGTGCTGAGCTCTTGCATGCTGCGCAGGCGAGTGGCCGGCAGGTTGGAGTTGGGCAGGTGCGTGGTCTTCTTACTACGACGGGAGCAGCAGGTGGTAGTGAGGCCTGGGTGACTGGACAGTGAGGGACTTCTTGTGGACGGGTAGTTCTGCATCGAGCTCTCCATGCAGTTCTGCTCAAACATCTGCTCATCTATGAACTCGTGGTTCTGTGGGAAGCAGAAGGAGAAGAGGTAGGAAAAGGAGATGGGGAAGGAGGGGGATGAGCCCCCGTGCGCCGTGTGGCTGCCTGTCTCTGTCTGGGCGTCGAGAGGAGGGATCCCAGTGGCCTGGAGCACGGAGAAGCATTCGGGAGGGGCGATGTCCCACAGGCATCAAATGCAGGAAGAGAAAGATTCCTATTGGCAGCCCTGGCCATCAGGTTGAAGGGTGGGGACTGCAGCCATTAAATCGTGATGGGACATACACCCCGTCTACAGCTTTGAGCTGACAAGACACAGAGGACCTAGAGGGATTTAGTGGCATCCTCAGAGCTCGAAGCAGACTTGACTTACTCTGCAGGCTTTGCACAGGATCTCCTGGAGGTGGCAGGTAAGGAGTCACTGACCCTGGGGAGTCGGTAGGCTAGGCAGTCTTGAATGCTGGGTTGGATTTAATGGGTAAGATCCTTATGAATCTTGGGTGTGTGTGAGATATAAGCTTTTAAAGGCACTGGATTATTCATGGAATGGGGAAAGCTTTGCTCTTGAAGGCCAATGGGTCTGTCAGGGTTATGATTTCTTTAATTATTGTGTCCTACCCCCCCCAACTGATTACGGGATGTGGATCCTTAATATATCTGGAGGCACAGGATTCCCTAAGTCAAATGTAAGCAGGGGAAGGAATGCTAACAGCCTCTTGGTGCTGAACCTGGGATAACCAGAAAAAAAAAAAAAAAAAAAAAAAAGGCTGTTTGGTCAAGGTGACTAAAAACCTACGGCATTAATGGTCTGGCCGAGGCCGCCAGTCTGGAGAGAATAAGCATGAGAAGAGCGTGCAGAGAGAGACCAGCCCTGGCAGCCAGTACCAGGAGTCCCTGCGGAGCTGGGGAAGGGGCCCAGGGACACTCACAGGGGACCGACATGGCTGCCACGTTCTGCCACCCTCTCTAAGCCCTTGGGGAGGTCGAAGGAGGGAAGCAGAGAAGCAGTCAGGTAGTTCAGCACAAACACCCCCAAGCCTGAGCTGCTACTGGGAGTGGCAATAGAGGTAGGAAAAGCCCCAGAAGAATTGATAGCACATGCAGAGAACCAGACCCGGGGGTAAAAAGAGGAGAATCCACAGACTCAGAAGATTCAGAGAGAAACACATCAATTGAATTTTTAAAAAAAGTGATACCTTGATGGTGGAGGTTCGTACAGATAACAGGGGATCATCCACAAGATAGGACAACCCCTACAGGACAACATGCCAACAGAAGATAAAAACCCATTGATTGTACATTCCAGCATTCCAAGCTCCGTTCTGACATTCAGTCCCTCCATCCCAGCATTCCACCCGGGAGTCCAACATTCCACCCCTTGTTCCAACACGACCCTGTTCAAACCCACATTCGTTCCTTCCATCCCAACATTCTGCTTCTTCTAGCCCAACATTCCTCCCCTGAAGTCCAGCATTCCATCGCTTTCACCCCAGGCCCCCACCGCCCACAGTCCGACATTCGCTTCGCTCCCGCAAATTCAGCATTCCATCCCTTCAATGCCAACATTCCAGCCTCTCAAACCGAAACATTTTTACCCATATCCTTTCAGTTGACACATTCCACCCAGCACATGCAACTTGGAAAGGGCAGTTGGGTCCGGGCCTATCCCGTTGGCAAGCTCTGAGTCTTTGAGAGAAGTTCTAGATATACATATACAGGTCTTGACAGTAAGACATATTTGATAAGTCCTGGAAACTAGGGTTCTCTCTCCGAGTACTTTCCCATTTGGGAAGCCCTCTTTGGGTTCAACTGCCATCCACAGTATCCACACTTGGCTCACAGTAAGAGTCCTCTGACGTCTACTCCCCCTGCACCTAGAGGCCAGGATATGGGACATTCAGAAGTAGAAACCTCCTTCCCTAGGGTGCTGAGCCCTGACCTTGGGCTCTCTGGGGAGGGCGGGCCTAGGAAGGAACAGGGAAGGGTTGCACTTTGTCTCTCTTGGGTTGTCCACCCTGACTTCTCCTCTTCCCTACTGTTTCTTGCACTTTTTGCCAAGGGTCCAGGGTTGGCCCCACTGCCCTTCCTTTCAGTCTGTTTGTGGGGCACAGGCAACATGCCACATTCCAGCTACGGCATCCTAAACCATGGCTCTATTTTAACAAGAAGTCTTGCAGAATCTGAAGTCCCTGGGTGCTACAGAGTGACTAAGAGGGAGCGGTACCCATACAATCCCTGGCTGGAGAAATATAGGCACCGCCTCCTTCAGTCACTGTCCTCTAAAGGAGCAGTGTAGGGAGCAAAAGGGACCTACACATTGCATCAGCCTAGCCCCAGGGACAGGACAAAAATTGATGCCCCTCCCCACTGTCCTGTAGCAACCTAGGATAAATTCAGACCGAGTTTTGCAGAGTGATGCCCATCCGGACTGAGAAACCGAGAGGCGGAGCCCTCAGCTCCCAGTAACCATGAAAACACGGCTCTAGGGGCCGTGTGGAGGTGTGCAGAAAAGCTGGGGGCAATGTGCTTCTCTGCTGCTGCAGGACGGGGCTGGCCTCCTACCCTGGAGACCGCGCCCCCCCCCCACCACCCTCCTTGGGGTCTTCCTCCTGAGGGCGGACAGAGACCTCGTGGCTACTCTTTGGATCTGAAGGGGACAGACTCGGACATCTGCAGCCTGGGCCCGGGGCGAGGATGCGGGCACAGAGCTCTCCCCCTGTGAGCTCCAGCCCTCAGAGAGAAGGGCGGGGGTCAGGGGTGAGAAGGGGCGCGGCGGGCTGGGACTCACAGTGGTTTTCTCTAGACAGTGCAGCAGGTGGTGGTGCTGGCTCTCAGCGAGTGATGTGCTCTTGCCCACGTGCCCCTCCTCTGGGGTGCCCTAATCAGAAAAGAGGAGAGGCTGCGGATCATGCTGGTGGCTCCGCCCGTCTTCTCCATGTCCTTCTTTTCTTCACAGGAGGTGGGAGGGCCCCAGAACAATCGGGATGAACCAAATTTCAGGGTCACCAGAGAACATGCTAGCTCTGGAGCTGGGGGCCCTGGGTCTACAGCTGGGTCCGGGGTAGCGGTGAGAATCCCATGGGAGAGGGTCCGCGGAGGGGTGCTCCCGGGAGAAGGTCTGGAAACACGTCCTTCTTAGGTTCACACTGGGGGCTTTGGGGGGGGTGGTGTCCCTGGAAAGAGAAAAGAAGCCCGTCTCTCCTCCCCCTCCCCAGCCCAGGCCCTGCAGGCACCTACCATCAGCTCCATGGCCTCCGTGAGGAGTCCGTTGCGCTTGCTATGCAGGTAGGCATTGGAGCTGCCTGTCTTGGCCACACGGATCCTAGCAAGGCGGGCCTTCTGCGATTGGCAGAGAAAAAAAGAGTGAGCGAGCCTGAGAGACCAGACAGTGAGCCTGGCAAAGCCAGTGACAGCAGGCCGTCCCAGCGCGGCTGCGTTTCCAGGTGATGCCTGAAGAAGGGGAGGAAGGAGCTTCTTCCCGGCCACTTACGGATCTCTGTTCGCAGACCCTGGCACCGGGTCTGAGACTGCGTACCCACTCGGGGCAGCCTGGTCCTGGTCAGAGTTTCCAGGGGTCTCTACTCACCTCTCCAGCCTTGGTGCAATCCTGGCAGCAGAAATACCACTCACCAAAGCCCCGCCTCCTCCCAAAAGCTTCATGACTTTTACCTACTCGGTCTCGCACTACAGTATCTCTCATCTCTAACTGGACGGCCAGCTCTAGAAAGGAGCATGTGTTATCTCACCCAGCTGTAGACCCAGGGCCCCCAGCTCCAGAGCTAGCATGTTCTCTGATGACCCTGAAATTTGGTTCATCCCGATTTTTCTGGTGCCCTCCCACCTCCTGTGGAGAAACGAAGGACATGGAGAAGACGGGATATCCCGACGCTCCTCGAGGGCCCAGGGCCGTTCCCTGTACCCAGCAGGTGCCCAAACATCAGTCAATTAGGAGAAAAGCAAGGAGTGTGCATCTGTGCCCTTCAACATGTCTTCACTTCTTCCCTTCTTTCTATTTTGCCCTTAGCACTTATGACTAAGGGCGGATACGGTGTCTGCATTTACCTTGTCACTGCCTCCCAGAATGTAAATTCCTTGCGGGCAGGAGTTTTCGTTTTGTTCACAGACGTATCCCCATGGCCTAGTAATTTTTAAATCAATAACAGTCTTTAAAATCGCAGGTCTGTTTTGGGGTGTGGATGCAGGCATGGAGGGGCCAATAACGTGTTTGTGCTTGTTGTGCATGCCTGTGGGAACGAGAGCAGGTGCACGCGCGTGTGACGCGGTGGCCCACTGTGTGTGTGTGAGAGAGAGGGGAGGATGGAACACATTTTCACACACCGCTCTGGCTTTAACTAGGACAACTGGAAGGCTCCCTGGCCCCAGCCTGGGAGGCCCCAGCAGATCCCCTGCAGGGGGGCCGCCGGGTATCTCAAGGCAAGCACGCATCCGTCCTGCTTGCAGAGGCAGGGGAGGCGGGACCCACTGGGCATGCTGGCTGCTCCTGTCTTTCCTAATAGCCATAATCAGTGGCACCGCGACGCCAGCACAACCACGGAGGGAGGCCCAAGAGGAAAGAGGCTTCGGGAGAAGGGTTCCTGCTGGTTTACAAAAATGCAGCCAGAGTCTGGGCTCCTGCGGATGTAGAGGCAGCTCTAGGTAGGTCCACGCCGCTGGAAGCAAAGGAGCCCACAGGGACTCACGGGGCCGATCCTGGGCCAGAGGAGCCCCTCCCCTGCCTTTGTGAAAGTCCGCTGTAACTTCACCATGCACTCCGAGCAGGACAAGCGGCCTTGGGAAACTGTGGCAATTTCCGTGTCTCCGTCTACCTCTCCCCGGCCAGGGGAAGCGTCCCTTCCGAGGGTCCTGTTGGGCGGCCGCATGGGCTAAAAAGAGGCCAGGGAGTCGGCTTCAGGCTGTCAACGGAAGCACAAGGACACACTAGGTCTCTGGTTTCCTGTGGCCTGCGTGTCCCCACGGGGACAGCTCGACTCCCTTTCCGGGCTTCTGAATACGGGGAAGAGGCCGGGGCTTGGGCCCAGCAGATCTGCCTATGAGTCGGAGGGAGAGGGCTTCTCTAGACGGCGAGAGCGGAAAGGGGGATCCGGCCCGGAAAGGAGGGCAAGGAAGGCCAGGAAGCCCCGTCAGTCCTCTCCCCTTTTCATCCCAGGCCCAGGACAGCGCCAGCCCTCCCCTCAGGGACACATCTACATTCAAGCACGTTGCTCATCATTTGCGGATGCGGCTGTTACTGCCTTGGGTGAGGACTGGGTGTTGAGAGCTGCAAATGGAAATCCAATTGTGTCAAGCTCATTATAGCCTTCTATAATTTGATTGCGCCACTTAGAGCCAGACCTTTCTCATATCTGGGGTCTGTCTTCATTACTTTCTAGAGATGAAAGATTCTCCTGTTCTCCTTTGTGGCACTTCTTTTAATCTTATCTTACCCTGGGCTCTATTAAAGCAACAGATTGTCATATCAAATGCACAACACTGTTTAATCATTTCCCACACAGGATAAAGAGGTTTGCAGTACATTTACAGAACCATACCCGGCACATGAAATTTGGTGAGGATTTCTCGTTTGACTTGGAGCTCCTGAGAGCCAGAGTCTGCCTTACGCATATTTTTATCTTCGGCGTCTGACACAGGGCTGTGCACAGAGCAGGCGTTCAAGCCAGGCTGGTGAGGACCCAGGAAGGAGGACAGTCCTTCCCAGTCGGTCAGAAATCCATTAATAAGGCCCTGGTCATGGGCCCATCCCTGTGTGGACTGGTCAGCCTCTCCCTCCTCCACTGGCCAGGAGCACAACATGAGAGGTTCAAAGAGAATGTGGCCATCATCTAGGCTATTTTGAAGACAAGAAAATGGAGGCTATGAGGGGAAGTAACTTCTCCAGGACAAAGCAGCAGGCTGGGGTGGGGGTGGGGGTCGGGGGCTTCTGCTCAGGTCTCCCTACCTTCAGGCCAAATGCTGCCTCCAGTAATAGCCCTCTCCCTGAATTTCAACGTCTGCCAGGCAAGTTTCTAAACCGGATGAGCTAGGCCTGGGAAGTTGTCATTTCAGCAGGGATGGAGATTCCAGGGTTGGAGGAGAGGTCTGGAAGGAGGATGCTCCCACTCTCGGTACAGTTCCAGGTGCTGTCTGGGCCACGAGTATTGACATCACTTGCCCCGGGAGAGGCAGGAGAAAGAAAAAGAGGGAGATGTGGGAAAAGCCACAGGAGAACACGGCCAATTGCACTCTCGGGCGTTCATCCCAGAGAAATGAAAAGTTACGTTCACACAAAAACCTGTTCACGAATGTTCACAGCAGCTTTACTTATAATAACCAAAAATGTGGTTCGCATAGCCCCGGGGCACGGGATACATCCATGCCACGGGATACTGCCCAGCAAGAAAAAGGAATGGACTATTGATACTTATAAACCTGGATGCATCTCCAGAATTATGTGAAATGGAAAAAACAAAACAAAACAGAAAACAACCTCCAAAGGTTACCTACTGCATGAGTCCATTTATGTAGCATTTTTGAAATGAAAACATTGAGTAAATGGAGGCTAGGTAAATGGTTGCCAGGGGTTAGGGATGGGGTAGAGGTGGGGTGAGAGGAATCCTTATGGTGCTGGAATGGTTCAGCACCTTGACCGAGGTGATGGAGGCATGAAGCTGCCTGGCATCAAGCTTTTCACACACACACACACACACACACACACACACACACACACACACACGAGTACACGTAATACTGGGGAAGTCTAGAATAAGATTCGTGGATTGTACCAACATCCATACCTGGGTGGTGATAATCTTATAACTTACATGTGAGTCTATGCTTAGCTCAGTAAAAATCCAGATGTTCCCTTCTCTCTGTCCACCGCTAGACGTCCTTACTCGATCTTCAATTCACCTGGCTTCGAGAACTTAGCCTCTGAAGCCAAGAGTTGTGGAGTTCGTTTCAGTGACAACCCCAAGCAAACCAGTCGTGACAGGAAAGGGTGACAACTTCTTAAGGCTTCCCTTTACAGCGGAGACCGTGGGGAGCTGGAACTTTCCTTCAGGGCTGTCTAGCTCCTGAGTGTGTGGTCTGGGCTGAGAACTACCAGCTTCCCTGACCTCCTCCCTGTCCCATGTCTCCGCCGCCACTAAGTCTCTCGTACCTGCCTTCCTTGCTTCGCGGCGACAGACTCAGTGCTGGAAGCAGGCAGTATTCTTGTATTCTTTTTTTTTTTTTTTTTTTTTGCCTCTCGCAAGGCAGCCCAAGGTGAAAGAGACAGAGCCAACAACCTTGAGGGGAGACAGTATCCAGGCGAGGTGAAAACACTGTAAATATTTACTCTGACTTCAAAGGAGAGGGGAGAGGGTGGGGAGAGGCAGAAGGGAGGGAGTGTGGGCTTTAGCAGCTAGAAGGAGGGACGCACCAAGGCTGATTCCTTCTGCATTGTGATCACACAGGATGGGCTTTGTAAGGTCCCGGCGGAAATGATCACTGTTCTGTTCTTTGCAGGGGTAAAACGGCAGGGGATGTGATGCTCTGAGAGGTGGGTAAGGGTGTGGGCACACGGAGGGAAAGGTAGCTGTGGGAGCACATTAAAGCCCAGCCTGCCTGGGCACAGCTGTAGGCTAGTGTGTGAGCTGGGGATTCCTTTGACCCTACCCTGCTGGACCTGATACCTGTGTCAGCCTAGCCCCTGGGGGGTGGGCTTGCTCTAGGACCCCTAGCCCTTTCTTGAGGACAGCATAATGAATTTAGATATTGTCCAACATTTACCAGCTGACTCGAACAGGGGAAGGAGATAAGACTTCCATTTCTGGGTGGCTAGCAGGGGGTGGGCGTGGGGAGGCCTGGACCTTGGGTGGAGAGGTAGGAAATGGGTGCCGGAGGGGAGAGAGAGAACAGCACAGAGCCAGAAGATCGCTCTAAGGCAGGCCGGCAACATTCAGAGCCAGGTCAAGATAAGTCAAAAGGTATCTCAGCCCGACCTGGGGGGGTGACCACAAGGGCACGCAAAAGGGGCTATGTTGGAAGTGGGAACCAACTGGATTCATTATATAATTGCATAACATATATTATTAGGTATTATTGTATGTAAATTACCATACATTTCAGAGCTAACGTTCA